>NC_133933.1:112188639-112822869 GCF_031877795.1 Strix aluco
CCACCTCTGATATAGTTCTTTTCATAATGGAAGTTCCCATATTCATACCATGTAATGCTTAGAAGTTAATTAAAAAGTGCTGTTTAAGCTGCTTTGAATCTTCTGTCAAGTTTCCATGGCTTGATGTTGTCTTACAATAAATTACCCATTTTGTATCTTACATCTAATCCATGTCATTTTCTTGGAATTCAAAAAACCTCATTTTATTGCCCCCACCACACACCATCCTCCAAAAACAAAAGTCACATAATATTTTCAAGCATTGTTCAAAAATAAAGCATTTTTGCAACCAATTTTTGCTATGAAACAATATGCACACAAAATGTATTTCTTAAATCCCATAAAATCCTCCAACATGAGGCAAAATGATAGTGTTTAAAAAGTGGCTGCAGACCGCAACATTGTCATTCAAAGCTGTTTTTTTTTTTTGTCCATTTCAGTTCAAAATACTAAAACATTTAATCACTAAAGCATTAAAAAGAATTTACACTCTATTTATTTTGATCAGCTTACCTCTTCAGAAATATATATACCCCAAAAATGTGCATACATTAGCAGCTATAAACATTACATGGCATATCACACTATGTCAGCTTATATGAAAACGTACAAAATGTGAATGTATTCAAAAAACTATTCTGCAGTTACTATCTTTAAAGCAAGACATAAAATCATTATGAAGTCTTGTAAGCATAACACTGTTTCAAACAGAAATAAATATATAACACTTTCTGGTAAATTACAGCAGCAAAAAACAAGAGGCATCCTTTTTTTAAGCAAGACTTTCACCACTATAGCAGCTGTTCAGACCTGAATTCCTCTCACAGCCTGCTTTATATTTTCCAGTAGGGCTTTATTTTCTGGACTCTGATAACGATCTTGATTTGTATACATGTCCGTCAAAGTGGTCACGTAAGCATCAAAATTTTGTTCATTGATTGGTTCCTACGAGATATTAAATAGTAGTTCATATACAACTTTTATTTTCTTAATCGTATATTCATTTAAGCATAACATATTATCAAGGCATATTGCCACCAATTTTTATAATATTTAAAATGCCTATTTAGTTCTTACTTAATTTTACAGGATACACTGGAACAGGCCCTCCATGTCTTTGTTAGCAGTTAAATGTATCTTTATGGTTTCAGTGTTGTTACCACAAATATCCAACTGGTTGATGAAACATAAACATAAAAAAAGACATCTATTGTATGAAGTGAACTGAAGATCGCCAAATTCCTTAACTTGTGCTCTCAATCACTTACCATATGTGGCAGCTGGATATTAGCTAGACTATGAATTAAAGACTGGCTTAAATTGGCCAATTCATGAAGAAGAGACTCATTTTGCTGTTCAATTACTTTGTTCTCCTCTTCTATCGTCTTCAGGTTGCTCTCCATTGTGGTAATCTAAAATGGACAAATTTGTGTACAATGTAATATAAGGCAAGCTGTTATAAAGCATGTGCTCTTTGAAAGGAGAGATAACAGAAATACCAGGGAAAGGAGAAAAAGGTCCATTCATTCACGCTTAAAAAGGTTTTGCTTGAGTCTGCAATTCTTATCATTGTTAAGGGTTTCTTATTCCTACTGCATGTTGTATGACTTTAACAACTTGTCTTTTTAATATTGGTAATAATGAATGAACTTGGATTTGATTCCACTGCTTTAGAGCTTTTCTTCTTGAGTTGAAAGGCATCAAGAAGGACGTTAGTTCTGCAAGTTCACCCATGTGGTTAAACACTTCTACCCCCAGGAGCCTACCTTAGGAACATTCTGCAGTAAGTCATGCATTTCTTCTGTTTTCTGCTATATATATATGTATTGTTAGTTAAGCATGCACAGTTCCTTGCTGCCAGTGTTTAGCTCTTTGTAATTTCAAATTTGTAATTTTCTATGCAAATTCACAGGGCTGCTTTTGAAAGCTGAACCATTGCATGTTACTGTGATGTATGTACAAATTCAGAAAGTTTTCTAATACATGCAATGACTTGCAAAACTGAAGGAACAGAAGGAAATTTGCACATAGCCAGGAGAGTGGGTCTCTGGGCCATGACTGTGTGTACAGGTGAAGACAACTGAGAGTATGCTCTGCCTGTGTTCCCAGGTGACCAGACACAAGTTAGTTGGTGCCCTGCATGGTGCCCTGACTGAGCTAAAACCATTACTGAGAGGCAACTTACCCAAGCTTGTGCAGAGCACTGTGCTAATGAAGCTGTAAGGCTTTCAGATGAGCACTGGCTTATGTCCAACTCGTCGAGAGCACATGCAGAGCTCACTCATATCTGTCTACGCTTTCCTCTGTAGACCTGTCCTTACTTTCCACATTGGATGACAACTGTTAACATCTATTACAATGTGTACAGTGTGCTTTTATGTGTGTAGATTAAAATATGCGTTGACAAGAGGGTGAAAAAAGATGCCAGAGAAGTGGAAAAAGTGCCAAAGAACACAAGGTTTTGAAATCTCAAAATGAGCTTTATCCATTTCTACATTGGCATAGACAGTGAACTGTAGGAAGAATTGATACAGTTCAAATGCTGATGGGAAGGTTGGAGGTTTGTGCGGTTGTAGCAGGCAGAAGGGGAAAAAGTTCTTAAGTGAATATTAACTTGATCATGGGTGAGTAAATTTTAGGAAATTGTTGGCACAATCAGGTAGTTAGATGTCTCAAGTTTTATTCTGGACCTAAGGTTTCAGCCTGCTTATGGAAATACAGCCCTTTAGTTGACAGAAGTAACTTTGACAAGTGATGCAGCTACATAAAACAACTTTCAAGTATCTCTTACTTTGACTACAGGTGTTTATATAGCAGTTAATCCAAGCTTTTGCTTAGTTTATTGCAGGGTTTTGGTTCTGCCACAGTTAATTGATTCTAAGCTATTTCCACAACATATAGTAGGTAAAATACTTTTTTTACAGCTTTGAAACTGGAAACACATCCTCCTCTTTTGTTTTGCTTTCAGCTTGTTCATATCAGAGAGCAATGCTATATGCAAATGCAAAGCACCTTTCACAAGTGCTTGTTAGCACCAGTCATGCTCCAATATTAACCCTAAAACCTGGTTTTGAAATTGCAGACCAAAGTGAAGAGTCTGATGTCAATGAAGGCCCACTTCAGTATGGCATACTACTGGTGCTGCTGCCTCACGCTAACTTAAGTAGGAGCTGACATTTTATAGATTTTCTAGCTAGCTGGGTACTGCTACTTGAAGAGATAATTTTTCTTTTTTCATGTGAGATGCTGACTATCTGTAAATACAGTGGCAGCTGATCAACATATCTCACAATTTCATTTAGTAGTCATCTGTAAGTATTTTAAGATAACTGGCATACTTAATTATTGTATTCACTTGCTTAAAGGCTAAATTACCCTCCCCACATTTTACCCTAAAATTAATGAATGTTCACTTGTATCTACTCTGAAAACAGGATAACCTGTTGCTTGTATGGGACACACAATTAGGTGCTTCTGCCCCTCTCATACTTCTGGCTTTGCATGTTAAATTTGAACAAATTTACTAGAAGATTTTACATTAAAAATACTTTCTTCAAAGTCTTAAGGAAAAAGGCAGCTGGGTAAAGGAGAGTCTTATGAATGCTCCAACTAAGAAAATGGCTGCAAGTGTGCCTTTTCACTTTATTGAAGAGAAAAGATTCTACATGGAAGGGAAGTTCCTGTTGTAGGAAAAACTTTTGCTGGCACTTACAATCATACAGGATGCAAACCCATATCAAACAAGACTGTTGCTACTTCTGGCGTTTCACAGAACTTCCGCTATTTTCCTATTGCATATTCCCCGCCCGTGAAGTCTTACTGAAATCTAGGTTGCACAATGATTTTCTAAAGGTTTATCAGCAAACATTTTGTTATGTTCAATATAATTTTACTGTTGCAAATAAAGGGGACTGTTGACTTTGATGCTCTTAACAGATTGATAATGACTACAATGTAACTATGTGTTGGAAATGTAAATTGCTTCTCTTCAGGAAAGTGTATGAATTCAAAATGGAGGCCTCTGAATTTCTGTGAAGTTCAACTCAGCTGGGATTTTCTGCTAGGCATCAGTAGCTAGTTGGGTTAGAACAGGTAAGTATTAGACCAGACTGCCCAGAGACTGTGGCATCTCTAGTGTAGTAAGTAAAGGACAGCTTAGACAAGCATCTGTCAGGACTGGTTTAGGAAGAGCTGAGAAGTAAGAAGGGAATAAGACTGGTGGACAAAATAATGTTTCAAGGTCTCTTGTAACTCTATTTTCTAGAATCCTATTTATTTTAATGACAGTATGCGTCACTGCCAGTCATTCTACCCTTTTTCTAAATCTGCTGCACCAAGGTGTGAAAAGCATCCTTTCAACCTGATGGTAAAATCATCAGCTGAGGTTTCTTTACCAAGAATATGCAGTGGTCCCAGGCCTCATCTGATTTCTAAGAATATGAAATAGCACTACTCTGGGATCTAGGAAGTGAGACCACTGAAGTACTCTTCTGTACTCATTTCAGATCAAAACCTGATGTGAAATTCCTAGCTATATCTTTGAAACTCCATACATGTTTTATGTCTGTGATAGCATTATCATGGCTTTTCTTTTTTATTATTCACCTGACCAAAAATAGAATTAGGAAAGTTATTGACAACTGGAGCATTTACCTAATGTGCACATAACAGCCAAACGGCTTCACATTTTTTTAAAATCTCAGCTAAATCAGTCTGTATGTGAATAGCACCTACAGCGTTGTATTAAGCAAAAGAAAACATAATGCAGATTGAATGCTGCCAGATTCAAAACTGAGCACCAAATTCCTCCAACATAAATACATACAATTTTCCTGCAATTGATTATTCTTCTTGCTTTACATTCTTGCATATTTTGTCCTCATTAGCCTACAGTTATATTGGGTCACATCAGAAAACCATGTAAAACATAAGTCAAATCCTATAAAGGCTGAATAATGAGAACAGAACCCTGAATACAGGCATAAAATAGAAGTGAGGTTTCAATATCAATTTGGTTTAGAAGTCAAAGAAAAACCAAGCTGAAGAGGCAGATCCTGCCTTCTATTTATGAGTATACAAGAGGAGGAGGAGGAGTACAATGGACATGGCGCTCTTCTCCACAAGCAGGAGACAAGGAAGTAACAAGGAATGGTTTACTCTGTTTCCATCAAGATTAATTGGATGATTATGACCATGGGACTAAAGGCCGATAAATGGCGAGAACTGTGGTAAATCTCACTGTTGGTGTCTGTGCTCAAATCATGTGAAGAAAAAAGCACCAGAAGCTATGTTGGACACTGGAAAATGCCAGGGAAAGAATTCAATTAAACTCCTTCCTTTGCTTTTTCCATCCAGTTTTAGGACTGATGAATAATGAGGTTTTAAATAACAGTCTGATGTTAGGTTTTCTTTTTTTTTTTTTCCTCCCCAACAGATTTATGTGGAACCTAAAAGGAATTAGGCTGGATCTGTGGAACCACTACTGCTGCCAAGGGCTGCACTTAGTGTACCACATGATGAAGTGAAGCATAACAGGTATTCACTTCCCTATCTAAATTTCCTCTTTTAGACAGACCGGGCAAAAGCCATGTTGTTCATCTGGACTCCTTCACCTTGTAACTTATGTTAATGACCATTATGTCACACAATATTTTAACTGCTATTAGAAAGGCATAGCCTTATCAAGGGAAAATACAAAGCTGACCATGACAGGTCATGCTTTTGACATTACTTTAAAGAATATACTTTGCTAAGATTTTTTTTTTTTTTTTTTAATCCTGGTAACTGATGTGGAAATTGCATAATGGATATTGTTTTCTGATTTTATAAATGGCAAATCACAGATAGAAATCTTAGTATGTAGGAAACATAAAAGGGAACAATATATTTCCTATATTTCTTTTAATCAGTCATGTAGAAAAAGCAGCTGAATTTAGGGCTTCATAAAACTGTTACCTGAGTTCTGAGTTTAATCATATCAGCTTCCATCTGGGAGTTGGATTCATTTAGTTCTTTGATTTCTTCATCTAACTGTTTAATTTCTTCATCATTTTCTATACCTGGGTGATATAAAAATAAAAGGGGTGTTAAAATAATTAAACTTTAAATCAGAGTTCAGTGAATTAATTATTTCCATATTTGAAAATAAATTTATTTCAAGTAAAAGTATTAAAGTAAAAAAGAAAAAGGAAACGTTCTTCCAACTTTTCTTTTGAAGTTAAACCAATGTATTTTCCACTACTTTTCTTTTAAAATTGCAGCAATTTTCCAGCAAGAGTGTTGAAAATGCCTAGAGGATCAATAAGACACACCTTTTTCTTTATATGTACTGATTTAACTTTGTATTATAAGAAATGCACCTGCAGCAACAAATTTTGCTCCACTATCATATGTAACTTATATGAAAGACTGTGTTCACTTATAGATCTTCTGAAGGAAAAGAAAATATCTTAACAAGCTAATTCTGCATATTACAGTGTTGTTAAAATATTTTGAAACTAATTCAGAAGATTTTTTTTTCCCAACATAGTGAAATTTTGTTGATGTACTGGGATATATTGTGCTTCTGCTGCTGCTTTTAATAATTTCACAGTTCAGAAGGGTGTTATTAAATAATGATATACAGAATAATTTGCAAAATGGAAGTGATCTCTGAGTTTTTATGGCAGAAACATTGAGAGAACAGGATTTTAAAGGTACCTGTATTTTTGAGGATTCAGATAAGAATAAACTGTGAAGGGTTTTTTTACTTATTCTTGTAATTACTATAACAAAGCATCAAATAGTTCTGGGAAGAGCTAGATCTGTTTTCTCTGAAGTCAAAATCTGAACTCCTAAAGCTAGAGAAACTGGTGTTTCCACTCTCTTGTTCTTACTCTAGTGTGAATCTTGCACACCTTTTCCCACAGTGCCTAACTCTAATAGGAATGATGTTGTGTGTCCCCCTAAGTATCCAAAATATCCCTAGACTGACCACTCCTTAAGGCATTCTTCCTGGGCACGGCAGATACAGTTTTCAGTACTTCCCAGGCTATAGACAAAACGACATCCAGATCTTCCACTCCCTCATTACTAGCTATTGAACAAAGACAGCCAATGCTTTCTCCAGCTGTGCTGGCAGTGTGGGTTGAAATGCCTCCTGCCCTGTACTGAAATGCTTTGTGGCTCTCAAACACAGTCAACACCAACAGTTAAGAAGGCATGCACAGTCACAGACTAAGCGACTACATGAAGTTTTCCAAGAAAACTCAGGACTTAGGCACCTCCCAGACAAGTCTTTTGTGCATTACTTATTTGAACTGAAGCACCTACATTTTGCTTTTATTGCACTTCCAACTATCAGGGTACTGTCCTGACTTTCATCCAAGGTACTTTCATCATCTTCCCTGCAACTCAAGGTTCCCAGGAAGGATTGCACATTACTGGAGATAAAATGGCACAAGGCCATCTACATCTGCCAGAGGTTACAGAACCACAGCTTCAAATGAATTCAAGGGAGCTCATGAGGACTTGACATTCTGGAAATCAAACCTTTTTCTCTTCTGAATCCTGCAGCAATATAAGACCAACTATCCACCTTTGATGAATGAGATGAGAACCAGAAAATTATAATGGTATATTGTACTTTGAAATATTTTAGTGGTTTAGATTTATGTAGACATAACTCAGACCAGTCTGACCACTCCACTGCTGTCTCAGATTTCCACAGCATAAAACCCAGTTTCACTTCTACTGACAGTGAATTCACTATTTATATAAAGATTTATATATGTAGGAAAAAAAATGTGAAAAATGGTAACTTTAGTTTACAAAGAAGTAATATTTGAAAAGGTAATGATTAAAAATTTACCATTACTGGCCCGCTGCTTTATTGTTAGCATTTGTTCTCCAGACAGCTTTGCTTTCTTCATTGCTGAAGTAGCTCTGGGGCATCCTGATAAACTGTGAACAGTAAGGAGCCTGTTAATTTTGATAGGTCATTGAAAATAAATCTGTAATCCAAACCTGTAATAAAACCAGTATTAGAGACAAAGTTAATCTTCACTGCCTAACACTGAAAGAGTGTGTTAGTCTGACAAAAAAGGACTTACCAGCAGTGATTTCATGGTTTTAATCTTTCTTCCAAATTCTTTTTGTATGAACAGCTAATATAGAAGTCAGATATATCTTGGAAAACTATAAGCCTGGGAACAACAGTCCAATCTTCTGAAAACGCAAAGTTTTAGTTTAAAAATAGTTACTGTGTAATTTACATGTCCTTGCTTTGAACTTCCACCCTTTTTAATTTATATGTTCAAACATGGAACTGAAAGCTGAGAGAAGGGGACATGAGCTACCTCTCACATCCAAATGACTAACTCTTATGAACTAAGCTTTTCTTTGTGACTATCACCTACCGAGCTGGCTAAATTGCCCTTTTCTAAATTGTTTCTTAAAAAGGCAGTAACTATGTGTTGGCTTTTTGCTGAAGCCCAAGAAAAGTCATTCCCATAAAACTGACCTTGCCTTGACGAGGGATGTATCTCTCTTATAATGTAAATTTGTTGCACTTATGGATGTAGACTCACTTATTTCTTGTCTTCCATGTTGCCCAATATTAAGCTTTTTAATTACATTGTACAAAACAGTTTTGATAGCAAAGGCAGTCTCAGCATGTTTTATTGTAAAAATAAAAATAATCATCAGACAATGCACACTATTTTATAAATCATTTTATACACCAAACTATCCCCTTTTTCAAAATCACATCTTCAATATAGTTGGACTATCACAGGTGAGAAAATACATATTCAATCTAATTTAATGATGGAAAACTATGGTCTTATTTGGAGCAAGCTTTAGCAGTGAAGGGAATTCGGAAACTTACTGAGATAAGCAGTGAAGAGTATTTGGAAACAACGGCCTATTGCTTCAACATTTAAGGTTTCATAGCCACTGAAACTGAGTAACATCACATTTTTCTCATCGCATACAGTCACATTTTTATTTTCTGTTCAGATCCCAAGGAAGACTTTTTTTTTTTAGTTTTTAATTGTGCAAATCAAATTTGAAGCTAATACTCAAATAATCTCTCTGCAATGTAGAACAAGTTTCTGATGAATGTGGTATCTTTGATTAAAAGCATTTATTTAAGCAAAGACCCACCTTCCTACTAAATAATGTCCTCTAATTTCAGTATAATGTTTAATTATTGAAAATGTTTCTCTGAAAAGCCTGGGCTACTATTATCAAGTGCAGCCATCCCAAAAAGGAAACTTCCCCAAAAAATGTCTAAAAAAATTTCCTTTTCTCAGAAAAAAAATCAGTGTTCAGTATTTTATACATCTGTTACTGAGAAGATATATAATAAAACAATACCAGTAGTATCAAGGAATAGCATGACCTAGTAGCTTTTCACTGTAGCCTAGGTGGTAGGATGCCAGATTATTGTTTCAAATTCTGCTATGGACTCACTGTGTGACTGTAAACAACTGTCCTCTTGAATTGTCAAAGGGAGCCTTGAGGAAAATTGAGGAGAGTATTAGCCATTTTGGGAAAAAAATCAGTGTCACAGGGAAAGGAATGGAAGATAACAGTGTATGCAGAGTTTCTGCATCATTTAATTGACTTCATTTTTGTATCCTTATAATTGATTTCATGAATTTCCTCATATTTTGTCCTCACTTTTTCAGGAGTTAGCATCACTGGGCATTATAACAACTGTGTTTGTTAGTTTACTCTTATCTTGATCTACAGCCTTTTCCTCTCTAAAAGTCTTGACTGATGATAACCTAGGGAATCCCTCAAAATAAAATTATCCCTCAAACAGCCTGTAAGTATAGCATTCAAACCCTGAACAGAGCAACAAGAAATCTGGATGCTAGAACTGCGCACCTGAAAGTGCAGAAGAATAATGAAACAAACAAAAAAAAAAAGTATGTTCACAAGTTATAGAAATCTGCTGTGAGATCCAGTATGCCTACATTCAAATTTTGGTTCCAAAACCCCAATGTTATTCCTAGGCCATGGTTATGTACACTAGTTTTCAGGACTGCCTAATTCTGTAGATATCTTCTCAGCTTGTCTGAAAGGTTACCTACCTCTCTACTAGTATATTCAGTGTGCTCTAAATCACGCTCTCACCCTGACGCCTCAGGTACAGTGTCTCATATTTGCACTACTAAGCTTTCCTACTCCAAAAAATACAGTGGCCACATTCTAGCTGCCCAACAGCAGCTGTCTCTGGCCCAGGCTATCTCCATTGGAAAGATATTTATTGCAAGGCTGGGCACTTACGTATCATTGATACCTCTGCTGCAGTTCAGGCACACTGGCACCAGATGTCCTCTGCCTAAACTGGAAACAGAAAGATCTGGGTTCTGTGCTCTGTTCTCCCTGCAGCAACTGTTGGAGCGTTGTTCTGCATGGATTATCTACCTTCTTGCAGAGACTCCCACATGAGTCATGAGTTAGTGAGGGGAAAGGCAAAGTGCTGCCTATTTTTGGGCCTACTAGTGAGGATGCAGGCAGCTTCCACATCCTGTAGCCGGATTTGTTTTGTTCTTACTCACGGGTGATCTAATACAATATACACAGGCAGATGAGGGCTTCAGCCGAAAGGGCTTTCTCTCCATGCAACTGCATGCCCAAATCACAAGCTTCCTCTTTTTGCTTTCCTGACCCTTACACTTGTTGCTTTAACATATGCTATGACTACATTTAGCTTGATATGTGTCTGTCCTTAGAAGAGGCCATGAATGAACAGAAGGTCCTAACTTTTCCTGTGGCCTCATGCAATTTAAGAGAGCATTCAAAACTGCCAGAGGTACCAAATTCAACACAGGGGAAGATGCCAAAGACAGACCATGCCATCAACTTCCTCTCCAGGCCTTTACCAGCAAATCTGTCCTTCATTAATTGTATATTGTATTGTAAGTGGATTAGCTCACTTTCCTGAGCCAGGCACTTACAATTTCAATGAAGCAGATACTATGTGAGTAACCTAAATTAGAGGATTGAGTTCTACTACAGTTTATTTACCTTGGCTAAATTCTTCAGAAATGAGTAAAACAAAGATAGCAATATGCATCCTCTTTGCCCAGCTCTGTTCTTAATTAAGTTACCTAAAGATACTTTAAAAAACTTAAAAAGTAAATTAGGATTTTTAGGATAAACTTCTACTCTGCAAGGAAATTCTACCTCCTCCCTTCTATGTTCCTGACTATGTTTACTTCTCCTGAAGGTAACTGCTCTTTCTCTAATTTAAGAACAACCAAAAGAGGGCAGGACATATGGGAAGGTAAGATGAAAAACAGGACTAAGTCAGCATCATGCCAGAAGCGGGCTGTTGTACACAGGTTGAACCTCACAGAGCTGTAAAGTTAATGAAAAAACTTGAATTGAGATCCCAGTGAGACTGGGAGTGGCTTGAGATTTCTAGAAAACTCTGAGGTAGAATGAAACAGAAGACAAAAAGGAGTAAGTGTGATTTCATTTGTCTCAAATATCTTGAGATTTTATTTGTCTTCCCATCACTGGCAAACAAAACAGTACAAATGAAAGCCATTTCAGTGTTTTAAGAGATAAGCAAAACATGTTTTAAACATCTCAGAGATGAGACCGAGAGAAACATGCTAGCTAGTAGTTTTGGTAAGGATAATACTTATCCTCACATGAAATTTAATGCCTTTACAGTTGATGCCTGCCATAGGTTTTCTGTTACGAGTGGAATTCGTGTGTAATCCTGCTTTCGTTTAGCTTTTATATTTAACAAACCTTACACTGGCTTACACAAACATGGAATTCTGCAGCTTGTTCATTCCAGCAAAGAACTAGTAAAATTAATCACAGTTATCTCACTCACTACGGCCATTATTCTCATACATATGAGAAATAATGCAAAAGAAAATTTAAACGCAGTTTGAGTATTCTTTGCATAATAAAAAATGAGTAAGGCTGGGGGTACTACTGTAATAAATACAGTATAAATGTACTGAGCCATCATTTATCTCTGTCAGATTGTGGATGCCATGGGGCTTGAAACTACAGCATTCTGGTGGGGCTGTGAGAAGCACCAATACCCACCTTCTTGCTCCTGATTCAGCAGGAGCTGTGAGCTGCTGCTGCCATGGAGACAAGGTATCAACAACCAGCTGATCATCAACACCTTGTCTTGTTGAGATGCAATGTGTCTTGGCTCTCACTGAATTTCTACTGTCAGGCTTAATCTCTAATTTGAGAAAGAAAAGTACAGTCTGGCACATCATCCTTGAAAGCCAACCTCTGCCATAATTTACAAAATACTATGACAAATGAATTAAACTGTTAGATTAAAGTCATCTGGGGTCAGGTCCTGCAAACCTCCTGTAATGCACATGCTAAAATTTGAGAAGGTCTCAATTTTTGTTGGTTGGCTGGAGACTTCTGACAGCATAACACATCATTTATATTGGAAACGTGCTTTTGTTGGGCATGAGCACTAAATGGAGAAGTGCATGGCTGGGACGTATCATGCTGCTTTGCTGAGCAGGGCATGGCACTGTCCATGCAACAGACATTTCTATATACTATACACCTGTAGCACTGACAGGTAGAAGGGGTGACTGGGTTTTACACCATGCAAATTCAACCTGCATTAATCAGACTTGTTTTTACAGGAAGGAAGACTTTATAAATGGAGGCATGCAGAGGTAAAGTGCTAGTAGCTGCATAAACTTTACAAAATAAGGTCCATCCTTAAGTACACCTACATCTTACCCTAACTGCCCTGAAGAGTAGTGACTAATGGAAACCCAGTCATCTAGAAGGTATGCAGAAAGACTGTACACACAAATTAGGGTAAGGAGTACATGGCGATTGCATCTGTTGAACACAATGTGAAGAATTACTTTTCTTTCTTGTTTAGGACTGTGGTTACATTACTGCAACCTATGCCTTGTCATATATTCAGTGGATTTAAAAAATAAGGTGAAATCAGTCCCAAAATAAAAGGAAAATTAGTGGGGACAAAAGTTTGAAAGGGACTAGTGTTTAGTACTAGTACTAGGATTAGTGTTTAGTACACATTTACTATGAAATTTAGTTTAAAAACAAATAAATGTGGCTCAAATCCTGAACTGCTTCAAGAATGCACTATCTTCAGGGATGCAAACAAGAGAGGCCATCAGAGTGGAGGATCACTGATCAAATGGAGCAATTGTCTGGTTGACTGATTTTAGTTGTCTGGGTTCCAGCTGTGCTCTGTTAAATAAATTTTTTGCCTCAGCAGACAGATGCAGTCTGGTCCCTCTTGAAGCCGAAGGAATTGTACCTAGCTTGTCAAGTAAAGAAAACATTTTCCAAACAGAGAAGTAGGGATGTGGGAAAAGAGGAGACAAAGGTCAAATAAAATGCAACTTTTATATTTGGTGTGTGAAGTGCTGAAGTTTACAAAGAAAAAAAGAACAGGATGTGAAGAAACCAGAGCCTCAACCTGGAGTATCCAAAAAGCATCCTCAGGGCTAACTTTATAAACACTGTAAGATGTTTATAGATTCACTACCGTAGTGATTTTTCCAAAAGTTAAGAAAATGAAACACTTTTCCTATTTATTAAAAATAACATTGTCCATAGACTAGAGGAAGAACAAGTCACATTCAAGGGACCTCTTTTACAAGAACAGGTCCAAAACAAGCCCCAGATGTAAATCCTTTTGAAATTCAAGGAAATACAGATCACAGTGAAAACTACTGTTTTATTTTGTTAATGGATGAAACCTTACTTTTATGACTAAGCTCCTGAGCTATTTGGTAATGTTTGAAGTTCAAGTTAAGAGATCAAACTCAGTGATCAAAGTAGCCCTTTCCTTAGTTTAATATTAAATCCATGAACCACTCATTTTTTCTTTCTATGTTGAAGGGTATCAGCTTTAGTGATTTCCTTATTCCCATGAGTAAATTCTACTACACACCTTAAAGGATGAAATACTCTACGCACAACTCCAGCAGAGACAAAAGGAACCTTCTCGAGCCGAGCACTCATTTTTATTTACATTCAAGGGCGATTGGCTTTTCCTTAGCTTCTTACTGAGTTGTGAAGTAAAGGGAGTCCAGGAGAGAGGTTTTGCAAACAAGCTGGTTTTGTTTGCATGGAGAATCCTGCGACTCACAGAGGAATCTCTCCTCCTCCCCACCGGCCACATGACTCCTGACTGCCTTTGTGCAGTGTTGGAAAAAAATCATCTGTTCAGCTCAATTTCAGAATTCTTCACTGGAAAAGAATAATTCCTTTTTAGGTCTTGTTCTCTGGCTAAAGATTTTTTGTGTGTGTGCATTTACAAGTCACACCTGAATGTTGGTGATGAAAAACTTTCACTTAAATTTTCAGTCAGGAGGGAAATCTAAGTTAAAAAGACTAAAAGGTTGATGTAACGTGGAGAGTGGCAGCTCCTAATCCAAGTTGCTTTCCAAAGCTGCCGAGGAAAGCAGCTGAGATTTTATTCTGTTTAAATAAAACTTTGCATTGGTTCCAGAATGAAGAAAAATTAAAACACTACCCAAGTGGCCATAAAAGAAATATAGCCATTATGATTAAAACAAAATGTAAGCTTTTCAAAATTATTTTAATGGTATCTGATTATTGATTCAGAAAAACCTTCAGGAAGGAACTACCTTCTTATTTATAGAGGGGAGGGTTAAAGTAGCATTAAAATCTGGTCAGTCAAGCACCAAATGGACAATGATATAGAGTGAATGGCCATGATACCCAGAAGATGAGAGGATATTTGATTTTTATTGGAGATTTAAAAGGTAAAAGAGTGTTGTAGCTTAATTATGCCTATCCCTCATAACAGAAGAATAAAACAAGCAACAGGTAAGAAAAACAAAAATAGAAATTATGCAGAACTGTAAACATGGGCAAGCTGAGAGAAAAGGCTCTGAGAGCAGACTCAATTTGAAAGGAACTCCCCTGGGGCATAAATATACACCACAAAAAGGATTAATGAATCTTGAAATGCTGGAACAGTAAGAACACTGCCAAAGCTGCCCTTCAGCTGGGCACAGTAGTCCTGTGGCAAATTTGCATCATATTTTGTTAATTAAATTTGCTTAATCAGCAGAGGGTCTGTGGTGAATTTCTCACACGTGCTAATGAGCTTTGACCTGTCTCATCCCTGAACAGGGAAACAAGTTAGGCTCTTGCCCAATGATGCAACAACTGTTCAAAAATCTCTCGTTTCTTCTTTGGTGAGTGAGGAAGCACTGCAGCACATTACCTGATTTACAGGTGGCCCTAGCACTAAGTTTTGGGGAAGGAATCTGCACTTAATGGGGCACCCCTGAGTGCCCCAGGAGGTGGGGGGTGGCTACTGCGAAGCTGATCAGCCTCTCTCCTGTCCTGGGACTGCACACAACAGGACTGATGACCTGAAGACCAGTGGATTTACTGGTCTGTTGAATAGGGCATGTATTGTGAAGGAGAAAACAGGCTGAGACTTCCCTGTCTATAAAGAGATAAGGTGTATCTCTAGCTACATAGCTCTGATTAGTGCTCTTAGGCAGCTCAAAATTTCAAGTGATCTATTTAGTGACCAAGCCCAGCTCACTTAGGCACTTAAGATGAAGCACAGTTTCTCTAGGCACTCGTATAGACAGCAGAGAGAAAAAGGTACTTCAAGAGGAAGATTTGTCCCACCTGAAATCTAAAAAGCCATCCAGTCATCTCTGCTTTTTTATGGGCTATGTCTGGAATAAGGACAAACAGGCTTATAACCAGAGAGCTTCTGATAAGTGCCTGAAATCAAGGAGATGTCACACTGAAAGCACATGTACAAATTACTATCATTTGTCAGGTCTGCTCAGTGAAATTATTTTTCTTGTTTATATTGTGCAGTCTGCTTTTTCTAATATGAATTTCATAATATTTTCTCCTAGACTTTCCCAAGGTAAGTAAACCTCTTAAGTCCTTTTAGATTAGCTCTCTGTTAGGAGCTTTACAGTTTAATACACTGTACATCGGATTAAAATGCTATTCCATCCTTCTTCCAGCTTGTAATGAAAAGAGCTGGCAGAACTACCCACAGCCAAAGAGCCTAACTCTTTCAACAACCAGGCTCTGCATTTAGTCACTTCTGACTTTTGCAAAATTTTAACTGATCTGACTGAAATCTTCCATGGTAGGTGTCTGGCCAGGCTGAGGATTTTCCAAACATCATAGGAAAAAAAATTCAATTTCTCAGAATATATTTGTATACCACCATTTTGTCCATATACCTTGTTTTGTCCATACTGATGGGAAAAAAGAAACCCAATAATTCAGTGAATATCTAATTGTCCATGAGTTGGAGCAAGACTTGACATTTCACTGGGTATAGATCTGAGTTTAGAGATGCATTCTGATGTCCTCATGAAAACAAATGTAGATTTGGCAGAGTTATAAGACTCTAACAGACTGTCACTTGGACATGCTCAGGACATGTGAGTTAGTGTCTGGCTGCCAGACCCTCCATGTGCTTTGTGTGTACAACAACTGGGAGCACTTTCTCTGCCATCAGCCCCGTTCAGGGCTGCAGGGCCCAGAGCAGAAGTCTGCTTGCTGGAAGCAACACCGGTGAGGCTGCCTGATTTCTGCCAGAGCTCAGGAGAAGCTACTTGAAGGCCAGATACCTCAAATGCTGAGGACTGAGAAGCACAGAAGTAAGAAGAAAGATGAACAGGAGCCATGGGGACAGATAAGAGAAGAGGGACAGCACAGAAGCAGTAGAAGAGGAGGAGGACTGGAAGAGGAAGGTATTGGAAAGTGATTTAGAAAGACCCTTTTCCCTTGAGCTTATGGGTCAACACAAAATTCCTAAGTAAAAAAATCCTTTGTACTGCAGGATCCACCTCACAGATTTTCATTGAATATTTTTCTTCTTTATATATATTATTATTACATTTAATTGCAATGTTTCTCTCCTTGCCTTCTTGGAAATGTCAGGACATTTGTATGTGTGTCATCTTTCAATAATGTCACCATGATAACGCTTATCATTGTCAGTTGTAATTACTGTTAAATGCAGTGAGTTTGGTTAGTTCTTCTATACTCATTGTTGACTTGACAAGAGACCTGGCTAGAAATAGATGCAATCAAATAATTTAATGAGTTGCATATTAAAAGCTTCTTACAAATTTGGAGTTTGACAGTATTTGTGTTTCATAGATAAATGGAAGAACAAGAAAAATTTCCTCTCTGGAAAGTTTTTACCATTTACAATGTTATCTTCAACACCTTTCAAAAATGCTTTTTAACCTTTGGTTCCCTACAGATATAATTGCTGGACACAACTTCCTCACAAACATGGCATTTCAGAAATTTAGAGCATCCTGAGAATTCATCTGGCAGTTTGGTTTTAAAGGATCCTTGCAAATGACTTAACTGCAAGCTTCTGAGTCTGCTCAAAACCAAAAGAGAAGCGTACCAGAGATGGAACGGCAGACGAATACCTGTTGAGAACTACACCAGCATTGCCAGGGCATGCAGAGATGCAGTTAGAAAAGCAAAAGCTCAGATAAAATTGAAAATGGCCAGAGATGTCAAAAACTACAAGAAAGGGTTCTTCAGGACGTAACAAGCAGAAATAAGGAAAATATTGGCCAGCTGTTAAACCGGAGAGGTGTTCACCAACAACGCTGAAAAGGCCGTGGTTCTCAACATTTTCTTCACCTCTGTCTGGGCCTCAGGCCTTGGGAACAAAAATCCAGGTCGATGCAAACACAGAACCACTATCAGTGAAGGAAGAGCTGGTATGCAAACTATTACAGGAGTTTGACCCCTATAAATCGATGGGCCCTGACAATATCCATCCAAGGGCGTTAAGAAAATTGATTGACATCATTGCGAGGCCACTCTTCATAATCTTTGAGAAGTCATGGAGATTGGGAGACATCCCAGAAGACTGGAAGAAGGCTAACCTCACCTCCATCTACAGGAAGGGCTTAAAGGAGGATCCAGGAAATTATAGGCCCATCAGTCTTACTTCCAGTCCCTGGGAAAGTTATGGAACAAATCCTCCTGGGATCACAAGTCAAATGAAGCACATGGCTGGGAAAAGCCAAGGCAAATTGTGCTTGACAAACCTGATCGCCTTCTACAACAAAGTAACCTGTTCAGTTGATGTGGGGCGAGCAGTGGACATTGTCTACTTGGATTTCTCCAAGGGTTTTGATATGGTTCCCCACAGCCTCCTCCTACAGAAACTGATGCATTACAGTCTAGACAAGTGGTCTGTGCAGTGGGTGGGGAATGGCTGTCAGGCCACACCCAGAGGGTGGTGGTAAATATCTCCCTTTCAAACTGGCGACCTGTCACAAATGGGGTCCCCCAGGGATCGATATTGGGCCCAATGCTGTTTAATATCTTCATAAGTGATCTGGATGATGGGGTCAGGTGTACCCTGATGAAGTTTTCTGATGATACCAGACTGAGTGGGGAAGTAGACGCTTCAGAAGGGAGAGCCATGCTGCAGGAAGACCTGGATAGCCTGGAAGAGTGGGCTAACAAGAACCTCATGAAGTTCAACAAAGACAAATGCACCTGGGAAAACATAATCCCTGAGTGAAGCACAGGCTGGCATCTACCCAGCTGGGGAACAGCTCTGTGGAAAGGGATATGGGTGTCCTGGTGGACAACAAGCTCAGTATGAGTGAACAGTGTGCTGCAGCAGCAAAGAAAGCAAACAGGTTGTTGGGCTGCATCAACAAGGGCATCACCAGCAGAGTTAAAGAAGTCATTACCCTACTCTATTCAGTGCTTGTCAGGCTACACCTGGAATACTGTGTTCAGTTTTGGTCCCCACTATACAAAAAAAATGTGGGCAGGCTGGAGAGCATCCAAAGGAGGGCCACAAAGATGATCAAAGCACAGGGAAGCCTGCTGTGTGAAGAAACGCTGAGAGAATTGGGTTTGTTCAGCCTTGAGAAGAGAAGGCTTAGGGGAGACCTTATCACCATGTTCCAGTATTTAAAGGGTGGCTACAAAGAAGATGGAGACTGCCTTTTTACAAGGAGTCACATGGAAAAGACGAGGGGTAATGGGTACAAGTTACTCCTGGGAAGATTCCGATTGGACACGAGAGGAAAATTTTTCCCAGAGAGAACAATCAGCCAGTGGAATAATCTCCCCAGGGAGTTGGTGGATTCCCCAACATTGGGCACTTTTAATATTTGTCTGGACAGGGTGCTGGGCAATCTTGTCTAGACTGTGCTTTTGCCAAGAAATGTTGGACCAAACGATCTTTGAGTTCCTTTCCAACTTGGTTGGAACTATGATTCTATGAATTTTTTTGTTGTTGTTTTTACACAAGGTATTTTATCATGACGTATCTCATTTTTGCACTGTGGTTCATAGCATTTAACCACAGTATTAGTATGCACCTTCTGGTATCTTTAATTTGCCTTAGTCCATAGTGAACATTGCATCATATGTCTATCTGTATATATGGAATCTCAGATCTGATGTAACTTTGTATTTTCAGTTGTTTAATAAAGCTTCTAAGTTTTCCTCTCTGCAATTATTTGCAAATCTCAGAAAACTTTTTCTAAAGTTCAGGTTTTATTTCAAATAAGCTTCCTATCCTCCCAAAAGGTGACACCTGCTAGGAACTGATTACCTCCATCTAAATTCTGGACACTTTCATTTCTCCATGAGCTGAAAGGAATAGCTGGCACTTAGTATCTCAGACAACTTAGTGTAATGTAAATCCTGCTGTCTTATCTATAGGCCTCATATGATACTGCATAACACAAAGGCTGTTTCAGATCCAAGACTCTGCAGGACTGATTTTGCTCAAATAACAGAGGTTGCAAGCCTACGCGCAAAACATAAAAATGAGAATAATCTGAGGCCTTCTCACGCCCTTTGTAACCATATAGCTCATTTCTAAAAGACTCAACTAATGCTAAGTATCTTCATGTTTTTAAATTCCAAAGCTGAGAAATGCTGATGCTAAGAGAGGATGTGACTTCAGACAAAGACTGAAAACTCTACAATAATTTAGGAGCAAATCTGCACCCACTAGCATATGTTTGCAGGTGCAAAGCATCTGGATTATAGAGCTAATACCCCTTTGGCCCTCTGCATGTGAACACCCACCCCAGATAAACCCCAGGGTGAGATGCTTCTTCTATGGACACAGGCTCAAGCTGCAACCCTGAGCACCAGGAGGTTTGACCATAGGTGGCACTTGCAAACATTCCCTTCAGGAGCTGAGGTCGATGACACAGGTTTTTTAGACAATATCTATTTCTAGCAAAGCATATTTCATGAGGAAAAGGATCTGCACATGAAAATCTCCATCTCCATCCTTCTTCCCTCACATTTGTAATTTCCTGAATGCTTTGAGTGTTTGCAAGTTCAGAGGTTCTCTGAGGCTCTGTGTGAGTGTTCATATCTGCCTGCTTCTAGCAAGCAGATGCAGAGGGCAGCTCCTGCCTTGAGTTTTAATCTTTTCACCTCTTCCTAATCTGCATGTTCCGAGCTGAGGGAACTGTGGTTGTTCATTCTGGAGAAAAGAAGGCTTGGGGGAGACCCTATTGCTCTCTACTACTACTTGAAAGGACATAGTAGCAAGGTGGGTGTTGGTCTCTTCTCCCAAGTAACAAGTGACAGGACAAGAGGAAGCAGCCTCAAGTTGTGCCAGGGGAGGTTTAGATTGGATATTAGGAAAAATTTCTTCACCAAAAGGGTTGTCAAGCATTGGAACAGGCTGCCCAGGGAAATGGTTGAGTCACCGTCCTTGTAGGTATTTAGAAGATGTGTAGATTTGGCACTTAGGGACATGGTTTAGTGGTGGACTTGGCAGTGCCAGGTTAATGGTTGGACTTGATGATCTTAAAGGTTTTTTCCAACCTAAACAATTTTATGATTCTATGATTCTGTTATAACTCTACTAGCATATGTTTTTGTACTGGTTTTGGCTGGGATAGTGCTAATTTTCATTACAGTAGGTGGTATGGGGCTATGTTTTAGATTTGTGCTGAAAACAGCATTGATAATACAGGGATGTTTTTGTTACTGCTGAGCAGTGGTTACACAGAGCCAAGGCCTTTTCTGCCTTTCACCCCACCAGCGAGTGGGCTGGGGGTGCTCAAGAAGTTGGAAGGGGACACAGCCAGGACAGCTGACCCCAGCTGACTCAAGGGATATTCCATACTGTATGATGTCATGCTCAGCATATAAAAAAGAAGGAGAAGACAGAGAAAGGGGGGACATTCAGAGTTACGGCATTTTGTCTTCCCAAGCAACTGTTACACGTGATGGAGCCCTGCTTTCCTGGAGATGGCTGAACACCTCCCTGCCGATGGGAAGTGGTGAATGAATTCCTTGTTTAGCTTCGCTTGTGTGTGAGGCTTTTGCTTTACCTATTAAACTGTCTTTGTCTCAGCCCATGAGTTTTCTCACTCTTACCCTTCAGATTCTCTCTCCCATCCTGCTGGAAGTGAGTGAGCGAGCAACTGTGTGGGGCTGAGCTCCCTACTGGGGTTAAATCAGTTTTCCATAGTAAAGGGAATGTAAAAGCTACATTACTGTGTTTGAAATCGGTGAACACTGATTTCAATAAAAGTGGGCAGGAGATGGGATCAAGAACATTGGTTTAGATCTGAAAACGCATTTTTGCATGTAATTTCCAGTGAAGTCAGCACAAACACATTTCCCCTTTGGTGCTAAGGAGCAGGGTGGCTAAATCCGAGTATATTCTGAGAAAGTCCCCACTGATCACAGTATTAGAAATGATGCCATCCAGAAAAATCTTCTTAAATCAAGTATGAGGATATAAGGGCCTGTTTGTTGAAGAACCAAACTGGAAAGCTACAGTATAATACCCAATTTACATTTCATTATAACCTATTTCATTTACCGATCTACTGACTCCATGCTTACATGCCTTCCAATTCATTTTCATATTGCTGATAGGTCACCTAATTTCACACCGGCCTCTCCTGCTAGCACAGGCTCCTCTTTGAAGCACAGGACCCTTAATCCTATAATTCAAGTCCCTCCTGATAACCCTCTGTTGCCATTCTTTCCTATGCAAACTCCTTGACAAAATAAAACTATTCATAGGAATTTCTGCAGACAGGCATGGCAAACGCTAAAAACCAGAAACCTTTGTTGTTGCCTTTGTTCATAGGGTTGGATTCAAAATTTACTGAAATTTGTGACTTTTTCCATCGACTACTTATTTCTGCTTCAGAAGCATGTATGTGAAAACATGCATATATTTAAATTCCAGACTACATGAATCCAGTTGAAGAGTTTTTAACTGAGTACTGATTTTCCAGCCCTTGTGAATCATCTCCAGGGTCCATTGATATCAGTGGAATGACACCATGTGTACAAGGTGCAAAGAAGCTCTAAGAAATCTTTGCCTCAAAAACCTCAATGTATTTTTTTTGTATTAATTCAACAGTCGGCATAATTTTCACAAGGCAGTCTGCTGTTCCAGTTTTCAGAGTATTACAGCTGCTTGGATAACAGAGTATTAGCAGCTGTCTACAAACGGCAGAATATAAAAAACTCAAATAACACATTAAGGACAAATACACATGCAATTAATATATATGCTTAGAGAAGTCTGCTGATAGAAAAATATGTGTACTGGGGAAGAAAAATCACCTATTAGGAGAGAAGCGAGATATACTTGCAAAAATGAAGACTTTTACTACTACTTCCCTATGAGCTTTTAGTGACTCAGTTAACGGTCTGCTTTCTCTCCACGCATGCTGAACACAGCTGTACCTGCAAAAGACTGTTGCCTTTATAAATACCCTGTCTCAGTGTGTAACTGTCATAGCATTCCTTCTCGTCAGAAGGTGGCATTTGAGATTAACAGCCACAGCTGTATAGCAAAATGTTGTTAGATGAAGAAGATGAGACCACAACTTATTAAAATGGATACATTAAAAGTGAGGGGATATTTCATCCTTAGGTAAGGAAATGCACAGTCTGTAATTTAGGTGGGATTGAACTCTAGATTAGGACACCTAGGTTTAAATGTCTGCATGGGAACTATGTGTCAAAGCTGCCACGGAGCTCCAGAGCTCTGGACTGATTCATTTAACAAGGCTAGCACACCTTCCAGATCCCCGTGAAGCATGTTAGCTCTCAGCTGTCATAATCAAAGAATGGGAGTGTCTCACAAATCTTCAGTCATTTTTGCCAACCCAGTATGGCAATCTTCTATGCCCTGTGCACACTTCAAATGGTATAAAGTAGCTGTTTGTAGGCAGGGGAATCCCACTCCCCATTGACACACTCACTGACGTTTAGGGTACAACTCTGATTAAAGGCATGTGTCTACTTCACTGATTGATGTGAATAACACTCCAGGATCCACTGACTTCATTCATTGGAAAAGGAGTAAATGCATCTTGTTCACCTACAAGCAGATTCTTAAGGTAGGTGACTTGTTCTGAAGTTCAATCCTACATGCAGAGTTTGATTCAGTTGTCCACATACAGGCATGAGATGCCATTTGAGAAGATATATCATTAAAGCTGATAAATACAACACTGGACCTACCTTTCTGAGCAACAGCTGGAGGCCACGTAAATTATCCTAATGCATCTAAACCAGCTCCAAGTGCTTTTCCTTGTGTCAACAAATGAACTAAGCCCTTTTAACAGCATGCTAAGAATTCTACAATAACTAATCATATTTTTTAAATAATGTCTTTTTATTAATATTGCCATAGCTTATGGAAGCCTCAAGTTAAACTTGCTCACAACAACTTAGAATATTGGCACTTTGTTACATCAAGACAATTAAGTAAAATCGGTCTACTTCTGTAGGTCTTTTTAAGCAACCTTTCATCTTCTGGTGCTCTCCTCTAACAATGGACCTTTTTGCCCCAAAACTGGTCTTATAAGGTAAGCCTTTTACGCGTCTCAGTTTCTACTTAGGATAATGGTACTCAAGAAAGCAAATAACTGCTATGTGGCTAAATGTCATATTTGGGTTTCTCTACTGCAAAAAAAAGAATTTAAATTTTATTCTATTTTTTTCATTAAAATACTCCTATTTAAAAAAAATTTCTAGGTACCATTTGCTCCTTAATTTTGACGAGCACTTAGATTTAGTATCAGTATGTTCCTTTCAGAAGGTAGTTATTCTTGTTGCAAGAATCATCTCCTTGAAAATGTAAATACTATGTAGATACTCCTTGAAAGCAATCTCTCAGTAATTATATTGTACCTTTCAACTAGAAGTAGAATCATTTCCAAATTTTAATGACAGATCTCTATGAGTTAAATAAATGTTACAACATTATGAAGAAAGCTAAACTGAAATATGAACACTAATACTGATATTTTACCGAAAGTCAGAAACTTAAATCCACATGTAGACATCTGCAGAAATGGTTGGGGCTTTTTGCATCTGCTGCTCCCTAAAGCCTATGGGAGCTGCAGGCTGTGTAATACATTTGACCACTTTAGGTAGCACCTCAGGTCATGGACCAGAATCCCTTCATGGTAGATACCATACAAATACTGAGTAGAAAAACAGCTCTGAACCTAAACAATAAATAGGAATGAAGTGAACAAAGTCTGGAGAGGTTGCAATAAGGGTAAGGCTTTTGAGTTAAGCTATAAAGCACTGTCAAAGAAAGAATCAAAGGAAATAGTTACAGGCAAGAGAAGGAAAAAGTACACTTTTCACCTCTATATCTAGAACTGACTACAAAACACGATCAGGTTGGTTTAGTTAACTAAAAGGTACAGAAGTTCAACTGAGGTCTGCCTGGAGAAGGGTGACAAATTAGGCACATTGTCTTGATATATTTGAAGTAATAGAGTTTCATATTAGTGATTACATAATGAGAAATTTGCTCTGGCATTATAGTCATGTTCAGGCTGAGATTCCCACCAAAATCTCCAAGAACACCCTTGCTTCCTCATAACCTACTAGCTAAAATAGCAGCAAGATTTATCCCTAACAGACTGGCCACTTTCTCTTCCTTAATCTCTTAAAAGCTATGAAAAATGTCATCACTGAGGTTCTCTTATTTTTGCCAAGTTTATGAAAAAATGAGCTTTGTATTTCTTTTATGAAATATTTGTATTCCATTAATTTTAATTAATCTGCTGTATTCTATGTTTATTGTTTTGAGCAAACATTTTCATTACCGAATGAGTAAAAGTACTTTGTTTTTTATGGAACCGGTTCCTTAAATTCTTTAGTTGCATGCTGTGATGTTTGGGAATCAACAATGTGTTCAACATCTCTGAAAATCAGGGGGATGCAGATATGTATTACACAGTCTACGCTACGGTAATTTGTCCAGTGTCACTGAATAAAGCAGTAGCAGATTTAAAGCTATTGTCATGCACACCTTTTTCCCTAAAATTTTTTGTGTATTATAGATTCAGATTCAGATTCAGATATAATCTGCAAGGACTTGCATAAAAAAAAATCGTGTGTCTTGATTTCCAGTTATCTACAAATATTTGCAGGAAAATTATTTTTCAAAGTAATAATGAAATTCAAAAGGAACAGAGAAATGCCATGACAAAAAGCTGTATTTCAAATCTTGCTAATCTAATTTAAATAATAAGCATAAAGTGAAAAATATAAGCCATAGTTACTTACCTACGATGAGTAAGAAAACTACCACTGACATGTCCTGAGCCATCACATCCTGGTGTTGGACATGACATTCCTTCCGTCTTCACTGACTTCCAGGAGAACTGTGAGCCATTTAGGTACCCATCCTTTTGCCTTTTGGCAGCTAGAGGACACCCTGATGCACTGCGATGAGATGCATATTTTCCAGTTATGTGACCCTGACCATCACAACCAGGAACTGGACATCTGGATAGCAGATAGATGAGATAAACTTTATTGTCTTGCCATCCTATACCTGGTAGCCTCTACAACAAAGTCAAAATAAACCCGACATGAAAAGAAAAGAACAATCATGCACTGTGGTTTTAAAAATAGTCAAGATACCCTTTAGTGGGTAAAATTACAAGCAGAACTTTGCTAATATGAAAAAAAAAAAAAGTTCTTTGATAAACTGTAAGGAGGCAAGGCAGTAGATGAAGTCACAGCTGTTAATATTGTGCAACTGCAACAAAAGGACTGAGATATATATTTGAATTGCAGGTGTTCATTACAGTAAATATCACACTGGAATTGAAATGTTGGCTACCGAGCTCCACTCAGCAGGGAAATTGCCCATAAAAACTCTATAAGCATAAAATCCTACTTAGTATAATCCTTGGTACATTTTATTTATGTGTATGGAATCTAAAGAAGACTTGTCTGAAGTCATGAAAATGTTAGGTATAAACAGTTAGGTATGAAGTGATCACAGCACCTCATCAAAAATGCTGAGGACCTTTAACCACTCTCTGAATAGGAGAGATTATAACAAAGTATGTGCTACAGCCTAGAGAGATCAATGAAGGCAGTTCCGTATTCATCTGTTGGTTTTCCTTACTTGGGAATTCCCACACACATTTGCCCTGTATACTTCTATAAAAAAAATAACCAGGGTTAGAAGGAACAGGTTAGAATCTTCAAAGTGAAATGTTTAAAAAAAATAATGTTTTTTTCAGTATGCTGCTATATAACACATGTCAAAACAAGGCCAATTACTTCACTGTTTGTCCTACACTAAAACATTGCTGCAATTCTCCACCAAGGATCCAGTCCTGAATGGTCTAAGCAGTCACTAAATTCACGGAGTTCAGTGGTCACCGATATCACAGCACCTTGCAAGAGAAACTAAGACCTATAGGTAGGCATAAACAGCACAAACAGAATTGTTGCAGCAATCTCATATAAATCCTCAGTTCTCCATTCCCATAACTGCTGTATTTAGTATGTATGGTTTGTCTATAGTATGCCAACACATTTAAGGGGTTTTTAGGTGATAAAGATCTAGGTAATTTTTTAATTTGATGTGAAAAACTATTTTTAAATTATAGACGATTGTATCCTTGGCTGAATATTACATCCTTTGCTGAATAAATCAGCACAGATCCTTGATTTGCAGTTCACTCACAGAAATCAATGTGGCCATCTGCTCTTGGATACCTATCACACAATAACATTTATGCCTTAATAAAAAGCTGAAGATATTTATGACCTTATAAAACACATGAAGGCCCTTTGACAATATTTGTTCTCACCTAATTGGTTCTTGGTCTTCCTTGTCTTCCTTGCTTTGTGCTATCCTGATTCCACTTTTCTTTGCTCGCGGACAGCCTGAAAGACTGAGTGAAAGAAAACATTTTAAAATGCAATTTCTCATTCTTGAGTAGTTTACAAGGGATACACTTTCTAGCTGAAAAACTGGCAGAATAGGTAATTCCATCCAGTTTCCAGAATCAAAGCTCAAGTGTTTTAAATAAGGAGAGCTGCAGTATGAAACCACGAGGGGGAATCCGCGTATCTCAGATTGTGATGCAGGACAGGACTGCACACACAGGCAGTCCCCAAGGAGCCTGGGAAAGCAGCTCCTTTTATATCAAACCCTCTGCCTAATAATCTCTCCAGCTGACTCAGCAGCAGCAGTGACAGCTTTAAAAGCAATAGAAGCCAGTGTTTCAGGGCTCAGAGACATTACATGTCTGAGAGGGAAGGAAGAATAGGCTCAAAAACCAGGAGTCTTTGGATCTACCAAGACTAAAGATTTCTCTAGGGAGCACATTAGAAACACTATCAAACCTTCTCAATCGTCATGTAAGAATCCTATAGAACTGTTAAATAAAAACGGCAGAGCGCAGAGCTGTACACTGCCTTCCTGAGAAAGTTTAAGTGCTTAGAACTCACTCAGACAAAAAGATTTGGTAGACAAAGTTAGGCTAAGCAACGTTATGTTTAACTAGACACTGAGGATGTTGTTTTTAGTTACACAAGATGGAAAAAGATATATTTATTTCAAGATTTTATAAGCTCAGCTTTCCCTTTGCACATGAATTCATTATAGAAACCGCTTAGTAGACTTGACCATTACTTTAACAGATATTTAAAGATTTTTTAAGTAGTTGCTATTTGAAAACACAAATATGTCTATCAAAAAATCATACTTTGTCCTCTATTTAAATGTTATTTCTGTCATAACACATCAACATTAAATCCATCAGTAGAATACCACCTTCAAAAGTATTGAGATGAGAGACAAAGTAGTGTCACCAAAGAAAAATTTCCATAAAGAAACAAAATAGATTAAATTTTTGTTTTCAGCATGACAGAAGGTACTTCAGTGTTGTATAGTAGGTCCTGTCTTCAGGAAGCAGAGACAGAAACAGTGGTAGCAAAATTTTCAGTTATTTTGTCTTGTCAAGACCAGCGAGGACTGGGAGGAACAAGCAGAGAAAAGGGTGATGCAATCACAGACAGAATTCTGTGTGGTAAATGAAAAATAGACAAAAATAGAGTTTATATGCTGCAAAGTCATAAATAAGTCAATTAAAGAAAGGGGGGAATGTTAGTATATATTGGACATAGTGTATTATCTAGCAACTTTTAGTGAGATGGCATGGCTACATCTATAGTGGTAAATGGAAGGGACCCAGAACTGCTGTTTTGACCCAAGACCAGCAAGATCAACTCCATACAGCTAAACACTCTGTCCCTGTAAAGCAGGACAGCTACTCACATATTGCTTACAGAGAATGATCTAGACCCTTGCTGAGCCCCAGATCATATCTGAGAATTGCCTGGGAGACTTTCAATGGCCCAAGGTCAGTACCATGCCAGGGGACATGCTAACAATTTAATCTGCACTCTGATGCTTGGACCTGTGCTCTCATCCCATTTCCTTTACTAGTTTAAATGCAGCTGACAATTTTCCTTTTTAAAGCAAGCTGCTGTTTATTCCAACTTGCATAGTGCACACCAAAGTACCACAGTTTCCTGTGTATAAACTAAACTTCAGAAAGCCTGTACCACTTAAAAATAGTTTTCTTCAAAAATAATAGATCATAATCTGTAAGAAGACAGAGGCAGGAGGAATAGAGTCTGAGGGACTTACAATAAAAGCAAGCAGGCTCTGGGGCAAGGGGGCCCTTTGGGAACAGGTTGGTTTGTTGCTCCCTATACAACCTGGACTGCAAAAAGTGAAGGGGAGGGGACAGGAGTTACAGATATCCTAGCTTATCTGTGAGATTAGTTGTGCTCACTGTGTGACAATAATCAGGCTTTGCATCTGAAAACTAAATAGTTAATAGAAATGCCTCAGAAAGCAATACTTTTTTTAGTAGGTGTACAGATGGGTATGCTTGTACATGACATTTTCATAACAAAATCTGAACAAAGAATTTCTGCCTTGACTAATGATTTAATGCTTTCTACATATTAAATCAATTTAATTATCACCTACTTATTGGTATTTTGGTGCATCATCTTTTTGCAATAGATCTTTCTATTCTGGCATTACAATTTATTAGAAAATTCTAAGACCTTTCAGGTCCTCTAAACAGACATTTCCAACAGACAGCTTCTGAGGTTATGATTAATTCATTTTTCCTCTGACAGTAGATTCACCAAGAAAACATATGTCAAGAATGAGCCTTTGCTTTAATTTTTTTATCCTATAATAACCAAAAGCTATTACAAAGTAAACATATTCATTTTTATATCAGTTTAATTCCCCATATATGAAGATGAAAGACAACAAGGGAAATTCTAACACCGCTATAAGCTGATATAAATTCTTGCATACATTGAATGGGTCTTGTGGCACTGCAGAGGGTTATGGCAGAGTTAACGCTGCCTTCATGTGTGCTTGCTGTTGAGCAGCCATTTTAAATACAGATGATACCTAGGCATCTTGGCAGCCATTTAGGAGAGAAGTTTGTGATTCCTTTCCCTCTGAAACTGAAAGGGTTGTAAGTGATGGTATCGAATACCAAAAAAAAAAAAATGCTAACTCAGATGCAAGCAGAGGTAAATGCTAATTTTCAGTGTGGGAATTAGAAAGCTTAACTGTGAACATGCTGTGGGGTGTTTCATACTTAACAGCTCCAGATTTAGGCTACTGGCTTACTGCCCTTTTAAAGAGCGTACATTTTGCCAGCATTACCACCTCAGAAATGGCCTCGGCAGATATCACAACCTAAGCAGTGTGGGGCTGGCTCTGTGTAAATGTGACAGGTCTCCTGGGAACATGAGTGGTTTTAAACAAAGAAGACATTACTCCTTCAGTGTCAGTGCACCTGTGCCCACAGGCAGCCAAGGACCCAGGGCTGCTGGAGGCCTTTTGGAAGAAAAACTAAGGAGTTATGTGGTCAATATAGACATGGTGGCATTTCAGAGGTGTTAAATCCCAAAGGACTGGGCAAATTCCAGATCACTTAGTTTTGCAGAATTATCTTTTACATCTTTATGTGTATTGAGTATGCTGAAGAATCAAATGAAAACTTGGTCCAGCACTCATCTGCAAAAATACAAGAACGTAAGAATTTACAAATGAAAGTAGGTACACCATCCAGCTCATGGTCCATGCGTACAGTGGTGAGGAAACAATGCCCAAGGAAAGGGTTTAAAAAATGAGCCAACATGCAGTGATTCTTTCCTGATAACTTTGCCAGCTTTTAGGTTTCTTGTTTGTGACACTTTGCCTTCCGCATCTTCACTGTCCTGCCTGGTTTTGGTTAAGCATGTGACCAAATACATAAACAGATTCCTGAAATAGTGAAGTTGGGGCATAGCTACACCAAGCATAGTGCTGGTAGAGGTGTGAGCTGATAAATCCGCATACAGTTAAATGTAGTTCTAAACCTGACCTTAAATCCCTTGAAAGTGTGATTTAATCTCCTACATCATGTAAGTGCTTTAAAAATGTTTACATCTTCTGCTTTATAATGTTATCTGTACTTTTGATGTTTAACTGTGCATTACAGAAATTGTTATTGTAATCTTTCATTTTACAGCATGTAAAGATATAGCACATTCCCAATTTCTATGTTATTTATGTTTTGACTTTAAACTATTTGTTGCTTTTACTGGGAATACATTTAAACTGGGAATTTGTGTATTGACTAGTTACAGACAATTGTAAAACTACAGGGACTTGGTGAAGCAAGCAAATATCCAGAGTCAACAGTATTACTATACATGCAGCAAAAAGCCTTAACTAACAAAAGAAAGGTGGGCTACACTATTATTCTTTGATTAAACACTGGATAGCTATTTACAAACTACCATGCAGCTCTTTACTGATTCATAGTTCTCAAATAGCCACAGGGGAATTGCTAATTACACAGCATTTGTAACATTACCTTTACAATGGTACCACTGTAATTGATTTTGGGGTTACCAACAAAACTAATTAGTAAAGGTGAAGCTTTCCTTGGCCCTTGGTAAGGATCACAGTTTAGTTTAGGCAATTAAGGTAACGGCTTTCATCCATAAATTTCTCTTTCTATTCTTCTGGCTTGACATAGTTATGTACAATGTGTTGTGACTTAAAAACAAGCCAAGCTTTATTCTAAAATGTACTAACAAGATTGGTGCATATTAGATGAAAGAGGTACTTTTTCTCTCTGATTAAAGCTGGTAAGCGTTCAGCTGGGAGAGGAGGTAAAGAACTGGGTCCAATTTTGCATTTCAAGAAATACAGAGGGAGTCTGGAAGAGATTGACAGGAACAATCAGGAAATACAATTTGAGGGGAAAAAAAATGCAGGAATAGGATTTGAGTCCAGAAAAGGTAAGACTGTGAGGAGAAGAGTTAAGTCATTCAGAACGTAAAGCAGCAGAAACAAGAATGTTGAATTGCTTCCCTGGGCTAACAGAGAAGATAGAAAAACTGGGTCATTCTCTGCAAAGATTTTGATAGATATTAGCAAAAATCTTCCTACCTATTTGGGTAATAAGACATGCTGAAGCTGAGAAATGTTATTAATCAGTAATAAATATAATGAGTTAGACCAACCCATGTCTATGTACAGCACTCAATCCTACTTCAGTACTGAGAGAGGGAAGAGAGGTCTGTTTTGGTCCGTTCTAGCCCTTCAGTTGTTTGATTTAAAGAACAAAATCTCTTTACATACCTTCGATGTGAAGCATAATTTCCAGTAATATGCCCAGAGCCATCACACCCAGGGGTGGGACACCTAGAATAATAATGGAAGAGATACGAAGCAGTGTTACTGACAGGAAAGGTGTAACTCCCCATTGAAAAATACTCATTGGCTCAGTCCTTGTTTCCTCAGGTGCCAGCCCTGGGGACCTCTAGCCATTGCTAAACCTGAGCTTAATTCCACACCAGGGACAAACATACTTTTTTCATTCACAAAATGTTTTTCTTTGCTACTCCTCACCTGCCCACTCAAACGCTTTCTGGGCATCTCTAGTATTGGCAGATTAGTGGAGATTTCCAGCAGCAGCCTGACATCCCCGCACCACCAGGAATGAGTAAGGTTGACAGCAAATGGAATATCCCCATGGTGTATGCTTAGGTAATGGCCAACATTACAGCAAGCTGTTTTGTTTTCAGTCAGAGCTATTGCTCTAATCCCACTGCACAGTGCCATGAGGTCGCACCATGGAGAGATTCCTCCACCTCTCCATGAAGCAAGGAGATGTCTAAGGAAAAGGAAATGTGTAGACGGGGAAGTAATGCTGGCCTTTTGCAGATAAATGGTAACCCACGCAAACACTCCCAAACACCAAGTTACAGCACCAGAGAAGTCACTGATACAGCTGTCAGTGGAATTTCTAATAGTGTAACGACATTAGAGTCATCAAAGAAAATGGATGTTTTTTTCTACATTGCAAAGATGATTGTGATCACCACAGAAAAAGCTAAATTATAATGCTAAGTAAAATCATTAGCTGGTATTTGAACTGCTACACTAAATCACAGAAAAGACAAAGGAAGAATTAATTTATATTCATTTTACTGAACAGACGAATGCTACATCAATTCCAAAAAGTCACTTTTCTTGAGCCTGAGTTTTGAATTTTAGCCATGCTTTAAAGTTTCATTTGAAGAAAGCATTCAAATTCAAAAAAGCATGTGTGCAAATTCAGATGTTGCATTCTGAAACATCAGATTTCCATAACATTGAATTCTTTCACTATGTGAATCCAGAGTTCATGCAGACTTTGGCTTTTACCCTTTAGTTACATATGTGCTTTCCTCAGAGTTGGTCCATACTGGTAAACTTTTGTTTCACAAATGTCTCTGCAGAGACTTGAAAGTTTCTTAAAATCAGGAATTAAGCAACCCAGAATTCAGTGCAATGGGGCTGTCACGTTCCATTAGCTGAATTTTAGCTCTTTAAAGCTAGTGTTGCCTACTTCTGAGGAGCTCAGCAGGGCCAAACTTCAAACATGTTTAATGCAACCTTGAAAGAGATAAATTAAGCTGGAATTTGTTAAATGGAGTTCTCATATAGTCTTCATCTGGTTATTCTATAGACCTTCATTATTCTATTCTCTATGGTCTTCATCAGTTATTCTATAGAAAACACTAAAATATGGTAGCACTTCCAGGATGTAAGCTGGTAAAACCTCTGGGGTTCACTATGTCACTGAAGTTTCTCTTCTGTATAACAAACGGTCTGTGTGCTTTGGACAAGGAGTCTAAACAACATCCTTAAAGACAATTCTCCTTTTCTCTGGCTTTACGTCTTTGCAAAGGACCAAGCATACAACCATGATGTTGACTAGAAGGTGTAAGTGTTACTGTGACTCTTAATATCTTGAAGACCAATATACAGGTTGACATCACACATCAATCTTTCTGCTTTTAGAAAGATAAAATCCCTAATTTTTGCATAGTTTCTTCTGACACAAATTAGGTAAAAATATGGCCCTTGGTGAGGAATTCATAGATCAGACTGTATGACCTTTACCATTCATTCTTTGCTGTGGTTCCACATGGCATAAACTTTGGCTATTTCTTTAAATTAAAAAATAAATGGTTCAGGCATCTTATATAAAGGGTCTAATATTTTAAATACTTCATATCTAAATATTTAGATGTTCTCACTATTTATATTCATTTTCATTTTTTGGCAAATGTTTCAAGATCTGCAGAGACACACGTGTTTTCTTGTGGATTTTTAATGCTAGGTATCTTCAGTGAGCTACAATGTCTACTTCCTATTTCCATCAAGACCAGTTGCATCACTGAAGCCTGACTGAAGCCTCTAAAGATGTTGAATCAAAAGATATGGGAATAAGAATTAATTAAAGGAAATGACTAAACTTTGGCTCTAAATGTCCATGGCATTTAAATGAATAAAGGAGAACAAGGAGACATGAGACTGTTCGTCTGCAGTCTGAGATACTACAAGGATTACTTCTTTGTGAACCCATGTTGTTTGAAGCTATCATTTTCCTCTACAGAATTTTCAATCGTTATGAGAATAAGCTATTATCAAAACTGAACAATGGTTTTTCTCATCTTTCCAAGACTTTTGCTACAGGTAGGCACGATTAATAGTGTCTTAACAAATAGGGTTTATAAGATGCACCAGTATATCCAATCAATCAGTCTTAAAATTAGACCATTACACCTCAACCATTTGGACAGTCTTACACAGATTAAGAAGCAGCTTATTACTGTGTCATTTAAAAAAAAAAAAATCTTAAGCAACTGAAGTTAAAGAAGAAATCATCCTGCTGTAAATTGAACTGAGAATCTTCACAAAGGGCTCTGTAGAGTTCACATCAGTTTAAAATCGTACTTTTGATTAAACCAGAAGAGATTTTTTTATGTAGGCAAGGATTTTAGGAAGACCTTTCAGATTTTGATTTTGGCACTATAATATTTGTTTTCAAGTCTCATAAGCTTATATTAACCTAAATGTAACAGATGAAATGAGAGTTTAGCGCAGTTGATAAAAACATTTTAAAATCCTGGAATATTTCTATTTATTGCTATTTCCATTCTATGGGAAGTGCCTAACCACTGTGAAATACAGGATGCAGATACACAGCAGTCTGTTTCAACTATAAAGTTATTGCAGTATTTATTTGCTATCCTAAGCAGATTAGATAAGGAGAGAAGTACAAGTCCTTGTATCATTGGAATTGTGAGTGTATTTTCAGAATGTCTGATCATACATAGGACTTGCATGTATCTCTACTTTTCTATCAACACCTGTACATATTTGACTTAACTGATCATATGTACATGCAACAGTGCCAGAAAAAAATGTATGTGCAAGTGCTTATAAGAGGCAAGCGATGTGAAACCCTTTGAAAATGAGTATCGGAGTAAATGAAAAAAGAGATATACAGTTTCCTCACTTACTTAAAGTCAATGTAATTTGGCAGGATCAGAAGCTTATTTGTAGACTCTACGTAATAGCTTACTGCAACAAAGGAAATACTTTAGTACTTGCAGCAAAGGAAATACTTTAGTACTCTGAAGACTGAAGTCACAAAGGGAACTCACCCCGTAAAGAGTGAAGTTCAGAACATATAACACTAGCACTTTACCACAAATTCAGGGCATCAGGTAAAAGAAAGAGCTTGTCAGTGAAGGGGAATGCAGTTAGTACTGCCTTGATGCCCCATTCATTTCACAGAACATCCCAGAGAAGCTTTTTTGGGAACACAAGCATAAGCAGAAAGCAGGGCAGGCAGAACAGGAACAGCTGTGGCAGCTGGATTCAGTATTGGGCTTAGATTCAGTAACAGGAATGAAAAAAGGCAAGAGACAAACTGAGATAAATGCACTTAAGCTTCACTACCCATTCTTCACCAGGGAACGGACTGAAGGTGTGAAGCAATTAAAAAAGACTTTTGGCAGCTTGAAGGAACTTAGGGAGGTTCCTGGGACCGGGAAGAAAATAGATGCAATGTCCAAATGGCTCTGTGAGGCTTTTTCCAAATGTCAATGGTTAGAAGTCTTGCTGCAAGCTCAGCTCAGAAAAAAAAAAAAACAGCTCACATCAGCATAGCAGACTACAAATAAGATCCACATTTAAACCTATATTCCTAGGCTTTTATCTAGGTCTACATGAGCTAGATAAGCTTAGATGTAGCTTACCTATTTAGATTTATAGCTCAACTAGCATGAGACCACATAGGATGTTACACAAAGGTGCTGACAGAACTGAAGTAATTTTGTCCTCATTGCTATGTATAGCTTTGGTTAACTTACTTTTAAAATTTGTTTTAAAACATAAATTATCTCTAAAACATACCAATAAAACAAAGATATTGTAATCTGCAATATAATGAAAACATTTTGGTTTTTTTTACCATTTAGAGATTTTACCAAAAAATAACAATGACTTTCTGGAACCAGAAGGATTGCACTTCCCTATGGAGGAGGCAGCACTCATGGAAGCTTTTGCAGCACCAGTCTGATCACAGCTCAGAGCCTGCACTGAGGCTTGGGCTCAGGCTCAAGCTCAGGCCCCCTCTTTCTCTCTCTCAGAAACCCTCAGCTGAGATTCAGCAGCACAGCAAATTCTGTTTACATCTCAGTCAAGTCTTGTCTTAATGTATAAATCTGAATGGAAACCTTGGATCTAGAACTACACAAGCCTAAATTCAGCACACTACACAAACAAAAGTCAGGTCATTGTAACACTATGTTGCATTTTTTCCTAAATAGGGTGATAATGTTTAACTTAATCATCAGAGACAGTTTTAGCAATTATAACCAATATGTTTTCTTCTCTCTGTCTCTTGCCCCTTCAATCACCTTTGGCCACTTCTATGCCCTGCACCAAGCCCTCCCTCTGCACCCTTCCAGCTTCACTGCTCTTATCACTACAGACTGGTTTTCACTAAGGAAAAGGCATCTTATTAAGTTAGGCTATAGCTTTCACAGGAATTGGCACGTTTGTACATTATTTGTGTACTTTTTTTTAGCTATTGCTCTTGGAGGATTAATAATAGCACTCAGTGGACACTCTTGAAATAAAGAAATAATAACAGTCACTAATAAAGGCGAAGTGCATTGCCAGTTCTGATTATGGCAAACTGCTTCAACATTTTATTTTTGTGCTGAGTAAATTTGGTCCCACGGAACTGAATTAAGCCATTAATTTCTCTCACACTGGCCATACCAAAAGCCATCAGATATAATCCTTTCCAGGACCCACTAAACTATACTTGGATTCAATTGCAACAGTTTGTTACAAAATACCTTTCATGACCTGTTATTAGTAAGCTAGTGTATCAATTCTAAAGACTAATGTTACTTTTATTGTTTAGTTTACAACACTTAGTTCCTACTATGTTGCAGATCCAATCTCCCCTTGAGTAAGTAAATGAACACATATATAAGTAATATAGCCTACCAGACAGAATATGTATCCTATAAATTACTTATTTATTACTATTAATTAAATATTTAAAGCAGATGTAGCTAGCAACCCAAAAGAAAAATTGTACTGAATTAAACAGTGGAGTAAGCCAGTAAGTTGTGCAAAAATTCAGAATGGTTCTTCACAATGTTCCACGCTGCAAAAGAACTGGGATTTAGCAGAAAATTGTATCTTTCCCATAGTTTTATTTTGACCATGCTGTCAATCTCTATAGTAGAGGTGTGATTTTCTGTTGAAAGTTCAGAAAGGCTAGAGAAATATAATTGTTTCCTGTGGGATTTTTTCATAGCAGAATGTAGAATTTTTTACTGTCTGGTGGTTTCCATGCATTTGAGATTCTGTTTTATTCAACTGAATTGCCATGAATGGAATTCATAGGTTGGGAGGCTGGAAGACAGACACAACAATACTTTGCATTTCTATCTTTCATCTGAAGATCTGAAAGTGTTTTACAAACATTAATGGACAAAATCTCACAATACTGCTTTGAAAAAGGGAAGAATTTGGCAGAGGAAAACTGGGGCATAGAGAGGCTAAATGATTTTACACAGAAGAGAAAAATGGGCTAGAAGTAGAGATTCTTTTTCACTGCTCTGTTTGCAGCTATAAAGCTGTATGTCTTCTGAAACTACATGTAGATTCATAAACAAAAAATTGTGGGCTTTTTTTCTAGTCAGGTAGTCCAGAAACAAAAGGTTGCAAAAGAAAACCTGTAAAGATACTGCGGTTTTAGTTCCCTGAATTGAATATGTGAGGAAGGAGAAAAAAAGGGGAGTGGGCAAGGAAGGGAAGGGATGAGAAGAAGGTGTGTCAAATTAACAAATGGAGTTCTCTGTAAGGTATGGTAAATGCATTGTCTGTCTATGCTTCTATAAACTCGAGTGCTTGTCAAAAAACCAACAGGTTTTCAGCTCTTGACAAACAACTCCCCTTTTTAACCAAGAGGCCAAAAGAGAGAACAAGTTTTCCTCCAGTTCCTTCCTATCCCACTCACCACTAACCTGCAGGGAGCACTCCAGGGGGAGAAGAGAGATCATAAACAGAGCTGTGTGGTTCTCAGCAGAGATTTTTTGGCCACAGGTGTGTCAGTAACAGTCAGGGTTGTGGTTATTGTTATGAAAACACCTATTTAGCAGGAACTGGACAGAAACCAGGAACTCATTTTGCCTTTACCTTTCTGAGCAGTCAGAGCAATGCCTCCCAGCCATTACTGTTCTAGCCAGCTCTGTGAAAGCAATCTGGATGTGTAAATCTCTAAATCCTATTTTCAGTCCCAGGTATTTTGGTAGATTGTCAAGCTCTAATTAAGTATGTGAAGTGGGAATGCTGCTGATCCTTTTCCTCATGAAGACACAGAATAAAAGCCATTCCACTTTTACCCCGTTGTCTTTTATTGTCTATTTTTTTTACGACGGCATTTGATTTCTGAAGTCCTAAAGTGTTACTTTCTTCTGGTGCCTAGACAAAACCCCTCTACCTACACAACTGTTAATTTGTAATGAAAAACTGTTTTGCTAAGATGTATTTATTTTCTCTTAATTTCCCTCAGTGAAGCTGCACATCTATATACTTCTTCACTCTTTATTTCACTCCTGTTTTCTTTCCTGACGCCTCCCTCTCCCTATTTTCAATCTGTTATCCTTTTCCTACAGTGGAGCAAGAACCTCCATTTGCTTTTGCCCCATGGTTTGCTTTCCATCCATATTCCTCTCTAGCATTCCTCTTCCACATTCTACTTCTTCCTTTTCCAGATCCTTTTCCTTCCTCATTGTGTCTTCTTGTCACTTTTAACTTTTCTTTGTCCCTTTTGCTTCTTTTTTCTCTGTTCTGGTTGATGTCTTCATTCTCTGTTCCTCTCTCATATTTTTCTTGTTTCACAATCTCTAATAACCCTGAAGTCGACAGTTCTTTCTTCTTTACTCCTCTTTGTTGTTTCTTTCCATTATCTCTTCTTTCATCACCCTTTTTGTCCTCCTGCTCTTTTCTCCCAGCTGATTTTATCTTTCCTGTAGTCTGCATTGTTTGTGGTCCTCTCACATTGCTGAGATGACTGGGTACACATGGCATCCTTGCGTCAGGGGAGAAAATGCTGTGTGTTGTGAAACCTTAACAGAAATTCTTGGCTGCCAAGACACCCTAAGTCATTTTAAGTATCTTGCACTCTTTTATTTTCAGTAAAGTCCTTGTAAGCTTTATCACTGGCTTCAGAAGGAGCAGAACCAGGCTAGCATGGGGCACTTCTGAAAACTGCATTCAGAGCTCATTTGAAGCTCATTTGAATTGGTTCAAGAGGCAACATAAACTCTGTGGGACAGGTATGCAGATAATGAATATTTCAGTGGATCTTCAGTCCATGGTTTCATGTTCAAGGCTAAACCTATGTTCTAGTGCTCACAAATATACCTACAAAAGCATGTGAATTCAGACCCTTATAAATATCAAAGGTTCATAAAGATATGCAGTAAGCCAAAAATAAAAAAAGAAGTTAAATTTAGATTCATATGTTAATTATTTCCCTGTATTCAGTCTAACTAGAAGGAGTACTTAATCACACAAATTTAGTTTTAGCAAAAGTGCTAAATATTACTTTTTCATATGTAAAACACTGCTGACATTTCTTACTTAGCAGAATGCTACTGACACAACAGGCCTCACTGGAGGTAATGGGAAAAATTTAAAAGCCCAAACCACAGCAGATATAAAGGAAGAAGATTTGAGGAAATAACAAGAACCAGCAAAAAAAAAAGTTGTGGTAGAATGGCAAATGAGTGAATTGAGAATGATCTTCTATCTTGTCAGTTGCTTTTTGGCATTGGATCCAGTGCAGCTCCAGTAGGAAAGGGCAGGAGATCAGGGGATCCAGGCAAGGATCACTCCCAGTGGGGCATTACGGAGCCCTCTCAGAAGATACTGGGAGAAGTGCAGGTTGGAGGATGGAAACAAGTGTAGAATAAAAGGATTTATTGTTATTACTTTCACTGTACAGTCTTTCTATCCATGAGGGAATGATGCCAGGCTATGGAGCTAGTCCAGGCATGAGACTAAAATAATTTTGGCTCAGAGGCTTCGTGGAGTAACTTCAGTCTCTTCTATCTCTGCTGAGAGATTGTTCTGTCTCTCTCTTTGCCTCTAGAAATCCCCAGCATTTGAATGGTTCTAAACTGGGGATGGCTGACTTCATACTCTTCTGCTTAGGTAAAATTTAATTAATTCCCTGACTTTCTGCATGTGGAATTTTTCTGTCCATAGCTGATGGTATTATCTGTATTGCATTCCAGCATTTTTTGAACTGTGTGGGGGTGAGAAAGAATATGATATGTTTTTTAATTACACTGAAATCCATTTTCCTATAAGCAGACTAAAATGCATCATGCTGGCATTTAAAATATTGCTGTGCACTTGAATGCACAGATAGACATGATGCGTTTAAATTAATTATACTGCTTTAGAAAAAATATTCCTGTGCCTTTAGTTACCACCTCTGCGTGCTGCCTGTTCTGCTAGCAGTCAGGACTTCCCAGCTTCCCAGCAGCAAGTGCCATGACGTGCTGCCCGCTGTTCTCACATCTAGCACCAGCATATATGGCCTAACATGCCAGTTGCCAAAGGCATGGTATGTGCTTAATGTGAAATAGCTTCTGTGCACTACCCAGGGGGTGCTCCGTTCACAGAAGCTGCCAGGGGGAAGCTGTGAATCAGCTCTCTCCCTGGGCACCTTGCCCACGCTTTCTCTCCTGCCAGCATCGCTTGCCTTGGAGGCAGCGCCGGCCAGCTGCAGATCCCCTCCCCGCAGCAGAGAGCACTTCCTGGCACCAGGGATGAATCAGTTCCAACATATGCAAATTCAAATGTTCATTTCCAAACACCTCAGCCTTTGGAAAAAAGCTTCATTTTTATAGTGAAGGAATAACATAAAATGTTTGAGGCATGGAGAAAAATGCAGGGGAAGACAGCTTTAAGAGAACATGCCCTACAACTAGGAGCAAAGCCATGCGAGTTCTCTGTCTCCTAATGGCATTGCTGCAAGCCTGTGCTTGAAAAAAAAAAACCCACATGGGGTTTTATCAGTAATTTTGGGTAGACACATTTGTTTCTGAAGAAGAATGCCCTATTCCTGGTTGGTCTGTTAAAATGGGAACCACTAAGCCTCTCAGGAATATCTGCCACACAGTCACTGCGCAGCAAGATTGGTCCAGTCAAGGTTTGCAGAACATGATTTCTCTTGGTCCCCATATTTGAAAAGGGGTCCAAGAGAAGCACTTGAAGACAACAGCACAGCTATTGTGTATGTTGTGTACATATACATTTTGGTATTCTTCACCTTAAAAGGTGTCTTCAAAAGCTCATGCAACAGGCCTAACTTTTCTGTTTATGATGTAAATGGAAGTTTTAACATAAAATTAAATTACAATTAGGCCAAATGCTGAGTACTTTGAAGATTAACTCTTTAAAGTAGGGAATTTTTCCCCTGATAAGAGATGTACATTATGGTCAGTAGCCTGCTGGTTGCCTTGAACACCATAAATTATCGATAGCATAATTCTTGAATTGTTGTCCCTATGTTGCTGCTTCTCCCACGCTCTGCTCTTTTGTACTTCATATAACTTCTCTCGGGTGAAGCAATTACCAAAGGGTCTGGTGGGCACAGCAGTATGATCTAGAATCTGTCTCTTCCTGACAGTTTCCTGGAGGTTTGGGATGACTTCAAAATCTACAAATCTGGAACACTCAAAACGGTCAGCACCTCCCCAAGAAATGCTGAGAAAAACTACCAGATTAGGATTGCTAAAAGCAGAGGAAACAAATCAACAACTTTCATACAGTCTGCGGTTTTAACAATCCACTAAAGTCACTGGGAAGAGAATGGGCACAACCAAGCATTACCATTCTGTTTATTTGTTTTTCATTTGAACAGAACCGTTTAACTTGTGCACGCACAAATACTTGACCGAGAGAAGGACTCTAGAAGATCACAGGAAAGGAGACAGTTGGATCAAATGTAAGGCGGAAAGAAAAGGCTGAGTGGGAAGGATGGAAAGAATAAGAGCATGAAGAAAGTCCAATTTATATGTCCTCTTTCAAAATAGTATATCAAATATTGTTATGAAAGATGATGCCTACAAAACATTTCTAGCCCTATATAATTAAGAAAGAAGCAGGATCTCTGCCTCTAATGAGAGTCCTCTCAGTCTAGCATTATGGCAAAGCCGTAAATGAACAGGATTGTAAACATCTTTGAGTTATCTAGGAAATGTATCATGGGCAGCATTGAAGGCTCAGAAGTTTGAGACAAAAAACTCCATTAAAATAATCCAAATGACAGAAAATGTAATCGGCTGGAATTTTCTTCACTATTAACAGCTTGTTTCTTACTCTCCTGTTTCAAAAGAACAATTAAAAAGATTATTTTCAGTGCACATTCAGAAAGGTAAGATAAGGTAAACATAATAGTTCAATGCAAAATGTGTTTAGATGACCAATTGCATCTTAAGGCTGAGAGACATGTTTTGTTCCATATGCAGTCACTGCACTATGCTCATTAGCATCGAGAAGTGTTATTGTACCATGAAGTTCCCTATACTGGATGGACTTTTAAATCTCTTCTGAATGTATGTGTTTCTGTCTGAAAACATCCACGTGCCATCCAGTAACAGGGGCAGATTAACATTTGGATAAGGTGAGCAAACTCTCAAGGGTTTCGCTTTCCCAGAAAGATAAAGCAGAGACACTGCTTTCTATTTTGGGGGTGAAGAGTCAACAGCAAAAGAGTAAAAACCTTCAGTTTTTGTTTCATGAAAACAAGCAGCTTTTTCCCTCTAGGCCTAAAAACATTTGTCAGAAGCCCAAGTGAGGAAATGTGAAAATACCGAGTGTGAATTATATCAGACTGTGAGAGGCAGTCTGGTCTAGTAAGGCAGCTAATGAACAGTACAGCTAAGGGAAATCCAGTTTTGTCACTGATTTTCTGTGTGAGTTTATTCTAATTTTTGAGCAATTCTCAGACATGCTTTAATTTCTGGTGCAACTGACTGGAGACTCATGCTCCATCTACACTGACTTAACCTCGTCATTCACTTGGATTTACCTCAGGCCTGAAATATTAAGCAAGACTTAATTAATACTGAAGGGAAAAATTCTTAGGGTGAGTCCAGTCAAGAACCCATCTGCAAAGAGGACAGGTTGGGCATGACCACAGCTATGCCCACTCCTACCAGTACTCCATCCTACTGCCTGGAGGTAGTCTCAGATTGTAGACAGTGGTTAGACAAATCCACCCTAACGAAGTAATATTTAGGGGGGTATAATGTCTTTTGTATTCTTCCCAGCACTCTGAGAACTACAAACACTAAGCTGCAAGTTTGCATTGCAGCAAGATGTTGCAGGATGGTTATGGACCTGGAGCACCTGATATACGAGGCTGAGAGAGCTGGCTTGTTCATTCTGATGAACAAAAGTGTAAGAAATCTTATTGTGTCTACAAATATCTAACAGGATGGTGTGGTGAATGCATAGCAAAAGTTTTCTTAGAGCTGCACAGCTGAAGAGTGAGAGGCAGTGGGGACAAGGTTCAGCACAGGAAAGCTCGATCCATTTTAAAGGGAAAAAAAAAATACCATCAGGCTGGTCAAACACTGGAACAGGCTGTGGGAACTCTAACCTTAGAGATACTCAAAACTTGACTGAACAAGGTCCTGAGCAACCTGCTCCAACTGGACTTGGTCTGAGCAGGCATTTGGACTAGGTAACATTTGGAGGTCCCTGCCTACATGGTCTTATAATTCTGTAGTATGTCTCAAAAGCTGTATCAGAGACCATACTGTTTGGCCTCCTATTGGCAGTATGGATGCAACCTCTCCTTACAGACTCATTTCCAGAAAGATCACGCACTATCACTCTACTTGATTTCAGTCCCTTCTTGACAGTTTTAAGTTCAACCATCAGCCAATTTCTTTGTGTAGTTGTACATGTTGGAAATATTTGTATATTTCTTTGTATTTGTATATGTTCTTTTCAGCAACTGAAAATGATGACTTTGAAGTCCAGTTTGCAGAGCTAAGGAATGCTCAGAAATTCTCAGTGAGGTACGTAAAGTGGATCACACCAAACATCCTGATCAGTGTGTGTGCCTGAGAGAATACTCCCAGTTTCTACTCCAGGCATCCATCTGCCTCTGCTTTGGAGTGTTCTGTCCCTCCTAAAAGGATGTTGCAGCTGTCTGGGTAGCAGTAAAAGAAACAACGGAGCTTTTAGTATGGTATTCAATAACCTGAAATTGGTGCCATTTCACCCTAACCTGTCAGGCTGTATGAGGCAGTTTGCACATTATGTGAACAAAGGAGACATCCCTTCAGTGAGGGCAGGAAGCTCTGGTAAGACCATTAAAACTGTTCCAAGCTAAACTATTCCTTCTTTTGCTAGAATCTGAGACTGTATTGAACAGCACTTAAGTAATAATTCCAGCTTCATAAGAATGTTCCAAGGTATCATTAAGTAGAGCACTCGAAAATGAATTGTGCTTTTTATTGTCATGGGATATGCTCCGGTGTCTTTTCTTACTTTGGCCCTCCTCACTTTCTCCTTAAAGTTAACAAAGGCAGAAAGCTCGTGCTTTTGTACAATTTCCCCTTCTACAACTCCCATAAGATTAGGCAGTGCAAGCTGGGTTTATACTGTAAACATTTCATGAAAGAGCCACTTTAATTTTGCAGTCTAATAGCTGCAGGAACAGTTTCCTAAACAGCTGTGCAGAGTGCTGGAGAGGTTGGAGGTTACAAACAGGGATAAATGGCTGTGCAGCACAATGGCACTGTGCGACTGCATACCACGGTGTAGAAAACGGGTTGCTCGCCCAGAAACACTTTGCTCACGGTTGGGAATGCAGGCAGAGAAAGCGCTCATGCTCTATTATACCTTAGGGCTTAGAGCTCTCATGCACCGCGGAATTAGAAAAGCAGCCTTGAGTGAGAGGCTAACAACTTTGCTTACATGATTTTTACAAGAAAGAGGTTTTCGTCTGATTTTTTAAAGCAATAGACCTCTTTTCCAAAATCACTTGGTTTTGCGTGCTTACAGCAAAATAGCCCTGAGGATCAATTTACTGCTACTTACTCTGATTTCTAATTCACTTGGTTAGTGTTACAGATCTTGTCTAAACGTTGATTCATGCTTTTCACTTTTCAGGGTGACGAAAAAGAACCATAACTTTCTATTTTTAGAGTGAATGTTTACATCTTTTATTCAAACTCTGACAAAATATTTTTAAAAAATCATTATCCTCACAAACATTCCTGCAAATTAACTGCCCCCTGACAAGGATCTGGGATAATAATGCATGGAGCAGGAAACACAAATTCTGTTTTGATTAGCTCAGAGGTTGTGATCCTCAGCTATACATGACATGAAAGAGGAGCATCTTATTAATCTCCTGGCATGAAGTAGGGATAGGCAGAATTCCACTCTCAGTACCCATTCAGCCATAGGAAAACCACTAATTTCAAGATGAATATAGCATCTCAGGAAGGTCAACTGAAAGGCTGTGGAACAGGTTATCCAGCAAACTACATCTTACAGAAATGTCTCCCACAGGTTGCCACTTCACAGTACTCATTGTTGTGGACTGTATCTCTGCACAGAATTTAATCCATTGGCAGTGTCTTTAGAAACTGACAATCCCCTTTTGTATGGCAAGGGAAATTTATAAGAAAAAAATACACTTTGAATAAATATCTTATTCATTATATTAACTTTACCTTTGAATGGGAAGTATTTTCATTGACATGAACAGACAAAGTTTTTCCTAGCTTTAAAGACAATCCCACTACCTTGAAATAATGTCTTTTAAACTTTAGGATGGAATAAAATTATTTTTTAGATCATTCTTGATTATGTAAGACTTTATACGAAGATATAAAACACACTTGGTCTGTGGTACATTAACATTCACAAGAATTCTTATAAAAAATTGAGATATGTGGTCCTGACTTGTTTACTCATTACCATTTGTGAATCAGTAGCATTTACTCTGGGTTCACTAGAGTCAATACCAAAATTTGTAAAAATGGAATTAAAATTGGGTAAACTATGGTTAAAATATTACTTTCTGGATACAAGTTTTGCATACAAACTGGTAGACAATTTCCGCTCATATGCATTAAATATTACTTAATTTTAATTTACAGAGGTTTATTGTATTAAATAGAAGTCAAACAAAAGTTAAAGAATTTCCTTACCAATATTTGACTAATTAATACCTTAAAAATACCTTTTTCTTCTAAAACAAGTAATGATAGGACTCTGTCTATGATGGTTTCAACCTGAAACTATTGTCAAGTCTAAGGAGTGCAAATTCTCCTCATGGGGTTATGCATGGAATTTGGCCTTATAATATTGTTCTCACACCATTAAAAACATGCTGCTCATGGAAAGCTTTTCACAGTTACAGAACATAATCTCAGATCCAAAGCCAGCTAAAGACAGTGGGATTTTCCAATGACTTAAGAGGGCTTTGGATCAGGTCTCAGGAAAGACTTAGAACCACTGAAGGTCTTTTTCTGTGAATGGGAGTGTTGAGGATTAAACCTTAGCTGGCTTAAAAAAATAAAGAAAAAAAAATTCTTCATAATTCCATTCTTTCAGATTTGTCACACTGAAGTCACAACAGGTGTATTGGGTGTTATCCAAAAACAAGGCCCTTGCCCGTCCTCCATTATGCCTATACTTATGGAACATACTTACGCTTTTCTGACAGATGTTTCTTGATTAGTGCATCAGAGGAAAACAAATCACCACCTACAATGGTTCCTGGAGAAGCCTTGAGGAAAAACCCATAATCTATCATTTTTTTAAAATTATTCAATTCTTTTCATATCAAATTTTATGATTTCCCCATTTTTTCCATAATCTGTTTATAACTCTTATTCATGGGGACAAAACCAGCGATTTATCTCTGCAGTATCCAGCATACCCAACATTTACAGCTTTTAAATTAAAACTTATTTGTGAAATGCACAGCAGTTAAAATAGCAGATATTGAATTCACTCCCTTTTAAAGAATAACTCTGGTATTTTAAAGAAAAATATACAAATATTTTTAAGAAATAACCAAGATCTTTTTTCATTTTTATATTGTCTGATATCATGTCTGATTCACAACTGAATTATAGATTTAGATCATATAGTGAAAAAGTAAATTATATGCTGTTTACCTATTAAACTCTGAATTCAGCATTCAGTAGACTGCATTTAATACAGTGTCATTTTAAGTTTTAGCTATTACCAGTTTATACAAGCAAACAAAAAATCCCTAAACTCATAGTTTTACAGGCAAAATGAGTTAAGTTGTGATTTTCTAAGTTTGCTTTAAAATTATTTTTGTGTGAATTATGTGTTCAAGAAAAGTGCCAGACTGAGTAGCCTGAAAAAAATAGTTCTCTACCTGTAACAAAATAAAAACAAGAAAAGAAAAGAAAGACTATGGCTTGGTTTTCTTATAAACTGCATCTCTATGATTTGATTCCTTTTCTACTTAATACAGAAGTGCTCCAGTATCTAATCTCTTTTGAATAAATTATATTTATAGCTCTTTTAAGCTGATCATATGCTTTCATAATTATGTCCCCATTAATTTGCAGTCTGAAAATTTGGAAACTAGATTCCGTTCATCTCAGTGTAATGTTAACTCTGAAGCCTGAAGATGGCATTTTAAATATCACTCTGATTGACTGACTACTTTACAGCTGGTCATTTTAATGAAACTATGCAAATAGTATAATTCTGGAAACTGCATCTTAAATATAATTTATTTAGATTTAATTTTTTCAAGGGTCTTTTTTCCCTTTTTACCACAGTCCAAAAAATAATAGATAACAATAGTAATATGCTTATACTGCAGTCCTCCTCTGCCTCTTTATTACAGAAAACAGATACTGCTGAAGCTGAGTGCAGTGTAAGCACAGTCAAGCATATAAAAATAATTAATGATGGCCAGTGTTAAAATACTCCTCAAAATCTAAGGTTGTTTCAAACAGTGTACACCAAATGAGCCCAAGCTGAAAGAGCACAGTGTCGTTATCTGTGGAAGGAGAGAAATCAGCAGACTTTGAAGCAGTGGAAATTCTGTCTGTGTTAGGGTAGAAGAGCAGTTTTTACATGCAGATGAGCAAATGTAAATTCCACTTACTGGGAATACAAAAAATATTGTAAAAGAAGATTATGATGAGGTGTTTATGAGGGATATGGGATATTTTAGAGATATAAAACATTGATAAAGATACTACAGTGCTGCAAAAAATGTGTGCTACATAAAGTCCCAATAGCACTGAGATAAAAATAAAGGGGTGAACTTAACTGCATGGTAAAATCAGATGTTACTGTGCAGATACAGACACCAAGTAATCGAGATAGAATTGGCCATTCTAAGAAACCAAACAATGCAAGGAATTTTATAACTTCAAAAGATTTAAATAAGGTAATCAAACATGAATGCTAACCCAAGAGAGCAGCTGAGGGCACCTGCCCAGATCATCACTGTTGTATCTTAGCGTAACTCCACTGAAGGCAATGGAGCTATGCTAATTTACACCAACCGAGGATCCAGACAATCATATTTAGGACTTCGAGTGACAAAATTACTTTTATTTTGGGGTATATATTAAAGGGTTTTGGCAAGTCTGACCAAACACAGAAAGTGCAAAATACTGCACTTTTAATTCCCCTTTTAGCAACTGTATAGGTTATGCAACTTCCCATGGGGATTGCCTCAGCACTTGGGATATACCACAGCATCATGTTGCAGATCTTTGAGGATCTGGATGGAATGAGCAATTGGTTATGATCTGTTGATTTGAAGCAAAAATGATCAACATCACAATGGCAGTTTGCACAATAACCAAATTGTGCCAAAGAAAAGACCCTGAATTGAATACAAGCAAATGCCAGGCTGAATGAGATTAATTATGTAGGACACATTCAATGACGAAGAAGTATGACCAAACCCAAGGAAGGCAGAGGCAACTGTACAAATGGAAAGACTCCAAGACAAGAAGGCCTTAGAGAGATTCATTGGGCATATTAACATAACTAAGCAAATTCATTGATAATTAATCACAATTAAGTGCTTCTCTCAGAATAGCTGCTTAGGGACTGCACAGAATGGCACTGGAATGACTGACAAGAGAAAAGTTTTGAAAATTAAAATGAACTGTCAAATAAACATTCACACTGAAATATTTGGTGATTAGCGAAGAGCTTTGGAACTAAGGGTTATATCTTCAAAACTGCCTAAGTTGTTATTGCAGACACTGAATTCCACTTTCAAAGTTAGGCATATAGAAGTTGCAGGGATGTGGATGCCCAGCACTTACATTCCTTCTGAAAACAAAGTTTAGACTCTTAAATCATGCAGGTTGTTTTGAAAAAGTTATTCTAATTCAGGGAATGTTCATCCGAATTGAGACTATTTTGGGTGATAACTAAGTGGTAAAGGGTTTTAAATACTGATTAAAATTCAAACAGCAAAAAAGTAGAGCTATCAATATCTTTTGTTTTAAATAATTAAGTACCTAAAGAAAGAGGCCATAAACTATTTGAGTATTGTAGATGCCACTATGCAAATGAAGCCTCTAATTTCAGAGCATTTCATGGTATTGAAAGCTTACTAAGGCCCTGATTCTGCAAGGTGTTTCATGCAAACAATTTTGTGCCTGCATGGAACATTTCACAGCATCAGAGGTACTGATATGCAGATGGCTTTTAAGGAGTTTTTTAGAGAGTACATGCTTTTAAGACCACCTCTCAGTAATGAAAACAATGATGAAGGGTCTTATGTAAACAAAACTCAAGTATTTTCCATTTTGGAGACAAAAGTTGACAAACTTAAGTGAGAAAAATGGAATGACTCAACCTTACCAGAGTCTGAATGAGTTATTCTAACAGAAAAAAAGCCCAGCCACTTCCATATGTAAAACTTATTGCGACTACAGAGATGAGGTTGCTGCAGATGATGGGTTTCTATACAAAGGACATTATCATAACACCACACAACATGAGGTTGGAAATGCTAGGTATAACCTACAGTGCCCATTTGAGTATTGAGAAGTGCAGGAACAGAGCCCAAGGTGTTCTGTTCTGGCCAGGCATGCATGCTGCCATCAAAGATAAGGTATCCAAGTGGAAATCTGCAATAAATACAGGAAACAAAAATGCAAAAAAAACCCACTGAAACCACATGAGATTCCTAATTTCACTTGGCCCAAGGATCTAGTTGAACAAAACGGGAAAGATTATTCCTTACAGATGAACTAATATTGGGGATCTATGTTCCTTGGTTTTGTTTTTAATAATTTAAATTAGACTTGTACTCTAACTTGCAATTTAATAACACATTAAAAAAATGCAGTTTGTTTTACCATAACATTGCAGATAAGTTAATAAAATACTATCATTTACAAATTACTCTAGTAAATTTTTAACATTACTCCAAATACATCATGTCTGGTCCTTGCAATCACATTTTCTATATAAAAGTTAGCTAAAACATCAAGGAACTTAAAAAAGTATCTGCAGATTCAAAGGATACATACTTAGCATCAAAGGAGTACTTCGTTATAACACAAGATAACTTACTAGGCTCAACAACCTCAGTATTCAAGAAAACTGTAATGACAACTTCTATTACGTTTCCCATGTAGGAAAAAAAAAAAAAAAAAAAAAGACATAAACAACAGGGGTAAAAAAAGTGGTAATAAGAATGGAAATGGTTATTCCTTTGCAACAAAGAGTAATTTTCTAAGAGAAAAGTGAATGAAAACTATATAATGGGTCATAGCCTTACTGAGTTCTTATAGGAGGACAGATGTAATCTCAGCAGGAAAAGGGAAGGCAAAGCAAGGCAAGGCAAGGCAAGGCAAGGCAAGGCAAGGGATAACACTCCTGTGCAGATGAAGCAACAAATGTACGCCCAGGCACTGAACATCAGAAACACCTCAAGTAGCAAACACAAGATGTAGGTGGACAAATCACTTGAGCAGCTAAACAGTTCTCTGCAGAAATAACTGTAAAAAGTGACTGTATATTGGGAGAGCTATCAAGGTTTAGAGTATAGGTACTGATAAATGTCCAAGAATAATCTAGCTACCTGTCTAAAGAGGGGAATGTTTCTGTGGTGTTTTACTAATATGTTTGTTTCTGCATTTTAATTTTGTATTTGGAGGAGGCCTATTTTTTGCCAGATGACTAAAGCAAGGAAGAAAATATTACTTTTTTCCAGTAATATTTTATTTTATATATTCATCAGAATAAATACAACACAAGCTTCTCCATTTCTGGAGGATATCCCTTCTTCCCAGTTGCTAGTTCTTGCTGAGCAAATGGCAGTAAAATTACACCAATAAAAAGTGAATATTAGAGATTAAGAAGTATGAGCTAAGGATATCCTTTCCATCCAGAAAAAACTGTATTACATGGAGTTGTCCTTCCCAAGGAAGAAGAGTCGTGGTTAACAGGGAGACCTTCAGAGAAGCTCACTTTTCCATCTGAACTGAATGGAAGACAACGCTAGGATGACACATTGGGGAATAGGGAGATAAGGATAAAAGGAAGATAAGAGAAAGAGTAGAAGATGCCCACCAAGAATATGGAAATTAGGGCAGAATGACATGGAAAGAAGAAGGAAGCACAGAAATTCCAACTCTTACTTCACTTCTACAGTGACTGAGCTCCTCACTTTGAGTTAAGAAGAGATGTGGAAAAGAAAAGCTTTCAGGCTTCATTGTAGAGAGGGAAATAAGACTGTACTCCTCCCTGTAAGTGCCATAGGGGAATACCAAAAGATGTTCACCATAGAAAACAATGACATGCAAAAACCTACAGAGAGTCAGGTGCTTTGGGACTGAAAGACTAGACATATTACAACAGTATTGGATCCAAACTTGTAGGCACCTGGTTGAACTGCAAATCTTTCTGATGTCAGATTCTTTAATATAAACACTAATGGTATTTTCTGGCAGAAAACTGACCCAAAGAAACAAGGGTAAATGTTGACAATTTGATAGTCAGTTGCATGGTAGACCAAGCTAATACTTAGTTACCTATGGCCTTTGAAAAACGATGATTATTTTTACATCAAAGTAGCATTAAGTAGAACTAAGTTTGTCATTTTCTGGGAGTCTCTGGTATCCAGGTTCTCTGGTTTCCACACTGGCAGTACACTGCCAGTATACTGTTCTGAGTATGCTGCATTTTGACTGGGATCAATTTACTGATGATCAAAATGTGTCCTTTCAAAAACAATAATTAATTTTAGTTTTAGTTTATTTGGAATAAGATTTAAAGTGCTTCAAAATGTTGCTTTTTTATAGTATTTATAATTCTACAATGGGATTACAGTTTTGAAGGAACTGTAAGTGTTAGAAAAACCTCCTATGATAAGGAGTAAATAAAGACAACTGATAAGGAAAAGCCCCTGGGTAAGATTAAACCGGATTTAACTTATGAATATTTTAATATCGGTAGCTGTCACTGGGTGGGCTGTTAATTGCTTTCCCATCACAGTTAAGTTTATTCATCAATATACTGTCCCTAGGTCCTTTAAAAATTAGTTGCTTTTCACAAGTATTATAACCAAAATCTTCATGCTGGAAAAGCCTGGATCCTTGTCAGATATTAATTTCTTCAGAGACCCTTAAAGCTGTTGACCTCTTTTTTTTGCCAGCAGCAGCAACTGAGAATTAAAGCTGAAGAAATTCTTCTGTTAACTGGAGATCATTGACCAGGCTGTGTAACTGCTTTCGTCTGCCGATAAACTATGAACAAAGACTCTTGTGTTTCCACTTTGGTGGGCTTTGGGTGAAAGTGGAAAATCATACAATCTGCATGGTAAACCTGAGCAAGAAGCCTTACAGAAGAGAAGCACGGGTGTTAAGGAATAATTATGCTGACCCTGGAACAACGTAATTGAAAGTTGCAACATTATTATTCTGGGAGCCAGGAAATGTGAGTAATGGAAGCTATGGAGCCACAACTACCAAAAGGCAATACAGTGAGCACAACTGTTAAGCGAAATAAACTTTCCTCTAACCTCTTCAGATTCTTATATTATTTTGATTATGAATGTTATCTGAATTATATTATTCATTAATATTATTTGAAGTGTCTGCTATTTTATATTTTAGTTGGGGCTTAAAAAGAATCAGTATGTTAGCAAAATTCCAGTTAGGAAGCTGCATTATGCTTAATTTGTATGTGTTGTACAATACACACAAGGAGATCATGGATTGGTAAAATGTGATATAAAGGCTTTACCAGCACATATGTGATATTTGCTACATAAGCTATGCATGGCAAAGCCCTAAATGTATGAAATATTTCCAAACTATGTAGGTGAGAAATACAATCCCTATGCTGCACTATCAATTCTTCTACTGCACTATCAATTGTTCTCTGTACCCCACACATTAAAAAAGTATTTGCCAGAAATTTTACAGAGGTCTTTATGGATGACTGGAAACAACTACGTTGAAAACCAGAACAAGGAATAAAAGATGAAGAAGAGATGAGAACAGTGCAGATTGGTAGGGACAGGACAGAAGGGATCTCAGCTTGGGATACAGGCAAAAAATATGTATACATTTCTCTCTACAGCCTGGGGCAGGTGCCAAGGTTACTGATTCTCTCTACTCTTCAGCTGTCAGCAAATATGTATGAAACACACCAGCAATGTTCCCCACCTCCTCCTGGTGCCAGCCCATGCAGAGTGTTATTCCTTCTACTGCTGTTTGCTACCACAGTAGTTCAGGTGACCTATATAGTGGATATCAAAAGTTCCCATGGTGGCTGGTGGCCTGACAGATAGCCAGTAGGATCCCACATTACAGAATTCCTGCTTCTTTTCAACTTGCTCTTTTAAAAGCAAGAAAATTATACCCCCAGACCTCACATACAGAAATATAACAGATGTAAACGAAGTACTTCACAGTTTAACAATTCCAAAATCAAAATCGCTTATGTAGCTTTGGTTTAGCTGTTTTGTGCATACGCATTATCATTTACATGATCACATCTTCTTCCATCTTAGACAGAGAACAAGAGCATAAATGAGAGCTGTATAAAGGATGCTGCCATCCATAGGACTCCTACTTCCTTGCTTTCGAATATATGTGAGATATGTGAAGATGCTTTCTCTTTCTGTACCAACTTCAGTAGGATGTAGAGATAAAGGACAACAAAAATATAAATATCATGGAGGCAGGAGATGGGCTGATTAGACAAGGAGCTTGAGACAGGGAGCAAGGTAGAAAAAATGATGAAGGAAAACAGGACAAAGCGAATGGACGGACCAAGTGGAAACTGGGACTGATCGGAGTTTCAGGGGAAGAGAAAGGATAGCCCCATGGCTGTTCTGGAACATTGGACTCTGTCCTGTTTTTTCTGTAGAGTTCATCCCTTTTCACAAAGGGTCAATCACTCATCATGTAGAACTGCTGAATTCCCACAGCTCCAAGCAAATTCAGTGGGTACTTGGCTTTGAACATATGCAGTTCCCTACAATGTGAAGAACTCTGACAAATTGAGTCCTAGAAGTCTCAAAACTGAGCAATCAAAATTATATGCTTAAGTTTTCTGGCTTTAAAATGCGGATAATACCAACCCTGACTTGCTTCAGAGTATAATTGCAGATGAAAATCAATTAATTATTTTATAACCAAGATAAATTAATTAGGAAACAGTCAGATGCAATGGTAGTGACAAATGTGTGAGTGAATTAGTAGTTATACCTTGAGAGTACAGTTTGAGAAAAGTGCAGTGAATAACAGACAGGGCCACACATGGGACAATGAAGAAAACAGAAGAAATTCATTAGTTGCTTATGCAGCAATTAGTGTCTGCCTTGTGGAATGAATTACTTTGTTATCCTATGGAAAAATATATGATCAGAAAATGAAAGATTGCCTTGCAATAAAAATGCAAAAAGAGAACGGAGTTAAGTTAGCCTGCTTAAAATTATGGCATTTCCTAACTTTTCAATTCACTTAACAGAGTTTTTATGTGTTCAATAGGTATTATGATAACTGCTAAATAAATAACTTATACTAACTGCTAAGTAAATAACAGATGCTAAACCTAAAAATATAACTTTAAATATGACTTAATCTTGTTCTCTTTGCTTAAGCAGAACTTGAGATAGGTAGAGCAAATGGCAGGAGTGGGGTCTCAAGTTTAAGTGATTTTTTTTTCTGTCTGGTCTCTATTACATAGTCTTGACTGCAGATGCTTGAGAATAGCCGAGGAGATGGGGTAAATCAGGAACACCTTCCTAACACAAGTGAAAATTTTATAAAGGGTTAGAGCAGCAAAGTATGTGTTTAAAGTATTATTCATGCTGCCCCAAGAGTCTTGTCTGTGTTTTGCTATGTAATTACATTTCCTCAAACATCTCTCACTTGACCCATCCCAACCCAAAATCCAGGTCCAAATCTGAGTTTCTCTGGGGTTATGTGCCTATATCTTACTCTGGTTACACGTACATGTTTTCCCTGATCTAATTTACATCCTGTCCCCTCACATATCACATCATCTTCTAGCAGCATATACCAACATGATCTCGGCTGACAGTTTCAAAACGTTATTTTTGACTGGGTGGGAATTAAATTGTAAATTTTGTACCTACTGTTTGTTTGCAGTAACTAGAGTAGCTAAGACTAGAAAGCAATCTTACTTCAGCAGTTTTCTCTTGCTTGCTTTCTTATCTTTCCCATGCTTTATATCAAGGTTTGTTTTTTTTTTCATTAGGGTATGTACTGAACTCAAGAAATGCTATTTAAAGCACTCATGTATGGTAAAGACAGAATACTGCTTAGCATGGCAGCATAAGCTATCCATTCATACTTTCCCTATACAATTTTTCCTCATTACTTGTGAACATCCTTCCATGTTAACCATAGTACCAACCCAGGAGTACCACTATCTCATAGCACTAACAAATGCTATATAGTTCTTCCACGTGCGGAGTTGCAGTCGAGCATATGGTGCATGAAGACAGATCAAAGCTAAGTCTCACGATTCTCTAACTTTCATTGCTCACAATTGTCACTCCAAAGAACTGAAAGGAATTGTAAAGAATGCATTTTAAGTAGGGGAATAACTAAATAAACTCTAAAAAACATAGTCAAATGAGAAAATGCATTAACCTGGCAACAGTGATACAAACCTGGGGAAAATTATGCAAGCATTAGGGAAAACCAAATTGCTTTCCCTCCGATCTAGGTCTTAGAAACTACAGCACTTTACTGGTTGTGTAACCAGAAGTATTTCATCAGTCTAATCACATGAGACTTTTCTATTCTAACTATCAAACTCAAACATTCAGAACAAAACTGAATAGGAATTCAAACATTTGGATGACATTCCCAGAAATTCTGACTTTTATCCATCCCTATCACCTAATGAATACACAAAAGGAAATACTACGTCAACAGACTTATATATAGAGTCAGCCTGTGCGGAATTTATAGAGACTTCAATGTATGTTCCAAGCAGGATCAGCTCCTTCTGCAGCAGCTCTCCATTCAGCATTTGCAATTTCTGATAAAACTATACACAATTTGGAGTCAAATAAATATTTATAAACTAAAATAATTGTTCTTTGTATCTTACTTGAGTTCTTGTGAGCTTGTGGCCAGCATACTTCGAATGCTTTTGTCAGCCAAGGGACAGCCAGATAAACTGTAAGACATGGCAGGACATACAAGTAAGTTAATCTTCTCATTAACTAAACACTCCCAAACAAACACAACATAAAAATTAAAAAGTAAAAGTTTGTAATGCAGAAAAGCGATGGGGCAAGTGCTGTAATACTGAATTTTGTAATATAGTTAACCCTCTGAATATATTTAGGTATCAACATTACTTCCAAAATTACATACTGTAAATGTTCTTTTTGTTTGTTTGTTTATCTATGAACTAGTAAAATGTAACAAAAAATATTGGAGATTCCTGGGTTAACTACTTAAATGCTTAAGAATACTTTGGAAATTTTAGTAATCTATTTAAAAATAAAAGACGTTTATACAACACACAAATTAGCATGCTTTTAAGATCAACATATATTACTCAAAGGGTTAACACATAGTTCAACGTTTTACTTTGACAGCATTGTTGAGGTAAGCTGAAAACAATAAATTGAAAAGACAGAATCCACCATGAAAAAAATGAAGTCACACCTTCTATGTGAGGCGTAATTACCAGTCACATGACCACTCCCATCACACCCTGGTGTTGGACATCTGCCACCAAACAAAAACAAAAACAGCCAAAATAGTAAGTATGTTTAAAAAAAAACTTTTAAAAGTTTCATTGTTTCCAGTTTAGCTGCAATGACTGCAAGGGGTTTTAAGCATCCTAATCGAAAAGCTGCAAAATGAACAGGTTTAAATGAAAATGGCGTCTCAATACAATATAGCATCATTAAGAACAAGCAAATACACGTTAGCTTATCACTTTACTTAACTGGCAGTTTGAAACATTTATATGCTGCAAATGTTGCATGCTCATACTGCAAGGCGTATATGTACTCGTTTGTTTAAAAAAAGACAAAGAGAGAAAAAGTTAAAAGGAGAAAAATAATTTCACCTCACATTATGCTTACGTTATTAAATCCTTTTTGCTCTCTTTGCATTGAGGGTATTTGGGTTTAGGACTTGGGATTGTAACTTCACCAGGATACCTTCTTTCTTCAAGTGCCTCTTGGAAAGGATCCAAATCTTCTGGCTACAGGCAAATATACATGCATTAGTTTCAGCTAGGTGAGGTTACAATGCAAAGCAGAATCATCAGATCTTATCTCCTTTCTCCTACTCTGCCAGAGAAGATTAATGACATTATTTTATATTCTTTCACCTATTAAACCTCTAAATATTATTTGGATATTTCGATGAAGACTTCACAATATGTGGAATATGTAGTTAAATTTAACTAGAAAAGAAAAAAAAGGGCAAAACACAGCTTTTTCTACAGCTGTCATATTATTTTGATTTAAAACAATCAGTGTTTTTTCCTAAAGTCGCTGCAAAACAGAGGAAAGGGAAAAATGATGACTAAATACAGTATCTTATGCATCCAAAAGCTGGTTTAGAACATCTCAGAGATGAAACAAGAGCAATCTTAACATCTATACACCGAATATCAATCTGAGGCAAAGCTCAATGTATCTGTCTGGCAAAATAGAATTATATAATTTCTAATTAACTTCAGAAATGTAATGAAGTTAATGTAATTAACTTCAGAACTTTTGCATTCAGAAATTCAAAATCATCTATTTCAGGAATGAAGTGGCTGAATGCATTGATTTAGTGATTCCTGCAGATGGTGCTATGAACACCATAGTAGAAAAAGGGAGTTCTGCTTGATCTGAAAAAAACAGTCTGTTTTACCTCACATTTCTCTGATAGTGACAGATTTCCTCCTAACTTCAGTGAAATTAATAGGAAAACTGTAATTAACACCAAAGCTAGAATGCATTCAGTGTATCTAGTGAAAATGCCACTATGTTATATGTTTCAAAGTTACTGAAAATAGTTTTACGTTTTCATTAAAATCAGCAAGAGATGCGCTACACACAAATGATTAGCCCAATTTTCTCTTACAAACCAAGAAAAAACAGAGACGGATCTCTAGAAGTCTCCAAACATCCAAACTCCATTGAGTGCAGGATTGTAAACTGCACAGTGGATAAAGGTTAAAACCTCATGAACAAAAGCAGAGGCATTGACCCTTGTCAGCAGTCTTTTTCAGTGTCCTGGCTTTTCTAAGTTTTGAAAAGTAAAATAAATTCACTAATATATTTTCTTTATTTGCCTCTTCTGTTTAAAGGGTTTTGCTGTTGTCTTTGTATTATGAATTGAAAAGTAACACTGATTTCTAATATCCCTTCTTTGTATTCTTGAAAGAAAGTATTTCATTAATACAGGCCCTTTCACACACAGAGCTATCAGGATTGTATAAATAATCCAGAAGAAGATTAGCTGAAATAGTTGAAAGCTTACATTATACTCTGCTGCTTTTGTTTAAATTGATTTCTAAGTAATACATGCTTTCAAATACTCAGCGCATCATTTATGGTTTTCAAATTCAGGAGAATATCTTGTCCTGAGAGCTGATTATCCCACTATTGCACAGTTATGTCAACTTGCTTATACAGAGTAAAGTAATCTGGATATAGCGAAACATCTTTACTGCAGAAAATATTTGTTAACAAGATGATGCTGTTAGAAAACATGATTCACATTCATGGTTCAAATGTTGTCTTATGGAACTTAGTCACAGATCAGATGTGTGCCAGCATGATATAGTCCTAAAGATTAAACAGCAGAAAGTCCTTTTTGTAGAAAACCACCATTTTTATCGTGTATTAATTTTGTTTCCTCTTTCCCTCCAAATTTCAGAAATTTAATGAATTACCAAAATTAGATTGCAACAGAACTAATAGATGAAAAAGACATACATTAATCTCTTTGGAATCATCTTCATCTATCCTACTGGGCTTCATTTTAGTGTAGTCCACTGGCAAGTCCCAGCAGTCACCCTCGTTCAGTTGGTAACACCGGTTATTCATCACGGCTTGCCGTTGCGGGGACATTGGCTCCAGTGGTGTCAAAATGGTACAGCAACCATCTCGCTGCCTCTGCTTGTTCATGCTGAGATCCAGCGTCCCATTTTCATCGACTTCCATATCAGGATTCTGTCAAAATAAGAAAAATATTGTTAATTCGGCTTCACACTAGCAAACTGTTACCTCTTCTTCAATCTGATTGCCTAGCAGAATGATAAAATGCTTTTCCATTCCTGTATAGATTGTAAGCATTGAGCCCCCTCCCACACATAGCATGATGCTGTTACACAACATTAATGCTGTTAAAGTAGATTTCTTCCTGAATGGCTAATCTGATGTTTGGGGGAAGAGAGGAGAGTCTTCATTACCCTTCCTGCCACCTGGCACACAGGTGCAAAATTTGGAATAAAAAGGAGAAATCTCTAAAGGTATTTTCTTGATGTTGTCTTTATGTTCTTGATCTAGTCTGTGGCAGGTGAATATCTATGAGTTAACATCTGCATAATTCTTGTTTCCAGTCCTGACACCTGTCTGGGTGATTAGAGTAACAAAAACCAGCAAGCATCAAATAATCTTTGTTTCTTTGTTTATTTAACATTAACAGTCAATGCTTGAATAGATAATGTCAGAAAATTAAACAAGGAGGTAGGGCAGCAAAACAAGTAGTTTTGGACACCATTTGCCAATGAGGAAATACATTCAAATTTCAGAGTTCCTTGCCTGCAGATGTAAATGTATTAACATTACATATATATATCTTTATAATCAATAAATTTAAGTAGCATAATAGTTGCAACAACAGTTGTGCCAATTTCTGCGGCAACTGAGGTACTATGAAACATAGGGTGAGTATGGGCTCTGACTTTTTGTTTTATAGAAACAAACAAGGGTTGTCATATTAGATGTGGAGAAATAAGATAACTTAAAATGAAGACAAATTCTAAAAAACGCAGGACGGTTAAAATAAAAATGCCCAGAGAGAATCCTTCATCTTTTCAAAAATGAAACGCTCCATGAAAAATTTGGTTTCAAAACTAACGTGAATGCGACTGACTTCTCCTATGTCTGGTAACTTTCTCTCCTCTTGAGTAACAACAGAGCAGCAGGAAAGCACTGTGAATGCAAATCTCTCTTTCTGAATTACTACCTTTTGTCAGAGCATGTATCTAATTGCTGCTATCCTGCTAATTTAATCTAGAAAACACGTGTGTATCTTCTCCGATTCATTCCTTCAGTCTCAGTATAGGGTGACACATTAGGAAAGAGGCCCCTTCTCGTTTTGACACAGAAGATTTTTAGCATTTTATTCCAACTTTTTTCCATTGTGTTGATACAGAAAACAAATGCATTTATTTACATGCCAGAAAGAGATTGGCCTCTTGAACAGTATTAAGTAAATTAATATAAAAAGCAGCATTTGAAAACAGTCATCAGCCATTCTGGCTTAAATCATGACTATTACTAATACCTACTGCTATGGGTTTAGTTTGTTATGAATGATAAAGGGGCTTTACACGATGAGGGGAAGAAAACCTTTGTCTATACACAGAAGAACAGAACATGTCTGCCAGCTCAAAAGCTGTTCTATAAGCACAATAAAAATGTTTCCTCTGCACTGCATCTGCCTGCTTAGCCATCTAGTGGTCTCCTATAGGTAGCACCGTATTGTTAGCTGGTGCATGTTAAATATTCATTTCTTAACAGCTATCAGAGTCGAAACTTAAAGTTTATAACGAAAAAAACCCTTCTGGCAAATCTTTAATAAATGCTAATAGTGCCCTGTTTTTCTTAATACATGAAGCTTAACAACAAAAGCTTTTATCTGTATCTGTATCGCCAATTCATAACATAATGGACTCTATGAACATACAGAACATTAGTGACCCTGCACTACTGTTAAGCACATTTAAAGTCACCTGAACTGATCTGTTCATTTCAAATGTATTATGCAGTGATTTAAGAACTGTGAGATCATAGACAGGCAAGAAATTATAACATACAAGTAGCACAGATTTCTTTGTACTAGATCTTACAACCTTAGGTCCCATTTGGACTTTTAAATGAAAATACATAGTTAAATCTTAATCCTTTCCCAAAATGTATGAATCAGACTGTGTTTAGCAAAAAAATCAGTAGTGCAATTAATAGCACTTGAGCAATCCAAACATCTTTTATAATTATAGATCTCACTAGTAAGAGACAAATTAAAAAAAGGAGTACATGCTATCAGTATCATCAGTTTATATACCGATTGGGATTTCCCAAGATACGTGTGAGCAATTTGCATCTTTCTCCTTTTTTTTTTCCTCCCTGCTTTAGCAGAGCCACCAGATTATGTTAATTTTGAGGAAAAGAAAAAAAAAAGGCAAAATGTACTAAAGCTATTCTTCTATCTATCAGGGCCACAGAGCAAGTGCAGTAAAGAGAAATCTTCATCAACAAACAGAATTACTAATTTTTACCCTCGCACAGAGATCCTGAGGCTTAGTAGAGAGGTTCTGAGGCATCTCCCTGCAGCGAGTGGAGAGATTCAGAATAGCAGTAGCAGCCATGTGCGCTGCCTCCATGTCATGAGTATAGTCAAAGCTGCTCTTGCTGCAGGTACTGCTGGCACTGCTGCCTCCACCACAACTCATATTGCTGCTGCTGCTAGGGGCATAACTGCTTGTTGTGCTGCTGGTTGGACTTGAATTCTTACAGTAGCGTTTAGCTGTGGGAAGAAATATGACAAGGATGACTCAAAAGAACAAGCATTCTGCATAAGTGAAGAGAAAAACAAACTGCTGGAGGTGAAATTTATAATGAGCAACAGCAACCGATGCCAAAAAAAAAAAAGCCGCAATAAGAATGATGGCTGTATTTCTTGATTTCTGTCTGTGACTTTTATGTGCTACATATGTGAGTTTGTATGAAATAACCTCCTGTAAAAATCTGCATGACGTGATCATGAATCATTCTGACAAACAGGCTGGATTTAGAAAACAATAAAAACACAGAAACACTGCTTTTACCCCACATATATAGTCAGACAGAAGGTAGGATCTGCTCGGCACATTCATTGTTATTAATGAGGGGCAACATAACGCTATGAGACCTTTTCCTATTTACATGAGCAAACCGTTAATTTAAGGCCTAGTCTCCCCAGAGCTGCTGGAGACCAAGCCCACCGTAAGGCTGACAGGCTTGGTCTCTGGGCCACAGTGCTACTCATATGTCCTCAAACACCCTGTGCTTCCTAAAAGGCTTCTTCTTCCTACATCACAGGCAAATATTGTGACACTGGCCATCAGAAAAGAGAGGAACATGATGGAAGAAGAAAGGTGGTGGTCACATGTGAGTTTTTACCATGGCTTGCCCAAAGGCAGAAGCAGTGGCTGTAAAAATGGAAACAGATATGAATGAAACGTCCCCAACTTCAAACAACCCAAGCACCTACTACTCTTCATAAAAACAAAAGGACCAAAGACACCCCTTCCTGCTCACACCGAGGACAGGGGCACTCAGCCATACTCTGACTGACAGCAGCCACAAACGGTCACTGAAGAGCTAAGGCACTGACAGAGCTCACGTCCAGCCTATCTAAATACAATGCAGCACTGTTACTGCTTTTAAGGAACACTCCTTGCAGCCAAAGGTATAGTAATAATGGAAAACAGCCCTATTAGCCCATTTATTTCTCCAACCCTCTTCCCAAATAAACTGTTTTAAAAGTGTTTTAAATGCAAGAAAGTGTGAGCTCATCTCCTAAACCTAAAAGTTTACGTATTTTCATAAAAAAATAAAGTCAATGTCAGAGGATACATACATGCATATTCCAGCGACTACTTCCCCTTAAGATGGAAATGTATACTGCAGAGATCATACCTTATAGCACAGTATAACAATAACCAACTAGCATGCTGATTAGACAGCTATAGAAAAAAGGTCGGGCCCTAGCTAGAGCTCTTCCGTGATGGTCTCCATTTAAATGCCAGACTCTTCAGGTGTATTTGTCTGAGTAGACATACATTTAATAATCTGCTCCCATGAGCACAGCCCATTTGTGAACCACAGGCTGCTTTGGTAGACAGGCAGGGTTCAAAAGAAGAATCTGAAAGCAAAACATCTTTTCTAGAGCTTATGTCATCCTCCTTTCTCTAAAAAAATGAAAAAAATTATGGCGTTATTTTTACTGTAAAGGAAATAGTGTTTCACTTAATTCATAACAGATGGAGTTTTCTCAGGAAAGCCACATAATACACAGGGTGTGATTTTTCAAGGGAAGTGAATGCTAAACATTCATCACATTTCATTGTTTTGAACACATAGTAGCACTACTCTAGCAGGGTATCCACTAATAATAAATCTGTGAACTATTTCTCAAGAGTTTCACTATTAATACAGCAGTCAGTGGCAGTTGTTAAAAATTCAGCATTTATCCTTTGTTACTTTGTAACTGTATTCAAGACACACAAGAATCTTCCTATACTTAAGGAAGGAAATAATTGAATAATTCAGTTTCTACTGTGTTAACACAGCAAGCACCCTGTACCACTGAACTTGTCAAATTAGAAATATCTTTCAGAATTCATAGGAACAAATAAGACTTCTGTCACTTGCAAAAAATGTTAGTCTTGTTATAGCAGGTCACATTTAGACAGACATAAGAGACATACTACATGGGAAATTATATATATATGACAATGTGTGCTAAAGAAAGGGAGGGAAAGAGGCAGCTTTATACAAAGGGCTAACCATCAGAAACTTATGCAGGCTCTGATATGGACTCCTCTGTGGCCTTGGTCAAACTATATTATTCCTCAAATTCATTTTCCCTAAAAAGTTGCTTCTAAAATTTAGTTGTGTTGTGATTCACTTGCAAAACACTTTGAAGATGTAAAGTGCTATAAGTGTACTATGCAATTATAAACTTTTAGATTACCAGTCATTTAAGCAAAACTTACGTAGAGACAAGTGGCCATGGTTATTTCAACTTTACTGTAGCTGTACATTTTAAGATGAGTCACATAACCCAGACTATTCATCTCACATTAGCTTTTCAGGTGAAACAAAGATCATCAATTTACAATGAACTTAATCAAGTTGCTCTCTAATGAAGAGAAAGCTACATTGTTTCAATACCAGATAATTCTGCTTACCACATCACCCAACCCTGTGGCATAGGTTTTGGAAGCTCTGCAGTCCACCTATGCTTTGTGATCCAGAGTGAAACTAATTGTGGAGAACGCCTTCCCCATTAAATAACAGACACTGGTCTAACCAGCTGCATACCCAAACTGGCCTCTCATCAGACATGCCTAGGGGCTGATTACAAAGAACCTCTCAAAGTCTACAGGCTCCTCTTGCTAATTAACAATGGAGGAGTGGGAGAGACCCCAACAACACAAAGAACCAAAGGAAGATATTTGGAGTGGAATTAAATTCTGCCCAGGAACCTCCACTCCGAGTATTACCTAAATACTGAATGTGTTATATATATTGATTACAGTTTCAACACTTTTTCTGACTTGCACAATAAGAGATTCATCTCACTTAACTTCAGCTATCTGATCTAGTCATTACAGGCTTCCTATACAGGCAGCGGAAAAAAATAGGAACTTTCAGGCAATGATTCACCTGACCAATTTTAAATAAGCACTTCAGGAGGAGATTAATAGATCAGAGATGTGTCTATCTTTCTCCTTCGATCTGAAAGGGATAACGAGCTCTGATGTAGGTGCTGACATTATAGAAGTCTATATATGGTCAGATGAATCTCACTCTTAACATTTTCTCAGTGTTTTGATGGAAGGACCCAGGACTTGGTGGAATAAGAGGAGCTCCTGCCATCACCTGAGCAACTGAAAGCGCTGCTGTCTCCTTTGCCTGCTGTGTCCAGCTGTTCTTATGTCTACTGCTGTATACCATAAGCTCAGCATCCAATACACTATGAAACTGGTTTCAAAGGAAAAACAAGCACACAAACACAAGATCTCTCAAGAATTATCAAAGCATCCTACCCCACAATACAAAGTGTCCATTTTCTGTTTGGCTTTTACTGAAGCTTACTGGAAAATAAATCAAGAAAACAATTCAAAGGAGCTGTTTATGTTCATGTCACTCACAACCACACACTTATTGAACATATAATCCCTTTCTCTGATGATGAAAATACAGTGTTAGCTTACAATTAAAAAAGATTGAGACATGAAGTTATTGATTTCTCATATCTTTAGACTATTTGTCTCATACAGTCAGAAAAACTAAAGCACTGTTTACTTGCAAGTTTCCCACAAACCTTAGGTTTAATTTCAGTTTTTTCAGGATAACTTTTCAGAACTAAACCTACTTTTATATAAATGTGTTTTGCTGACATACATAATAGGTGTGTATTCTGTACCTCCATAATGGCTTTAGTAGCAATAATTAATAAATTTTTTACACACAAATATGAAATCACCAAAAAATAATGCAAAGTTTCTTGAGAAAAGTGGTTCTTTTAAGTGAAAAGCCTCTTCCTGAAATCTCCTTCACATTCAGTTATTTACAATAGCTGTCAGTAATATCACTTCACTGTTCTATGAATTTAGCTGATTCTCCTGAGGAACTTCAAAAAACTTTGTCAATTTAAGCCAAATATAATGGAGTGCTTATGGAACATCAGAGAGATGTGAAACCTAAAGGTTTCATGAAAATCACTAATAGGGTACAAAGAAAAACTCAGCTTAGGTAGCATGCCTGGGGCCATGTCAGCATGTCTTGTCTGGCCAAACAGCACACATATCACTTGGAACCAGGTACAGCATGTGCTGCCTCCTGCACAATCAGGGGTATGGAACAAATCCATAGGGAATTAGCCTTTATTTGGCAAACAACCTGCTCCAGCTATAATGTGCTTTAGCTGTTCTGAGTACACAAGAACCACGTGTACTTGCTGTACCAGCAGGAATTGCAGGTATACAGAGTCCCTCAGTCCTCTCAGGCTCACGTTATTGAGCAGTGAAGCAACCTAGTCCCAGTCTTATCTCCAAGTAAAATCCTTGTTTATATCAAAGGATGATGAGTGCGCATAAAGACAGTGACCTATATCACCCTAGCCTTCCATTATTTAAGGCCACTGTTAAACTTGTGTTTAATGTTACATGTGTTTTTAAGTTCTGGTGATTCGGGAAAAAAAGTGGAGTTTGTAATTATTTGTTGAAAAGGGGTCTTAAATGAGAAAAATGTATTGGTTGCTTAAGCATCAGTATTTTGATCTGAAAACATGCATGTCCACAGGATCCCCAGCAATACTCTGATTCTTTCCTTTCTGCAAAGAGTGGACAGAGCATATACACAAGAGTTCATGTCATTTACCTTATACTGTACACTCATTAGCTTACTAACCACAGTTAGTGCTTTATCTTTAATAATGTTCAAGCCCTTATTCTGATACAGGCAAACAAGACAAGTGTATGAGAGAAGAAAAAAGGGCACTTTTACTTAAAAATATGCTGTCTTTCACAACCTTTCTCCTTTCTGCTATAGTGCAAGAACATACCTGTTGAGTCTATGAGAAAGCAAAATATCCAAAATATCAGAAATATGAAGGCAAGATCTGTAGCAATTTTCCTTTTCTCCACTTACCTACTTTGAATGTCAGAGTCTGTGTTCAGGCAACAGTGTAAATTGTTCTATATAGTATATTTATTTCTGTTTTCCTAAACAAAAGTCTGGCACCTGCCTGAAATTTCCTATGGTAGTCAGTGAGTAGTATCAACTATTTTAATCAAAAAAGAAACTCTTAACATTCAAAAAATAAAATAAAATAAAATAAAATAAAAAAAAAAGATAAAGGCACAGTTTGGTTTTATATCTATATACACACACACATATAATATATATACACACATATAATCGTATTGCTCTGAAAAATTCCAGATGTCCTCAAAAGCTACAATCCAAATCCTCATTTTCTATCCTGCAATTCATTTTTCCCCAATAAAAATCCTCTTGCCTGACAAACCCCATCCATTGTCTTCTCCTGAACTGAAGTCACTTTCAGCCTACTCCTAAACATCTTTCTTAGGTTAGGTTTTCCAGAGAATTCAACAGGTGTATTCATGAAGACAAAAATGAGCAGAAATGTCTCATTAAGAAAGTAGCAGTGATTTCTGAAGTGCAATGAGATCCAGGTTTTCTACTTCCATACCCCCACAGAGCAAGTATGTTATCTTTATGGGTTACCTGAACTACTGTACAGAAGCAAGGAACCTAATGTGACCCTTGAGGCAAGGTCTCCCAGATAGCAACATAAGGACTAGCTCTGTTACTCAGCTTTTATTGCGATCTCAACACATCCCAGGAGCTTAATAGCTGGAGATGTTCTTTTGTCAGTGCAACAATCCTGAAGCAAGTACCGTATAAAACAACGCTTTTTAAAAAGGCCTTTAAAATAACTTACGCATGACAGCATTCCTCATAATACTATATGAACATGAAAACATGTCTTATTTGTATGATGTTTACATATACAACAACATGATTAACTGCAAACTTGTCTCTCATGTATAAGAGTGTGCACCTCCTACCATCATATCCTTTGGGGGATATATCCCTGGATTGCACCTTGGGAGCTATGGCTCTCTTGCCATAGGCATGGTTGTCATAACTGTTATATTCAAACGTAGTCTTAGAGTATTTCTCTAGTTCCTTGGCCAAGTTGGAGCGGGGTGTGGTGGTGGGGACATTGTTTCTGTAGCCATACTGAGGGATCTCCAATTGCTTAACAAAGCACATGGGCCTAGAAATTAAAGATATGTAAAGTTTGTTAGATGCAGTTCAGTTTACTGTGTCTGTGCATAATTTATAGTTTAGATTAGAAAATCTTAGTTATTTCTTGTACTCAAGAGACAGCAATATATTATTGCATTTGCTTAGTTTGGTTATTTTCAGCAGACAAACAATATATATTTTCTTGAACAAAGCCTAGACAAAATTAATTCTAATACCACTAAATGTATCCTGCAGCTGAAAGTATTTTAAAATTCTGTTTTAAAATACTTCAGGGCTTCCCTTTCACCATGTCATAGCATCACATAGCAAACATTTTCTCTTTTGGGAGGTGGATTAAAGCGGGGCAACCAGACTGTCAGAAGTTTGGACAAATTCCTTTAAATGTCAAAAAGAAAAAATAGCACTGGAAGCTACACTTAATGAAGTTTCCTCTCAATTTCTTTCAACAGAGTTGTATGGTGCCTTCCTGTATGCTTTCCAAAGGAGATAGTCCGGTTTCGTCCCTCAATATACAAATCCATGTTCATCTTGAGAAATACACAGGAAAGTCTCACAATCTCTGTTGAGTTTGAGCTGCTGCCTCGCAGGTCCTGCTCACCCTTAAATGCAAGGTTCTGGCAGGAGCTGCAATTCCTGATACACATACACACTCAAGGAAGGTCCTGCAAATGAATACAGAATAAAACTGTACCAGCTAAATTTCTCTTTCATTTAGGATCAGGGAGGATAGTCAGGAAAAGCCCTGACTGATATCATTCGGCCATTGCAGAAACTTGTGAAATCTCAGTGAAAGAATGGCTGTAGTGAACTCCACTGTCATGCTGTCTTCTGCACGTGGACACAGAAGTCATCAGCTTTCAAAGCAGGTAAATGAAGGTCATATCCTGCAAACCTTACCTATATAAGAAAGTGTTATATGACTGGGTGATAGGGAGCAACTGCTACACAGTGCTGAGTGTCTACCCACTGCGTTTATCAGGAGGTAAAGATGATGAACAGCACACCTGAGGTGCTTCTGCTAGAATCAAGAATCATATAATCAAGTCTTTTTGCTTTTTCTTTTTTTTCTTTACTGCATTTATAGCCAGAGGAAATGGAAGGAACATTCATAGGAACATAAATTCAGTCAAGACCAGAAGTATCATCATGCTGACTGACAAAATGGAATGTGATAAATAGTAAGAAATAGGTTTTGAATATTATGTTTTTCTGAATGAATTCATTTTCATAGAATTTAGTCAGGATATTTATGTAAAGATCACCCAAGAAATCATATTAGTCATACTATTCCCTTTGATTTATGTACACTCGCTCCTTTAGACACTTCTTCCTCACAAAATACACTGGGCTTATTTATACAATGAGCTGATACGAATAATATTTTGATCCTGTCTCAAGATAATCTATATTTAGCTAAAAAAATGCAATTAAGATCCTGTATGTTCAAGGCAAATCCAAAATTTCTGTGGAACAGAAGTCCTATGAATTTGATTTCTTTTTAAGTAAGAAATTCTAAATGCAGGTGGGATGGAAACTGGGATGAAGACAAATATTCAAGATTTACTCTTAGAACATCTCTGTCTGCCCATCAGTTGCCTGCATACAAATATTATAAATAGCTCCCAAGTTCTTCATCTCAAATACTTCAATGACTTAAAGGTAAAAGGGAAGCAGGAGACAAGATGAAAGCTTTATTTGAGTTGTCTATAAAATCTGCAACACGGGGCAGGCTCACAAGCAAAGTTAAGGTTGCAGTGCAACTTCCTAGGGAGTTTGCCAGCAAACCAGATACTGCTTTTGAGCAGTTGCCTTCTTTGTATGGCACCTGATTTCAGTGGCTTTCCTCTAACGAGCTGTGGTAAAAGCCACTGCATTTTTGATCTGCCTTTTTCCATTAAGTGAGAAACTGTGTTACTTCCTCTAAGGGTGTTTTTTATTAAAAGGTTTTGAAGAACCTTTCTCCGAGAAAACTGTCTGGGATGCTGTATGAAAAATTATACAATCTGAATTAGAGGCAGTTAAGATAAAGCCCATCAAAAACAATCTGAGGAAAGAAAACAAAAGTCAACAAGCATGACAAAAAGTCTTCTGTACATATGAAACATAATTCTGTGTTCTTAGTTTTATGGAAAGACTGGTTTTTGAAATGACCATCAAGATTAGATGAAGTTTCAAGAGAATATTCAAAGAATGATGTTGATAATACAGTAGAAAACTTTCATTTTAAGCAGCCCTATCAGATTTTAAATCTAGAAGACAGCTAAATACTAAGAAACCTATGGGATAAGTAGGAAATTCTGGGAACTAAAGCTGCCGCACTTCCTCCACGCTCTTCAAGGCAGCTGGGAGGGATGTACCTATCCCAGCCCACAGATATCACAGTATCCATGGAGAAATTCTGCAGCTCTTGGGGCATCATCAGCATAAGGCTGGTACAATCGTGCAGAAGTCTAGTTCCTTTACATGTATCGTTCACACTTCAGCTCCTTAGAAATAACATTTTTTCCACCCACATATCTTAGAAGAGGAGACAATAGCACAAAGCTGGATACAGCTTTGGATAAATGCAGAATCCTGTATCGATGAAGATAAGGGGTATAATTATGTCACACTGGTTCAAGGTCATTCCCGTATGAAAATTTAGGACATTTTTTCTCTTGTTCTATCCTTCCTGGCAGTGAGTGGGGGAACAGAGACAAAGAACTAAGCCTGACCTTATTTTGGAATCTAAGCTATACCTGGCATTTTTCCAAGTGTCCTGACAAAAGGTGTACTACCAGTTTGGTAATGCAAATAGGGCTTCTGGTTTAATTTAAACTGATATTTACTAGTAAAAGCCTGCTGAAAAAACCAAGACTTACCGGTAAATATTAGTTTATTCCCAAAAGATACCAACTTTTTTCACATTGTTCTTAGACTTTGCACTCCAGCAGTCATCTTTACACCAAACAATGCCTAAGACAAAAATGAGCTTTTCAGCTTTACATGTATTTGCCAAAATAATTACCAACCCTCCCCCATGTGAATTGAGTGGGAAATATACACTGTGAGAATCGGATCCAGAAGCCCTAATTCTAACTCTTCTTGAAAGGAGATATATATATGTATATACAACGTATAAATTCTCAGATTAGGTGAATGTGTGATGAATTCTGCATAATAATAAGTATTATAGTGATTTCTAATACCTTAAAACCCGATCTGATGCCTGGTTTGATTTTGACACATCACAGTTCTGATGCTTCTCTTGAGCTTTAGCCAGTTTCTCTGCTGCAGCAATAGGACATCCAGAGAGGCTGCAATTACAGAAAGGAAATTTAATTGTCTTGTCCTGCGTAGTTTCACATTATAGCACTGATCCAATTACTCCTTCTCCTCCTTAGCCAGCATCAGGAAGAATCTGAAGGAAAAGTTTCCACAATCTTTTTGGTCATATGTATTTTGTCTAGAATAGACTTCCTTTCTTCTGCTTTCAAAGATGCATGGTAGATCTTACATCTGCTCTTCTCTGACTGTACATGGGTAGATTATTCATGGATGTCAGCCAGGGAACATACCAGTAGGAGAGGAGAGTGTAAACTGGAATCTACTGTGCAGCTCTGCTAGCAGACTTGTGACCTTTATGCATCTACAAATGTTGCCAATGAAATGGCTCCTGAAGATGATTAAATGACAACATCATATAGGCCAAATCTTGCGCTGCTTCACAACTCATTCGGCTCCATTAACTCCAATCATTTTGCTAGGCATATAAATGAGTACAAATTTGGTCTTGGATCTCTAAATCTACATCTCAACTATGTTATACTTAGTGTTTGTTCATGAATTTCAGCCACTAAAGTATGTTTTCTAATAGTAGATGATGTAACATGAAAAGAACTTCTGCACTTGAATTGAAATTCAATTAAATTTGCAAATGCTGAACTATTATTGAAGTGACAATAATAAGCTTGATTCTTCTAGAAAAGATTTAGAACAGTGAAAAAATAAATATATTGATGCCAGCAGATGGTGCTCTTAGTGAAGCTGTAAAAACCTGTGACCTGACAATGGAGGGGGTCCTTTCCTTGTCATAGTCTATTGCCTGCTTATGTGACCGCAGCTCTCTGTGTTCTCCACAGGAAAAGAAATTAAAATGAAAGGCAAATCAGTGCATTCCCAGATGTTCCCTTCTCTACGGGAAATAAGGAGGAAAAAAAGAATAAAAAAGGTGAAGCAGAGCAAAATGCCCCAAAAGCTGCAGAAAGAGGTGAGCACAGACTGCAGACTGCTCCCCCCAGCCCTCCTATGCTGCCCTAGTTCTGCAGAGGGGTGAGGGGGCTCTGGGCGGTTTTGGAGTCATGCCAGAGGGCAGCTATGCTCCACTGACACGCTCTTCTTCAGACACCTCAAATATTCTAGTAGATATTCAACCAGAAGTGAATGCTGCTTCGAGCAGCAGTAATTCCCATAAAGCCTTCTCAGAGGTTTTTGCTGCATCTACTGGCAGCATCACTGCAGAGAAGAAAGGGGTACCAGAGCTTATTGCAGATGGGTTGGTACCCACAAGAGTCTTCCGGGAGACATGCAGTTAATATGAGGGGCTATAGTAACCCAGAGCTCGATAAGACTGAATGTCCAGTACCTGTGTAGTCCCTGAAGCCTTCATGCTACAATTAACAGTAAAAAAGGAATTCGATAATAGGAACCTTGCATAGTCCCTTTTACCGTCTTACCCACATTTCCTGGGTTTTTTAAAATTGTAAAGAAATAAGCAAGATCTTGTTGTTCTGTGGGAAAATTATGATGTACTAAAAATTCCAGTAACATTTTGATAATTTTGTCATTTGATTCACAGAATTTAATAGGCAATTGCATTCCTTCTATAAGAATCTATTATTAATCTTAGTAAACCACAGAAAAGTTGCTTTTTTCTTGTTCTTCTTCTGTTTGGATAGAATATTTACATCTAACATTTCTGGCTTCTCATTTTTAAATTTAATGAGACATTTTCATAATGTTTCTTAAACAGGCAAAACTCTCATTCAGTTCTAGCTGAATGAGGACTTTGGGGTTGAGACTGTGGTCAACAGGAAAGCTAACTCTTATGATGTCTGTGTATTTAAAATGCCATTTCTCATGTATTAAAAAAATAATTTTTCAGAGTAGAGTGGGTTTTTTCATGCACTATAAAATAATTCCCGAAGAGAGTGAAGTGTGAGAACAAGAACTCTGCCCTAGTCCTGACAATGTTAGAAGACTCTTCCTTCTCCCTGCAACATACCCACAATGAGTTTTACCATTTGTTTTGTACCACTGCTGTTCAGCTAGTATCAAAACAAAAAGAAAAAAAATCTACCCAAAAAGCTAAGGATGCTTAAAATGTCTTCTGTGGATCAATTCACCCATACTGAAGCAAACGCACACTCGTCCTCCTCAGAAAATACATGAATACATGTTACTCTTTAAAATGGATAATGCACATGAAGCACCATCTGTCAATCTTCAGAACAACAAAACACACACTCACACCCCCCCTGCCAATGGACTGCTAGAAGGGCTGCAGTTCGGAGGCACTGTTCCCTCTAGGTTGGCATCCAGCGACGGCATCCTTACCTTCGGTGGGAATTCCTGTTGCTATTTACGTGGCCCCGGCCTGTGCAGCCTGGTGTAGGACACTTAAGAACATTTTCATGCATGGCAAGAACTTGACAAGGAGAGTAAGAGAAAACAGCAGAGTATGAAAACAAGAAAAAAAAATCAAATCCCAGTATATATGAAACCATTTTAAAACAAAGCAGGATTCATTAACAACCAGCATTCCTCAAAATACACGTGACACACATAGCCATTAAAGCCTGATGAGGGAAGTATTATGACCCTATGCTTATAAACACAGGGCAACAGTGAAAAGTTATGAAGGTTACAGAACCTATAAACAAATGCATCTCTGGTGCAACAGTGAAGCAGAAGACTTCCAACATCTTCTTCATACAAAAACAATGAGCAAAGATCAGCTCAACAGTAAAGGGTGAGCTAGCAACAGTCCAATACAAAATTACGGACTAGAAAAATTCTTTCAAGGAAATGTATGCATTCACAATACATAGCTTTATACACACAGTATCAAACTCGAGAGCTGAAAATCTGCTCTCAAGTTATACTGGTAGAACACTGAATTATTTGAAACACACCTCAGTACAACCCTGAACAGAATTTAACCCTACCTAAAGAGAGCCCAATTGAGCTAGGGGCCAGTTTTGCCCACTTCCACATAGATATATCATTCATACCTATATGACGAGCAGAACTGGTCCTTTAATTTTCACTTACATTCTCTACAGATGTGAAAATTGCAATGGACAGATTTTTTTAAAAAAAAAGACTAAAAACTAAAAATAAGCACTTAAAAAATTGAGGGATGATGGAAAAAAAAAAGAAAATTGTGTAAAAAATAAGTAAGTGGTACAAGCTTAAGCAAGTAAACTGATTTACATCTGCATCCATTGCAAGCTGGATAGAAGACTTACTCCCAGGGTGCTCAGAGCAGTCCTCCTCTAAATCATAAAGGTCACGCTATTAAGTGCCAAATTATCAAAGACTTTTTGGTAACACTAGAGTTTTGTATGATGTGAGACATATCTGAATCAATGTCTCAGAGCTGGAAGGCAGAGTACATCACTCTATGGAAAAAGGCCATCCAGCCCTTGCAAAGTTCTGGTTTTCTCATGCAAGAAGTAGTCTGGAAGCCTGTATTTAGTTCTCACTCCAAAAAAGAGCTGATAAAATCAGTGAATTTCTTAACTGAGTTAAGAACTGAATAAAAGCTGTTCAGAGACTTGAGAATTCAACCACGTATACTGATTAAAGGACAACCATCATCATCACCCCATCATCAGTGTACTAAAATGTGTATAGATGCAAAAGCTTTACTCTGAAATTCCTATTATTCAAAACTGTTCTTGAAACATGCTTCACAAGGCCAACATCACAGGAAAAAAATAAAAAGATGGGCTCACCTTTTTCATTTTAGTAGGTACAAGAGCATGCAAACAGTTTAAAGCTATATTCTTCTTTGATTTACAAAGTCTTCTACAGAGCTTTTTATTTACCATTTGTAAAAATGAGAGAACTTTGAGCAACCGAATAAATATCTGTGTTTCAGAAAATTACAGCATCTTGCAAAGCAGAGAAATTACTCTATTTGTTCTACTGTACTCAGAGATCAACCAAGCTACAGTAAAGTTTCCTAAAGCACTTCCTCATTACTTTACTTCTGGAAGAAGTCACTCTACCATGAAAGAGGAGACTTTTTATGTCTGCCACTCTTGGTGTACTAATCTACTTCTGCTTTCTTATCCTTCAGAATCTACTTTCCTTTGGAAACTGGGGACCATTTTAGCCCTGTCTGTCTTTATAACGTTTCCTTTAGGCTGTGGTAAATCCACTGAGGTTACGTCTGTAAGTGTTGATGGACAGTGGGGATTTTACGTCCATAGGCTTCAATGGAATAACTCCATTTTAAAATTGGTGTGGAAGAGAACTGGATCTTAGCTAGACACTTGCCTGGTGTAAATCAGCATAGAGCAATTAGCTTCAACAGAACTGTGCTGATTCCACCAGCCAACGAGGTGACTTCCAGAAACGAAGCCCTCTGACTTCAGGTGAATGTCCATGAGCTCATACAGGTGAACCTCCTTTGCAGAGAATCCAATGACATGGCAGGAAATTCCACCCATGTGACTGACAGGGGATGTTTGCTCAAAATCCTGAATTGTGTAACTAAGTAAACAGCCAAATTGTTATTTTTAATAATATAAACTAGTTTAATATAAATTATGTTTGAGACACAACAACAACAAAGGAAAGGGGTTCCAAGTTTTTCAAGTACAATTATTTCTGTACAAGACAACAGAGACAGCTGATGCAACATCAGCACGCAGAAGTAAAAGCAGTGCACATCTTCTGGAAACCTTTTCTCTGTTGACTGAATACTTTTGTTTAAAAATAACCTAGAATTGTTAAAATCAAAGAATACAGCTTTAAAAGTTGTTCTTTTAGTGTCAAAGTTAGTAGAGAATGGAAATGATGGAATAAAGGAAAAAGTATAACACAGAACAGTTGACTAAGTTGAGACAAACCATACTGAAAAATGAAATTAATTTTTTAAATAAAAGTTTTAAAAAGCATGCTAGAAAAATCTTTGTAGTTTTATCCCCGGTTTCCATGAAACAATGTGAACTTACTTTCTGGAGGGACCCTATCTTTGTGTGGGCATCCTGACAAACTGCGGTGATGGGGGTAAAGCCCCGTTACATGGCCAGTTCCATCACACCCAGGGGTAGGACATTTGCTCTCTTTCTTTTCTGTTCTTGAGGGATCTATAATTTACAACAAATGTGTCAAGTGAATGATGTTTTTCACATTTCTGTAAGAAGGTTCATTTAATCATGTCATTTACTCTTTGGTAAATGTTCTTACGAAAACTAGAAGAAAAAAAACCCCTTCTACTTCTTAACACAGTTCTGTCACTTTCATCCCATTTTCTTTTCAGACTGCAGGTTCCTATGATCACAGCAATATCCATTCACAGTGATTGGAAAGTGACCTTTTTATAGCAAAGTCATACCACTGTCAATCAATGTTCTGCTGGCAACAGTGTGTAAGGTCATTTGGAAACTTTAGTTGGAATTTCCCTTCTTTACATTCTTATTTGCCTGATGTATTAAGGTCTCCAAATGTACTGTCATAGCAGTTCAATGTCCTGAGAGTAGCAAACCCAGCTCTTCAGCATAACGATTCAACGATTCAGCACAAATAAATCCCTTTTCCAAGGCTCACTGAGGACATGACTCTTGTTTTCTTTAAATTCCTTATGAAGTGGTAGAAATTAGGTAAATATTCCTTTCTCTTCAATAAATTATGGTGGGGTAAACATTGCAATCAGAATTACAGAAAGTATCAGTTGCTGTGTAAATTTGGGCCATTACAAACATGCATACATAATGCTTGAATATTCATATACTTAAAAGGTTAATGATCTTTTAGGATGTTGTTGGATCTTCTGTCTACAAATCAATGAAAAGTCTAAATAGGCATTTTCTCAACAGAATAAAGTCTTCTGCCAATAATGTAGTGGAACTGCTGGTGAGATTAATCCTGAACTAGAACTTTTCCACATACTTCAATAGCTTGTTTCATTTAACAGAACATCTGTAAAGTAACACCCCTACCCTTCCAGCCCAGCACATGACACAAATTACATCTTATCACCTTGACCACAGTTGCCAGATTTTGAAGACTATTGCTGATTTTTATATTAGTATTAAAGGAATAAAATCCAGGATACTCTAACTGCTACCATTTTGGCTCAAGATCAACCAACCCTTGAATTTTTTAAGTCCATCCTCCTTTTAATACCCAATCTGAGCTATACTCCTTTATTTTATGCTGCTTTTGTCATCACTTTGCTTCAGTATTTATGCTTTCATCTCTGGAAAATAAGATTTTGCTACTTCTTTTCTATTAAGTCTTTCTTACATTAAATTCCATCCCAACTTCAACAAATACAACACTCAGTACAATCAGTGGAAATTTCAGTACTTGCAGAACTTCACATACAACCTATTTTTTTCAGCTTGAATCAATACAATCCAGCATCCACATTCAGTTGTGGACTTATTTTTCCTTTATTTCCTTCTGGTAGCTTTTATATCTATATATAAATATAGATACTTTTACATTCTGAGTTCTTTCAGAACACCTTCATTTTAGAGAAATTGTTTAGCCCATTGTAATGACTCTCCTTTAAATCCATTCTTAAATTTTAATATAAAATTTAAACCTTGTCTTTTGCAAATGGAATCCCTCATTATGAAAGTTTTATTTTACTTAACTTGCATGTTGACTGTAGAACACAGTTCTTTGTTTCATGCTCTTTAATGATAAATACACATACAAATCTATCTCCAAAGTGCTATACACGTTGTTATCACAACATTCCGGGAAAGACCGTAATCTTATATGTCAGGAAATTGAATCAAAGAGATCAAGAAGGTAAACCCAAGGCCACAGAAGGAGCAAATGTCAGAGGAGTGATCTGAATTCCTGCCAGATAGGCCTGTGCTGAGACCACTAGAACAGCAAGCCCACAGCTACATACATACACAACTCTAAGCGACTCTCCAAGTCAAGTACTTTGGGATGTGTAAAATTATTAGATAAGTGAATAAGTAATGTAAATGAAATATAAATTATGTAAATATAACAATATTCAAGGACTTCAAAAAATGTAGATGATTAATAGACCATAATGGCTTTTTAGAGACATTAAACTAGAGGAACTTTATTTAGCTACTCCACAGTGTCAGAACTCCACTGAAGTCAATGAAGGTATTCTAATTTAGAGCAGCTGAGGATCTGGACACTTACATCCTACAGTGTCAAGCAAATCCTCCTCTGTATTCAAGTCTATGCTATAAAGTTATAGCATGTATCAATCAGATCCTTAGAGCCTTTATGGTCTAATGAGTCAGAAAAGATGCTGTATACTATTCTTAATGATTTCAAAACTTGCATAAAATTGTACTTGCACAATTTCCCATTGCTTTTAATGGAAGACATTTGACTAAACTTTTCACAACTTTATACAAAACACTGGATACTCTTTTGTAAATCCTTTTCTGCTAATTGGGAGAAATATTGCATAGTTTTATTTAATTCTATAACCTTCCTCACTCCTTGCCACAATGGGAGTATTGCCTGAGTGAAGGTTGTCAGACGATTCAAAAGGTTTTAAAATTCATAAAATTCAGAAGAAAGCCTGTTTAGAAGGCTTTAAATGGCAGGGAAAAAATGGTTAGTGGTCCCTTAACAGTTGTTTCAGTGTTCTCTGAAAGCAGAACTCCTGAAGCCAGGAGGTAGTTCTCACTGCAAACTTGTGTACCCAAAAAAGTTTCAACTTAATCATATCATACATCTCTGTAGGTATCTCTTCCAGGAGTATTTGGAAGACAATGTGTGAGTGGAGGACAAATGATTTAAGCAATTATCTTAATTAAAGCTTCCTCTCTCAACAACTATCAGAATGTTTCCTATGTTTTATAAAGGAAGGAATAATTTTTTCTTTCTTCCTTTATTAAAAAAGCATAGAAAGATCTACTCAATGAAGTTTCTTGGTCCAAACTACCATGATATTTGGTCCCTGGCTGTTGTTTGGAGCTATTATCAATTCAGCCTGCAGCTCCCGAGAGACAGGATAGTTCAAAGAAGCTCTAGAATTTACTGAAATAGGAAGTCCATACTTTTGTTACTGTCAGAAATTATATAGCCTTTTTGGAGACAGCAGATCTATATGCATAAATACTTTCCCAGGCATACATAGACTGGTAGGGCTGGACAACACCAGAGTCAAAAAGCTCTTCAAATATTAATATTGGTTTGCTATGTTTTCTGTGGTTTTATTAGAGACATATATTCAAAGGGAAATGCACCTACAATAGGTCATACGTGAACAACATTTAGCACAACATCCCCAATGGCTATGCATTAATACACTAACTAACTAAAGTTGTCTTTCCCAAATACCCAAAGTAACTACAACACTCACTGAACCACATATTTGTGTTTAAAACAAACAAAACTTCCCTAAAATACATTGCAGAAGAGTGTTTAACAACAGTAATTTCCATGCTTTTCTAAAAGACTGGTCATTACTTTCCTTTAAGGCTTGTAAAAAAAGATCAAAAACTTTCTTGGACCAAGATGTCTCCCTACCTGAATGTCACAGGTAGAGTATTAGTTTTTCAAAACAGGGATTTATAAAAAGGAGAAAATTGCCCAGCATCTCAGTTGTAGGAAGGAAACCAAATATTTTTACAATACATAGAAGATGAACCCAGTCCCTGCTTAGCATCTCCCAAGAAATACCACGTCCTCAACTTCCACTAAAGTCAATGGGAATCAGGGGTGTTCAATCAGTCTCAGGAAGTATTGAACACTTTATACAACATGGCCCTACATGTACAGATGTAGACACGTTAAAGAGGGGTGTGGTAATATAAACACACCATCACCATGATAACACTATAAATTAAAAGGCATTCTAAAGGTAACCTTTAGTCTGTTCTTTTTTTGTTCTTTTTTTTTTTTTTTTTAATTGAATTATGGTCAAGGCAGCACCTTAACTGTTTCCACAATGGAATGAAACCAGTGAAGTGGAATGCACATAAGAAAGAAATTGCTATTGATCTCAGCCCAGGCCACACCATGCCTTGCATAGCAAATGGTTTCCATTACCTTACTATCTTAAGATAATTAATGTGCAGTCACTGCCCCTATCTTATGTTATCGGTCATTCTGATACTGCTCAATTTCTATCAGGCAATTCTACATTTTAGATGGGAGAGGCTTCATCAATAACTGTCATTTGAAGATAATTTTATAAGTCATGATGCCACCTACCCAATCCAATCTGTAAAATATGCACTTCATAGCTGCTTGACTACCTGCTACATAAAACCCCACTCTCCAATATAGTTTGTAACATAATTCTATTTATTGCTTTTTAATTATTACTATAAAACATATTAAAAACTTGAGAAAAATCTTTGCCTCTTTCAACATGATCTCATTTGTTTTGTTTCCCTGAGAGGTTATTTTTTTAAATTTGGCCAAATGATATTCACTGAAATACTGTACATATTTCTAACACTGCAGAATGAATTCTTTTATTTTATAATTGCAATATGATGCCATTTTACAATCATGTCATACTACTACAATTTAAATAAAGTTCCCATTTTGTAGAATTAATAACTTCATTTCAGAAATCTATGCAAAACTTAACATGTTAGCTCACACTTTCTCATGACATAACATACGGTATATAGAAATATTACCTTTACCATAATATGGCTTTTTGACATGGCCGTCACTGGGTTTAGGCTTCCTGTCATCTCCAGAAAGGTGTCTTGGAGACTGTTCCTCAAATGATCTCATATTATCCCTCCTTCCAGCTTCCACTGCCATTTTTTCTCTCATGGCTTTTGCTCTCTCAGTTTCCAAAGCAATTGCTTTCTCAAGTAGGGTTAAGTTACCTTTTGTCATATCAAACACTTCTTCAGACCTATCTGAAGTAATAGAGGTGGTATCATCGTCTCTTTCATGACAACCATCCTCCTTTGCACAGCTAGAAAAAGTCCTAGATCTGGGGCTCAACTGTTCTTCAAGCCTCATTAGGTTCATCATATCAGAGTAATTCCGGTCTGGTGTTCTTCCTTGGAAGTCATCTTCTTGCCTGACATGCTGACGAGTGTTCATGTTTTGCTGTTGATTTCTTTCCTGTGGGTTTGTCTCACTGAGTTTCCTAGCCAGATCAAAACACTGGTTCCTTAAGCACTCCAAACTGCTGAGACACACCTCTTCATCACTCTCCTCCACCATTTTTTCTGTAAGTCCATTGTTCACAGGCTTCCCTAGCATTACAAAGTTCATATTCCTATTATCTTGCTGTGAAGTATTGTCTGCATAATTTCTGTCATTAATGTTTTCTGAAAGCACTACACCATGTCCTTGTGCTAATAATTTAAGGGAGTCCACTGTTTCCCTAACAACATCACTGTCTAAATCTAAACTCAGCTCACTTTTCCGACCAATATTTTCGTTTTTGTCACTATCATCTTCCAGACTATTAGATGTATTGCTGTTCATTTCTGATTCTGTCCTGGCTCTGTATGCTGCATCCTCTGCAATTTTGCCAAGATTTAACAACGACTTGGCCACCAGTTCATCGTAATTATCATACTCATCATTATTGTTATCGTCTTTTTCTGTGTCTTGCATTATTCGAGTATTGTGACAATTCATTTGATGGTCTTCTGCATAAAAAACAGAAACAAAGAAAGAAACAAAGAAAGAAAGAAAAAGGAAAAGAAAAGAAAAAAGTGGCTACAATTGGAACTGTTGTTGCAATCGCATGGACAGAAAACAAACTACATGTCAAATATTGTTAATCGTACAGCAATTCTACAACTCTAAGGCCCATGTGAAGTTAATTTCTCTATAGTCCATAGGGCTATTTTTGTTTATTTGCTATTCACATGAATTTCTTTCACAGAACCGCTAAGAAAAAGGCAATCAAAATGCTAATTACTACTACTGCTAAATATTATGGCATAAATACTTAGGTTTCTCCTTTCACTTCTATATTTACAGTTTTATGGGGTTTATTACAATCATATTACTAATATGGCATAATTGACTATGCTTCCAACTTTTCTCACTCCTGTATTTCCTGTAAATATAGTAGATGGTAAAGGAGTGAGTACTACTGGATTTATTCTCTTATTGATGAATGCCATTCACCAAAAGAGAAAGAATATACACCAAGCAGGAAATTGTCACTTTTTTAACACCATACACACCATTAACACTAGATAACCAGTAACTACATGCAAAGATCAAAATGGCATTTTACTTAGTGGATCCACCAGTAGAAATCAAAATATCTCAGTTTAACTATGCAAACTGTGGAGAAGTAAGAATTTTAAATGAGTTGTTACATGAAAGGAAGATAGAAGCAACTAAATGCACAATATAATTTTAAGTAAATTATAAATATAAATAAATTTTAAATAAATAGCCCAAAATATATGGTCATAAATGTATGACAGGGCTGCTATCTACTGTCCTGTGTATTGTAACATAATGGTGCAGAGTTACCATATTTTACTTAGCTTTGTTTTATCAATTGTTGAATAATAGAGGGACAACTTAAGAAGATGGAGCCAATGTGAGGCCCTGAGGGTGAGATTCATCTCACCTAACTTTAGATATGAGCAAGGCAGGCATCTATATCTGAGTAAGCTACCCGATATTCCCATCCTTAGTCAGTAAGAGAAGCGAACGCTTTAAGATTACAGTCCACCAGATCTGGTTAAGATATCTTCTTGAGAATAATTAATAACTACTAAAGCACCTGTTTCTCTTCACTGACAACAAAGGGACTCAGACTAGATGCCTACCTTAAAAATATCCATATTTGGTCAGATGAATATCATCCAGAGAGCATTTTCTGATATCTCATGTTCACTCAGAAGTTACGTCATCCTTAGACCCATTCTTAAAACACACAAACATTCATCATTATTTACTAATGAACGTCTGATAAATTATATTTTGGTAATTGGCTACTCAAGCAATATTTAAATGTTTTGCATCACAACTGGAAAAGAAAGTTCCTAAATCTGTCATTACATTGACATGCTAGGCCAGTTTTTCAGCTGGTGCAAACTGAAAGAAACCAGTAGAGCTAGGACAATTAACACCCGCTCAAGAGCTAGTCCATCAACTTCTGATAGGATTTTTTCAGTTCAGATGTATTTTCAACACTGGTACACCTATAGCATTTTCTAAAGTGTGACTTTTATGTTTTGGGTTAAACAAACCAAAGTCGGAAATTTCAGGTAGTAGGTGGCTTGTACACTAACATTTCGATGATAGGGAATAATTGTTGATAAAAATATTTTTTATGTCAGTGGACAAGATAATAAATCAGAGTTTTAAATACAAAGCTCAACAGCACAATAATTAATATTTCAGCCACAAGATAGTATTCCTTCTACACAGTGGTTAGGGATCCTGGGATGATAGTAGGCTGTAGTTAAGCAGAACTGGTAGATGACTAGGCTACATCTAGGAAAAAAAATGCTCTAATGGTAAAATATTATATAGTATATATAATCTACTTCAATACAGTGGGAAGATAAATAATAGGGAAGGATGTATGGTATTTTCATATGACAAGATATTCCAAGTCAATAGTGGGTTACCTATTTATCATCAAAGGAGGTTTCATTTTAGTTGCAGTTGTTCTCAAGATAATCATAATCCATATTTATGTTTCAGTCTCTCACAAATTAAGTATATCAGAGTGTCAGATTTTCGGTGTAAAAGTAAGGGATGCCACTTACACTGCCTATCTGAAAAAATTCCATCTTGAATGACTGCATAGAAGTAGGCAGTTAAGGATTACTGGATAATTAGTTTGTGCTATTTGAAAAGCAAATGTTTTAATACACTAATAATAATTTTCTAAAGTGAAATGTACAAACAAATCCTACATTAATTTAAATATTAAGGATAAAACCTGATACCAAGAAGATTGTTCAGTAGAAACTGCTGCTTTTGTGGAGTGCTTCTTGTAACTACATCTGATGGGCAGTCAGATGTAGCAGAAGGAACATCAAAGTAATTAAAGAAGCAGTGAGCTATAGCTCCAAAATTGCCAGTGCCTTTAAGTTTAGGATGAGATATCTACAAACACTGGTGAAATCAGTCCAAATCTAGCTCTAACAGAATACTGAAATACAGAGTTAAAAAAACCCATATTTTCTCAAGCCATCCAGAGAACTGTTCAGGTATGCAGTGACTATTCTAGGCCAACTTTTGAAATGTGAAAGGTTTTGGGGTTTGTTTTTTAAAAAAGGGGGTTTGTGTTTGTTTTTTCATGAATGAGACTCATGTAAATGATCACCAATGGGAGGACTATGCTATACTTTGCCTCCACAACAGTGAAAAGTCAAAATATGAATCACGTACTGTATGAGTGAAGACATGTAAATTCCTTTTGAGTAGGTGAAGCTGGGTGAAAGCTGTAACTATAATACTTTTTATTCTGTTTGTTTGGTTATATCCTTTTCAGTTCTCCTGCCCGTTCAATCCTAAAAAGAAGAAGAAAAAAAGGTGGTGGAGGAGAAGAAAGTGTAAAGCATGAATCCCAGATGTGAGAGGCAGGAAAACAAAATATTTTAATCAAGTTTCATTCCTCCTCTTTTAATTTTTGGCCTTTTCTTGCATCTACTTTCTTTAACAGCTATTTTGCTTATGTTTATCTCCATGCAGCAGTTAATTTTGATGAAAAGGATATTTATGTATACTCTGTCATCTCCTCAATAACAGTCTAATGGATGCTGAGCCTGCTCTAGTGAAGCACCTGTGTCGCCTGTTTATTAAACTGAAATTTTAGTTTGTGTATTATTTAAGGGTCTTCTGGAAAGTATGTTAGTCCAGCAGCTCTACATGAACCTATGTGCCTTTGATTCAGCTCTGTAAAGTCTAATCTTGCTTTCATTTCACATTTCTACAGTTCCTAAGATTTAACCTTTAACTCGGTAACTACGTTTACACTGTGCTGTTTAACGGCCGTTTGTTAAATGACTGCAAAACACACAGGACTAAAACACTTAACTCTACCCCTTACATAAGTTTTGTAACCATTGACCTAAATTGCAGTTTTTTATTTGGTGAAGAGGCTGAGTTTGTCTCAAAAAGACACAAGTTAGCCAGTTCAGGTGAAGAGATCACAAAGTTATCATATATCCTTTTTCTGTTAGCTTTAGGGTTTCATGGACAAGGAATATGCAACACAGGTTTAGAAGAATACCAGATTATTTTAGCCCTCATCCACACAATACTATGAAAATTCAGGTATTCTTGATTGAAAAAATTGTTCTTTTTAACTTCCAACAGATATAACAAATCACAAAAGGGAAGTTATAGTGAAAACTATGTAGTAGCGCTGTAAAGAGCTGGAAGCCTTTAGCCATCTCAACAGAAGTGCACTCTTGTGTTGCACTAAAAAAGTGAATAATTTGATTTCTTATTGCACCTTTCATCCGAGGATCTCAAAGCACTTTACAAACATTATTTTAAAAAGCCTCACAACACCCCTGTGAGGTAGGTATTTTAACCCCATTTTACAGATGGGAAATTGAGACACAGAGAAGTTGAGTGACTCTTTCCATGTCATACCAGGAGTCACTGGAGAATAAGGACTACAGCCTCTACGTCCTTGATTGTTTCTCCCTTTGTTCCTATCACATTCATATTTAAACAATTTCTTGGCAGAAGAAATGGTTGGCTGTTTTTAGTATAGGGAGTCATGCAAAACAGCACCTTCTTTTTGAACAGGAAAATATACAGCATTTAGTTTGAGAGATTCTGCAGAGAGAGGCAATGATACTTCAGTAATAGCAGCTATATTCCTACCAAAGGCCAAAGACTTCAGAAACAAGATATTCCAAATCTGTGGTCCATGTATCAAATTACTCACTTTCTCCGAAGCACGGGAAAACATGATGGCTAACAAGCTGAAACTATATGTGGTCACATAGGCTTCCTGCCCCGATGGATGGTTTCATTATCCAGGCAGCATTGCCCATTTGAAAACACTGCTCTTGCTACTGCCACTTGTCAGTTCCTAAGTGCTCAGCATATGATACTACTCTATCACCCTTTTTCTCCCTCTAAAGTGCATGCATACATCTCCACATTACAGTCTATAAGAGCTGGCCTGTGAGAAATATTTAGCAAGACAATGTTGGCACAAATTAATCCCAAATCTTAGAAAGTTACAGCATTGTATGGGGCAGGGGGTTGTTTGTACATTGCCCTTTCCTCCTGGAAAATCTTATGAGTAAGGACACTGAAGAGGTGGAAAACTTAGTGAGCTCTCAACAACCTCTCCATTTCATAATGAAGAAATAGAGCACAAATGTAACTCTCCGAGGGCCTAAGCAAGGTTTCTAGAAGTCTGAACACTTCTATTGACGTAGGATTTGAATCAGAGCCCAAGCCTTTGAATATGCCTATTTCAGGGACACACTGAACGCTTAAGCTGACCATGTGCAATTCTTCATCTCTGCAAAAGTTCCTGAAGTTCTTTTACACTGTAAGTACTTCAGGTAAAGACCCAAGCAATTTGTTTTTACAGTAGTTGATTCCTTTATGGACCTTATATTATCTAATGAAAGTCAGAGGAAAAATGTAACTGCTCACTTATTTACTTGATGGACTCTAATTATTCCATTATATCTAATATTTTCACTCCTCCCCTTCAGCCTGTTACACCTACTTAGAATAGTTATAATAATGGGATTTACTGTTTAGACTCTCCTACAATAATTATAGTATTCAACTAATAACCAATGCTCAAAGTAAAATAAATGAAGAGTAGAAGTCATTAAGCATGGCAAGGAAGGTCTGAGCTGAAGAACACAGCACATCATGGTAGGATTCAGTATTATAAAGTAGGAGTGAGGACCACAGAGCAAGCCCATACAGACTTCTAAATACTGTAGATAATTTTCTGGCTTACTGTGTCTTTCTTTCCTCTTTTTTTGTTACATTTTGATATTTTCATTTTCTATGGGTACCACTTTTTATTTGGTTTTGCTCACTGGAAAATTAAGTACTACCTCCCCCTACCCCACCCCACCCCGGACTACAAGGGATCCTCACAGATCTGAATTTCTTTCCTATTATGGAGTGATTAGTGACATATAAAAAGCAATTACTGACATATAAAAGAATTCCTTGTTTTTTCTTCTTTTTGCTACTAAAATACATTTTAAATAGAAACAATGAATATTAATAAATTATTTTGGCATAGCAGCATTTTTGAAGATTTAGTTTTCTGTACAAATCAGTGTATTCTCATCTAAATGCACAGGTGTTTGTATATAATCAGTGCCCTGAAATACTCTTTTTTCTTTGCTTATGCTATCCTTATGACCTGTTATCATGCCTTTGCCTATGTCAGAGCTGCATGAATAGCATCCCACTCTACAAATATTCACATAAAGTATTGCTAGAATATAGACGTCCTTACTTGCATCATTCCTATTAGTATCATAGAATCAGGCAGGAGTTGGATAAAGAGAAAGAGCATCAGATAATCCAGATGAATGGGTCAACCATGTTTTCCCACCCTAAACCCCTATGAGCTACCTGTATCAGTACAGTTTTGGAAAAGGATCTGAAGATATCTGACAGCTCCTCTGGCAAGATCATGACTGTGGCAATCTTGCTTCAAGTGACAAACTGCAACAACTTAAAAATTATTAGATTCTGACTCAAGTTGATAAACTCTGTTTAAGATTTTGTCTTTTCACCACAAGGTGCTGTTTGCCTTTCTTTGATCTTAGAGCATCTCATATGCCATCTCCATTGCACTCATGCCATGGAATCATGTAGAAGCTGAGGTTGGAAGGGACCTCTGGAGGTTATCTGGTTCAATCCTTGCTCAAAAAAAGGGCCAGCTTAAAGTAGATTCTCAGGACCCTGTCCTGTCAGTCCAGTTTTGAATTATCTTCCAGGATGGAGATAGCACAGCATCTCTGGGAAATCTGTTCCAGTGTTTGACCACCCTCATGGGGAAAAATTCCTTCCTTATTTCTAAATGGAATTTCTTTTGTTACAACTGGTGTCTGTTGTCTCTTATTCTGTCACTGCGCATCTCCATTTTCTCTCTACTCTCCACATAAGAAGCTGGACAGGCATAAGATCTCCCCTTAGCCTTCTCTTCCGCAAGTGAACAAACTCTTCTTTCCCAGCCTCTCTTTGTACATCATGTGCTCCAGCTCTTTTATCATCTTGATTGTTCACCACTGGACTCCAGTATTCCAAGGCTTTCTTGGACTGACAAGCCCAAAACCGGATCTAGTGTTCCACATACAACAGTGTAAGTGCTGAATAAAGGGGAATAATCACTTCCCACAGCCTTCTGGTTACAACCTCCAGTCTTTTCACCCTGACAGCCAAACATTATTTCCAAAAAGTCAAAAGGCAATGAATATGCTGGGATTATTTTTTTCCACCACAGAGAGAGCAGAAAATACTTTTTGGTTATCTACAGGCATCCCTTTAAGTAGATAAGGTCCATGGTTTGTATGAAGCCTGCTTGTTTGGTTTGCAGTATCTGCAATATTTGGTATGAAGGCATATGTTTAGGTTTGAGAAGAAACTTGCTGAGAATATCTGTGATCAGAAGTGGATATGTTGAGTTTGCAAGGGCAGTATGATTTAGCCAGTCATTCCCATCTGGTCCGTGCTTCTTTGAGAATCAGGTTCAACCAGTCCTTAAGTGTTTTAACCTGACTTCTGTCCAGGCAGATAATGAGACGGCTTTAGTTGATGACTGGTATTCATTTCATCCTACTTTTTCTCCCCAGGAAGTCTATATGAGGGAGGAGAGATACTCTGTCTCATAGCCTTATAATGACTCAGTGGAGTATGGCTGTTTCTCTCAGGTTTCCGCAGCTCAGCAGGGCAGCAGGCAATGAAGAAGCCAAAGCTATTCTCCAGATACTGAGATACAGCAGGGAGACAGCAGGGGAGCAGAGGACCAGCTGCACCGATGGGAGAACACCCACTCAGACAGCTCTTGATATGGAGCTTCTCATGGGGCTACTCCAAAGGCTGCTTAGGAGACAGTGACCCCTACCTATACTCCTCTCCATGATCATTGCTTTGCAAAGGATGCAGCCTGGAGAACACATTTTCAGTTCATAAACTAACATTTTCTTTCTCACATACAAATCTCTGAGAAGACAGGTTGGAAACTGTTACTATAAAGATACATAATCTCTTTTCACTGGTTCAGTTCAGATCTCTGACTCAGTGCAGATGTCCATATTGAACATGTCTCCATATGAACTAGACATCTAGAGTCCATTTACAGGCAGTGGACAAAAGCATGCATCCTGGGATGTAATTTATTTCATCCTAACCTAGGTATCTAAAGTATATAGGCTCAATTATTCCCTAAAAATGACTATTTCTCTTGATCAGTTATAAATGAAATTGATGGGATGAATCCTATTCCAATTGCTTTTACTCAAAACTTTCTAATTGTTCCTTGCAGAACTTCAACAATATCTTTACTATGACACAGTAGGAGTTTCAGGGAGAAAGGAATGAAGGAGCTACCCAAAAGGAGCTATCTTTAGGTTGCAGACAAAGTTACACAGGGAAAGGTTGGTGTGGAAGGGGTAGTATGGATGCTTTGGATGGGACAGATGTTTGCATTTGTATGAGTTACATGGAGAGAGTTATATCTTACTGGATGTGTCTGATCTCCGTTATAAGTTTAATTACTTCTTTTTAGTTGTGTTTCATTATCAAAGGAAGCCTCTTTGTGCTCTGATAATAATCTCACCTGACTGGCAGAGGGGACAGAGGCACACATCACTGCTGTTCTAGAGGATGAGAGAACTGCTAAAAATAATATTGTTGAAATTTCTTGTTCCTGTCTCTCTTTGTATCCCCTCAATGAGTTCAGTACTAAGGGATCTGGAAGGACAAAGACTTCGATGTGCAAGAGTGCCAGACTTTACTTCATCTGAAATGTAAAGCTTTCCGTTAGGGGTTTGTTCCTTTTCAACTTATCCCCTCATCCAGCTTCTTCATCTACATTTCCCATCTTTTCATGACAGGGAAGGCTGAGTAATACTCCATAGAATAAGGAGAAAGTAAATACAAAGGGTGCCTTGCCCCTTTGGTTATAGTATGAACTAATTAGAGACAGAACACCAGACCAAGATATGGCATGTGATTATTCATCCCGCTACACTCTTAGTGAAGACCTGGCATGATTTTGCCTTGAGTGACTCAGCATCCTTCCAGCAATGTCCAGACACAGTGCAGAGGTGCTGGTGAGGGACCATTCCCAAGATGGAGTTTGAATGTGGGGATCCTATTTTGGAAGGTAAAAGCTTATCTGTATGCACTTGTCATACAACTGCTGAACTCAGCATTAAATGAGTGGACTGTGGCCTGTTTTTATTAACTCACATAGGTGTAGTCTTTGATTACTGTGACTGAAGAGACAGAGAACAAGGCAGGAGAATCTGTAAATTGGGATCAATGGAAAGCACACTGTTAACCGTAGCTTCAGAAAGAACAAGTAAGGCAAACGGGAACCTATTTTTTTAACCATGCTACTTCAGTCAGTCAAGAACATATATACAGTGGACCTCAAAAAAGAGACAATAGTTACTCAATGATGCAGCTAGCTCTTAGCTAGCTACAAAGGGTCTTTATTATCTTCTGTTTATTTGCCATCTATATTACTTGTACAGATGGCCTGTGAGATTGGAAATGTCTAAGAAGGAGATTAGAGTACGAGACCTGCCAAATGCAGGAAATGTATGCTATGGTAACAGATCTAAAAAAACTTTTTCTGTCACTACTGCATCTCCAAAGATATTTCCAGTAAGGCTCTTCCAACTACCTGTCCACCTAAAGAAAACACAGTGCCACCATTTTAGAAATTGTCAGCTCCTCCTTTCTATGAATGATTTCCCATTGCTGTTCAGATCTGCACTGAAATATCTGTCCTGATAATAAAAGCTTGTATCTCATAAAAGGAAAACTTTTCATGGACAAATGTAACCACCTACATATTTTCATATATTTCTATATATTTCCAACTAAAGATATACCTGCCAGCTATGATGGCAGTGGCTTTGTAGCCAGCCTCACAGTGCCTAAATTGACTAGAGCAGCACAGTTTCAGTGCATGACAACTCTGCTGAAAACGCTTGCTCCAACTGGCCTCACGGAAACAACAATCTACAAAGTAGATCAATCAAACAAATAACCACAATAACCAGTATTCTGGAAATACACCCACACAAACACACACACACATGCAGATACAGACATAATCTTACACTGTACAAAACTAAAACCTGAGTCTGAGTCCAGTCTCAGGATGGTTCAGCTCAGAACTTGTTTTGCTGGAGTTCACTGTGAAAGTAATGTACATGAGATAAAGTTAATACCTCTACTTCTGCTTGAAATTATTTTTGTTTTTATTTTTTTCTTCAAGTATTCATCAGGTGATTCATACTGAAATCATCCTAACTTATTGTTCACTTTCAATTGCACTTTGTATGATTATTTTTAGGCTCTAGTCTCATTAACTTGGATTTCTGCACACTGAAGTATCTGAGCTACTTAAGAAACAATGGAATTAACCTATCCAACATGAACTTTTCCTCTCTGTCCCTTTGTGTCTGGTGCTGTATTATGCTTTATGACTTCAAAATGAATTTATTAAATGGAACTGCATCAAATCTGTTCCTAAAACTCTGATAAAGTGTACATTATTTCCACACTTCTTATCTTCTCAGTGATGTGCAATTTGTGGATTTCAAGCAAAACATGTATCTGCCAAAGGACAGGTATTCTTTATGAACACATTGCTATTACTTTTATTTATGCATTTCTAAATAGTTAGTAATTTGGCTTATCACTGTTTGTATCTTCTCCACAGATCAAGTCAAGTCTAATAATCCTGGTTCTCGTATTATAAAAAGTCTTAAGAGTCTACACTTACTGGTTAGGTTTTTAAAAGTGCTCTGCATCTGTCTAATTCTGAGTCTACAAATGACAATGATATAAAATCCCATCAGTGTTGTACAAAGACACAGTAAGTTACATTGCATCATGAACTGTAGGAAAATGCTCACATATTAAGGAGAGGAAAATATAACAACAGAACAGAACTATACTGTGCTGCATTGCCTGTGGGTGTGGGTATTCTGTCTAGCTCTGATTCTGATCAGCTATTCTGTAAAATCAACCTTCTTTCTTAAACCTTTTTATTGTTATTTTAAAGATTCTGTACAAGGAAGATTCCAGACTGCAGCTTTTATATCTTTGTTGTTTCCTGCTGTCCAGGAAGGAATCCTAACAGCATATTGTACTTGGTCTCTGTAGTACTCCCATGCTGACTTCCTAATCATTTCTTTATGTCTTTCTGCATTCTTTTTTTTTTTTTTTTTCCTAAGTCCTGTACTCCCTTTTACACTTGGGACTTACTCTTTCCATTTCTGTGTCAGAAGACCCTCCAGTCATTGAATCAAATTTGTTCTTAAACTCATCTTTAGAGGGCATTTCAACATGAATCACTTTTTACAGAGTCATGAATAGCAGCAGTAATTTCTGCATCACTTTCAGATTGGACTTCTCATGTGTCATGTTGTACAAAATTATTTATTCTTTCTCTTGGTGATACAACTACACCTATGTTCATTTGTGGCTTAAACCTGGGAGACATCTAATCTTTAGCACTGATCCTCTTCTATGTGTACTGAAACAGCTCCAACCTTAAGAAGCTCTCCAGTCTGCCATTTAAACCTTGAAGGATTACAGACATTGGGTGTTTTCATACATAAGTTCCCAGAGAGACCCAATCCAATAAGTATGCTCTAATACACATTTGAAAGAAGAAGGCTTCCCATAAAGTGTTGCTTTGACTGCCTTGCTTTAATTTGCAGCCAAGGGAAGAACTGCCTTTTTCCTCCTTCATTTCCCCTGTTCACCTCTGCCTGTCCATCTCCCAGGTAAAATACATTGTTTAGTAGGTCACTTGCTAAAGAATTGGAAGATTTAAGAATAAAAGGTTTCCCAGTTTGACTGGATTCAACACCATGTCTCCCAAAAAAGTTTGCTAGTCACCACAATAAAAGCTAGACTGGATGCAAGCTCCATGAGGAAGCAGAAAGCACAAGACCCATATGTTTTTTTTCATGCTATTTGACTCACGCAAAAATATAATGTCTTTATTGCATATAATATACAAGGGCACTTGCCTAACAGAGAGAAATGTAGTGTCTGATCCCTGCTCCCAGAACTGATTTTGTAACCTAATATTAAGCAGACAATTCATAAGAAGGTTAGAGTGTCCTTGGAGCAAAGACAGGAATCCAGCATGTCCCGCTTTCCCAGAAGAATGACCTCCTTTAGTCTGCTGCAGTTTTTGAATTCTTTTTCTAGGGTGTGATAGATCTTCAGCAGAATGCATAAGAGCACTGCTTATGCAAAGCAGTCTCCGGTCTAGCCTCCAACCTTAGGAAAGAAGGAAATGCAGCCCTGAACTCCTGCATCGCCTCTCACACTCAACTCAGGCACCTGAGTTACACCTAGGGGCAGAATTTCCATTTCATTCCATCCTGAAACATTTATCTCGCTCCATCAAATGTAGGAGGATCCCTGACTCCCAAGAAAGGATTCCACTTTCTACTCACTTAAAAGTTGTCCTTTCTGACTCTGTTTTCAGAGAAGAACATCCACAGACTGCTCTCATTAGATAATAAACAAACTCTAATATAAACATTAGTAAATTTTTTCTAAGTCCAACTCCAGCCCTATTCCTAACAGTCTGGTAATAATTATCTGCCATTCTGTATTTCCAATGTTACTTCTCAAAATATATTTTGCACTTAATGATCTGAGGGCAAAGTTTTGTTCAACATATTGCAATAGAAAAAGAAACAATTTTTAACTTTCCATTGGATGCCAGCCTTTCAAGCTGAATGATGTTTCAATTATTGCAGATGATAAAAAGACAGTCTTCTCTAAAATCTTCAGTCCAGTGCTTTACAGGGTGTCTAAGAAAGTGTTTAGCAGGTGCATCTGGTTTATATAGAACTTTTATGATAAACTGAAGCAGTTGGTGAAACAACAGATATGATACAATAGAAACCAAAAGGAAAGGAGTTGCATAGCATGCTTTAAAGTGCATATGATAAGTACAGAATCTCCCACATATACTTTGGAAAATGTAAAGACATAACCCTAGCCTGACATGGGCCTGGGCAGCTTTGCAAACAGTCCTGCATTAGGTGACGGGAAGTATTCATGCCACAGACCTTTCCCTTGTTACCGTTAGTAATCCATGTCTACGGAGTACAAGGAAGAAAATGCCTGCTTGGTTTTTTTGTAATTGTAAATTCTGCTCTTCTGTGGTGTGGTTCCTTTAGTGTCAACAGCAATACTATTACTTAATCTTCTTATTAATAGTATAGCCTGAAAAATTAAGCTTTTGGGATGACAGAACTATCAGATTGATGAGTTCACCTAATGAACCCCCAATAAGTCTTAAGCTGTCAATCCTGTTAACTGGCAAAACTTTCTCTTACAGAGACACCGCAAATTTTTGCTAAAACAGTAATATTTACTGCAAGAGCATATCATATCTGCCATGGATTCCTTGGAAAAACATGAAAAAAAACCCCAAGTGTGATATTATGGATACTTGACATGCTTAATGTTAGAGACTGACTATTTTCAGTACTTTCTGCATGAAGCCTTTATGTGCCAAATAATTCTGAGGATTTCAGCAACAGTGACCAAAACCAGCTTGAGTCCATAACAACATTCCTGGCCTTTCCTGACTACTATTTAACATCCTTTACCAAACTCTTTGAGATGGCTTCCATTCCTAGCATTAGTCCTCTTTTCTTCCGCTAAGTGGCTTGGCCTTCCTTGCTGTCCAGCAAGCTAATTGTAGTTCCCACAATCTACTCTCAAAAAGTATCTTTAAAATACATTAATTCACAGAAGGGAAAGTATCTCTTATAGTATAAAAGAACTATGTCATATGTGATACAGGTGACAAAAGAACAAAACTGAGTTGTTCTGAGACCTGTAAAATGAGGAAGAAATGCTTCCATAAAAAAGGTATTCAGGATTACATATATATGTTCATTATACATCAACTCTTTTGCTTCAAAAGAATTCTTTGTTAGTGGTGTTGTTTATATATTTCAGTTAAACAAAATTTCTGTGACTTAAGGCATTTGCCAGGACTGCAAATTTGATTCATGAGAATAGATATGGATCAGAAGAAATGATCGATCCAGTCTGGAATTTTATTTCATTTTATTATCTTCTGGAGGAACTGTAATAGTAGAAAAATAACTCCTACAAAAAAGGTTCTGTGCTTTTCAGGGTGAAAAGCTGTCGTTTGTGTTCACTCTTTTAGGACAAATAATGCAAGCCCAGTGGGAATTGTGAATGAATATGATGATCAAAGTTTGTCCTTAATGCTGCACTCTACACACAAGAAGAAAAATAGGATCCTCTAACACCAACCAAGTAAAACTTATTTTTAAGAATCATTACATCTGTAGTGTCAAGAAGGATTCATACAGAGTCTGCGGTCACTGTGTAAGCTGCAGTACAGTGTGGACAATGCAATCTTTGAAATAACACTGTGAAAGGCAAAGGAATTCAAAGAGAGAACATGAAGAGTTTGGTTTTGCACAACCTGTGAATATGTTAGCAAAAGTGCCATATCCCAGATGTGAGACCTTCTACATCATCAGGTCATTATGTTTGCAGATGTAAAGAGCTGCTGTACTACTGAGTTCACTATTGGTTCTTTGAAGTACCATAATACATAAGCAACCAGCTTCTTGGCACAACTGTGCCAAAACCAGGAGATGATTGGTATCAAGCTGGTTACAGAGAGTCTGAGCGAGAATCGGAATACAGTTCCAAGGCTACAGCACTTTCGCTCTGAATTTCTTCTCCAATTCACCTTATTCCAGAAAGAATTAATTTTACTGTATGATCTTGCCAGATAAGGAATAAAAGAGGCAAAATCAAGGATTCACTCAGCATTTATCTGCAGACAGAAGGATGCAATGGAAATACAGAAAAGGCAACCTCTACACAGCCTCTTCTTGAGGATTGCAATCTGAGAGAAGCCAAAGTAGCACTGCTGAGATATCCATATATTCCTTTCCAGACCTGCTCCTCTGGCAAGACTGGAGAAAGGTTTAGTCACACATAAGCCCTGGAACAATTTGACATTAAATGGGCCCAACATCTCATGTTCAGCTAACACTGAAGGGAAGAGTAGGTAAATTAAAAATACAAGCAAGCAACCCCATGCCACATAAAACAGATTCAGAATGAAGCAGCATTAAAATCAGATGTGCTGAATGTGTCCTGTGATGCTCTTACTAAGGCCTGCAGTTCAGACCCTGAACTCCTTAAGCATCCCAACGTCCTCTACAGAATGTCTGCTTACATCAACAAAAGTTGTGTAAGGCAGAGATCTATAATCTGTCTCATCAATGGTGAATAATTTCTTTACACTGCATAAAGCTATAACTGAATCATTTGCTCTTGAAGGATCAGATATTTCACATTATCATTTAAGGCCTTTTATTTGTAGGAAAGTTAAAGTGAAGAGGGCTACTAACTGCTTAAAGTTAAACGTAAGTTTCTAGACACAGCCTGGAAAGTTTACTGAGCTTCTGAGTTAAATATTCATAGAGAAGGAAGTCTTTTTAAATAGTTCTTTAAGGGGAGGAAAAGTTAGGTATGACATGTGCAACACCACCTCACATAAATGTAACTCTATTGACATAAAGTTATTTTTTATTTGTCCTGATGTAAACAAGCTCAGTATCAGGTCCTATCTCACTTCAGAGAATTCAAAAATAATGTTTAAATAATGCCCTTAAATTATACTGCCTATGAGCAGCAAACACCTTGAGCATGGAACACAGCAGCAAGCAAAAGTTTGCTAAACTAACACCACAGTCAAGTTTAAGCAATCGACCAAACAACCAACAACAAATGTGTACCAACTGTAATAAATCTGAACTTTTTCCACAAGAACTAGAGGTATCCAGAGGTTGTTTACTGGATAGCTGTTTCCCCACTCTACTCCACAACTTTGAGGTTTCCAGCTCTGAACTTCCTGTTCCAAATCTTTTAACTGCATTATTTCCAACAAAAATTTTCAGAGAAAATGTTTAATCTGAATGTCTCTATATGAAATAATATAAACAGCTAAACAGAACATGTTGTAGTTCATGCTTGCATCTTCAATGCAGAAAGAAGGTATCAATAAAAGTTCTTATGCTGTGGTTTGACCCAACCACTCCCAGGCTTGACCACTTTGTAACTAGACCAGAAAGGCAACTTTTAACTTCTTATCCAGAGGAAACCAACACAATGGCCAGGATAAATGTCTTCCAGCTGCAACTCCGTTTATTTTTTTCTGTTCTTCAGACTGTTATTGGTGAGATACCCTAGGCACGGGGTATCTTCTTTTATGAAGGAGACGAAACAATACAGCAATAGAGTTTATTAGCAAAGGGTTAAGATCTGCTTTGCCTTGTAAAACTGTCAGGTATTTATTCAGTTGTCTTCTTTGGCCCTGGAAAATGCACTTCTTTCCATGTACATTGTCCTAAGCAGTGAAATTATGCTTTCTGGCCTCTTAATTTAAAGCTATAATTTTATTCTACTAGATGTTTTGCCTGTGAGGTACATGTGAGTCTAGCTCTCTGCTCTGATTAGTACTGAATACCTCCTGTGTTCACCAAATAGATGAACACTTTCTGCTAATAGTTTAAATAAATGAATAGGATTAGTGGTCAGCAGGCTGGACAGGCGACCTTGCTAACACAGATATGTTGTCTTAATTTGTCAAGATGTAGAGTGTCTTCAGCAGCAAGCACAGCTGGAAAGCTGTGAGCCCCCACAGTCTCCTCAGCACAGGTGCTTCTTTCATCTTTAGACTGGTGTTTCCGTGTCCTTTTCCTTAGAGAACATAAGTGCTTCAGAAGCAAATCTGATGAGGGGATCAGGAAGACAGTGGAGGGCACTGACAATCTTAATAGACCTGATAGGTGGATTTCAAATTATGAGGGCCTATGTGTCTGTGTCAAGTTCATGTAAGTGAAGGAAAAAAACAAAACATATTGCCAGATTTTTAAAAACAATCCTACAATTTAAAGAAGTTTAAAAAAATGTAGAACATCTATCTCTCTGTCCATGTTCTAGCTTTTATTTATTTTTAAAAACTGTATTATGTCTCCTTTAAATATACACTGCTATCTATGTTTTACAGCTCTTTTTGCAGTATATTCCACCTGAAAAATTAGGTGCAGTACCACGTATTGGTATATTGTATATGCCAACTACATTGAGTTTAACAGAAAATGTAAGGGAGTGTCTAAAAGATTTATATATCCTACTAATTCATCTCTTGGGAAACTGCAATAGTTTTTGTAGCATCATCTCTGAAATGGATTTGATTGATGTATCAAATTTCCTGAGGTCTAGAATCAGCCTGACTCCTCCTGCCCCTGGCAGACTATGAAATACCTGGAGTACAAGCCATCTTGAATGTCTTCATGTGATATGGGCTAAAAGGTGCCTTGGAATATCTGTTCTGGGAGCTCCTCCAACAGAGGTTTCTTTCTATAACAGAAAAGCTTTGTGAAACAGTCTTTGGGACCCAACTACCAGAAGAGAACTCTTAGGATAAAGTACTTCAGTTTGCCTTGCAAATCAAATGCACCCTTCAGATTTCAATCTAAAGGTTCTCAGCAGTTGTCATCAGAGCAGGGGCACTCCAAAAGCAGCCTTTTCTCTTACTTCTTCCCATTTGTATTGCAATTTACAGGTTAGGCTATCGTAACACAGGTCATCTATCTGCCCTTTCTTTCTGGGATATACAGGAAATTAGAAAAATTCATCTTTCCTTTAGTGGTGGTGCTGAACATAAGGGCTTCTCAAATCTATTCATAGATAGATGGATAGATAGCTGTTCTTCAGAGAAATACAGTACATTTAATGGAAATTTAAAGAAGAATTGCCAGCCACTGGTGGGAAATTTTAAGCACTAATTTTAGTTCAATGGATTATGTACAGAAATACGAGCACAGAATTTGGGACTCATCTAAAAAAGTTTGGGGTTGGTTTGTTGGGGTTTTTTTTAAATTGGTATTTTGAGATTTGTAAGAGTGTTCCTTTAGGATACACCTGTATTTTCCAAGTCCTTTAGTTTGTCAATGATGAGGCTAGAAAGATATGATTTTCAAAAAGGCTGAGATGGTTTCAGTGAATGTCCAAGTATTATCAGTAAGAACTGTATACCTATATTACCTGTATATTATCTATATCCTCTGAGAATCCCATCCAAAATTCACTTTCTTTTAACAAAAAGTATGGGCAATGAGATTCCAGTGAGGTACTTGAGTTTCCTAGGATCTACCCTTTTCTAACAGAAAACTGAATTTGGTCTAAGAAATGGTAAAATACCTTACCTTCCTTCTCTCTCCCCTTTTCCCCCACAATAATTGCTTCCTCTGTAGTCCTATACTTGCTGATGGAATTCTTCTATCACTGATACTTACGATTTTAACTGTTTTGTCCACCTAGACTACAGTTATTTACGGAAATTTTCTGAACTGCTATAATCTACAGCACAAATGACAGAAGCTTTTAGGAGAACTGTGCAGGCATCCTGGTGTCCAGTGGATAATTCTGCTTTTTCTTTCTAGGGATAGGAACACTAAGACACATTCATACTTCCTGCTAAGGTGACTTAAAAGGTGGATGGTGTTTTACTACAATATCTACATTGTAGCGAGCAGCAAGTGATTGAGACAACTAAATGCAGAGCTGACAGACCTAATTTCCCCATACAGTCAATAGATAAAGGCCAGTGCCACATTCAGACCATGTAGTTTTAGAACCCCTAACTTTGATTGCACTTTGTTTCCCTGGAAAATCAAGTCCAAATTCCACAGAGCTGCTTATGTTATGAGCGGAAAAAAGTGAAACATCAGGATCTCTTACTGAAATCAATGGGAAAGGAACTATCTAAAAAAATCTGATTTATTGGTTAGTTTCTAGACCTCATCAAGAACAAACTGTTATCACTCTCCACTCCTTGGCACAGACATAAGGAACTCCATACTAACTTCCTCATTAATTGCTAGTAACTCTTTCTTGTAAATCAGCTGTGCCCTAACTGGGATTGTTGCATAGTGATTACTACGCTGATTCTCAAAGGATCATGAAATATTTTTCTTATAAATTTCTATTATCACTTTTCCCATTTTATGGGGATTATTTCTAAATGACTAATGCTTGACATCAACATTCATATATATTTATTAATGTACATATATATTATTATTGGAATAGCATGAGATCCTAAGAAAAGCTTGACCTATATAAGTTTTAGTTCCATGTAATATGCAGAACAGCTAATGTAGGTACCTCTGTAAATTTTTTGCAGTTCTTAACCACAGCCTACTATATATGGAAGGAAAGCAGTCAAAAAGCAATGTCAGCCTCAGTAGATTGGTTAGGACCACTAACTGCATGTGTAACTGTGTGGGAATAAGTAAACCACTGTGTTTTCACTATGATAGTAGAAGTAAACTCAGTATCAAGCCTGCTGGCTTGCCAGAAGCAATTTTCTTGAGCTCTTGAGTTTTGCTTAGGTTTTTTTTTTTTCCTTTTATCATTTTTGATAGTGTAGATTCAAAGTTTTTCATGTCAGCTGAAATCACAGCAGCATAACCCAAGCACCAACAAACTCAGTCACCATTATCTCTTAAAGAAACTGCTAGACATCCTGCACTTGCCCATCAGGATAGCAATAGCAGTTGCATATCAGCCTGATCTAACACAGCTTCTCTTCCAGATTCTGAAACAGCAGAGTTCCCTGCAAAAGGAAATGGCTTCCCTGCTGTATCAAACTCATGTAAGTTTTAAGATTGGCTATTTATGCTCTACCAATTTTGTTGGAAATTTAAGCAATTGAGGAAATGCTACAGATTCAGATATCTAAGAAAATGCTTATAGCCACCCAGCTGGCCACCATCTTGCCCAAATGGAAAGAATACTTCCAAAGTCTTTCTATAAGATTTAAGATCTGACCTTACAGAATGCTGAAACAAAAGTCATACAACTTTCATACCTGGTTCCTAAGAGGAATCCAACTGAGGAGTGCTGAAAGCTTTTCTTATATATTTTTTGGTTAGAAAGGTGAATCTACCCAACCAAAAACGTGTTCCCTGGAAATGGGAACAAAATACTTTTTAGATAGCTCATTAATTTTTGCATGATTCTTTCATTTCACCCCAGTGCATTATGATGTCTGTCATCAGCATATGGACTCTTGAGTAAATGGACACTGATTACATATTTTGAAAATACTGGTTATATAAAGTCCAATATCCCAAAAAAGAGAAAGGTGAACAGTTTAATCACATTAATTTGGCTACTACTAGTGACCTGTATGTCTAATGGCATTTATGCCATGGTATGATAACCAAAAGATATGAATTTTAGAAGGACTTTATCTATGTAAACCTCTCACTATCTCTGTTTTTAATAGAATCAACTAAAGTACACAGCATTCAAGTCTCAAAGAACCAAAGTATATTGTAATAGTTCATTCTGAACAGTTTCTTGGGGTACAGGGAAGTATGGGGCAAAATTTTCAAAGCGAAGAGGCCCGTTTTTGCTCACAAAAATTATCTGCAAACTTGTGACAGCATTTATGTGGGCAACCATTGACATTATATAAGCAGATCCAGCAAATACACTTGCAAATGATCAGTACAGGCACCCAGCTGTAGCTGATGCTTTGCTTGTACCTTCGTGAATATTCTCCTGGTAACTGCATGCATTAATCCACTACTAGGATTATATTTTATGAAAGCATTTTTAGCACAAACACACCTCCACCCTCCTTGTTTGAAATACGAGTGCTGGTGTATTAAAAAATATTTGGAAGACAGACTTATTAAAATAAATGTTAAGAGAACACAGTGGGGTATATTTTCAGTGTGGAGCAGAGAGATTTAACTGCATGACTTCCATTAACTTTAATGAGAACCACGCAGCTAAATTCTCACACACCACACTAGAAGATTAACCCAGAAAACACACATTGTTTACTTTTTACTAATACTCTGATTATTACCACGTTCTTCCTCCTCCTCCTCTTCTTCCTCCTCCTCTTCTTCCTCCTCCTCTTCATCCTCCACATCTTCACCTTCCTCTTCATCCTCCTCTTCTTCCTCTTCAATCTCCTCTTCTTCTTCTCGATCTATCTCCTCATCATCCTCCTCCTCATCACCTTGCTCCTCATTATCATCAGAATATTCCTCCTCTTCTTCATCCTCTTCCTCTTCTTCCTCTTCCTTTTCATCCATCTCCTCTGTTCCATCAGTTTCATAGCACTCATCTACTGAAGAGTTGTCTGCTTTAACCACAAAAGGTTTTCTTTTGGGGGCTGGTTCTTGGGGTTGCTTATCTTGTGTTTTTCTTTTTTTTGCCAAAGGACAGCCATAAACACTGTGCAAAAATAAAAGACGCAGATTATTACATTATCCTGCAGATTTCTATAGGTCAGATTGTATAACTCATATCTTTTAGTCATATATTCTAATTCTACACAATTAGTTGCTGTTCCAAAAATGCATGTTTTCAAACTAAAATGCTGCTTAGGCAGTAATGACCAAGGGGGAGGACACTTACAAAACCTGCGAAATTGCAAACAACTATTATTTGCCTGAAATTGTCACATGTACATGCCAGCGTAACAGTTCCAGAACTGATACAAATGTGTGTTTTTTCTCCTCATTTTTTCCTCTCCTCTGCATGTTACACTCTTTTCTAAAGTAGATGAATATAGGTTAAAAACCAGCAATATTATTGTACTTGTAAGCTATCAGTACATCGGGAATAAAGCAACGCTTCATAATTTTGTAATATTCAGTAAGGTTTTGATCGTGTACAATTAAGATAGGTTTCAATGCTATTTAAATAATGAAAATATGACCACATTCTTAATGCTGTTATTTGTTGTTATTATTATAAATGCTTAATTGCTCTTAAATTCTCCACTGCTATACTCCATTATATGCTACGAGGCTGGAAAAATGGGAAAGCAAGCTCCCCAACACAACCAAAAACCAATAGTTTTCATGGCCAGTGTTGGAAGTGTTCTCGCCTTGAAAAAAATCAAACAATAAACAAAATCCTTTGTCAGTGAAGGAAGTCAGACTTTTCAAAGTAGAGTACCACTACCTCATCGATCATTTTAATGCACTGTAAATAGCATTTCAGAGTTCTGGTCTTCTACCAGAGTAGCCACCTGTTTCTCAAAGGTCATATAATCTGTGTTTGTTTAATGTGATCACCCTTGTGTAACCCCTATAACGTCCTACACGGAGTGATTGCACAACAAATTACTTTCTGCTTAAATAACTTCCTCTGAACTTTTTTTATTGTGTGATTATAAATGTTCCTCAAGCTACACTGGTTTTTAGTCTTCTTTCTGTGAATAATAATGTCCTGGGACATTTAAACTCTTCTTTCTAGTTCTTTCTGTATATCTACTTATAAATTCCTCTTTTACATTATATTTTTGTTCCTTTTATCCAGATTACAAACAGTGAGGATCTTTATAATTTTCTTCCATTCTAGCAATGCTTCATATTCTATTGAGAAACCCTAAAAAGCAGGGGATTTCACTGCATTTAGTACTACAGATGACCTCTTTGTGGTGTCTGCAGGGTCTTGATCTTGATCTGATTTAACTGCATCCCAGCAGCTATGCATTCCAGTTACTTAAACTGCTACTTAGGTAACAAGAATTTTATTTAAGTGCCTAACTTAGCCATTGTCTTACCTAAATTTTAAAGCACTTGTTCACAGGAAGGCTGACTCAGTCTGCCTGGCACACACATATCTAAGGAACATACAGAGTCACCTCTCTCTTTTTGTAAGGACTATAGGTGTCTTTAAAGTCTAATCCAGCATGCTTAAATTAAACACCTCCCTCCATTAACACTATCATGAAATACTGAGTAAATTTTAAGTACCTCCATCTAGCCAGATTCCAATCCTCCTCACTTGGGAGTGGGTACAGGGTAGCAGTCCTAACGGGATATTAGTTTCCAGACACCGATACCAAAGTTGAGGCCTAATGATGCAGGCTAGAGGGGGAATAGAATCATAGAATCATAGAACGATTTGGGTTGGAAGGGACCTTAAAGATCATCTAGTTTCAACCCCCCTACCATGGGCAGGGACACCTTCCACTAGATCAGGTTGCTCAAAGCCCCGTCCAACCTGGCCTTGAACACTTCCGGGGAGAGGACAGCCACAACTTCTCTGGGCAACCTGTTCCAGTGTCTCACCACCCCCACAGTGAAGAACTTCTTCCTTACATCTAATCTAAATCTACCCTCTTTCAGTTTAAAGCCATTACCCTTTGACCTATGACTAGACCCACATCCTCCAGACCCCAGGACCATGCTCCATCCAGCAGGTCACATAGCTGTCCTGGGGAAAAGCACCCTCTTCTAGAAGGTGAGCCCCTCTGCAGCTGGCTGCAAGAAACTGGCTGATACACACACCAGGCGAGCAGAAGCCCAAACCTTCACTAATTTTAAGAGCCCTAAACCTGGGAAAGGAGGAGGCCTAAGCATCTGGTGTTTTCTCTTTGGACTATGTTTTGATCCAAAGATGCTTCAGTGTAAAACCTATAAATAAGGCAGAAATCCTTGTCCCTAGGTCACCACTGCTGCTCGCTGCCAAATGACTGTCCTGCCTCTTGTCCTGTGAGTCCTCCTCTTGGTCAGGACCCAGCTGCTCAGAATCATGAAAGGTGGGACATATTTTCATGGAAAATATCCTACATCATCACAGTCAGGGCAGAAACAGGAGTTCAATTTCCATCAGTCTGGACAGTCCCTAAAACCTGGGGCAAAATAGAAGCACTGTTTGTTGTAGTTCTGATCACACCAGGTTTATTTTGGCACTTCCCCTGGTGCTACAGGGGTTCAGGAGCTGTCTATTTAAACTCTCAGTATGGACCTCTGAGAGAAGGCAGATTAATTTTTCCTCAGAACTGGAATTTCAGAGTGTGTCTAGTGCCCACTAAAATGGCTGGATAATTACAGAGAAACCTGTTTAATTTAGGTGCCTAACAGGTTGCATCCTAGAAAACAGGAGTGGTCACATCCTGGGGCTCAAGCAGATTTCAGAAACGCGTATCAGTTCAATGGGATTTCAGCGGACAGGAAAACATTTACTGAGTGGATGTGTCTTGCTTTCTTGGTTTCTGCTCCTTCTCATTGTGATGAATATTACCCTCACTATAGCTTCTTCAATGCCATTATCATTAAATGATTTTCCTCAAAATCCTGATCTTTATTTTCAAGGATGTGAGTAGGCTTAGCCCCAGAAATCCCCAGGATTTCATTTCTTGCTCTTATTATAACCTTGTTAGAACACTGTAAGAGGTAAGGATGACACTTCACGCAGCTCTGAGCTAAAACCATCAAGGCTAAAGGGCACCAGTAGATGCATAACTGTGAAAACTTTTGGCCACCAGAGATGATGCAAACTTGAATTTTGTCACATTAAAGCCAGAACATTAATCCCACCCCACCCCAATCTTCATTAAGAACACTAAATACTTGTAAAAGTTTTTATCTAGTGATGCCCCAAAACAGTCCCCTTTGGAATTCACAATAGTCTGGGAACTGGGGAAAAAGATAATAGGATAACAAATACATTGATTTTGTTTTGAATTGTTAATTTTTGTATTTGACATCTAAGTATAATTGTATGACTTTCTAGATACAAATTATTGGTCAAAGGTAGAAAGAAATTGTTGTCATTGCCATTTTTGGTCATTAATCTTTTTTTCATGGCCTTATGCTTTCCTACACAACATTTTATAAATTTGGTGAGAATCTAAGACATTACTTGGAATTCAGGATCCCCTCGAAAATGTATAACTGGCAATGGAAATCGGTCCCAGTTAGCTGCCTGATCAGCCTTGATGCTTTTATAAATCTCATTAAATTTGCAACTCAGCTATTCAAGTAAAGTTGTGAATTTGAGTTAGTTTTTTACTTTATTTATCTATTCTCAGTGCCTTTGCTCATAGAATTAAAATTGAGGACACATCAGCACCTAACAGAAACAAACAGTTGTATATTTTAAGGGTTGGGTTCAGAACTAAGGACTTGGGAATACATCACTTTTTCAAGGAAATCAGTTATGTTATAACTCTGACTCAGCTTTTGTAAACTCTTTCTTGACTAGTTTGTACCAGATTCTTCACAACCCTGAATTTGGTTTTGCCTGTGCTCAGATTTATACTTTATAAAGCTACCATTACATGGGTTTTTCTTATAAAACATTTGAAACACTGTCTTGCACGGGCTTCCTTCTGCTCTTCACCTATATACCTCGTATAGCTTATATACACCTCATGTATTACAGACTTCATAGTCCAGGAGAGTTAAAAAAAATCCATGTCTTTCAGAAACCTGGGAAACAGGCCACCAGACCTGGAGCCTACAGTTTAGCTGCCCTATTTTCTTTCTTTTCTTTCTTAACCTGTTTCACTCTCATCCTTTGTTTCATTAATTTTTCAGATTCTGCCTCCAGGACACTTCTCTCTGTTTCTGGCATGTTCCCTGTGGTCTCCCAGGCGAGCACATCGAGGGGAAGGCAGCACCAGCTTCCCAGCAGCCTCTGCCACTAATTTCCCCTTTGGACCGCATACGGAGACGACAGTTTCTTCCATTGACCTCTTGTTCCTTGCATATTTGTGAAATCTGTTATTGTTTGTCCTTATAGCTTCTGCAATTTTCTTTCCATTTCCAATTTTGCCTTTTGCGATCATCCCCTTATTTGCTTATTTTTTAGACTTGTTTATCCCTGCTCAAAGCAATGACCCCATTGATTTATCTGTCTTGCATGCCTTTATCTGTTCTTTTATTGCTCACTGTATTTCCCTGGTCAGCTGTGTTTTTCTTATTTTCCCCTCACGCTTCAGCTCTCTTGGCTTTCAGCAAAATATATATTTGGGCTTCCTGAAACACACTTTTGAATATTCCACACTGCTTTTCTGTGTGTCTCAGTCATCTCTGGTTTTCAGAATCTGTCATGAATAATTCTTGTGGAAAGAGCATTGCTGAATTTCATAGTGATAAGCTCCAAGAGGACATATAGACATTAATAATTGAAGAAATTGAAGAAATAATATATGAATTTATACTCCTTAGTTAGAAGATGATTTATGGTATTTTTTAAACTCTCACGCAATTTTTCTCCATTAAAAAACAGACGCTGCTACTCACAGGTACATTCAGTAGGACCTTTCTTCAGGAAATACATATTTCTTTCCCAGAGTTGAACTTGATTTTTGATGTATTTTATTACTAATTTAATATAGTTTTCAGCATAATTAGTATGATTATTCTTTCTAAGCTGTAACAATTAAACATATATTTTTAAATATACATAGTATAGGACCAGAGAAGTATAAAGGATTTTCTAAATCAGATTACTGATTAATATTCTCCCCTCCATGATATGCCAACTAACACATCAAAGGTGGAACATGACACCTATGTCTGGAGGACACTTTCTTCTTAGAGTGTCTTATTTCCCTGCATGAATTAGAAAGGGAGCTTATGTGACTAATAAAGGTTCAGTCAACTTTAAACGCCTAGTTTAGATAAAGTGATTCCGATCACCTGCTACATTTACCAGCCTTCTTTTTTCATTTGCATCTCTCTTCTATTGAATCTATTATTTCAGAAGCCTCATGCCATAAGATCCAAGTGAAGAAAAATAAGATGATAACAATATTATGCTCTAAATTGGAATAATTTTTTTGAGGATTGTTATTTTTTTTTAAATTTTCTTCTCATTAATACTTGGGAAAATCTTACAAAATGTTTTTTCAATCTAAATGTGTCCCCAGCAACAGTGCTCTCATTGTTTTCTTGTTTCATGTGAGAATTTAATGTAACATACACTGAAACACTTGGTAAGTAATAGAATCTAAAAATTTACTATATAGACACCTACTGAGGTTATCAAAAAACATTTAATGAAGCACTTGAGTATGTGAAGTGGTGCTGAGATGGAATTTTATCATATACTGTTGAGGATAGCAAATTAGGAACACTCTGCTTGGAATCAAACTTCTGCTTAAGGCTTCAGGCAGAAAGTTCCCAAGGCATTTGCATTCGTCCCACTGGATATCGTATTATTTTTGGTTTGGACTAGATAACTTCCAAGTCCATATATCCACATGAAGACCTTTAGGGTATTGAGAAAATTTTGCAGGTATTTTCGCATTTTGCAGGTAAGTCCTCTAACAAATCCATCTTCAAAGAATGTGCAAACCTAATTAACTTGCATAACATTGCATCACATTAAAACACTCTCAAAGCAGTGACTACTTTTAGCTTTAAAAGGCTGATACTCTCAACTGATAGCAGTTGACCAGAAAATAAACATTTGTATTCCACCAAACTCTACAGCTTGAACTCCCTGCATTCCAGGAGCATGCCCTTCCCAGCAGACTATGCAGTATTATGAGGAAGGGCTGGTAGTGCTCTTGTTGAAACTGGATCCTTGAATTGATAGGATGAAAGAAGCATCATAAATTCAGAAAAAGAGATGATTCCAGCTAGCGATTTGCCTACTCAATTGCAAGAATAAACTCGTCCAGCTGAGGATAATTTCCCATTCATATTTAAATGACTGCTTAAAGTATACCAAATAACTACAGGAATGAGCAGCAAACCCAGTGGACAGTTATAACTGTGAGGCGGTAGAGTCAAACTTCTTTGTGGGAAAATATTTTTGCCCTCTAATCCACACTGGTCAGGAATATTTTCTGTCCCACAAAGTCCCGCATAATGCCTGCATACTGTCCTGGAATATGGGAGGTATTGAGTCAAACCTTCACAGGCTGTGAAAGGTAAAAATCTTTGCTGAGTATTCTAATCACTAAGCTATAGAGGAGAAAATAGGAAGAGCAAAAAGTCAAAGTTCAAGAACGACATGGAGTTTTTTGAACTTTTACTTCACACAGATGGCTAATTGCAGACTACAAGAGAGAGCTAGGACACACTGGTTTTGGTGCTTCCAACCAGCTGGATTAAAATTCTCTGTGTTAGCATCCTGCCTGCTATAAATCCCAATCTAGAAGACTAACTTACCCCAAACTGTTTTCCAGCAGCCTGCTGGCAACTGAGCCAGAGCCTTGAATACTGTTCCAGAATTAGGTATTTTTCTTGCAACCATTGCACTGCCAAGCACCACAGCATCTAAGGCAACTTGCAGAATGACTGCCCTCACCCCTGTCTTCTCACTTGGAGTTAGGCACTAATTCAGAGTCAGTGCTTTGGAAAATCTATGTTCCCATCCACATTTTACATGCTTACATATTTTTGTAAAAGTGGGTCCAAACTGCTATGTTTTTATCTATTTAAAATATAATTAAAAGTAACAAATGCCTTTTAAAATACAATAAACTCGTATCTATAGTTTTGCTGTATTTCAGACTTTCCCACAAGCTTCTGCTTCTGGTTCAATAAATCAGATTATTATAAGCAGGAAGTGCTTTTATGTGTGCAGTGTCAAAGCACACCATCTTCATTTATTTGTACCAAATAGAAGTTTGTTGACTTTTCACATTAGGTATGTATATGTACCTATGCTTGAGTTCAGTGAAAACTTAATTTACCTGAACAGGTACAAGCTTGACTGATAGGAATGAGTGAAATGTAGAGCATTCCATTCCTTTTTTCCTTCTGCAGTTTCAAATATTTGTGTACTGCATTATGGAACAGTAAGAAAAATTACAAAAGTGCCCAGAAGTATGCTGGATCCCAAAAGGTAAAGGTAGAAGATGTAATATTTTCCTCACAGAGCTTTAAAATCCAACTCAATCCTTTTGCACTTCAGAGCCTTTTTAAACACATGAATATCCACAAACATACTGCAGATCTACCCACGTGTATAGCATTATTTAACTAAATAAGCCCTAAAGAAAAATTAGTGTCTTTAAAAAACAGCATTTCAAAAAGGAGTTATGAGTAACAAATAACATGAGAATAGAATGATGTGCTTGAAGTAAATGATGGACCCCAAAACTTAAGTATTTTTTTTATAAATTCAAATATTGAAATATGTACTTTTAAACAAAATAAAGCAGACTAGCTTTGATGTAATCAATACAGTCACAATAACCTAAGTCAAAGTGAGGATCTTTTATTTAATTAGATCCTATACATCTGCAGTCTGAAGCACCTCCCCACACCGATTCACTGAGACTCCAAACTGGTGTAACTGAACCCTGTGATGAACAGTGGCAAACTTACTGGCTAATCTGCCTTCTGGCTGGTGAGATCATTTCACCCATCACCAAAGTCTGTGCTCTTAAGACATGACAACTGAAAGGGAACTTTCAGTTTTGCAATAATTAACCCATTTAAACAATAAGTTTATTTAATTGGCTGAATCCAATTTTTCAGTGAATAAAAATGAGGCACAGTAATGCATTTCCAGGTGTTGTACAAATACAGAAGAAAAATCTCAGCCCTGAAGAGCTCACTTAAAGCAAGATGTAAAAAAATAAATGTAACAAATCATGAGACTAAAAACTTACGTGGCAGCACAGGTTAGCAAAGTACATGCCCTGCAGTTGTAGATTATTCAAAAGTATTTATATAAGTAAATCAATATAATATCTGATTGCCCCATGACTTACGATGTCATGTATGGGGTTCATCTCTCACCTACCCCTAGGCTTCTAAAAGCTAAGTCTATACATGTCATGTTAAGCTCCCTTCATAAGTCAATGCAGAGAAACTGGAACCTCCTGGGAGGCAATTCATCTCACCTTTCTTAGACACTTTGCCTATCTCTCCACTGACAATAAAGGTTGTTAATGGTGATTAACTTATATTTCTACCACTTAGGAATCTCATAAAAGTGAGGGGAATTTGAGCCTTTTTCTCTTTTTTTTTTTTTTTTTTTAAATACTGTATGTCCATCCCCAACAAAGATAGTACTTAGCAGATTTTAAAACCACGCACCACAATACTTTCATAAAGAGAAAATCAAAACCCTGCTCCTTTCCTTTCCACAATTGCTGTATCACTTAACATGAATAATCCTCCTCCCTATAGCTTAGCTATGTTCTCAAGCCGACCTGCATGATCCCATGTCAGACAAATGCTATAGCTGCACTCTGGATTGCAGATACCCAACTTAACTGTGCATTCAAGAGCCGGAAGCCACAACTGATTATGCCTTGTTGCCAGACCCCTGAATACAGGGACTGATCAAAGAAACTAGGATAGTGCAAAGAGCACAGGTTTAATGACTCATATTGATTCATTAGATGAAATGCATATAATCAAGTTTTGCTAAGTGGCTATTGATTCTACACACTTCAATGTTGATTTAGACACTCAGACACGTAAAAATGGGAACATACAAAGCCAGCGACCCCTTCTGCACTAACTCAATGGACACTGACTTCTGCACTAACTCAAAATCCTGAAGTCTACATTTATTTCAAAAATCTAAACTGGAAGAAAAACATTGGGAAAGAAAACCCTCTATTTTTCTACATGCAGACAAAAATGAGGTTGGCTACATTGAGCTAAATCAAAGCAGCATCTAGAGCTGCCAAGATGTCCAGACTTGTGAGTATCCTCTGTTTTCAGCCTCAGCGGTAGTGACAACTCTGTTTACAGGTAGAAGGCAGGGCAGGTTCCAATTTATTTATTTTTCATGATAATATGTTATCATAAAATGGGAAAAGTTCATAATGAATCATTCACCAATTTGAAAGGGATAGAATACACTACAAGAGCGCATCTATGAGTTACAAAAGATCTTTGCATAGTCACAATGTTTGAGCCTCGGACATTATATGAAATCTTTCTATTTCAATCTTTTAAACATAATTGCTTTTAAGGAATTCAGCATGCTAAGTTCAAGCATTCAAGGGAAATAAACTGCTGGAAATCAAAGGCGATTCATGTAGTTATACCATCAATCATTTAACAGCATGGTTAGATACATATTTGTGGAATCAACACCCTTAGACACAGACTCGATAGATCATATTTAACAACACCACAGCAGGTCAAACTATCATTCTAGCATGTACTTCAGTATTGAGTAATAGAGTACTCTGTCATTTTATCAGATCTCTAATGTAGGGCTACTATAATGAGACTATCAGCTACTGATTCCTACCACAAACACTCTTCCCACCATCTCTACATAGATACACAATAGCACTGGCTCCCAACTTAATTTTAATTGAGAATGATATATGGCACAGAATTAAGAAATACGATACACCAATTTTCCTGTAAATATAGCAGTAAGTATCTTACTTGATCCAAAAAGCTAATGGCTACAGAATATAACCAATGGAAAAGAATAATACTGTGGAGCAGCCTTCTAACACAACACTGTCATCAGTAAACATCTGAAATTACAGGAAAAAATTACAAAAACAAGGTGATACAAGCTGCAACCACTTCAGTGCTTCTGTACTGGATTCTCACCTCCAGCATAAACTACAGGATACCATTCTTTGTCTTGCACGGTTGGTTAGGAGTCATTCAAGTGTGAAATATTCTAAATTCTGGTTGTTAGAGGACTGAGATGTTTAAATCTTCCTATTTTGAAAAAAAAGCAAAAAGATTGTGCCTTTCCATAACACTGAGAACACATGGTTATTCTAAAACATACTAGAAATGACATCATTCTTTCTACGTTTATGGAGCTGCAGCTAGAATTGGTCTCTTCATACTTCATACAAATGTTAACCATTATTAATATGTGTTTAGCAAACATTATTATGAAGGAACTGAAAATTTATCCTCCATATTAATTTTTAAGGGTGATTTCTTTCTTAGTGGGCTCTGCACCAAAAAGGTTACCATAAAAATCTGTTTATAAAGAGGATTTCTAAAATACCTTTATCATTATACCTCCATGACCCTGATTTCTAGGACAAAATTTTGACACTAGCTTTTGTGCCTGACAGTTTACTACTGCATACAAATTTACAAGCACAAACTTATAACCAAGACTTTATGTTCTTTGTTCTTGCAAAGCTGTATCAGTATTATATAATTTTCAACAGCCATTAGAGTCGCTATTAGCAGTTCCTATCAGAGATGCATTAGACCAATCTGGGGTTCTAGACCTACACAATTCTCCTGCCCTAACTTTTGCTCAATGTGACAGTAATGGGGCACATCCATCAGGAGACACAAAAATAATGGCATACGTCCTTCCACTGCATGCAAGTACAAGGCAGGTATTGTGGATCATCATTCTCCTCTCTGAGAAAATGCCACTGCACAACCCCTGCCCCCTGCCAAGACTTATACCCTGAAAAGTATGTATTTGCCAAACTAGTCTCCTTCTGCAGCACATAGAAGTTGCTTTGTTGTAATATTAGGGGATCTTGCAGGTAGTATTTTCACTAAGATACAAGCTCACCTTTTGTAAAGAAGTTGGTTCAAGCTGCCGGCAGACTCAAAGGACAAAACTGTATTTCTTGAGTTCATTTTTTTCACCTTTTTTTTTTCCCCATGATTAGAAGAATTAGAAATACTCTGGTCTAAAAATGAAAGCTTACCTACTGGCTTAATCACATGACTCCAAAAGCCAAACGTCTAGATATGGGCCTAAATGGTTTTGCCTTAATCTGGCCTTTTTTGATACATCTGATGAAAGAAAGGATGTCTGTTCAGGGGGGAAAAAAAATCTAACTGAATTCCACCACATTCTCGTCCAGAATAGTGAGGCTCCAACTTGACTCATATCACGATTAAAAAAAAAAAAATACTACGGCATATAATGTTACTTTTTATAGCTGACAGTGAGTTCCATTAGACTGTAGAAGAGTCTCTGAAGGAAAATGAAAATAGCCTCCCAAGGGAGTGGAAGCCCCACACAGCATGATTTAAATGTGGCAGCTGGGTTGTGGGTGGAAATGGCGGTTTCCATTGAAAATCTGCTGCCAATATACCTCCTATGGCTAGATTTCACAGGGAAATGTGGCAGTTATCCTTCTCTGAAGTTCAGCTGCTCAGTTTTAAAGACGCACGGACAGGAAAGGTAGCAAGAGTCAACAGCTGAATAGTGAAAGGTCCAGAATGATGTACTGTCCAAGGACCAAAGAGTAAATTTGGGAAATGGCTGGAAGTAGAAGTGTGTAGCAGGAAGATGGCAAGAAGAGGAACAGATTCTTTAGTTTTAAAAGATAAAAGGCAACTTTTTAGAAAGTGTATGCCACTTCAAAGACTACTTTTAATTTTTTGAATAGTTTGAGGCATTTGATGCTTAACACTTATGTCTCATTGAAATTCGGTAGCAATGTGTTAGTCACTTTTAAAAATGGTCACTATATATTTGGGGCACAGATCTATAATAGGAATAGTTGTGGCAGCATTAAATGTCATCACACTTAACTTTAAAGTACTTAAGTTTAGATGACTAAGTGAATAAATTCCCCAGTGGTAACATATAGGTGTATAAGCCTGGGAGTCACTATAGCAAGCACATTGTGGTATATCTACACTAAGAAATATGAAGTACCACAAAAAGAATGCTTCCAAAATCACTTCTCTCTTTCTTGTTGATGTCTGCATACTTGCAACTTTGACTCTTGATATCATCTTCAAAATATGACTCATAATCCAAAAAGACACTTTCGATGCAGGTATAAAAATCATGCCTGTAGTATGGATGGCTAGTTTATTGCTCTGTTTAGATACAGGCAGTGTGGTACTGTACTCTGTCTTTTTTAAAAAAATTCAGATTGAAACAATTGTCAAAAAAATGGAAGACCCTTTCTTTTCTTTTCTTTTTTTTTTTTTTTTGAACCTGATCAACCTGTTATGGCTCCAAATCTGGTTCCTCTACAAAAGTCCTTTAACCATCAAACTAGCTTTTCTCTCTATTTTGCTGTTCTCTGTAAAAACATCATGCTCCTTTCTGTCCACAGGCCTGGCTTCAACAGCTGGAACAGAAGGCAGCCTCATCCTAGTCAGTCTTCGCCTGTCATCATTTTGGTACAATTCTGGCTTGAAAATTAACATCATGCTTGGCCCACTCAGGCTGATGGAGAAACCAAAGCAGTATGTTGCTTCCTGAGGTAGCATTCCCACTGCTGGTCCAGGATGTACCACTCTCAAGGAATTTTTCAGTGAAAGGGGATGTGACTGCTACGCTGTCTATAGAAATCAGAGCTGTCCCTGCACGTTAGGTGAGCAGAGAATGCCTGCTGTGCCTACTGGATCAGAGGATGTTGGTATAGCTACCTGCAGTCTGCAAATCTCAGACATTTTGGCATGTAGAAAGCACTGAGCAGCACAGTTTAGCTAAGCTGGCAGCACCTCTGGGTATACACAAATACGTTTTCTGTTACAAGTTTGATCAACTACAGAATTAGAATTTTTGTGGATCCTTCTCTTCAATTTCAGTACCTAAGATCTACTTAAATTGTGCTCCAGAAGTTTGTGTTTATATTCTGATTTATTTGTTGAAATGCTTTATGTGAAAAATCACAAATGTAGAAATTTAATAGTGGAAAACTTTTATCTCATCTCTAATTGAAAGGTAAGTGTACTAAATGGAAGGTATGCTAGTATCATAGAACATTTTAGTGTCCAAAATACCTACAAGGTTTTGAAAGTAGGGATGATAAACTGCATAGGTATGATGTCACTTCAAATTATCTGATATCATGCAAAGCTATACTGTAATGTAGCCAGTAGGTAGATCTTTCCTGACTCTTCACCAGATGATTCTAAATTTTCTTATGGCTTAAAAAATAGGGAGTTTGGTATCATCTCTGTTTTTCAGACCAGCCAATACATTTTCATATTCCTGGGGAGGTTTTTTCTTTTACAGAGTTCTAGAACAACGTAATTACAAAGTGCCCTGGTGTAAGAGGAATTAAATTCTATTCCTACTTACAGAGGAGAACAGTTTAATTCACAGTATACCTAAAAAGTAAAAAAAAAAAAAAAAAAGCTACTAGCAAATCTAAACCATTATAGTTCTGTGCTTCTACCCAAGCTGTCCACTAGACTATGATTTCTAAATCTGACTGCTATAATTTTCAATGAACAACCAAAATTATAGTAGTTAGAAAAAGCTAAATGTTTTCTCTGTTTTATAGTTTTACTTAAATGCTGACATTTTAAATAAGTGGTTCCACTTTTAGTCAGTGCCATTTTAACTGTTCAGTCCTTCCTCCTACATCCTTTTAATAACAACTGGAAGCAGCAAGCTTGACTGCTAAGATGAAGTTAACACAGTAGTCAGAATTTGTTTGCATTCTTTCTAACATGATATTTATTTTATAACTCTGACTCAGTTTCTGAGTCCGTCTTTCTGTGTGATCTCTTTAGGTCTCACAAGTTAAGCAAAGCCAGGCCACGTCAGTTCTGAGTACGTCAGTATTGCCAAGGAACACCTAGGTGCTGCAGAGACAGTACTATGACTCAGAAAGTAGTACACTTTCCTTGCCAGTAGCACTAAAACAAATTCGCCATTGTGGGACAGAAGACTGTAAAGCTGGTAACACCTTATGTCACGTGGAATTAAAAAGAAGAGCTAAGTGTCTGTGTTTTAAGAACTAGAAATGTTATTTTCAAAGCACTGCTCAAAATAAAGTCATGCAACTACATTCTGTCAGAATTATTCCTACATTTTCAGACAGATAAACAATCTTTTACGTTTTTTACTTTTCATCCCAAACTCCTATGCACTATAAATGTGTGCTGGTTAAAATGTTGCCATGACCAGTCTTGTGAGTCAATGTGCTATTGTGAATGTATTACAACATCATAAGCAATATGATGTTTAGTGTCATTAGAAATCACATACTTAACATCACAAAATGCACTGCGGGTACTGCGTTAACATTTGTGAAATGTTTTAAAATTAACAGATGAAAAAGCTTTATGACCATAAAATACAGTTACTGTAGCCATCCATCTAGTTGGGACTTTGCATCTTCTACTTCCTTTTACAAAGTATGGGATATCTAGAGAATTCTCTGAGAAATAAGTTTCAAAAAAAGTTTTTTTGTTTGGTGGTTAGTGACATGCAAACATCTATAAGACAGAGAATGTTCATGATATATGTCATGGTATATATGACATATCCTCTTGTTTCAGATATTTGCTTGTCCCCTTCTCCTGAAGTAGTCCTTATCGTCACTAAGAGCCAACAAACTGTAAATCCTCATTGATCATCCTGGAAGAAAACATGCCCAAGCAAGATCTACATTAAACAGTGTATCAATAACTCTAGCACATTATTCTTATTGTTCCTGCAACTACCCAATAACAAGAAATCACTTGCTCATCTTTGTATAAATTAACTTTTAATATAAGAACGATGGTCTAAAGCAAAAGACATTGGAGTAGAATTCAGAGGCATGACTCAACTTCTGGCTGTGATGTAAATTTCTTGTGTGGTAGCAGAGAGTCACGAACTGCTAGTTTACGAAGGGAGCAAATGCATTACAGCTCTCAGTTTCTGTGCATAGCTGCACAGTGAAATTCTAACATCCAAGTGAGGTATGTCTGCTCCTCTTCTAATACCTAGGGACATGTAGACATTTAACACACAGCAGAATTTAGACACTGTAAACCAGGCTAGAGGAAAGTATTTTCTGTAGTGGGGGATTTCTGCTCCTGCAGTTAATCACTTTAAACCTTCCTTTTTCTTTCACAAACAGAGATTAACCCAGTCTTTTGACTAAGAGATGGTCAGAGGAGGAATCAGGATCCCAGCCTTAGCCATTATCTAATCTAGAACATACAGAAACATGTGAGAAAGTTGTGTTTAGTATCCTCTTTTGACAGGGGTAACAAGCTTCATATTATACGTCTCAGAAAACTGCTTGTTCAACAGGTTTTATAGTAATCTGGCTTGAGAGTGCCCACTTCTCTAATACTTCATACAAAAAAAAAATATTTGCATGTCCTTTGCTATCAGTGAAGGATTCATTCCATTCCTATCCAAAATGAGTGTCTGTCTTCTATATGAAGTGCTAATGCTGGGACTGGAAATAGGGTTCTTCTCTCTCCAAGTGACTGTTTGAAGTTGCAAAACTATATCTTTCCCTCTTCCTTTTGGATATCACAGAATCACAGAATTGTCTAGGTTGGAAAAGACCTTGAAGATCATCCAGTTCAACCATCAACCCAACATTAACAGTTACCAACTACACCATATCCCTCCGCGCGATGACGACCCTACTCTTGAACACCTCCAGGGATGGGGACTCCACCACCTCCCTGGGCAGCCCATTCCAAGGCCTAACAACCCATTCTGTAAAGAAATACTTCCTAATATCCAGTCCAAACCTTCCCCGGCGCAACTTGAGGCCATTACCTCTTGTCTAATCGCTTGTTACTTGGTTAAAGAGACTCATCCCCAGCTCTCTGCAACCTCCTTTCAGGTAGTTGTAGAGGGCGATGAGGTCTCCCCTCAGCCTCCTCTTCTCCAGACTAAACAACCCCAGTTCCCTCAGCTGCTCCTCGTACGACATGTGCTCCAGACCCTTCACCAGCTTCGTTGCCCTTCTCTGGACACGCTCAAGTAATTCAATGTCCTTTTTGTAGTGAGGGGCCCAAAACTGAACACAGTAATCGAGGTGCGGCCTCACCAGTGCCGAGTACAGGGGTAAGATCACTTCCCTGTCCCTGCTGGCCACGCTATTTCTGATACAAGCCAGGATGCCATTGGCCTTCTTGGCCACCTGGGCACACTGCTGGCTCATGTTCAGCTGGCTGTCAATCAACACCCCCAGGTCCCTCTCTGACTGGCAGCTCTCCAGCCACTCCTCCCCAAGCCTGTAGCGCTGCTGGGGGTTGTTGTGGCCCAAGTGCAGCACCCGGCATTTGGCCTTATTGAAACTCCTACAGTTGGCCTTAGCCCATCGCTCCAGCCTGTCCAGGTCTCTCTGCAGAGCCTCCCTACCCTCGAGCAGATCAACACTCCCACCCAACTTGATGTCATCTGCAAACTTACTGAGGGTGCACTCGATCCCCTCGTCTAGATCATCAATAAAGATATTAAACAGGAGTGGCCCCAAAACCGAGCCCTGGGGGACACCATTTGTGACCGGCCGCCAACTGGATTTAACTCTGTTCACCACAACTCTTTGGGCCCGGCCATCCAGCCAGTTTTTTACCCAGCAAAGCGTGTGCCCATCCAAGCCGCGAGCAGCTGGTTTTGCCAGGAGAATGCTGTGGGAAACAGTGTCAAAGGCCTTACTAAAGTCAAGGTAGACAACATCCACAGCCTTTCCCTCATCCAATAAGCAGGTCACCCTGTCGTAGAAGGAGATCAGGTTTGTCAAGCAGGACCTGCCTTTCATAAACCCATGCTGACTGGGCCTGATCATTATTGTCCATAAAAGCAGAAGAGATCAAGGAAAGAGAATTCAAGCACCCTGACATCTTATAGTCAGTCCCCAGAAGATGAGAGAAACGTGTCCTATAATAAAATAGTGGGTGAATGCCATGTTTTTACAGCTCACAAAGATAGATATTAGGTAGATATATAGACTAGATATTAGGTAGATAGATAGACTAGATATTAGGAAGTATTTCTTTACAGAACGGGTTGTTAGGCATTGGAATGTGCTGCCCAGGGAGGTGGTGGAGTCCCCATCCCTGGAGGTGTTTAAGAGTCGGGTCGACATAGCGCTTAGGGATATGGTGTAGTTGGGAACTGTCAGTGCTAGGTTAACGGTTGGACTAGATGATCTTCAAGGTCATTTCCAAGCTAGATGATTCTGTGATTCTGTGATTCTGTGAAATTGGAGGATTTTAAAAACACTTGCTACACATAAGCAAGCAGATAAAAGATTAGAGATGTACTAAGTATGCTACTTACTTAGTATAACATAGGTATCAAAGTGCCCAAATAAACATTTCCTGGCAGAACCCTAGAAATCTGGACAAGCTTAATGTTAAAAGTACAGTTCTACTTTGACTTCAGAGTTAGTTAGACACAAAATAAGGGAGGGATGATGAGGGTCCACCATTTGGACTCGGTCACTTAAAGTAGGAACGCACGCCAGTTTTTAGCTCTAGCCTTTAATCTGAACACTATTCCCTGTTCACAAAGTACTGGTAAGATTTTCTCCTGGAGACATTATGAGGTTGAAAAACAGTAGCAGGTGCGTATCATTGGTGAATTTCTTTCACAAGTATCAACTGGAGAGAAAGCATTCATCCACTACTTGTTCATTCAATTTAGTGGCCTGCTCATTACTTTAAATAAAAAAATGGATGGCATAGAAATCTGTCCCAGCCCCAGGGAACTGAACTTAAAAAAGCTGTTTTAAATGGCTGGTATTGGCATTTAAAGTCGATCATATCCTGTCCTGTTTCATTTGTCTTTATAGTATTACAAATTTCATTATCAATCATAGATTTAAGACACAGGTCTAACTTCAATCACGGGAATATCTTCTCTTAGGCTTATACGCCTTTTCCACTCCTCCATGAGTACCTACAGTGTGGTGCTGCTGGTGTCTGCAAATAACAAAAGGACATTAGGTTCTGCAATCCTTTTTCATGCAATCAGTAAGCTTCAAGATTTTCTTGGGAAGGTGATTCAGGTGAGTAGCCAGGAAACTAACTTGGTAGGTCCACTCATCTGGTTGAAGTTATCATTGCTTACTGTGTCCTAAACTGTATAGTGCTGAGGGTGTCTTCAGGAGCTATCTATCCCCTGTACATTTGATTCTGTATTGTGAATGTATTTATTTAGATTTATTATTGTCATCAAAGATGGCTCAGGAGTACCTCTCCTTTCCCTGTCCTGAGCTGACACCACTAGAAGCAGTACTTAATATCAACGACTAATAAGAAGTGATGTCTTTGAAAGGGCTGTCTCAACTTATTGAAAGACTTCAATAGAAGTCTTTAAAGACACATCATAGTGTATTTTTAGCAGGAAAGAACCTGCGAAAATAATTTTTTTTCTCTTTTTTCCTACAACCTAGATTTTGTTTTCTCACTTCTTTACTTTTTTTGCCTCATTTCTCTCCTATTTCTACATATACATCTATGTGGATTTTTCTGCTAGCACGGTTTAGTGATTTAGAACATGCAGAAGGTAGTTGGACCCTGGTTTCTGGTTCCTTCATATTTGGGTTTGTTTCTTGTTTTCTTCATATTCTTCTGCTAGCCCAAGTAATAATTAGGGTGCCTGATCTCATAAAATATTAATATTTGAAAGAAAAGGATAACTAGAACTTTATTTATTTTTTACTTATATGATTTCCCCCGCCTCTTTTTTTGATGATTCTAGCAGAGTTCAGATCATTTTCACTGAGCTGAAGAATAAGGTGCAGGGCAACACTATTCCCTGATAGCATCAGTGCCACCTATGGATAAGACTTTTTCAAAGTCATCTATGCTATTTGTGTTGGTGTGGAAACTGGAGCAAGGAACAAGATTGGGTTCCCTGTCTATCCAGCTGCCAGTATTGACCAGTAAATTCTACTGTCTTCAAAGCCCTGACTTGGGATGCTCCAATCCACAGGCCATTTTTCAACTGCACAAACAGTAGCTATGCTGCTGCTCAGAATAACTGTTGGTAGGAGGATGCAGGCAGCTCCATAGTACCCTAAACCCAATGCACAATGTTGCTCATGGCTTTTCTGGTTTAGTGTAAGGCTAATAACCATGACGGCATTATCACTAAAATACACGTTAATAAACAGATTTCTTAAATACTGCCATGTTTTTAAACCTCGGAATCAATATTTTTACAGAAATAATTCACAAATTATGAAATCGGGAAACTAGAACTGACTCTAAATGTAAAATTGACTTATCATTACAAATTAGTTAATTTTGCTCTATCCTCCAGAAAAATGTTTTGATCCAAACAGCACTGAAATGTAAGGTTAGACTTCCTCTGACATCAGTGGTCATTTAACAGATCTTTATTTAAATACCAGATAAATATCAGAGACAGAGTTTTGGGCCCTGTGTTTGCAATAATCCCCCATATATGCTTCTGTCTTTACATCTTAAGATGCCTGTAATTCTTTTTCTGTTTACAAGTGGGGAAACAGAGGCATAGGGAGATGAAAAGTCTTGCCCATCATGTGCGGATCAACTCTGTAGATCCTCTTTTTCATTATGAAAAGCACAAATTATGCAACCTCAAACGATTTATTCCTCTCCTAAGAGAACACAAGGTTCTCAGCAAAGCTACCAGGCCAACCAAATAAATTTCCCATAGACAAAGGAAAAATATGTATAGCTACTTCCAGGATCTTGCTGGGGAAATTATCTCCCCAGTATTACTGGATGTTATGGGGGTTTTGTTTGTTTGTTTGTTTGTTTGTTTTTTTCCCATACTTTCTTCATGGTCTTCATTTATTTTGTGGATGATGGCAACATCTCCAGACAGATCCTTCCACAGAAAACACTGTGGCTGTAAGTGAACTGCTGCATGAGAAATACGCCCAGCACCTGCCATTTGGAAGACATGAGCATAGCATTTCAGCAACATACAAGCCTGGGGACCCACTGCAGAAAGCACATCCCGAATCTGCTGTTTGCTGTTGCTGCACAGTTGGGTCAGCACTCTCCATGCTCCTGTCTCTGATTTTATTTCTCCCCCCACCCTTTAATAGGCTAGTACTCCTGGCACATGCAGATCCTGCAACTTGCTGCCACGTAAACTGCTATCCCCAATCCAGGTGGTGATAGGATGAATTGAACTGTGGTTACTTTGTGTAGTCACCTCTAGACAATGGCCATGAGCATGCAGTCACATGCCAATTCCTGGTGTATATTTGGTTGATGTTTCAGACCCAACTTTGCACCTTTCTAATCATTAATCAACAATCAGACAAAGGATATATTGCTGAATCCAGACAGCAGCCAATACAGACCTCTAATACATTATGGATTCTCTGTCAGCACATTTATTTATTGTTTGCAGTGTTCTGTTTGAAAATCCCTACACTCTTTCACTTATTTTATTTATTTATTTATTTACATACTTGTTTCTCTTTAGCTGGATTTAACAAAGCAGTGAAGCTTCATTTACTAACATTATTTACAAACCCTGAATGGTGGATTACATTATATAAAATACATTTATAATATTATTCTTGGTATTTACCGCAACTTACGAAAATCTTTAGCAAATATACCATTAAATGAAATAGAATTAAATTGCACAGGCAGTGTCAGAGTAGAGTTTTTCCTTAGGTTAATATCCAGTAAATCATTTTATCATTATTTATCACTATAATAAAGGTTGACTATCAGTTTAGAGAGAAACAAATATACATTTGTCTATACTTCCAGCATTCAGTGGGATTTTTCACAGTATCGTAAAAGCAAGAAACAAGAAGGATCTCACTGTTCTGTGGTTAGGCTTTAACACAAATGCATCAATGGACCTCGGGTTCTGCACAGCATGCAGCCATGCTCTGCTATCAAATTAATGTTAAAATATGTATGTCCTGGCTTCTGATTTATAATGTCGTTGACAAATAGTAAAAAGGACAGGCATGCCATAAAGTTTATGGATGAAGTGATGGCATGCACAATGATGTCTCATAAAGAATAAAGGGGGAAAAGTTATTTATTCTTGTGGATTCAAGAACTAAAATACAGATAGACTGGCTGCGTGCACAGAATTTTTCATAAATATCCCACAGTGCACCCTGTTGTACAGCAGCCATACATTAATTAGAGCATTCAGCAGACACTGCAATGTGTTACACTCACCCAAGTGAATCTTCATTTTTCACATGCAGGGCCTTACTAATTAAAATCAGCTTTGCAATTAAATGTGGAAAATTGTGTTAAACTTTCAAGCGTGGTTTAGAAAAAATGTATTTATTTTTAGGGTATTTTATTTTGATGCAAATGAATTCTCCATCAAAGTGAGACCAGTAAAAGGGAGGTATGAGGATTTCTCTCTTTTCTATTATAGATGCTCCTCTCAGTTGCAAGTTGCAATGCTCCACTATCTCTCTGCCAGTACCTGGCCCTGTTCCAATGCTTTTAGTGAGTGCTATCTGTCAAGGCATGAATAATACAGCCCCTAGGCTGTCGGCAGAATCCAAATGAGGCATACATCAGGAAGCAAGCACTCGACTTTAGCTCCAGAACATGCTCCTGTGAAGACAGGCAATTATTCACCCACGGCTGCAGCCATGGCAATCAAACTGGTGGGTGAAAAGGTATATGAAATGAAAAAATTTGAATAAGAAATATGGCACAACAAGCCACAGAAATTCAATAATTTTCTAATAAGAGAAAGACGTTTGAGTCTTTTAATTTTGAAGTTTGGGAGCCTGAATTATTTCACTCACTCTGTTCTAAAATATAGATGACTAAACTACAGTATATAATGCCAAGGCAATATGAGGGTATGTGGGGCTTTTCTTAATCAAAACAGCAATGCTAAACTCTAAGGTATTTATAAATTCAAATCTGTTGTATGAAATGACAAATCTCATGTTTAAAAATTAAAAGATGGTCAAAACAATTCTATCTGTATAATGTAATAGAAACAGAGACAGACTAGTAAAGCAACAAAGAACTGGTGATATCAAGAAATTTAGTAGAAAATTAAAATGTAATATATTTTATAAGGTTAGGGACAATTCATACATTATAGATCCAAACATTATTTTATGATCCCTCTTCATTTTTGAGACTAGCTTCTTTTTGCAAGACATTGTATCAGTGATTAATGCAAAAAAAAAATCCCTTACAAATGCAATATTAACTGAAGAAAAGGCATGTAAAATTCTTGGTAGATTAAATGTTTAAGTTGGTTCATTTCATCTGAATTCTTATTTTCAGCAATCAAATTGAAATTCATGATACAACGAGAGCTTTATCAGTATTTCCATTTTAAATCTGAAGGGTTTATCATTTGGCCTTAACAATTCATCCTTCACTGAAATTTGATGCATATTGTTTCAGACTAAGATTGTGTTTTGCTTTAATTTCTATACAATGGCTTTATCTGTTTTAAAATATGCACTGATATATGCATTAAAAGATTCCTAAATTAATATACACAGTGTCACTCTACCAGTTTAAGATTCTTTTTAGGGCTCTTATTTGTTAAAATTTGTGTTTCATTCTGAAGCATGTGGTATTTGGCAAGTGATTAATGCATTACAGAATCTAATTGCTTTTGTTACTTGAGAAAAAAATTTAACTATGATGTTAAGAAGCTTTTAAAATAGGCCACAGCATGTAATCAGTATTTTTTTAATGGAATCTAGTTAGGATTTTTATGATGTGTCTACATACCTATTTACATGGCAAACCATAGGCATCTATTTGGTATATGATGTTTTTTATTAAAAAATGCTAAATGCCTAGCAACACAGCAGGGTGTAATATTTCTAAAACCGTCATTCACGTCTACTCAGTAAATAACATTCAGTAAACAACATAGGCCAGTTTGCGCTCAGTTATTCTAGAGTAACTATGGGATTTGCACCCGCAGAACTTAAGACCAGAAACTGGACTCGCCTTTACATTTATAAACACAGAATGTGAATCCTGTTGTCTTTAAAGTTCATTAATGAAACTGCCAAAGTTCCCACTAATTGCAATGAAAGAAGACTTGAATCTATGTTTTTCTTTGGATGCTTAGCTGACAGACGTCCTGAAAACAGTTCTGGGAACACTCTCCTCGTGTGGTTTGTGTAACTGCTATATACCCAGATGGATTGTTCACAGCTGTAAGCATTCAAGGATCTGGACCAAGCTTGTCCAAAATTAATTCACAGCTCTGAATGTATAAGAGCACTGTTCATTATTATGATGCTATGTACAATGAACCTGAAGAGCTACCAAGTGCATAAAATAAACAGGTACCAGAAGCATGGCCCAGGGAGAAGCTCAGGTTTTCAGTACTGAGATTTGAATTATTTTCTTGTTTCCACCACTATCTGAACATGTCTATGCCTTATTTCTTGGTTTTGTTTTTGTTTTCAGATCTTTCACAACCTTTGCTTTCTTTTCATTTTTTAGGACCTGATACTACAAAGACACGTGCATTTCTTTAACTGCATGATGTGTGAGTAGCTCAGTTGGCCTCAGGTGCCTGGAAACATAAAAAACAGGTACTAAAGGCCTATCTGTGTAAACTCTAACATCTAGGCACTGCCTCATGCTGTGCACCATAGACAGTACTAGAAGGTCCCTGATAGCTTCAGGTTTCTAGGTATGACTAAAATAGAAAAAAGAAAAAAAAAAAGAAAGACAGGACTCTGCTCTGAAGAACATAGGCATACCACCTATAGTTGGGCACTTACCCTCAGTGCTCAAACTGGGATGCTAATCTTTCTGAACTTTCTATTCAGCCACTGAAAAAGGTGCTCTCACTGATTTAGAGACTCTAGAATCTTGCCCTAAAGGGCCCTGCAGAGAAGCCTGTCTATCTTAGCTGTCTATTAGCAATGCCCAACTAACAGCTAAAATTAAGCACCAAACTTAAGAGCTGAGAGCAAAGCAGCAACTAAGCCATGCAAGGTTTCACTTCAAACTAAGATTTGACACAAAGAAAAAAAAGCTGGAAATGACACAACAGGCTGTTACTACTGTTACCCTAATTAGTACCAGTCTTGTGTTTTCATACACCTCGAAGGAAACATCAATGACATATACAGCCTGCTTGTTTCCCTAGCTAACCCTAACATTGCAGCTCTTCCATAATTAAGAATACAATTGGGGTACAAAACATATGATAAAACTCTCCTTTAACTTCTACCCAATATTTTATCAGCAGAACAACATTTCATCCCCTGAATCTGTCTGAAAATTTGAAAAGATCTGTTTATTTCAGTTCAAGTTTAATGTAGTATCTGAACACGGTTTTCACTGTCACATTGATATTACAAGGATTAAATTACAATGAAAAAAACCCTGAAATTCCAGACACTTCAAGATGTCATAGAAGAAACAGAATTCTAGAGAGCTCTGACTACATCTAGTGGAAGTAAATAAATTTCATTCCTAATAATGAGCCCGTCTGGTATTGTGAATGGAAAGGTCTTAACCTCATTAAAATGCTCTGTAGCTCTAAACAGAATTGAGTTAGGCATCAGCTGAGATATGCAATTCCCTGAACACATCAAATTTTTAAGGCAGTCTGATTTCCTTGGAAGAAATGTTTGAGGGTCTTTCCCACCCAAATAGCAAACCAGAAAAAAGAAAAATTCCTTCAGATTATTTCAAAAAGTTAAATTTACTAGGTGTTGATTGGACTAGATAAAAAAAATTGCTGCTCTTTTAGAAAATAGATATGTATGTTGCAAACCTCAACAAAGAACTTTGTGTTTTTACACTAGATAAGACATATATTGGTTAAATATATTTTGATTAGTGCATTGGCAATCAGGGTGACAAGAAAACATAAAAACCCCACAAATTCTTTAGCCAGTAGGAAAAAAAAAGAATTTTTGATGTATTTCCAATTTTTATTCTTTGCGCATCTGCCCAAAATTTCATTTAATTAACAGCTCTGAGATTCAGTCTGTTCGTGTACTGACATACCAGAATCATGTCAAGAAAGCAAAATATGGAATTAACGTCTCAAAACTGCATGTAATCTTTCCAAACCTCACATCTATTCCTTCTCCCTCCCCCAAAAGGGTGATTTTACACAAACACAGACACATAGATCAAAGTTAGAGCAATTCAGAAGTCAGATTTTTTGTAAGCTAAAGAGTTTCTTTCAGTATGTTTCAAGACTTCTGCTTTTGAAATCTGCACGCAACTCCCATGAAGTATAAAGAAATGCATGTAGTTACAATCTTGTAACTAGAAAGGACATTATAATCATGTCATTTAACTGTTGACTGCTTGTGAAATTTCTGAGGGAAAAGGATTTGGTGCCATTCATTAATTACTGATGAAGCTTGTATTTACATGAAGAAAATGGACAAAAGAAAACCATGGTTTGAAATGAGAAGCCACAAGTGAATTTAAGAAGAATTATTTAAGAATAATTTAAGAAGAATGATTCTGGTTACTTTTTCTAAATCAGTGTTCCAATCTAAACAAATCCTTAAAATAACCACAAAAATGTTTTTCGCTTTTATGAGTGAAAAAAAGATTAGGAAAAGAAATTTGAATATTGTTATTTTATGTTTTATATAGTTTAAATGTAACTCAAAAGAAGTTTGGTATCAAGTATAACACTTTTCTTGTTCTAATTTTGAAAGTATTTTCTGGACTTGTCCTTAAGCTTCATTCACTGCTAAGAAAAAAGGCACGAGTGGACTGAATGGCACCCAGTGGACTGACACGTCACTGTTTGGTATGTTTTCCTGTTTCAAATAAATGCCTTAACCACAAACATATAATTTCAATTTAATGCACAAAAAACATATGCTCTCATTACAAAACAGTTATCAGATTTGGTTTGAAAAATGTGTTCTTATAAACACCACAAGTGCTTTAAAGCATGAAAAAGTCAAGAATGAAAAAAGTCTTAACAGTTTCAGGAGAATTTAACACCGGTTTGAACACCTCCCTCTATTCAGAAGAGAGATGGCCAAAACATCAGCCATTTTATCTCTTACAACAGGCTGCTGTATGAAATATGTCAAATGAAATGCACAGCACATGAGAAAAATTCATATATTCCAGAGCTGTTAAATTTTCAAAATATTGCACAAGCAATTCATGAACAAATGATTCAGGAAAGGAATGATGTTTACACAGGTGTACAGCACTATTGAACATTGACATTGAAGACACAAAAATGTAAAAATTGAGCTCTAAATTAATTTGAAGCACATTAGCATGTGTAACATATGCTACCTTGATATAGAATTACCAATAAACAGCTAAAACCATTTTCTTAAGGAAGATGTCTCCACAGATGTTTTAGAAACTGAAGTAAAGGTATTTATAATATAACTTTTGAACAGTGAAGTCTTATTATCACTGATTTGTCTTAGGCTTTGACCTTTGAATCTAACCTGATCATCAAACTTAAAATGTTCAGAAACTCGTTTTCATTCAGTTATAAAATACATTAAATAACAGAAGTCACACTGGCACCAACATGTCAGTAGGGCCAAATTTTAATTTGCAACACATCAGCAAGAGAACTGTATGCAAAAATCGAGAGAAGATTGACAATGAGAACAAGTTTCCTCAGCAAAAATGTTAGATTTTGTGTGACATTCAAAAAGAAAAAAAATGTGAAGCTGAATGGCTTCTAGAATCTCTATTCTCTAATTTTTATCATTGTTTGGTTTATCAAGGTCATGCCAGCTAACTTGTTTACCAAATCTCTTCACTAAATTATGAAAAATTACAGATATTACCTTCTGTGCCTTGCATATTTGCCACTAACATGACCACTGCCATCACAGCCAGGCGTGGGACAGCTGCAAAAGAGAGAGAATTAATTATATAGGTGCTGGTGTGCTGCAGAAAGATTACACTAAAAGCAGGCAGTAGGTATTACAGAGATGGAGGGCAACAAAGACAGAAAGAGAAATCAAATAACTGAAGTTAAAAAAAAAAAGAGGGGATGCTTTTTATTAGCAAGTCTCGAGGGAATTAATTTCATCAGTGCAGCAGGGCATGAGCAAACCACCAATGAACTTGAAAGTGCATTATACCCATTAAAAGGCATGAATTTTCTAAATTGCTAATGGGGATACATTTTACACTCAGAGCACTAACCTGAACAGCTCTTGTATGGCTGGTTCCACGGGAACTGCAGAGAGATGGAAAATATATAAAAATTTATCATCTATTACAAGTACCCCTCTTCCACAGAAAATTACCAGAAAGGTTGTGTAAAAGCAAGGGTCAGAATGAATCGTGCAAAGAGATTCTGGAGGATGAAGGTCACCCTGAGCAGGGGCCTTGAGTGATTTACTGAAGCAAGAGACGTACCTCGAACACCTTTGGAGCGTGTGCGATGGCGCTTCTCGTCTGCATCCACCTCCATCTGGGAATAGATTAGCAGGCAGTCAATGTTCTTATCCTGCATGCACAGACTATCAATGCACAGACTGATACAGTCTCTCACACAATTTATTGACACTATTTTAATTCCATCTTATCCTGTAAGGAAAAGTCCACCTTACAGGGGATTTTTAGGATCTTTCTGTTTATGTAAAACAGAAAATGCGGTAATTTCTGCTTTAATCAATCCATTTGCATGCCCTGCTTTCATAGCAAATTGTGTGCAACTAGGTGCTGGTTCCCCTTTTTGAAGGGGTATTTCTGACATAAAATCCTGATTACTTCCATATATTTTGAAACAAGGATTCAATAGATTTCTATGCAATTTAAAATTGAAGTCAAGGGGTTGCACACCACAGGTCGCTTTCTAACCAAACACTTTGCAGTGGGAAAGAGAGGGAGGAATAATGACTGAAAAGGAGATAAAGAGTCATCATCAGAACTTCAAAGATTTAATTTTATTTAATATGGCATTATGACATTTGCCAACGTGTTTCATTGCTCAGAAGTGTTTTTCAAGTTTCAGGAATGTGTTCACTTGCTACATATGGCTAAATCTTCACCTTCATTTTATAAACAGCATGCCTATCCGATGTAGCTTTCTATGCAGTAATAAATATACAGCAACCTTAAATATTTACCAGACAGGGACAGGGCTGCAGATTAGACCTTGGAAAGTATCATAAACACTGATCTATAGTAGTTACCATAGGACCACATGGTTTCTTCTGTTCTTCCATGTATTATTGTCATAAGAGTTTCAAAGGTAAACTGCATAGGCTACCTAGAGTTTACGATTTTGTACAACACAAGCAGATTGCACTAAACTATGCGGAGAGACTGTGTCAGGGAAATTATATGCAGTATCAGTACCATCAGCTCCTTTGAATGTGGAAGAATGGGATGGCAAGATGGATCTGCAGCGGTTCATACATAGAGATGGTATTGTAAAGGTCAGGAAGCATAGAAATCAACCATGAGGCTCTAGTTCCCCCAGAAAAAAAAATCAATCACTGGCTTACAGCAATACCCTTGGATCGATATCTGATAAGAATGTCACATTTCTCATGCAAAAACATGGAAATATGTCCAAGTGACTTGCAGTTAACCCTTTAATCACCTACCATTCTTTGGTCAGTACCTTAACACAAATGATGTGGGAAGTAATGAACAAGAAAGAAATCAAGGGATGCTTTTACAGAACTCCCTCAACACATTAAATTAGGAGGAAAGAATCAGCACAACAAGATCTGTGGGTGCTGGGATTTGGTGGCAAGAAAGGCCACTCTCACAAGGCTCTGTGCTACTCATGTAGTTCCGCTTCTTGGTAGTCATCACGTGGTTCCTGGCAGTGTGATTTATTCCACACCAAAGGAATGATCTTCTAAAATAAACAGGTATTACGAAAGCTAATACAGCACCAGCCTCTACTAGGGGGCTTCAGTGCAGTCTTCTGATCGAGACCTTTGCATCACTTTGAGTGGGTTTCATTTTTAAATTAAGATACCTACATATAGCTGTGTGCATATACATTAGGAGCATAAGCTTCTATCATTGCCAACCAATGGTGCTATCTGAGATACCATGAGGTATCCCATCACACCTTCAATTGCCAGTCCAGAAAGGTACAGAAGAGTACACGTATGTCGTGTTACAACTGCCAACCCTGTGTAGATATTTCAGATATCCTTTGGCATCAGAAATGGCACCAGCTGCCTATGCTTAGGCAGCTGAACTTACCCCTAATTAACATAGCCACCAGAGCTTGAGGAACAATTCCTCTGATCAGCCACTAGGTGTTACTTCAGGCTGGACAGAATCAGTCTCTAAGCACCTTTGCCCATACTGTCTAGCTCTCCATTGACTATAGCATGAGACACTTGGCATCCCTGTAGACACCTACTACAGGCACCTAAACTGAATCTTAAACTTTAACCCATCCACAGTGTCTACCTTACACCTTGGGTTCACACCCTGGCTGGCTTCTCAGCTCTTAAGGTTTGATATGCATTTGAAGCCTTTCAAGCTGCCATACCAAAGCACGAACAGCATCTCTGGAATATAAAAATTACCCACTAGATGATGATACTGTTTGAATTTTATTAATAAGGAAACAGTACATTGTACTATTCTGTAACTCTTGCAATATGTAAGGACTTGACAGGAGACCAGAAGTGGAGTTACTTGATGTTCAGCCTAGTATGTTGTTTTAACAGTTTGAAAAACATTATCTAGCATCATTTGCCACCACTGAAAAATCTGCTGAAAGAGCTATTATGATCTTAACCTGGAAATGCGGCCCCAGTTGTTATGATAGTCTGTGCAAATTTAGAAGGGGAAAACTTACAAAACAGATTTGCCTGTCTTTCTACACCAAAGTAAGCACTTCAAGAATGCTGTGGGTACATTTTTAACTACACTGACAGTCAAAGAAGAAATCACTAAGCTGGAAAAGCCCCTATAGGATCCACACAATCCAGATCCAGAAGCAGGTCAAAGAAGTGAAAAAAGATTGTAAAAGCTGCAGACATTTAGTGTTACTTTAAATTTTATTGTGCATCCTACATAGCCTGCTGTTTCTCCAGAATGGCACAGATCTACCTGCCTTTGTCTGTGGCCTAGATGCCCTGTCATATGTGGCAATGTGTGTCTTGGATGCATCAAATGATGGTAGGTGCCTATGCTTAGCCAATGGAATCTTGCTTTGACTTTATTTATATGCTCACTCACAGATCTTCAAGACTGTCATGTTAAACTTTCAGCCTTCATCTTTCCATGTATTCAATGTTGGATGCTGGGAGCAAGTAATTTCCACATGAAATGCTACATGAGACATGCATCAGTTCTGTCACCTGCCAGACCACCATAGCAGTCCCCAGATGCACCCCTGGCATTTCTATGGCCAGGAACAGAGTTCTGCTCCTGTGGCCACTAATCTCACACAAACAAGGTCTTCCTCACCATTTTCACATGCAGAAAAAGGAAATGTGGACCTTAGTGACTCACAGGGAGTTCACCTCAGTAGTTCTACTTTATTCACGACCTTTACATTACAGTTCTGCAGAATACTGAGTCACCATTCCAGAGAACTTGTGGACATCGAGGACAGGCTGGCTAGCATTTTAGTCTGGCATCTAAGAGGAGAAACCTAAAAGATTATGTATGAAAGCAAAGATCAAGGCATCAGGAGCAGGAAGAGAAGAAATTCTTAACCTGGCTACATAGAGAAACTCTAGACATGAAAATTGAAAGCTCTAAATTCTTAATTCTGAGAAGAAAAAAAAAGGTCTTGGTAGAAATTGGTAAATCATAGTTAAAAATAATCAAATTATTGGATATGCCTTACTTAGGGAGGATGGGCAGAGCGAGGTAAAGCTAGCAACTCTGTATCACCATTATGGGCATTAGTCTTATTGAAGATTTAGAGAAGGAAGACTATTATAGATCAGTGCTCTAACTAATACATCACAAGATGGGGTGCAAGAGAAGGTCTGTTATATTGGAAGGTATGTTGAAGACAACCAAATAGGACACCAAACAGGTTGAGTAGTTTCTTTAGCTTTGGAAAAAAAATAGAAAGGAAAAATTTCTGTGTTGCAGTGAAGGTTTCTTATGGGGTGGCAGATGAGTGCTATAACCACAGGAGTATACTTGAAGTTTCTGAAAATTATTCTGATATTTCTCATGTAAGAAATTATTTAACCAGCCGAAGGAAATTCTATACTGAATCTCACTTTTCTGTGTGAAAATGAAAAAAAGCCCTGTGTGGTCATCTGCATGCAGGCAATTAAGACTTGTGATGTCTTAATGTACAGAATCTGATCCCAATAACTAACAGACACGCGCAAGCACAAACACAAGGTGCTTTAAAAGTGTCAGTATACGAAAGCTGAAAATAATCATGAGCTGAACTGAGTAGGAAAAAATCTTTTAACATAAAATGACTGATTAGGAGCAGTTCAAAAATGCTTCATTAAATGTTAAAAAAAAAAAAAAGGTGCGTAAACACATCAGAAGGATTCACTAATAAAAAAGTGAAAAAAAAAGAGAAAGAACCCCTTCTCAACAATCCAAAGCTTAAAAAAACAACTTGTAGCTCATGAGGATTAAAAAATAATTCATATGTATATACACACACATAGAGCAGTTTATTAGTAAACATAAACTATCAATAAGGAGAACTAAAAATATCAATTAAAAATTCTGAGTGGGAAACATGGTAATAATAAGAAATTATTTAAATACATTTGAAAGAATTTTTTGTAGTATTTGGAGATAATTAATAGCTTGTATTAATAAACAACAAGAAAATTTTTAAAAAGTAACAAAAGCAGCTATTTGTTATTTTAAAACCAAAGTCCCAGACAACATTACCCCCTAAAATTAATATAACCTGATAGTTCTCCAAGACATTGCTGTTGATATGTAACAATCCTGGAACACTCGGGAAATGCTGGAGAACTGAAAAAAAAATTCTGAAAAAATTGTATTTGTAACTGTTTAAATTAATCTTTACTAAGTGCTGAGAGGATGGTGTGGCTCACTAAGTTAATCTTCCTGACATTGACCCTTAGTAACCTCATACAAAAGCTGATATGGGAAACAAGACAGTGACGTTACCAGCACCAGTCAACACTTTCTTGTGGAAAATCTGTAATCAAAAACACTTGAAACTGCTTTTTGATGATACTTTAAAATTTGTCCATAAAGGTAGCTATGTTAAGATATCATATACTTAGATATCTTTTAAACATTTTGCTTTCCCTTACCAAACATTCAGACAATAAAATAGGCACTTCATAAAATCAGCATAGCGGTTAACAGATATTTCTCCAGAAAAATTTTTTGTATAAAAATTATTTTCTTTACAAAAATAATTGTAAAAATTAAAAAATATATATTTAAGAAGAGTCTTTCTAATATAATCCCACAGGTATGTGTTTTAGCCCTATAATAGTCAGCATCTTCGCCACTACTCTGGAAGATTATATGCTACTGAAATATGCAGATAAAACAGAAATTAATGGAGTGATAAACTATGTTGGAGACGGGCCAGTTACATGTACTGGCCTGCGTCATCTGGGAGATTTGACTCGTATAAAGAACATGCCAATTCCGAGGTGCTGTACCTATGAACAAAGAACGTGGGCCATGCTTGAAAGACCAAAGATCATAATCTGTAAGGCAATAACAGTGAATAGGATCTGGACAGCCAGATGAGCATGAGCAATTTCTGCGCTGCTGTAGCTGAAGGGAAGAATGTGATCCGTAGCTGCACAACCTTTAAGGCTGTATTAATTTTCCAGAAAACCACTGAGGTGTTTGGATATGGTCAGTAACTTCTAGCAATAGAGGGCAAGTTTTCACCGGGACCTTATCTATTTTTCTGTTAGCTTGCCGGATACCCTGTTAGTAACCCCTGCTGGAGTCTTCAGGGTTTTAAAGTACATAGATTTAAGGCTAGGAGTCTCATCATAGACTTATCCGAGACTAAGCTCCCAGAAGTATCACAATTAGCCCTGCTCTCCCTATCTCTAGACACACATATCTACCATATGGACCTCCTCAGGGCTGCCAAGTGTGAGGGATCCAGACCTTTAGGCTACTTTCCAGGACAAATGGTGATTTTTGCTCCCTCATAGGGAGGTAGTTCAGCATTCTCTTCCCTTGCAGGCATCCTGACAATGATCATTCTTTTTAAAATTCTCAGGCTATCTGAATTTCTTGCTAGAGGCATGGAGACTGCAAGTTTCAGTCCCAAGTTCTGAAATTTCCATCTCAGCCAATGCTTGCTTAGTGAATTATTCTGGTTTCCCTCTAGCCATGATGTAAATGAAGTCTAGAAAGCCACAGGTGAACTAAGAGCCTTAGATCTGGACTTCCCAATTTTTTTCTTATCTGGATTTCTTCAAATCCAAAAACTAGATTCTCAAATAATCTCAAAAATTGTCCAATGTTTACTGAGGCAGAGCATTCACTGTCTATACTACACAAAGGTAGATCATTTATGACCTCAAAGATCTATGGCAAGTACTGATAAATACTAGAATTACTGCATAATTGTTATTTTCAGTCAAGTATGTTACTAAAATTATTTGAAACTTGATTTTCCCTAATCAGTAGTATTAGACATAACTCATAATGTGATAAAAGTAAAACGTTAAATGACAAAAATTCTGATTTCCTGAAAATGTAATGAGTTGATTATATAAAAAGGTTGCAGATTAGAACTTATTTCCTTGTGACTGTCAAGTTACTTTGTAATGGCAGATTTTCAGCCAGCCATGACGCAAGATTTAAATTTCTACAGGTGAGATTCCTGTACTACTTTTATAGCCAAGGTTTGCTCAGCATTTGTATTTTGTAACTTGAAAAATGTTCTTTCTTCTGTAGAAAGTTAAAATGAAAGGATTTAAAGAATTTTTTTTGATCTAGTATCTCGAAGAATGAAACAAAATATGTCAATTGTATTTACCACAGTTAAAATGCTTCTATATTCTCATAATCAAAGAAACATGACCTGGAAAATGATGAATAGTTTATGTGAGCAGCGTGTCCCATACTATATTAGTACTTTGTGCAGTTTCCCTAAAAAAAAAAAGTAAACTGACCTTCTACTGCTCTCCTCAAAAAATAGCAGCCAAATCCAAATTCTAACATACCTTCTTCAGCATGTCTGTGTATTCCAAAAGCAATTCATTTTCTAATAATGGTATTTGTCAAGAATGGCTCCTGATAATCTGAGTAAGTTTTTAGAAGCTGGATACATTTTGTGAAAAACTATTGAACATATTTGGTAAATGGGACATCTACCAATAACTTCAATGGGTCCCCAAATATCTCTGTGCTTTATCACATACTTTCCACTACATGACAGTCAGTAACTATACTCTTTCAGCATACTGACCTCCTCTTTCAAATAATAAAAGACAAATCACAACTGGAAACACCACTGTTTAAAATAAATAAGAAAATAATATCCTAGATTTAAACTGGAAGTACAAGACTTTTTTTTTGCAATGTATCTATTAATTTACTCTAAGGAGCCATTCCTCTGTTCTTTGCAATTCTCATGAAGTTCTGTGTTAATCTGAACTCATGCAACATGACCCAGAAGAAAGAAAAGACAATTCTAAAGATTATGAAAGAAGACACAGAGTATATATTAACACACCTTCACTGAAAATCTGGACTAAATTAATTTTACTTTATTTTAGACAACTAAAAATATCAATGCTTTGCACGTAATCTCTGCCATGGTACTTAAATGACAAAGTTATGGCATTATTCCAGAGGCACATTAAGGTAATACTATATGTGTCCTCACATTGCTCCTCAATGCTCCTCCACCTAGAATGACCTAGGATTTAGGCACTATGGGGTTTTATTTTTAATAAATCTATATTTTAAACTATTTGACCAAAACATGGTCACAGATGTAGAGTTCCATCTGGAAATGATACCATCAAGCAGCAGGGGAAAATGAGGTGAAGATTCTGGGGAATTAAAACATGCAGATCAAGTTAACCTAAACCTGCTCTCAGTGTACAAAACCTTGACTTTCCATATGACATCAGAGCTTACTTCAAAAGACCAGATCCCTGGAGCCAATGTAGAGCTTCCTACACAATCTACTGAGGTTTCAGCTGGACTTACTGATGCAACTTTTATGACAATATGCTCCAGCAGATCTTCCTCTCCCCTAAGTGTCAGTAGGGTAGACCAAACCTGAATTGATAACAATATTTGACCCTTAATTTATACCTTACTAATCATAGTCTGGAAAAGTAATTGCATTCTAAGATAAAATGACTGCATTTGTGGACAAAGGGAGAGCAGTAGATGTAATTTACCTCAATTCTAAGAAGGCTTTTGACACAGTATTCTTGTATTCCATTGACTGTATTTGCATAGCCAGTTCTTTAAAATCACTTCTTAATATTTCATTCCTCTTAATTGAATGTGGACTATTACTGCTCTTAACAGAACAGAATAACATTGAAGATCTGGTTTTGACAGAAAACCTGTATAGTTCTCCCAAATATATTTAATGCACTTGTTTCTGATTCTAAGATCTACAAGACAAAAGAGAGACAAAACTGCAGGATAGAGTTACACTAAGAAGCTACTGGAGTGCTTAAGGAAAAGTCAGGCAGAAAGGAAAGCAATTTCCCTGTCCTTTCAGACCCTTTGCCCCACAAACACAGGTGCCTTCTTAGCTCGGACATCTGAATTTAGTTCAAATATTTTCTAGCACACTTTTCAGTAAGAAGGCAAACTTTATAAAAGAATTATCATATTTGAATCTTCCCCTCAGGAAAACACCAGCATACAACCAGGCCCTCTTAGAGCAGAGTTCCAGAGGGAACTCTGCAAAGATAAAAGCTACAAGTTGAGGTACATACTACAAAGCAACCGAATAGGCACGTGGGCAAATTAATGACTAGAATATAAATTACTCCTTTGTCCTCTTCCACTTGTGATGAACACACAGAGCTTTTATTAATATCAAGGAGAGCCCTTCTTGCAGAACAATAGGAGAATATATCCTCAGGACCTGTTCTCAGACTTTGAGTAAGAGTCATTCTCCTGCTATAATGCACAGAGGGAATCCAATCCTTCCATTTTCAGATGAACAGTGCAGGCTGCAGCCAAATCTGTAAATGCAGGTCAGAATAAGCAGAATTTTGGTTAAACTCAAAAGTTCATGATATATTCTTTTTGTGAGGAAATACATTCAGGAATCATTGAATTATTCTCAAGGGAAGGCAGGAAACACTTCCAAGCATTTCTCGTTCACTTCATAATAGTTAGAGTGGAAAACACCCAAAGTGCACACAGCTCATTTGAACATAATTCTCTTATTACTTTTTTCACATTCTTAGATATGAGGAATGAGAAAGTAGCATGTAAATTAGAGGTAAGACGAAATAGCACCGGACCTACAGCAATTCTTTCTTGGGAGAGAAGATATCCTTTCATCAGTCTGTGGCTCCAAAAAGATGCTTTGGACATGCTCAGTGAGTATGCATTTGGACATGAGCTGTACTAAAACTAGAACTTCCATCTGGAAGAAGAGATCCAGAATATGTCCACACAGCTGAGCAACTCAAATCTCCCCAAATTCCCACTCTTTCGTAAGCCATTAAAATATTTAGTTTTGTCTTTAAAAAAATTGTAAGCACCCACTGTATTAGATGCCATGTTCTAGCATATAATTTTAAATCTCTTCATCTGTGCCCTAGCCTGTGTCATCTCATGCAGCTGTTCAGAAAGGCCAGTACAACTGTGAAGCCAGAGTGCAATCACACTGTCCATCTTTAACCAGTCCTCAAGTGTGGTCCTACACCAGGCTGCTTGCTCTGTGAATAGTCAGGATGCTTAGTGCCAGTGCATGCTAACAGGATCATCCAGCAAATTTCCTGCTGACTGGAAAAAGGGAAACATAACCCCTATTTTTTAAAAAGTGAAAAAAGGAAGACCCAAGGAACTACAGGCCACTCAGTCTCACCTCTGTGCCCGGCAAGATCACAGAGCAGATCCTCCTGGAAACTATGCTAGGGCACATGGAAAGTAAGGAGTAAGGAGGTGATTGGTGACAGCCAACATGGCTTCACTAAGGGCAAATCGTGCCTAACAAATTTAGTGGCCTTCTACAATGAAGTTACAAAATTGGAGGATAAGGGAAGAGCAACTGACATCATCTACCTGGACTTGTGCAAACCATCTGACACTGTCCCACACAAGATCCTTGTCTCTAAATTGCAGAGAAATGGATTTGACAGATGGACCACTCGGTGGATAAGGAATTGGCTGGATGGTCGTGCTCAAAGAGTCGTGGTCAATGGCTCAATGTCCAAGTGGAGAGCAGTGACAAGTGGCGTTCCTCAGAGGTCGGTGTTGGGACCAGCGCTGTTTAACATTTTTGTTGGTGACATGGACAGTGGGATTGAGGGCACCCTCAGCAAGTTTTCCATTGACACCAAGTTGTGTGGTGTGGTCGACACAATGGAGGAAAGGGATGTCATCCAGAGGGACCTTGACAGGCTTGAGAGGTGGGTCCCTGCAAACTTCATGAAGTTCAACAAGGCCAAGTGCAAGGTTCTGCACATGGGTTGGGGCAATCCCAAGCACAAATACAGGCTGGGTGATGAGTGGATTGAGAGCAGCCCTGTGGAGAAGGACTTGGGGGTAGTAGTGGATGGAAAACTGAATATGAGCCAGCAATATGTGCTCACAGCCCAGAAAGCCAACTGTGTCCTGGGCTGTGTCAAGAGAAGTGTGATCAGCAGGTCAAGGGAGGTGATTCTGCCCCTCTACTCCACTCTCGTAAGACCCCACCTGGAGTACTGCACCCAGTTCTGGAGCACCCAACATAAGAAGGACATGGACCTGATCAAGTGGGTCCAGGGGAGGCCACGAATATGATCGGGGAGCTGGAGCACCTCCCCTGTGAGGACAGGCTGAAAGAGTTGGGGCTGTTCAGCCTGGAGAAGAGGGAGGTCTCTGGGGAGACTTTATAGCAGCCTTCCAGTACTTAAAGGGGGCCTACAGGAAAGATGGGAAGGGACTCTTTATCAGGGACTATAGTGATAGGATGAGGGGCAACGGTTTTAAACTGAAAGAGGGTAGATTATATTAGACATAAGGAAGAAATTATTCATTGTGAGCATGGTGAGACACTGGCACAGGTTGCCCAGAGAAGCTGTGGCTGTCCCCTCCCTGGCAGTGTTCAAGGCCAGGCTGGACGGGGCTTTGAGCAACCTGATCTAGTGGAAGGTGTCCCTGCCCATGGCAGGGGGTTGGAACTAGATGATCCTTAAGGTCCCTTCCAACCCAAACCATTCTATGGTTGTATTAATATTGTAGTCTCAAGAACTTCAAAGTCAGTCATGTTGATTTTTTTTCCCCTGTTTATAAGCATTTCTAACTGGAGAAGTATTTACTCTTCACAAGTGAAGAAAAAAAATGTTTTAAACATTTTACTGTTCCTATTACAATTCTTATTTTGGTCATATAGACAGGCTTAAACAAGGATTCAGCCTTCCTTGCATTAGATGCAGACATTTAAAGAAAGCAGTCTCCGATCCAAAGGCCTTATTATAAGAAATAAAATATAACGGAAGAGACAACAGGTCTATATACATCTATCTATATATCAGTCAGCAAAGCAGTCAGAAGCAGAACAGATTAAAGATGAATGTAAAATTTATGGTATGAATCAGAAAATAAATACAGAGAAATATTTTAGAATTAAGAGAACTATCATGTCCTTGTTGTCATGAATAGAAGCACATGACGCTACTTTCAAGTGGAAGGATAGGCAACTCAAACCTTTAGGAACTTCAAGGGATGAGATTTCTTGAAGATTATTTTCTATATTGTTGGTGATTCTGGGCCAAATTTGCACCAAATTCACTAATTTTCTTCTAGAAATTCTGGTGGCATGGGGCTACATCCATAAAAATCAAGACATTATGGTATTTTTTTATCCAAAGGTCTAGCAGTTGTTAGTTACACTTAGCATGATATGAAAGATGTGGCTTCCCAGACCTTCTTTATTCTGAAACTAGTCAAACCCCTGTGAAGAATTTTTCATCCACCATAATTTAAGGTAGTCTGGGGTGAACTGTCACTAGCCTCACTGTATGATGATGGTGTCTTTCACAGAAAAAGGATTAATCTAGTTGCTTGGTTTTAAAAATCATCTAGACACTAAATTATTGAATCAACCTCCTTATCTCAGTGAATATTTGAATGCTTCAAATTAACCCTTTTCCCCAAAATACCTTGTACGCTGGTGGCTACAGTACTGTTCTGAGGGGCAAGAGGCCTGGGTCAGAGATTTGGCTTTAAAACTGGACCACCCTTCTCACTTCTCCTTGAGATAGAAGGATTGCAGCTTTCTTTTGCTTTCTTTATAGACGTTTGATGATGTAATGTTCTAGTTCAAATTAAAAGATTTGTTTCAAATTAAAGCAAAACCCTTCAAAATTTTATTTTTGGTCAAACCAAACTTTGTTTTTGTTTTTTCTGGCTACTGAACTGAAAAAACCAATCATTTGTTGATATACCAATACCAAAGACACAACCTTTTTAGTTCCAACATCTCAAAGGTGGCCCAAGCCTAAACTTGGGTATGAGGATGAAAAAGGTCATGCAGAAAAGGAGGAGGGAGAAGGCCTAACAGAGACAGCTTGTTGGATTTATTGTCTTAAAACAGAGGGTCAAGGGGATAAAAAGGGCCAGCTGAGTGTAAATGGCTGACTGGTCAATATGCTTCTCTGGCCATGCCCTCCACCTGACCAGCACAGTCTGTCCTATCTGGATATTAAATTCCTTCTAACTCTTTCCTGGGTGAGGGCTCTTCATTCTGAGTGTGTGTGTGTGTGTATGTGTATGCGTGTGGGTGATGGTCTGCACCAGCAACGGGAGTAGGGCTGCAGCCTGAGAAGTTGTATGTCCAGATGCCAGTAACTGGAGAAAATGGGATCCAGGGGCAGCTACTGGCCAGACTGGGTATCTGACACCAGCTGCTGGAGGGATCCACTGCATATATATGGAGATATATATATATATTTTTTCTCACTAGTGGCTCTCCAACCTGCTCAGCCAGATTGAACAGGATGAGGCTACTGGTGATGTCTCTGCCCACATGAGTGCTCTGAGTGTCTGTCTAGGATCTGTGTGACCAGTCATATATGTATGTATTTATGTATACATGTAGCGTATACATGTGCTTTATGTACGTGTGCCTACTGGGAATGCATCTTCAGCTTTGCTACTGTTTGGACCTGGGGACGTGGAGCAGCAGCAGCTTCACATCTCTTCAAGCTGTTGGATCCAGCAGGATCTATTTTCCTCTAAAAATCCTGTTCCAAAATGCAGTGTGTTGAAAAATGACAGGTATATGGCATCAGAAAGGTTACTTTTCTAATTCTGAAGTTGAAGTACAGCTATTTGTTACATTTTGTACAGGAACAAAGGCAGAAAAATAATTTAGTTCATGGCAGACCTAAATTTATCTATTATGGAAGAAAATTGCTGAGAAGAGTGCTTTAAAAGAGAATATGCATTAGAAAATTTTAATTTTTACATATTAAGAAGTTGGTAAGACTTACTGAAATCTAAAGAGTTAAATTTCACTGACATGGGGAAAGAAAAAAGGATTTCACAAAATATTATTAAATCACTTCCATTCCTCACATCCACATGCCAATGGTAAAGGTCCAAACTCCTCTAAAAATGGGGCATGATAGTGTGGGAAACAGTCTTGGAAAACGGGAACTAAGCTAAGTTTGAGTTCAAGTTACAAAGCAATGCAAACACATTCACTTCCATATTTGTTGCATTCCAGTCCTGAAACTCATGTTTTTTTCTTCCAGAGCAGTATTTAACGCCTCATAGAAAGCAAATAAATGTGCAACTTCGTGTTCATTTTTGAATGGATCAAGATAAATCCATGTAAACTAGATCTGACAACAATTTAGCTCTGTTTACCTTTCCAATGACAGTAAAATTACTTGTACTGGTCTGGCATTTTCTTTCTGGACCAACAAATATGGAACTTAAATGTTTTCCAAGATTGAAATAGTTCCAAGGTGTTCTGAGATATGTCTGAGAGGCTTAAGTGACCTCTTTGCTTACCAGATCCCCAAGGAACTGATCTTCATTTGTATTCATCAATGGCTGTGGCTCAGAAAATCAGGGTCATATTCCATAATAGAGTTAAATTTTGCATTTAAAAATCCACAACCACAAAGCAACAACTAATATGGGTTATCGTGGGGCTCACAAGTAACGCGAAATGTTCTACATTTTCACTGTTAGTCTTAAAACTCACTAGCTTAGGGAAGGCATGCAAGGTAGGTTGTACAGTCTCTTTTATAAAGACAGTCTAGTTCCACCCTTGATATGCATGTGTAACTTGTGCTAACACCAACTGCCTATGTGCACATCCTGAGGTGTAATACGCTCCAAAAGACAAGTTTACTTTTAACTCACAGGATTTAACATTAAAGACTAATTTCACAGAAGTCCATGTTCTGAACTAGCACCAATACCTAAATGCACCTTTACTTAATGTAAGTATATATAATGGTCTTTTGGGTACAGCACACCTAATGAAAGTTTTTGTATCTCTTTTTGCCTAGTATTTTGTGTGTATGTTTCTATAAGCATGTATTTTATTAGCTGAAATGTAACTACATTTGAAGGGCCATAACCCACTCTTTTCTGTAACTCATACAATGTATTAGCACTACACATTTTTAAATTATCATTAAAATCCTACGAGAATAACGAACAAGCCAAATGTGGGACACTTTAATAACCTGCACCAATATCGAGGAACATGTAGAATAGTACCTATCATTATATGCAGAAATAAGACCACACAATAAAAAGCCAAAGCACATTCATGGAAATTCAGGTCAAAGCAGTCGTAACTTTAGAGTTCTAGCTTTAACTTTGAATGTCCTAGTGACTGTAATCACAATCATGCTGTGTTTCAACCTCTTTGTTAGCTTGAATCACCCACATTTAACTCAGGCCTAGAGGCCCTTTGATGGGGAAAAACCTCTTAGAGCTGTGCCTGGCAAACTGCTTGGAAAAGAGCACACAGCTCTGCAGAAACATAAAGTCACGGACTTGTTCCCACAGTTCAGCCAGAAGCGGAGTTGTAAGAGTTACAGCTCTTAAGAGCTGTAAACCAAAAGATCATTATGGAAAATGAGAGGGGAAAAAAAAAATAATACTTCAACTGTCCCACTTTGCTTGGCAAATTTTGCTTCCAGTTCTGCCACAGCAAGTGGCAGGCTCACCCTGCCCTCCCTTTCAGAGGGAATAGAATTATTGAAGGAAAAATACAATGCCTGTTTGCATATCTTGTACATTTTTTTTGATTGGGTTGGGGTTTACCCTCCAGAACCTATTTACATTATCTGAGCCTGTAATTGAGTTGAGGAGTCTGTTGGTTTATCTTGGACTGCTTCACCCTTTAAACAGGGAATGTATAAAGATACATATTTTTCTGAACCACAGGAGAAAACAGATCAGCTTTGAACAAGCAATTTAAACATATTTAGTACTGTCATGTATTCTGTTTTTCACTGAGAAGCATACACAGATATGTATGATCTAAGATGCCCACAACAGGCCACATCCACAAATAGATATTAGTGAGAACAAGTATGCCACAGCATACACACGTGCAATTTGTGCGCTTATAAAAACTAGGATACCAGATTTTAAAATCTGGTTTCTAGTACCCAAAACTCAAAAATATACCACAACTAATTCACATGCTGAAATTTGCTGATCCAGTATAGCTGGATCATAGAGTGGATTATACCACTGTAGACAACAGCAACATCTTCACTGTCACTGAATCAGACTGACAATTACTGAAGACAACTATAAGCATTTCGGAACAAAACAGACCAAGGCACCACATGAAATGAACATGTTAGTAAAGAGATGGACTCATGTTTCAGACTTTCATTAAACACAATTAAACATAAGGTATCTCTACAGGTATGTACTGTCCAAAAGAGAAGTATTTCAGGTAAAGAAAGAGGAAACATTGATTAATTATATCACCTTTTTAATTCTAAAAACCCCTATGTAGGCCTTGCAGTTTAATAAACTATCAGTCTTCACATTGCAAGCAGGATAGTAAAAAAAATCTCTTAGTCTGTTAAAACTAGCTAATTGCTGCTGCTATTAAGTAAACAGACTAGCATCCCTTCTTTCCCATTCACTACTACACAACAGTGAAAGCTCACTTCTGTTTTTAGGTTTTGCCTAATTGCAGAGATGGCAAGGGTACGATCTCAAAACTACATGGTATCGGAAATGTTTGTTGCTATTAGTGTGCAGACCATCATGTTTATCAAAGGGTATGTTATAAATAGATTATAGCTATTAGAAATGCAACAATTAGCTGATAAATTAATAAGACAGACAAGCAAAATATCAATCATGGCACTGCTAATGTAATTAGCATAAATTAAACAGGATCACAGATTACCACAGCTGTTGCATAAAACAAGAGCACCTACTTCGGTTGTTCAATAACTTGCGTACTTTTAACACTAAAACTGTACCACACAATGCTCAAAAAATAAAAAAGGAGACCACAAGAAAACAATAATGAATATTTATTGGTAATTCTCTGCCCAAGACTTGTTTATAGTAATTTCTGGGGTAAAAAAAAAAAAAAAAAGAAGAAGGAAAAAAAAAAGTCCAGATGGATAGGAATTTGTAGCTTAACATGTACAGCAAAAACCCCAATATCTTCCTAGGACAGAGATGACAGCAAGGGTAGTGATAACTATTGCATGGTGACCTAGTGGCCTACACAAAGTCTGTACAAGTGCTACATTAAAGCAGGCCTATTATTACCAGCAGTTAGCAATTTCAGTGTTCACATGAGTTTCGGAATACAATTAAACTGGCATAAACAGTGCCCCTTTAACTCCTGGAATGAAAGGAGAGCCTGGAAGTTATTTTATTTTAATTTCTTAATATATATTTATTTTATTTTTCCATTTGCTTTCATTCCTTGCCATCAGTATGACATCAGAGCACCTGTAAATTCTCTTATTATAAATATGGATTTTTTAAAGCAAATTGAAAATCACATTTATTCTTAACAAGGCACAAAAGAGGCTTCCTGCTACAGAAGCTTATGCTGTCTGAAGCAGTTTTAAGATCTAGAAAGACTTTTGCTGATGTTGTTAAATAATTCAAAGTGGTCAAACAAGACCAAATTGGTAGAACTGCCCATATTCTGCCCTAAGTTAAAACTCTGCCTTCTGACTTAAGTTAATACAGTTATTCAAATAACAGTGAGGAAGAATCTGATTAATTCTGTTCATGTTTGCATGGTAACAGGATAAAAGAGTGAAAACTGAGACTCAAAATTATGTCTCTGCATCTTTAATGTTAATTTTGCGACATACTCTCCTATTATACCACCAGCCATGCAGGACCAACGGTGTAAAGATTTTATCTCCTTGATTCATGTTGTAAAGATGGGAAACTGCATCATTAGGTTTCGTTTTGACAACTAGGTGAAAGGACAAAAGTGAATCCTGCATAAAAAGAGCTCCCTTTTCATCCTTGAGTAACAGATAAGCTTAAGAAGATTTATAGAAGTATGTATGTGCATTATTTTACACACACTCTGAAAGTGTTGATCTGATTCAGGACAAAGTCAGGGTTGGAGAGTGCAGGTGCTTCTCTGTTTTCTGGGCTTCTTCTCTTTCCAAATTCCACATTAAATCTTAACATGAAATTTAGGATCTGAGGCAGCATTTCTGAGGAGACAATATACTTTTAATACAGTTATTATGCTGCCTGGGTGAGAGAATGTTTCTTGGCAAATGCAAAGAAAGTAATTTATGAAGAAAAGGCATTCTGGCTCCCAAAGACATTGAAACAGGATGTCCAAAGTTCTGTCTGTTCTGTCTACCTATGGGAAAGGAACAGTGCCAGCAACAGGAGGGGAATCTGCCTTTATAAAATTTGCAACAGCAGAAAGGCTTAGTGCTTCTAATTTTTGTGATTTCATGAAGTTGTGACAACCTTTTTCATAAACCGGTGGCTGGCATGTCTGCGAAAGACCTTCAGAATAAAAAAGGTCAAAATTTGTTCACAGATTTAGCAAAATAATTAAACACCACATATTAAGAAGGTGTACTGCAGAATTATTTCTCTGAGCTGCACATCCCTAAGACTTGCTACATGATGCAGGTATCACATAACAGTATTATATACACAGAAAATTAAAATTAAACTTGCATGCAAACTCAGATGGTGCAAATATGTATACGTAAATGTAGATGTACAAATGGAACAGTTAAAAATATCTGAAAATACATGTCATCCACCTAATAGATTACAAAGATACACCACATCAATGTGCTGAAAGTCATGCATGGGCATGCTCTGTTATATTAGATCATACTGGCCTATAATGCAACCTAATACGCAGATGCTTGAACTCATGTCATGTTCCACTGACGTAAAAATTGAAACATATTTATTTGTTTAGACTGTAAGTCTTCCAGGGCAGGGCATATGTTTGTACAGCATTTGGCAAAATAAAATTCTGGATTGTGATTACAGTCCATATGCACTATAGTACTACAAGTAATACAAGTAATAGCATGTACACGTACACTCATGTTTTCAAAGCTGAGCAGAGATATTTAGCCTAACAGCTCCCTAACACCAATGAAAAAAGATAGGTAATGTATACCCCAGAAGTATTTTACATGAAAACATCCTACTGTTTTCATGCAAACAGAGAAGAAAGCCACAAGAAGCAAAAATCTAGCTGGAGATTGGCTAAATACAAACACTACAGCTTGATATTATAACGGCCTGAAGATATGTAAGGACAAAAACACCATGGAGAAAAAGAGTTGTGAAAGACCTAGTAATACAATTAGATTTCTCAAAAATAGAGTCTTTCTGTTTAACTGAAGGTGGTATTATTCAAACCGGAGGGAAAAAAATTAATATTAGCAGAAACAAAGGCAGCAATTGAATCTTCATAACAAGTGATGGAATTATGTAGATTTCTCTTTTTCCTTACTAATTGTGCATTCTCAACAGAATGGGAACTGCAGATCAGAAAAACACTGCAAATTTTTGACAGCCACTAGATTTAGTAGAGTTCTCCTGGAGGTTAAATCAGAGCCTTTGCATAACATAGCACTTCCACCTGTGTTTAAAATTTATCGTGTGCAATACCTATCACTTTACATTTTTAAAAGCTACAAATTCAATGCTCAGATCAGAGAACTGTTACATGCGAATGATAGAAGCCTAGGCTAAATAAACACACTAGATAGGGAATCCAGCAACAGGAGAGGCAACTGATAGCATACTACTTTTTAGTTGCTTTCCTGTTCTTTTTGGTACTCTTGCCTGAAATAGTAAAATAAACCAGAAATTGGTAGAACAGTCAAAAAGGAGAACATCAAAATGTTTTTGCTGGACATTTTTGGTGATCCCCATTTCAAGAGAACTATTACACTGTCCCAAGCTTTCCTCATATATATGAATTATGTGCAGAGATCCATAGACATCTATGCAATCTATCCAGAGAGATCTCTGTAGTTTCTTTCACAAAAAAAAATTATTGGCCCCATCTCCATGGAAATTTTTGGAGGTGCCTAGTGAAATTAATAGAATGAGGACCCAACCTCAAACACAAGCACTGGATTATCATATTTGCAAATTATTACCATGAACTCACCTTGATTTTGGCCCATGCCAAAGCAGGACCCTCTAATCACAGTAGAGAGACTATATACAATAGAATGTTCAGATGGAGCCACCCTACTTCTGGGATGGCAGAGCTTTTACCATAGAGAAGTGAGCCATACTCTGCCAGGTGGTCTCAAAGACAGAGAATAATTTCTGCTGTCTTATTTACAAATAAAGCTGTATCTCAGCAATTCTAGAAACTAAATCAGCAGGTGAGACCTTGTAGCTATATCTTCATCCTGTATTAGGTCTTACCCAGAACGTTCTCCCTTTTGTTCAGTTTTTATTTTATTCTCCTGTTATGCGTATAATGAAACAGGGCTGTAAATGACCAATATTCATAAAGATCAAATTGAGAACAATTCCATTACTGCATCAAACTGGGATCTGAAAGTGAAAAGCTGTGTCCAATGAAGTCAACTGAAAACCCACTGACTTATGAGAGGCTAGGATTTTGTCCTCAGTGTCTAATCCAGAGTCTCCAAGTACTACCTTGGGCATACCAGTATGACTAGGTAGGTTAACAGATATCCCCTGAAATTTTAGATAATTATAAATGCCTCACTGAAGCACCATGTTGCATATAGGCATCTCATAGTGCGGTATATAATAATATTTGAGAAGCTAACAAAGATCATGAAGATGCTCACAATCAGGATTCCTGAACTGTAAAAAGGATTGAGATCTACTAGTGATATCCCTAGAACTTTACATGAATTTCCACCACCAGCATTGCCACTCCCAAACCTTCAGAAAGCGTGTTTCAGCTTCCTGCAATGAATGGACTGGCTTTAGCACTGCAAGATTTTAAATACATTTATTCCTCTGTTTTGCTTTCTGGCTATCAGCATGTTATGTTAAAATACTTCAGCTTCTCTTTGCAACAACTAGACCTACAAAGATTATTGTTTTATCTTAGATTTTTTGTGTAACTGATGCTATAAATAGCATCTTCCAGAAAATCATCTAACATTATTAACTACCTACTACTAGGCTCTTTTTCATGCTTAAGCCACAGATGAAGATCCTTCCTATAAAATCTCCATTCCTCTCTCTCTAAACTCTCCAAAATTAATCCACAATAGTATGTTTATGGGATTAGCTGGCATTGCCTACGTACAGGATGCAGTCACAAACCTGAAACTCCACCTAAGTCCTAGAACCTTCTGTTTGTTATTGTTGAGGCAGCTCATAGAGCTAAAGGCCAGACAGTAGGAAATTAAAGGTACAGGAATTCAGATGTAGCCTAAGCTTTTTGTATTTAATCCATATTTTAAGAAGTTTTACTCATTTGAAATCACTGAGGACATCTATAGATGGGTTATATAATAGCAGTTTTGCATCTACGATCTCTGTTATTCTTCCTTCTTTCTTGAGTTCATGCACCACACCCTCTTATGAATTGGAGCATAACCAATCTGAAGGGGAAACTGTCTTTTAATCACACTGGGTATCTTCAAATTAAATCTTCACATTCCTTCAGTCATAGTGTCCCAATCTCTGTTTCTTTGTGGTTGAAAAAAATATCGGAGTACCATGGGACAGATCATTTAAAATGCAGTCAGATATTCCTGTTGCATCATAAAAGGAAGGAGTTAAAACTAGTAGTATAAGTTACAGAAAGCCATAGAATCAATGCATTATCATCATATGCTACCTAGGGTTATCAGTGGGATTTGAAAAGTAGCACAGAGAAAGCACAGAGAAAGTAATACTCAAAATGGTTGCCCTGATCACTTCTGTCTTCTGATCTGCTTCTTCACATTCATTTATTTTCTAAATTATTTTTTACCTCCAATTTCACTGTCTTTTCTGGATGTGTCTGTACTCACTCACAGCATTTGTTGTATACCAGCTGCTTGGGAGGAAAATTAAGTGGTTAAATTTCTGACTTTTTGTGGAGGGGATATACATATTTTAGATTATTTTGCTAAAAAGTGTATTTAGTCACATTCATATATATTTCATTATTGATCCAAGAACCCACTACAGTACTGCAGGTTTTTGTTTGCTTTTGATTAAGAAAAGCCTTCAAAGTGGCAGCCATTAAAATTACTGTGTGAACCAGTTACATGCTTCTTTAATAGTCTTAATAGTCTTTAATAGTCTTAATAGCCTTTAATAGCTTTATTTTTTAATGTTTTTGAGACATACATGCATGTGTGTCTGTGTATGTGTGTGTCCAAACATATGCACATATATCTACATACTTACGCATGCACTTACATGCATCTGTGCCCTTTCTACTAGTGTTAATAAATTTATGTGTCTAAGAAGGTGTGTTTATAACACATTTCCCTTTGTAAGGAAAGTAAAACTAGGTTTGAATAAGATTTAAATCTAAAACCTAAACCCCTTAAAATACAGGTTTTGGACTAGAAACCCAGACAGACCTACAACTATACTGGCATTCACAGGCACCATGGTGATGTCTGCTTTTTCAAACTGCACAGTACTGTAATACAGCAATAGCTTCTCTGCTTTATTCCTCCAGGTTTTCATGTTTCCATGGAAATGAGTGGGAATCCCAACACAAGGGAAAAATAACAGGCTATCCATCTCACACCATGGTGCTGGATCTCTAAACAGCTGACACATGAGGCAGTCGTCACAAGAATAAAAATACACATAATACAATACTACACATAATGCTGGAGCCAAAGAAAACAGTTACGACTGTGCCTCAGAGGAACACATGTAAACTACTGCCTTGGTAGAAACATAAAACTCTGCAAGAATAAGGCTTTACACAATTTTGAAGCTGCCCAGGGTACAAATACAGGTACTGTATGATGTTCTGAAACTAATTAATTGAGCAAGTTACAACTAATTAAAGCAGAGCCTAATTTTCCTATTATTGACTTCACTACACAGATGGTGAATTAAAAAGTATCTACCTTTTAAATTGCAATTTAAATTATGTGGGGTATTAAAATTCTACTAATACTAATGTCCAAAGACCCACCAACTGCTGTGCAAGACTTGGTTTCAAGAATGCATAGACTGTTTACAAAAAACTCCCACTGTAGCAACACAATACCTCTATTTGGGTTTTAAGAACTCATGGCAGTTCTTTTGCCTTTTTACATAAAAGTTGCAGGGTCATATGATTTCTCCCTATTTGCTATTCACATCGAAGATTCACAGAATTTTTGGTAGGGACACATAAATGTTAGTGTTAACGAACTGCTGAAAAACAGAATCAGCATAGTCCTTAAACTTCCCTAGATCAGAAAAAAAAAAAGGGGGGGGGGGGGGGGGGTCGTTAGCCTGTTTGAGTAAGTTTTCTCTCCTACCTGGCAACAAGTTTGTGCTATTTATTTTGTTAATTTTATTGGAATTGCTCCAGGCTCGCTGCTGGACCTAGCACACTGTTTTTTTCTGACCAGATGTACACAATGTTTGAGATGTTTGCAAAGTATTTGTACCACTTTTTAGCAGGAAGCCTTGGAGCATACAGTACAATATGCTAAGCCCAGCAGAGAGACTGCTAGATGTTGCAATGGTATCTTCCTGCTCCTTATTAGGTTCATCAGCCACATGGTAGAAAACAGCAAATAGTGAGTAGGTCCCTTCCAACTGAAATAGTCTATTCATGAGCCAGACAAGACCTTTCAGACTGAGAGAAAATAAAGAAAAATAAATGGAGATTATGGAATCCATCTCCAGAGAGAGAAGGACAAAAGCCCTCTGTGACATTCTCTGCGAGGAAAAGTATAGCATAGAAGTATTAAATGTCAACAGTGATTGACCATAGGGCCTAGGCAAGTATCTAACTTCTCTATCAAAAGATGAACAAACTCTAGCCCAAGCTGTAAGCAGGCTCATCAGGCTTTCTGAGGTGCAGCTTTCCCAGGGGAACAAAGCAGCACGGTGCCTCAGTATCACTGCAGTCATCTTTCACCCAAATGTAGATTTCCCTGCCACACCACAGCTCATGTGAGGAAGAACATTTCCAAGTAACCCTTGTCAAGAGTATCTCTTAAAGACATGGTCAACGGGCTAAACATATCATCTCAAAGTGATTCAGTTACTGGTATGCCATTCTCAAAAAAGAAACAAGAGGTAACGAGTTATCTCAGTTGTGCCTATATGAAATGGGGTTTCCATTTGCACATTTATATGAAATACATCATTCAGTGTGTCAACAACATCATATTGACCTTTGAGCATTTTCTGACCAAATAGTAGTGCCTTACTAGTGTTTTACCTGTCAATGGGTTAACGATATACTGATGGCTTGGCCAACCCCCTTAGCCCTACTGAACTTTGTTTACCTTTGGGGCAGTGATAACTGCATCTGAACAAGCTCAGGAAACAGCATGTCTGAAACTAGAGGAGAGAGAAGGCTGGGACAGGAAGGTCAAAATCCTTTCCTGACTGAGGTACACTAGCAGTGAAACAGATTTAAGAAGCCCATTTCCTGATTTAAACCCTCATTTCTATGCCTATACAGCATTTTGGCAAATAACTATTTGTGGTGTTAAGCTGTAAATCCAGTCATTGAAATTATCCCTCTTGGTTGATTATTTTGGTTTTCAGGTAAGCACCACTTAGCTGTATTACCTTAACTTAGGGGATAGCAACCTGTAGCACTGGGGCAGGAACAAGTAGCCAGGAACAGCTATGGGCAGATATTCCTTAAAATGGCTTCAGCACTGCAAAAATGTAATGCCACAGCTTATCCGAGAGGCACAAATACACTTCAGAGGTAGAGACCATTTGTTCACATAAAGTGCGGCTGACACAAAGTTCTTGGATTAGAGCTGGTTCACCTTGAAGTTGCCACTGAGAAGGGACAAACTGAACTTGAGTGAGTCTCTCAGCCCTCACACATGTAGATGCTCTAGGAAATAGTTACATACCTGTAGCTACATGCTGCTAAAAAAGAGCATCTGCAATTCCCACCCAAGGTTCACCAGAAGTACTACTGGTTGCTTTGCCACATTCTGGTACTCCTTTATCCACTACCACCCCCCCAAGACTAAGTAAGTGCTCTCTAGCACTCTTAATTATCTGGATTAAGGTCTAAACATGGTCTGATTCTATCTCAAACTGATTACAGGGCTGGAATATCTCTCCTATGAAGAAAGACTGAGAGAGTTGGGGTGGTTCAGCCTGGAGAAGAGATGGCTCCAGGGAGACTTTATTGTGGCCTTTCAATAATTAAAGGGGGCTTATAAGAAAGACAGGGAGAGGCATGAATGAGAGGCATGAGAGAAATGAAAACAACTAACTTTCTCTGTAGTTAAAGCAAGTAGCATGGTAAATGGTCATTTCAGAGCTGAGATGGGACTGGAAGGAGTGGAAGGAATGATGCCCCTCTTCTCTGGTGGTAGCAGGTGATATCACTGCTGTCACTATCCTGGTCTTTTGTGTCACTGCCATTTGTCCTTAGTTCACTAGCACACAAAATTTATTCACTGTAAGATGCACCTGTGCAGTCACAGGCCAAGGGTGGTGTGGAATCTCCCTGGGAGAAAAAGCAATGAACCATACAGAAGGCAGACACATTTTCATTGCATCTCCAGCTTTCTGGGAAATATACTTCTGAAAATTCCTTTAAATACTCAAACTATGCATTCAGTTCTAGTTCTGTTTTGATGAAAAGAAAAGCTAAACATGCCTTATTTTTCTCACTGTATAAAATATTTGATTGTTAATATGCTTCTATATCCGTCTTCAACAATCATGTGCCCATAACCTTTCTATGCTACGATAAATGACGATAATAAAGAATAGCAAATGGCAACTACAACAGTAATCATGTCAGATTATTTAGACATCAGTGGCTGAAGTATTAATTACTGTATTCAACATTTTTTGTATATATCTTTGTTGAATCTGCATGAAAAAATCACTACTTGTTAGTCAAAATATGCTCAATGAATAGTTGTTCCCACATTCCAAGACATTATTTTTAAGTGTTGCTTTATTATGATTTGGTAAAAAGTCACATTTCTTTCTTCTGACTGGGTAAGAGATGGTCATACAGTAATTTTGAGCCCATTTTCTGTGAGTTTCTGAGCAGGCTAGAAGTACTCATACAGCACACAGGCCGGTGAAACAGCAGATGAAAAGCCTTTAGGTGCAAGAGGCAAGTGAGAATAGGCTGGGGGACAGGGAGAATGGAGGGGTTTTATTGCTTGATGAGGGGAATTATGCAGTATGAGATTCTTATTACATGCAAATATATACTCATGTTCATTTGACTGGGGTTTTGATGAGTCCATGTGAGAAGGTTTGACCGGACCCTACGCTTGCCTAACCTCTAGCATTTGGCCTTAGGCTCTGGCTTTCTGCCCTGTTCTCTGGCTCCCTAGTAATGCAGCTGGCGTCACCTGCTTTTGTTGGCCAGCAGTCCAAATTATTTTCTCTCTTCATTTTCACCTCTCCCACAGCTGAGGAACAGGTGGAAGGTCAGTGCTGTGACTCTTTCCCTCATGCCCTCAGTGCTTATCACCTTTCCTCTTGTGCCTTTAGCAAAAAAAATGAAACATAAACCAGATGAGGAGACAAAGCTGATGGATGTATGGCAAGAAACAATGGGGATGGACTGTTAAAATACTTAAAAGCCACCTTCTCCAGAGGCACACGACCATTAAGAGGAAAAGCTAGAGCCAGGCACAGTCAATGATGTAAATGAAGAACGGGGCCAGTACTAGCAGCTGCAAGTAGCAGTTCAGGAACTCAGCAAGGAGAAGATACAAGCAGAAGTGAGATGAAATGCCTCTCAGGCAGGTAAGAACAACAGTACTAAGTAGGGGGAGGCTGACAGATAAAGGGAGATGATATGACTGAGAGGTAAGAATATGAGGGGAAACCATTTGAACCATTTTTAGGGACACCTTTGCCCCTAGTGGAAGAGAATAAAATGTGTGTGAAGACTTCAAGCATATGCCTACACTGTGCAATACATTGCTGCAAGAAGTACCCAACTCCCCCCTCCTAGATAACACCAGATGAGCTAGTTCTGGCACCAGAGGCAGTATACTAATAGCAGGCTTTGTAGGGCAGTCAGACTACTTACAGTAATCAAAGGAAGGGATAATTAGCCTTTGCTCAGTCATGCTAACACAGTTATGATTTTTCTGGGTCATGAACCTCCACAGCATTGCAGCATCATGCCACATAAGCACACCACATAAGGTCTAGTGTCTGTCCTACAAGAGCAGCAAATGCAAATGACTATTTCCTTCTAGTATATAAGATAAACAGTTATAGGGATATTGCAAATTCTGTGCAGATGACATCTAAGGTACAAGGGAAGAAACAGAAGTGAATTCAAGTAGCCTATCAATAAAAGGTATAAAGACAAATCTCTTCCATTAATTTTGCTACAGCTGTCCCCGGTGATGAGTAGATACATGGTGGCTCAGTTAAGATTCTCTTTGCAGACTGAGTATCAGGCATTTTGTGTGACAAATGGCAAAGTAAACAACATATATGGTATAGATTGCAGAGGCAAAGATAGCTGCTTAGTTCACCTCTTAGCATGGTCAGTCTGAAGATCAGTGAAACAATTTTCTTCCTGAGCTCCAGCCTGTCTAGGTAATAAAAGAGACCCCCTTTCAGTGTTGACTATGTGAGTGACTCCAAATTGGACTGTATGATAGGGACAGCAAAATTTCACATAGCAACAGTGCTGTGGCTGTGCTCAAGTCAAAGCAATAGAGTGTCTCATAAACCAGCAGAAGTGAAAAACAGTCATGGCCTGACCCGGTATCAAGTGTATACTGGGACTATGAGAACACAAAGGTGAGTTGAATCAGTACTAGAGCCATCTGTGAGGTTACGGTTGCAATGACTACAGGCTCCAGGCGGAATTCCACAGTAATTCAATACACCTGAATGTATTTAAGGTAAGATTACAGCAGAATTTGCATGCAGTTACACTCTATTTTGAAATCAAGAATAAAAGAGCTCATTGTGTCATACTATACTGAATACAGGAGAATTACCACCAAGTAAATTGTGTTTTAATAAAATGCTTACAATTAAAACTAATGTCTTCTGCAAGAAAGATATCTTATTGGACCAAAATATAAGATTACCTTTCCCTGGGTGGTTGAATGTGCCTGACTGGATAATATCTAAAATGGAATTTAATAATGGTTGATTTCACTTGAAATGAATTTCACATGAAAAAAATGATGGATGAAGTGAGGATGTATAGCTACATATATGAAGTGTAGAATATCCAAATTTGAATACCAAGGAAACTGTTTTTATTTTCCTTATTCTATACACACTGCTAGGATAGATCAGTGGTCCATCTAGGATAGTACTAATCTTTGGCTAACATCAGATGCTTCAGAGAAAGGAATTCCTTTGCCCCAAACACTCCTTCCAATCATGCAAAAATTTCTACTGGCTACATCTGATGATGATTAAACTGCGTCCTGCAATATAACTTCTAACTCCTACAATTTCTAACTTTGGCTCTGTACCTACTAATGAAAAAAGTATTCATACAATAATATCTAAAAAATCTTTCCAAAGTATATGTCTTAACACTGTAACAATGAAACAAGGAATTAAAACATCACTTTTCTTCACATCTGTTTCTCCTCTTGTGTAACTTGCGCAAATTCTGTATCACACTATCTAGAGTACCAATAGTTTTATCATAGTTAAATTAATCTGTTTCAGAGGATAATTGAATACAACTAATACACTAACAGAATACCTGTATCAGCTCCTGTATACTGTAATGAGTTGCAAACGTATGATACCACTGACATTTTATGTTCTAATAAGCTTCTCTTGCAAACACAGCATGTCTAGGCTCTTTTACAGGCCGATCTTTCATTGGCTTAAAAAGAAGAAAGGTGTCAATCCAGACACAGACTTTCTTTCTTTCAAAGCATTGGTCAGCAGATGGTAGAAAAACCGATTCAGATCCTCAAAGGGACCTGATGTTCTTGTTTTCTCTCTATTTTAGGATGCAAGTCCTGTTATCACTGAGCAGAATGACACTTGCAGCAGGTACAGCTGACACATGGAAATATGTTGGATCAGTCTCACTAATAGGATCTATGCATTTGCTAGAGAAATCAAACAAATATGGACCATTTGGACAGGCAGGTTCAGAACCTTACTCACAGTCAATTTTCTGTGTGAACATTTGCAAGGAAAGATACCAGATGGCTTAGACATGTATTACACTGACATGTACATAAATGTGCATGGGTATATATGAAATAGGAAGAGTTGTGACCAAATTAGGGCACTACACTACATATGTATAGGACAGGGCAGTGACACAGGAGAGGAACCCTGAAAGATGGGGAGAAAGAATGATAATGCTGAAAAAAAAAGATATTATACACTAGCTTTTCTTCCAGGCAGCCAGGCTCCCCACATAGATATACTGTGTTGAGGATTTATGTGAGAAGTTCATTTTAACACAGTGAAAATTATGTGTTAAAATCCTCCACACACTGATTGGAAGGCTGGCTTCATTGATCACAGGTGCTGATATTAAGATTTCTGGTGGGAGTCTCATAACTGATGTATTGCTTCACTGGGATTCACTTTGCCCGCCCAGCCAAAGCAAAAGTGCTATAGCAGCAGTCACCAGCACAGAAGGCTGGTTAGAAAGAAAAGTGACAGCCTCAGAATTGAGAAATGAGCAGCACCCATGCATGGATGTATTGGTAGGAAGACAGTAGGGGGAGAAGGAAAGAGCACTTACTGATAGAACAAAATGTAAAAAGTCATCTTAAAATATGCATTTAAACCGACAGACAGATCCCAGCCTTCCTCCCACAGGAATCCTGAGGTCTCTGTATCCACCAAAGTCTTAACAGAATCCTTAAAATGAAGATTTTATATTTTTTTCTTTAGGAATGGCAATAGAGGATCTTTGAAAAAGGACACTCTACTGAGAAGGATCAGAGTATATAAGAGCACACCTGCTTACTATTAAGAATCTTCTACATAAGTGTACTGGGCCTGGCTAGGATAAAATTAATTTTCTTCACAGTAGTTCATATGAGGCTCTGTTTTAGATTTTTGACCAAAACAATACTGATAACACACTAATGTTCTAGGTTTCCCTGAGCAGTGTTTGCACACCATCAAGGCCTTCTCGGTTTCTCAGTCTGCCCCTCACAGTGAACAGACTGGGGAGTGAGTGATAGGTTGAGAGAGGACACAACCAGGCAGATGACCCAAACTAACCAAAGACATTCCACAGCATATCACATCATGCTCAGCAATAAAAGGGGAAAGAGAGGTTTCAAGGAGGTTAGCCATCTTTCGCTTGGGAAATGGCTGGGCATCAGTCTACCTGTGGCAGGTGGTGAGTGATTGCCTTTGCACCACTTGTTTTGTTTTCTTTCTCTCTTCTTTCACTTCACCTTCACGCATTAAATGATTATTTTTTTAATCTTGATCCCCAGGTTTTCTTACTTTTACTCTTCTCCCATCTCACTGGGGGTAGCTGGAAAGTGAGTGACATTTGGGGTGGTGCTTAGCTCCCCACTGGGGTTAACCGACAACAATAAGAAAATGGCCTTCAACATGCATTTTGAAGGGGGTTGGTTTGTTTCTTGTAGTTTAACCTAATCCCGTTTCAAAGGAGACTAAGTTAAATTATTTAAAAAAACCAACACATAATGTGGAACAAGAGTAGCCACAGAAACGGCTGTGGAGCCTTACATTTGCCTAGCTTATTTCTGAGTTTCTAAAGATGATGTCTAAAACAATTTGGTTGTGATTTCAGTGTTAGTTACTGGAAGGCATTTAAAGTAAAAGTCCAACGCTTTTATACTTCACTTTATGTCCTCGTTTAATTAGCTTCAAGTTGTATTTCTCTGTTACCTTTGTATGGCAACTGATTTGTTTGTCTCTTGAGTTCATTGATGTGCCTTTCTTGAAACAGGCTGGCTCATTGCTTACTCCACCTCTTCTGCAGATAGGTTTATTGCTTTTGAGACATGACCTGTTAGTTCAGTTTGGCTACTCATTGGGAAGTCTCTGCAACTCCTCTGCTACTGTCAACTATTATGACTGCAACTACTTCAAAGAGCTACTGAATCCTTTCTAATGAGTCTGAGCAAAATTCCACTCTGATGTAGCTTTCCTAGAGTCATTCTGAATTACAGCAGGAACTAAGTCGATTCAGCCTAACTTTCCAAATCTATTACCTTTCTGGCACATTGATGAGACTGTGGACATGTGTGTGATTTTGGCCTGCCAGAATCTCAGAACACACAAGATCTGAGTTCTGCATGACTTTACCTCAGTGGGTCTCTCTCCTTCACTGAGCAACCAGTTTTCATGACCAGTTTGTATAACAACTTCTAAGTTCCAGACTTTTATTCTACTGTTTAATTGATGTGAAGTTTCGAAAGTTATTGCTGTGGAGGGGAGTGAAAGAAAAAGTGAGATTTCATGGGACTCACCTCCTTATGGAACCAGCTTAAAATTTTAAGTAGTGGAAATGAAGGGGTAAACAGAGATAAGGAAGAGGGTGAGTTTAACATTGCATCCTACTTAAACTGCGTGACATGCCAGCCACTTGGGTTGTATAACCTTTAATCTCTGTTCTTTCCTCCACCTTTCCTTCTTTTTTCAATGATCCCATTTTATAGGATTTAAATGAACTCAAATCAGAGAAAAAACACTTCAATGTAAAAGTCTCAATAAAGGCCCAAGCTTAAGACCTTGGGTTTCATATTGCTTTTAATTAATTTTTGATCCAGTCCTCAAACTCTACAAATACAATAATGTCCACTCTATGAATTTTAAGAAGGAAACTTCTGAATTGATTGCAACTCTATAACACTTGCTTATTTTTCATAAATATCCTGAGCTACAGTATTTGGCCATATGATTTCACAGGCATGATGAATTTAAATGGAATTTTTTTTCACAAAATGTATCATGTACATGTATTACCAACTATCACATCAGTTATTCAAAATCATACAATCTCACCGGAAAGAATCACTAGCTTGAGTGAGCTTTATGTTATCTCCTGCATCGGAAAGGGTCAATGAAGGACAGAATAATCAGAATTAAGTGGCACAGTACTCCTGTTGAAGAAAGCAGAGCAATGTAACACAGTGAACAGAGCACAGAGCTTCAGTGCCATAGATTTGTAAAGGAATCAGGGTGACTAAGGGACAGTAATGACATTTTAAAAGTACAATAGCTGCACTTATGTACCCTAAACCCAATAATTATATAACCCTAATAAGTGTCCTGACTTATGAGTGCTGATTATTTGTCACTGTCCTTTGACTTCACCTGGACTGTATCTTAGTTGCAACTGAAGCAATGTTACTCATTCAATGATCTGGAAGCCCTGTTGACAAAGCTGGTCCAGATGCAGTCATCTACCAAAGAACAGTTGATAATCAGGAGATACAATAAAAACTGTACCTAATTTGACAAGTGAATCCATTAGCATCAAAACAGATAATTTAACTTGTTAAATGGTATTAGTCCCAGACTTCAGGAAATTTGTGTCAGTAGCATTAAGTCTGTATGTAAGCAAGCCCCATTTTAACAAGTCAAATAGCACTGCAACCAAAGGCAGTATGATATTTTTTTAAATATGGAAAAATGGGGTCAGATGAGCAAAGTCCAGTTGCCATCTGCCAGCAGAATATCTGACTTGCCAAGGAGAGCTTTTAAGAAACTTAATTATATTCTTTTCTTTTGCTGTTTGTTTCTTTTTTTTCTTCTCCCTTAGCTTAACATGTGCAGCAAAAACCCCAATATCTTCCTCGGACAGAGATGACAGCAAGGGTAGCGATAACTATATCATAGTGGCCTAGTGGCCTATACAAAGTCTTTACAAGTGCTACATTAAAGCAGGCCCATTATTACCAACACAGGTAGCAATTTCAGTGTTCGCTGCCCCATTGTACTTGTACTCTGAGAAAGGTATAAAGAAGACTCTCCAAAAGACCATTAATAAATATTTTATGTTTTTATCATGTTAGAGTTAGACTTACCTTTTTTCAAAAGCACAGCTACGAACATATAATTTAAGAAAAGAATGAAGTAGAATCAGTAGAATAGAGAAGTCATATCTATACCCAGATTTTCTCGGCTTTATGGGTTTTGGATGTGATGGTGTTAATTTTCTTCATAGCAGATCCTATGGTGCTCTTTTGTATTTCTGACCAAAACAGTGTTGATAACACAGAGATGTTTTAGCTACAGCATCAAGACCTTTTCTGTCCCTGCCACTGAGTAGGCTGGGGGTCTGCAAAAGGCTGGGAGGGGACACAGCTGGGACAGGAGACCCCAACTGACCAAACGGATACCCCATACCATATGACATCATGCTTATCAGTAAAAGCTGGGAGAAAGATGGAGGAATCACAGAATCACAGAATCACATAGGTTGTATAAGACCTTGAAGATCATCCAGTCAAACCATCAACCCAACATTAACGGTTCCCAACTACACCATATCCCTAAGCGCTATGACAACCCGACTCTTAAACACCTCCAGGGATGGGGACTCCACCACCTCCCTGGGCAGCCCATTCCAACGCCTAACAACCCGTTCTGTAAAGAAATACTTCCTAATATCCAGTCTAAACCTTCCCTAGCGCAACTTGAGGCCATTCCCTCTTGTCCTATTGCTTATTACTTGGTTAAAGAGTCTCATCCCCAGCTCTCTGCAACCTCCTTTCAGGTAGTTGTAGAGGGCGATGAGGTCTTCCCTCAGCCTCCTCTTCTCCAGACTAAACAACCCCAGTTCCCTCAGCCGCTCCTCGTACGACATGTGCTCCAGACCCTTCACCAGCTTCGTTGCCCTTCTCTGGACATGCTCGAGTAATTCAATGTCCTTTTTGTAGTGAGGGGCCCAAAACTGAACACAGTAATCGAGGTGCGGCCTCACCAGTGCCGAGTACAGGGGTAAGATCACTTCCCTGTCCCTGCTGGCCACTCTATTTCTGATACAAGCCAGGATGCCATTGGCCTTCTTGGCCACCTGGGCACACTGCTGGCTCATGTTCAGCTGGCTGTCAATCAACACCCCCAGGTCCCTCTCTGACTGGCAGCTCTCCAGCCACTCCTCCCCAAGCCTGTAGCGCTGCTGGGGGTTGTTGTGGCCCAAGTGCAGCACCCGGCATTTGGCCTTATTGAAGCTCCTACAGTTGGCCTTAGCCCATCGCTCCAGCCTGTCCAGGTCTCTCTGCAGAGCCTCCCTACCCTCGAGCAGATCAACACTCCCACCCAACTTGGTGTCATCTGCAAATTTACTGAGGGTGCACTTGATCCCCTCGTCTAGATCATCAATAAAGATGTTAAACAGGAGTCGCCCCAAAACCGAGCCCTGGGGGACACCACTCGTGACTGGCCGCCAGCTGGATTTAACTCCGTTCACCACAACTCTTTGGGCCCGGCCATCCAGCCAGTTTTTTACCCAGCAAAGCGTGTGCCCATCCAAGCCGCGAGCAGCTGGTTTCGCCAGGAGAATGCTGTGGGAAACAGTGTCAAAGGCCTTACTAAAGTCAAGGTAAACTACATCCACAGCCTTTCCCTCATCCAATAAGCGGGTCGCCCTGTCGTAGAAGCAGATCAGGTTTGTCAAGCAGGACCTGCCTTTCATAAACCCATGCTGACTGGGCCTGATCATCTGGTTGTCCCGCATGTGTTGTGTGATGGTACTCAGGATGAGCTGCTCCATCAGCTTTCCGGGCACCGAAGTCAAGCTGACAGGCCTGTAATTTCCCGGATCATCCTTCCAACCCTTCTTATAGATGGGCATCACATTGGCCAATATCCAATCTGTTGGGACCTCCCCAGTCAGCCAGGACTGCTGGTACATGATGGAAGTGTCTTGGCGAGCACCCCAGCCAGCTCCTTCAGCACCCTCAGGTGTATCCCATCTGGTCCCATAGACTTGTGTGTGTCTATGTGATGCAGCAGGTCACTGACTATCTCTTCCTGGATTGTGGGGGGGTCGTTCTCCCAGTCTCTGTCTTCTAGCTGAGGAAACTGGATTCCCTCAATACAACTAGTCTTGTAAGTAAAGACTGAAGCAAAAAAGGCATTAAGCACCTCAGCTTTTTCCTTGTCACTCGTTGCCATGTTTTCTCCTGCATCTAGCAGGGTCGGTGAAGGCTTTCTCTGGTCTTTCTTTTGCTGTTGACATACTTATAGAAACATTTCTTGTTATCCTCGACTGTTGAAGCCAGATTAATTTCTAGCTGGGCTTTAGACCTCCTGATTTCCACCCTGCATAGCCTCACAGCATCTTTGTAATCACTGTGAGTGGTTAGCCCCTTCTTCCACAGGCTGTAAACTCTCCTTTTCTCCCTGAGTTGCAGCCAAAGCTCCCTGTTCAGCCAGGGTGGTCTTCTCTGTCGCCGGCTTCTCTTACAGCACCTGGGGACCGCCTGCTCCTGTTTCATTAACACTTCCTTCTTAAAGAGTGCCCAGCCTTCCTGGACCCCTATACCCTTCAGGACCATCTCCCAAGGGATTCTGTCAAGCAGGTGCCTAAACAAGACAGTCAGCCCTTTGGAAGTCCAGGATGTCAGTTCTGCTGCCCCCTCTCCTGGCCTCTCTCAAAATAGAGAACTCTTTTATTTCATGATCGCTGTGCCCTAGTTGTCCTCCGACCGCCACATCATCCACCAGTCCTTCTCTGTTCACAAAGAGAAGGTCCAGCAGGGCACCTTCTCTGGTTGGTTCACTCACCAGCTGCATCAGGAAGTTGTCTCCCACACATTCCAGGAATCTCCGGGACTGGTCCCGCTCTGCTGTGTTGTATTTCCAGCAGATGTCTGGGAAGTTAAAGTCTCCCACAAGTACAAGGGCAAGTGATCGTGAGATATCTCTTGAGTGTCTATAGAATATTTCATCCACCTCTCTGTCCTGGTTGGGTGGCCTATAGTAGACTCCCACTATGACATCTGCCCTGTTGGTCTTCCCCCTGATTCTAACGCAAAGACACTCCACCCTGTCTTCACTACACTTGTGCTCAAGGCAATCATAACAGTCTCTTACATACGGTGCCACCCCACCACCTCTCCTTCCTTGTCTATCCCTTCTAAAGAGTTTGTAGCCATCAACTGGCACACTCCAGTCATGGGATACATCCCACCATGTTTCTCTAACAGTCACTACATGATAATTTTCCTGTTGCATCATGGCTTCAAGCTCCTCCTGTATGTTACCCATGCTGTGTGCATTGGTATAGATGCACTGCATATGGGCTGACGTCCCCAGCACCTTTTTGCATTTAGAGGTCCTAATTCCAGCCTGACCTTTCACAGGTGTTACCACAGTTACTGATCCATCAATATCCCTTACATCTTTGTTGTGCCGCACGTCTCCATCCCTTGCCTCCACTGAGATGGCAGGGTGAGGGTCATCGCTGGCACAACAGCCCACAAACTCTAGTAATCTTCCCTGGGTTTTATATCTGGGAGTTCCAGTTTTGCCCCCTTCCCCCTTCAAATCTAGTTTAAAGCTCTCTCAATGAGCCCAGCTAACTCCTGCCTCAAGATCCTTTTACCCCTCTGGGACAGGTGCACCCCATCTGATGCCAAAAGGTCTGGTGTCCTGTATACTAACTCATGATTGAAAAATCCAAAGCCCTGATGGTAACACCAGTCTTGGAGCCACAAGTTCATCTGTTGACTTCTCCTGTAACCTTCCTCATCCATCCCTTCAACTGAAGGGATGGAGGAGAGCACTATTTGTGCTCCTGACCCCTTAACCAGTTTCCCCAAGGCCCTGAAATCTCTCTTCATTGATTTTGGACTTCTCCTGCTAATATCATCGCTACCTACCTGAAAAACCAAGAGAGGGGAGTAGTCCTTGGGTCTCACTAGAGTGAGCAGTTTTACCATGAGGTCCTTTACCTGGGCCCCAGGGAGGCAGCAGACTTCCCTATGAAGCAGGTCCAGTCTGCGTATTGGGCCTTCAACACCCCTCAGAATGGAGTCACCCACTACAGTGACCCTTTTGGGGTTCTTTTTAGAATTTATTTTAATACATGGTCGAGGGCAACCCAGCCCTGATGGACCTTCATCTTCCTTCTTACTGTCTGATTTTCTTTATCCTTCTCTGCTTCATTCACAAGTTCCAGGGCCCCATATCTGTTGTGAAGGGGCACCAGAGAAGGTGAGGGAGGTCGGGTGGGGATTTTTCTGCCTCCCTGAGCAGGGACCTGTTTCCAGGAAGGGGGGACATTCAGAGTTATGGCGTTTGTCTTCCCAAGTAACTGTTACACACAATGGAGCCCTGCTTTCCTGAAGATGGCTGAACACCTGCCTGCCAATGGGAAGTACTGAATGGATTTTTTATTTTGCTTTGTGAGCACATTCAGCTTTTGCTTTACCTATTAAACGGTCTTTATCTCAACCCATGAGTTTTCTCACTTTCATCCTTCCGATTCTCTCCCTCCCTCCCACTATGGGAGGAGTGTGTGTGTGACTGGGTGCCTATGAGGGTTAACCCACAACATTGGCTTACCTTCCTTTTTCTCTCCTAAGTACCCACATGTAACCATTGTTAAATATCATCCAGAAGAGGTGAATCAAACTTGAAGTAGGACATCAGGACTGCCTGTAGCTCAGAACTGAACTGTGATGAAAAAACTCCAATATTTGTTCTATCTTGTTTTATCAGTTGCCAAAATTTTACGGCTAACCAAAAATATAAAATTTATAACTTTTACAAGCTACTTGTCACTAAAAATTTATATGCAAATAATGTTGTAAACCTTTATGTATATGATGACTGAAGAAATAGCTGTTCACTGAGTCCATCAAGAGAATGTAATACTGAATGAGATGATTAAGTAATCATATGATATTCTACTTCTAAATACCTGTAGTACTGAAGCATAAGTCTGTACACTGAATTAGAGACTCCCTTCATATGTTTACTGTACTCCCATTGTGAAATTCAGAGGATTGTCACAAACTGTTACAACATTTTGACACAGCTACTCAACAAGGTTACTACCAGGTAGCCTTTACTAAGGAAACTCACTTACCACTTAACTATCCCAATGCAGTCCATACTTACTAAGTACTTTTGCATAGTTCTTTCCCCTTTAAGGTATATTATACCTATGTTTGCCCAAGAGCACTAGTAAACAATGAATATATGTCTTTAATACATAATTAATATCAGAACATTTAGTTCGTCATTCAAATCATTAAAGCCTAAGACACTATAGATACTCCAACCAAGCCTCTACTGATTTCGACTGGCATACAACCTGACCGCCCTAAGTGTGGCCTCAGTCTTACTGAGAACAATTCACTATAGATTCAAAAATACATCTTGAAATCGAGTATGGCCAAGTGCTGAGATACCTGATTTTTTTTACATTTATCTTCAAGCCCTGGTTTCACAGATTAAGTATGTGCACAAATCCCACCAGTTAAACTTGACACTGCCAGATTAGCAGCCCTGGAGAACAAAGTCCTCTGCTAGTGAAAGTTTAGACACAAAGAAAACAGATGACACTGAATAGACTTGATACAGAAGCTTAACTTATTAAGGTGTGAAAGTAGTCCTTACAGTCTTTAATAGTTATTTCCTCATTTTCAGTTAATAGCAGTTGTTCTCTCAGAATTAGGACTGAAATCTCCATTGTATTTAAAGCCAGGAAATCCAGGTTAGTATAGTAAAGACTGTTACTTCCAACAAAACTGCATCATCCTAGATACTGAAAAATACTTATTTCATAATTAAACTTCACAGCAACTCCAGACACTCTCTACTGAATATGCAAATTGAAATTGTCTTGCAAAGTATGTCTGACTAAGAAAATATATACTATGATTTGACTTGATAACCTAGAAATCTTTCTGGAAACACTTAATAAGACCTTCTTCTATTTTACAAAATTCAAGAGCATTTGAAAGTTTCTTGAGCAGCTATTGGGAATATAGGCCATTTGCTAGTATGTTTCTTAACCGACACACAAACAATGCAGAAGTCTTGCAATTACAAAGTTAAAATGTTTATAATAACCACAGATTCAAGTATTATACAAATATCAAAATCTATTTCCTCAAAGGATGATATTTTTTTGCAGACAGATTTTGTTATTTCAAATTTGTATTCATCTTCACTAGAATAAAAGCCAAAAGTCTACTAATTCTTTCACAAAATAGAATTTGCCTTACTGCAAGCAATCAGTACTTCTCAGGAAGATATTTTTGAGATGACCTGACGATATCACCATGCCCCAGTGAATGTTATCCTAAATGACCTGTCAGCGCTGTACTGTTGCTTTCCCATCAGCCCCACTGTGGAAGAAGGTCAGATCATAGTAAGACAGATCAAGGTAACAATTGCATCTGTTTCATCCAGTCTACTTAGCCATAATGAAAAGGCAAACATTAGCTCTTGCTGCCAAGTTCATCTACCTTGCCGAGGTGTATAATTACAGTCTGGAGTTTCTGACTATGAACCAAGGACAGAAGCTGTTCCCTCTGTGCACTTTGTAGGTACCCAGCAGAGCTGTAAAGTGTCCAATCTGAAGCACAGCTGGGAGCATGCTGTCTCCACCCTATCCCACAGAGGAAGGGTTTGCATGGGTCTCACTATTGCCAGGTCTAAGATAAGTATAACATCACATAGTTAGTATAAGCAGTGATTACTGGATGCTCTGAACAAAGGGCACAAAATGGGAGGCTCCTTATGTTATGTGCTACAGATAGTTTCCAATAACGTTTTGAAATGTCCCAAATGTGAATGGATCCCATTGACATACATGTTCACAATAAAGCCTTATCTTCCAGGCAAACACAACTATAAACTAGCAAAGTAGCTAGTAAGATTTTAGGCCACGTCTGCTGTCCTTAAAAACAAGAGATTGCCCATCTGCTTCCAAACTTTTGGGACAATTCTAGATCAACAGGAAACAGTGAGATTCTTAATTCTTAGAATTTGCTGTACTTTTTCTAAACAACATTTCAGACATGCTCCATACAAAGTTACTGATTTATTATGATAAAGTACATCTAGGTCTTCAGCATACGTATTTTTACCACTAACACTGTCACCAAATACAATCATTGCTATTGCTTGAATATTTGACATACATTCTCCTGCACAAATTAATCTCACAGTGGCATTTTTAGTCATTCATGAGTCTCATCAGTTAGACCTGCTAAACAGATTCAGTCTTACTGTATTCAGTTATATGCTTTATTTTATATGCTTGCATTTGAAAACACTACCTCTTCTGTGAGATGAAGGAAATTTCATGTGCTCAAGAAAATACTGATGATAGAATTACATGCTTCAGTGCTTGGATCCCTCCTTGTGTCAAAAGTGAAAATCCCATTTACATTTGTTAATTTTTAGGTGTATTTAGCTTATATATAAACATCTATCACAGATAGGTATAACATATCTTGTAGACAAGTCCTCTGATTATCACTTCATTTAATTTTTTTTAGCATTTCCTGTTTGAATTAGATCTATTTCATAAAAGTTTTCAGCTTTTTTTTCCTCTTCTGTATTCATATACCTATAGCTTTTCGTTTTAACCAAGATTCTACCATCTGATACTTGAATATTTACCACAAGTCTCTGCATTCTTTCCTCATTCTTTCTCTAATTCACTTGTATTTATGCTTTAATGGATGGATTGAAACTGTTATTTTATTGACGTATTTGAGAGGTGTCTTTTGCATAAGTGCTTTTCAACCATCACTTTTTCCTCAACTGCTAGACTAAGCTGAAACTTTATTAAAATGACATGTTAAAAGTATAGTTACACTTTAATTCCTACAAAATGCTATTTCATAAGGTTTTTCTTTTCTGAAACACCTCTATTGCTTATTTAGGCTTTCTTCTTTAACAATCATCTTCTGAACTTGAAACCTTTAGTTTATCCCTGTTTGGCTGAATCTGTTCAGAATTACAAGACCACTTTTACATTAAGTTTTCTTTTATTAGTTTAAATTCAGATTTTAGGGATCTCTTTGTTCTTTCTCCCCCTATCAATGATACAAATAGAGGCCATAACAACAGGCTTCCTCTTAACCATTCTAGGAGTTTATCTATCCATGTCATCTTGTCAGGCAAAACCTTTACCGATTCTTTTAATCAATGAATATTCACTTGTCTACTCTGCCAATCTCAGATTCTTTATCACATACATCAGAATTTGGTATATTATGTTTCAGTCCAATAGAACGCAGCTAATGTAGTTGCAATTATGAAATGCACCCAAACCTTCAAAAGAAATTACAACATATCTCAGAAGTCAGAGGGGAGGGTTTGTGGGACAGCAAGCCAGGTAGTAAGAGAAGCCTAAGCTGCAGGTGCTAAAATCAGCATGGGACTCTTCTGTTGACCACAAGTACAACTTTAATCAACATTTCACAGGAAGACACATAGAAGAACCTCAAAAGCAAAACACTGTGATCTTCATAACATTTACCAGTCTGGCTATCAATATTATTTACTTTGGCTTGGGTTCAGTAAACCAAACCCCACCCATATTATTCTGTCATCTAGATCAATAGCTTTGAGGCATCACATGACTACCATAACTGCAAGGCACAACGAAAGATACAGTCCAGACAAAGACACTGTTCCCTAGAAGAAAATCTATCATGAAATTCCTGAACTCTGACTTCTCTGAGAGACAATGGTGGTGCACATGCACACAGTGCAGTACTGTACTGTTTCTGAACAAAATGCCTCGGGACATAAATATTATCTTTTAAATGGAAAATAATACCTTGTTTTATCCATATAACATGTGGACTTTGAAGACAAAGTTGGGAATTTTGTATTCTAAATAGATAGTGAAAGGCAAGTTAAAACAGCCTGCAGGTAATAGACTTTCTCCAGGTCCTAGCATTCAGATTACAGGAGGTAGTCTAAACTGCGCATAAATTGGCCCAATGATTAAGACTTTTACAAGGAAATAAATTGTTGGGGCTTTTTTTAGCCATCTTTTACTTCTCATTTTTAAATCGAAACTAAATTCAGCAACTTCTGCTTTTTCTTTCACCTCACATCACTCCTGTGCATTTTATGCAGTCTGAAAAGGTGATTCATTCAGAGCTAATGCTCTGCTTTGAATTGGAGCTAGTTAGCAGTTCCCAGGACAACTCTTACTCCCTAGTTCACTACTGATTTCTCGTGGGGGTGGTGGTGGTGGTGTTGGTCCTACCTCCTAGCTGCTCTTAACTGACATTGCCAAATCTTTCCTATTTGTTCAACATTTCTGTAGTTCTGAAGCTTGAAATAATGCACTGAACAGTTTAGATTTAATCCTTAAATTGTCCACAAGTCTTGACACAGACTTCAATGGTTACAGAAATAAATGGAATACGACCTGTGGGGCCTGTAGTATCAACCAGTTCTAGCAGCATAGTAGTGCTAATAATGTCAGGAAAAATTGTATTTCACACTGAATGCCTGAGTTAAGAATACGGGGGGAAATTTGTCTCTGGTAGTACTCATTGTAAATACACCAAGGATAAATTTTGGCTTTTGTGTCAGCAGCAGTTAGCATTCTTTGTTCATAAGTACACAGAGATGTCACGCATAATGCCTTGAAGAGTTAGTGGAGTTAAAGGTAAGGTTGAAGTTCAGAAGTTAGCCTACAGAGTGCTTCTGGTCAGTGTCCTCTTTAGTTTTTTAACAAGCTGAGCAACTGGAGATCGCAAATATGCACATGATTTTTGCTAGTTTGTCAGAAAAAAACTAAAAATTTCACACATTTAAAAATATACCAACAGTCATTTTTTGGTACTATATGCAATCCTCTTTTCAATTCCCTACCTACCTCCACAAGTCAACACATCCCAGATTTCCTCTCCTACCTTTTGTGAGGTGATTTGTGTATCCCTTGCCAGAGCTTGTGATTTCACTCATCTGTTCTGGAAACCAAAGTTCCTGAGGTGCTGCTACTGGCAGGAAAGGACATCATCATTGACTGTTTTACACTTTCTACACTCCTTTATTTTATCTCTACTGGCCATCTCCCTTCACAGTATCCTCCTTTATACTGCACACCACTTTTTACCATCCTTTTTCACCCCTCTCCCTTTGTACTATGCTTTGCACCGTTTTCTCCTTTTCTCAGTAAGCTCTTAATTCCTTTTCCTTCTTCCTTCTCAGTACATCTTTGTTTCCTTTAAAGTACACTTTTTGTTCTTCTAAGTCTTCCCATTTCTCCTTTCTTTATCTGATTAACCACTCATTATTATTTAATAAGACTACTGTTGGAATCCTCTTTGCAGCATGGAAGCTGATGCCTGTTCACTCTCATGATCTAGTTTTCACCAAAATCAGAAGGAACACTTCCACTGATTTTTAAAGGGTGCTAGATTGCAGTCTTACCTGGTTTTATTTCAAATTTCAAACGCTCACTCTCACTCTCTTTTTTTTTTTTTTTTTTTTTAACAGGTCTCTAATTCACTCCCTGGTGACAATAAAGAACACTATTATTACACAGCATTTTTAAAAAAATATGACTGATGGTAAAAGGCAAACTAAATTTAAAATCAACCTAATCTCCTACCAGCTATCCAGCTATAATATTACACAATTTATATATATTTTAAACTTTATCTTAAACATGTACCAGATGTACTCCAAAATACCACTTCTGTTTACTGTTTGCAAATACATATTTTTAAAATGCATCAATTTACCTTAACATATTGTAGAGCAATATTAGAATGTGTGCTACCAAAAAATGAATGAGGGTGATTATATTTTCAGTAATCATTATTATTTTGAGGCAATATTAAATCACTTTATTCCATAACTGGGGGTTAACATTATGACAGGTTTTCTTATAAAAATTTGTGACAAAAAATTAATTACATTCACTTTTTAATGTTGGCATCTCTGTTTGTCTCTGATAATACATTCCGGTTGCAGGGACAAAAGCTAGGACAACAGTGAGAAAATGTCATAAAGTTAATCCATTACCTGTGACATGTATTATAACAAGAACCAGAAATGGCAACTGTCGTGACAATTTGTACAACAATACGGTGGACTCAATCCTGTGACTATCTATCATTTTGCAGATTGCTCCAGTCTGCAATTACCTACAAATCAACTTTAATGAGACTGTTAAAGAGAAATGCTCATGGTAGTAAATTAAGCATGTGCACATTTGCCAAAACTTGAAAAAAATAGTAATAAGGGTTCAAAACACAGTAAAAAGAATTTATCTGCAAAGATTTATATTTCTGTTTTCAAGTCTTGTACCAATTGCAAGACAATAGCCCTTTTTCAGCATCTATTAGTCCCACTGATTTCAGTGGAAGTTATACATGTCAAGCTGTTCCAGTGTTGGACCACAAGACCTTTGCTGCTGAGTGCTGTGCATGAATATCTATCCCTGCAAGGAAACTTAATCTGCTCAAACCCCCAGTCATCTCAAAGCCTATTATAGGTCAAGACTTGAATAATTTAACAGGAGATGTACATAACTATAAGATTAATCATTCTAACCTGGTCTTTCAAATGCTAAACATCCCCAACTATCCAGAAAACTGAGTTCTAAAATATAATCTAAACAGTGAGTCACACGTTTCTAAAAGACTAATATTGACAAGCTTACCAGTATTTCAAAAAAAAGTGCTGTAAGCATAAGTGATGTATACAGTATGTACTGGGGTAATCTGTACCATATTGGGTTTACAAATCAGTTGCTCATAACAACCTTGGAGGATCAGGGAGGAAGAAATTATCTATGATTATGTTGTATTTACTTGTATTGTCCTAAATTTATGTGCTTCAAGGACATTTTAGCATAGTGTGCTAACATTAACAGGCATACAACTTTTGTCACAGATACTCAATGTCTCTTATAAATAAACAACAGTGTGTAGACAACATGAATTCAAGTAAGAAAGACTGTAATACAGTTTACTATTTTTCCCACTTTATTCACCTGAACTCCCCTTTCTTAACAAACCTGCTCATGTCTTAATGAGACTAACACTTCGCAGGTCCAGCTGCAGTGGGGAATTTTTTTAAAGCTAACACCAGAACTTTTGGAAATTATTTTTGAACAGAGAACTTGAAAGTATATCTTTCAGAAGAGACAAAATCAGTGAGTAGAACTGCTTTTCTCTGACTAGATATTTATATCTAGTATGCTTACCACCATGGTATTCAAGGATATAAGATAAAACAGTTCTACTCGGTAAAATCAGATAATCCATATGAGATAGATAATACGCATTATAAATGATTCCTGAGGGTTAGATCTCAGTGTTTCACTTGGGAATTGAGCAGTTAACATCACCAGAGCAAGATCTAAAGAGGATACACAGCACAGCAAAGGTGAAGGCTGCTAGGCTACATCTTTGAACTCTCTTAAGGACTCTGCAGCACTGGCATCACTCCAGAGCTTAATTTGGGTACGTTCTGAAAGTCTAATCATCTTCTTCAGGGAATAAACCCCTGACCATCACACTGTTAAATTCTAATGCTCTTGCTCTGCCTTTCTGTGTCTGATGCTTTTATTTTCTTTCAGGGAGATGTGGATTGTTAAATTGGTCCAGAATAGTATATTTTAGGACTCACACGCTGCCTTATTATTTGGGGTCTTTGTACTCAATTCATGTGGGCCATTTCCTTTATTATTACCATTAATAAAACTGTAGCCTGTATTCTTGCTGTTTGTAACATTTATATGAATTGTGTCACCTTATATACTGTTATTATTAAATATTGCCAACATGCCAAAAATAAATTGAGCACTAAAGAAAAATACAAATAGTCCAGTGTGCCTGTCAGTAGTTCTGAAAGATGATGTAAATTGTGTCCCTAAGACTTAAGTTTGTGCAGTTTTTACTCTGTGGACCGTAATAGACTTAAACATAGTCTATTATGAGCATTCAACTATACATACATGAATTACACAAACTTTCACTGCTGATCAGCACCAAGAAAGAAAAAAAAAGTGAAATGAAGTAAGCTACTAGATTCTACACTTATTTTAGGAAAAGATTTTTAATTAACAGTTAGTGAAGGAAACTAGGAATCAAAATACTTGAAGTATATTTTTAGTAGTCCACTAATACAAGGTGTAATGATGAGAGGTTATGTTTTCCTTGTGACAGTAAGATGCTGATATTGTCTACTTGCTTCACAAGTATGAGTTCCCTTCCATAACATTTTAAGTAACAATGTGCCACAGACACACACAGGGCAGAACAGAAAGTGTTACTGCCCTTACTACATTGTTTTGGTGTCACTGTGGAAACACACTCCTTTGTTCTCACTATCTACAGAAATAAACATATGTATTGTTACATAGCTAAGAAGCTAAATTCAAACCAGAAATCTTAATCTGGGCAACAATACAGACTGCCCCCCAGCTTATCTTGAATCACAGGGAAGTATGTAAGTGGACTTTCATGTTGAAATAAAGTGCACCCACATATATTTAATCCCAGGCTCAGGCCAGGGGTATTTTCTTCTTTTTCTCTATTACGAAAAAAAAAAATCCAACATTATAATACATCAAAGAACAGCTTTAAAAGCCAGGTTAACTGCAGTATTGTATAGCATTGATCAATATAATACACAGAAAAGCAGATCTCAACTCAGCAGGTCCTAGTACGGAAAACATATTAGTCTTCTACCATCAAAACTTTTAAAGCCTTTTAAGAAAAAAAGCAATTTGTGTTTCTCAAACATCCTGACCTATGTGCAAAACTGATACGGTACAAGAGACACCTGGGCATCTCAGCACAAGGGAGAATGCACCTGCTGCTTTTGGCTTCCCTTCTCATTCAACTCCAATCAACTGGAAATCCTTGTGTGGAGGCAGACTAGATAGTTACCTTACTTTCTGTACTAGCATTTTGGCAAGGCTTACTTTTTCATGGTACAAGAGATAAAAAACTTTGCAATACCCCGATTACAAGAACTTTTCTTGTTTCTGACTCATGTATCCAGCTGGGAGACCTCCTTGGTTACACTAGAATGAAGACTGCTTCCCAGATGGGAATATCCCATATGTGTCTATGTTGCAGGCATTTTTAGGGCACCTGAGGACGAGGAATGAGACAACACCAGTGATGGTATCTACGCCATAAGCTTTCTTATATCCTTTAGAAAGGCTTTTGTAGCACTTGGTGCATCTCCCCCTTGTATTTTGCACATCCAAAGCGCTGAACCACTGCTGAACCCTACATAAAGAGCCCTGTCTGCTCCTCTCCTTCAGCTGCTTGTGACTTCCTGTGTGACAATTGGATATTTGTGATGTGAAGAGAAGCGGCTGAGGCCCCACTGAAGCCTAGATAGGAACAGATTTACCACCACCAAAGCTAGGGTCACTGTGTCTGAACAGCACTGGTCATCCACAATTAGCATTACAAGTTCACGATGTCCTTTAAACGAGTCACTAACCAGAATATGAAAGACCATCTTCCTGGCTCTATGCCAAATTTAGTAGTGGCACTAAAGAGATGGGATACCTACTTCTGGACCCCATCCCAGTGCAGCTTGTCTCAACCCCTGGAAGACAGCCTGTGGCAAAGCGGTCTGAGTCTGACAAACCCATCATCACAGTCATCACGGAGCATTGTGGAGCCAGTGCACTGGCTAGCTGAAACCAGGACAAAACCCTCTAGCACTCCCTACAAGACTGACTCAACATCAGAACCCATCAAATTCACAGTGGCCTACTGTGCAATTCATTGTCCTTGTGTGCATTTACCCTCTGCCTCAATGCAGTCTCTGGAAGGCCCTCCCTATTTATTGACAAATTTGAGTACAACTTTGATGGACAAAGTTTCAGAAACAAAAGCAATGCAAATCCAAACTGTAAGTACATTGGGGAGATCATTCCTCTACATCCACACCTGGTATCATGACTGTTAACTTACCTACTTCAAAGCTGAAAATCTCTTCCGTTCTCAACTCATTTTTCTCACCATTCCTTCTAAGTCTCTCCTCCACTTCTCCCAACAATTATATCCCACTTTTCTCCACTTACAGTTCTCCAGGCTTAATAAACTCTTCCAGGTTTTACCATAGAAAGCAGGACAAGACCATCCAACCCATGGTGAAATCCCCTGCTTGTTCATTAATAAGACTCAACATTGAACAGTTAAGACTGTTGTTCTCTCCTGTACTCTTTCCTATCTGTCTGCAAGGGTTAGGAGACACTTTACAGTGGAAATGGATGGATTCCCAGCCCATGCAACTGCTAAAAAAGTAAGTTTTATAAAACACTATTTAGCTGTACCCTCGGCTCCTCTGCATGAAGGCTTATGCCATCTCCACCATCTATATTCACACACATCCTTCCCTACCCATCTGTTCCTGTTTGGCCTTCCTCCAGTAGTCATGCTAAAAGTATGACTCTGAACCTGCGAAAGCAGTGAGTAGGCACCACTGCTGTGCTCACCACCTAGCATGGAGCAAGAGACAGTTGCCCCAAGCACCTGCCAACTCTGAGTGCCTCACTGGAGGATGTCACCCAGCCACACTCCAGCATTTCTCCATCCTCCACATGCTCCCCGGCTCTGATGCCAGATGTCTCTGCTCTATCTTGCAAATACACTCTTGGTCCAATTACTCTTTCAGTGTCATCTGAGGATGCTTTTTTACATATTAGAAGCAAAGAGCTTGACCCAGAATAAGGGTATACAATGATGGCATTTGTCTTCTGGGGTGAGAGAAGGGAACAGTACATTTCAAGTCCAAATGTCATTATGTCAAGAAAATAGCCATACTGTTGTTTTTTTAAATTGTTTTTAAGAAAACAAACATTACTTACTGCCAGATACAAACAGTGATGCTGTTAACAAGGAGTAATATTTTAAAACACATAATTTATACAATAATTTCTTATACCAGAGCCCTTGGAGAAACTGCAACAATGTGAAGTTGGGGAAAGGCTCATTTGTGGGAATATATCCCATCTTTGTCCTGTTTTTCACTTGTGTAATCAACACCTAAGAACTATATTCCTTTTATTCCTTTGCCCTGTATAGCCTTGCCCCATTTCCTCAAACTGAAAAGACAAAAAAAGACTCATCAATGTTCTGCTGATTCTCATTGTCCAATATATTTAGGTCTTTCCCAGTATCGCTGGAGTAGGCTCTTGGAGCAAGTAACCCAGGAAGTCTGTGTCTTTACCCACATCAACGAGGGCAGTTGGAGAACCAATTTAGTTGAAAATCTAGCGGTGATCTAGTGGATGTCTGGTAAGTGATGGTGGTCTCAGGTTGGGAGAAGCAGGTAATCTGGTGTCTTGGCAGACCACACTAGAAATGGGTGATGGAAACCCTGGACAGATAGCAGTGTCTTACTGCTGGTCCAGGCCTGCAATTTACCTGATGCTGGAGGGAGATGCCTTACTGCTCCTGGGTGGTGCCCCTAGGCAAGTTGGTGATACAGTACTAGTACTAGAAGTTCTCTGTTGTCTGCACATAGCAAGAGGACTTTCTGCCTTTCAATATTCCAGTGAAGTATATGGTTATCCAGTGAAAGTCTCTCCCAGGATGGCATTTTGCCACCTACAAGCTAAATGTCAGCTTGCTGAGGATTTCCTAAAATGTCGAATCCCTGTCCCAGGCAAAAGCTGCCCTTCCTGACCTTGCGTGTTTCTATTAATTTCCTAATCCCAACCAAGATTCTCAACCACCAGCCCTACTGGGCCAAATGGACAACAGTTACTTCATACAGGCACTTGTTTTGCAAGAGTGTGACAAAGCTGTGGTACTGACAGTTCTCCAACCATAGAAGGAACATACATCCTCCAGGCACCACATGCTCCAGGTTACCAGCTGGTGCAGTAGAAGACCTGACACAGCAATATCAACATTACTATAAAGGACAGGCCTGAATCTTCTGCCTAGACCATGGGATTTTTGAAGGATACCACACATGGAAACATTGTGTTGTATGATAACATGGTAGTGCATGTCATACCATTAGGTCTTGTGCTGGGAAATTCAATGGGCTCTTAAATTAAGTCCCTTGAAAGGTACAGAAGGGTACAGAAGGGTTGGTGCCCAGTATTTTTTGTGGAAAATCAACAATAAAGTCAGAAAGTGTAAGAGGACAATTCAAAGAGACAGTGAAAACCATCAGGGTATTTATCTTGAGGAATGCTCTGTCAGGAAAGGGTATGTGCAACCCTATTCTGTTCTTAGCCTTCCATAAACACAGATAGGAGATAAGATAGCAGAATTTTTGGCTGGAACTATGAATCAGAAAACATTTTACCATTGTTTAATTATACAATCCAAAACCAAAATAATTTGAGGTAAGAAACCAAATCTGTATCTGAATACCCCTAGAATTTGGGTTAGCTCATCACTGAATCTGATTCACACATGACAAGTCTTCAAAAAGTACATAATGTAAAATCCTAAACTCAAGATTTTGTATGTGAAACAGGAAACTCAGGAAGGGAAAGTAAGAGACTTTAACTATAAAAATGAGGTTATCAAGTGACCAAGCAGGACCTGGTCACCTGGGAAATGCAAATTCCTGCACCCAGGCATCAGAAAAGTCAGGGAGCGGACTGACTGGGAAGCAGCTTTGCAGAGAAGGACCCAAGGCTCCTGGTGGACAAGTTGACCATGAGTCAGCAATGCACACTTGTGGCAAAAAAGACCAACAACATTGCCAGCAAGTTATCGGAGGTGATCCTTCTCCTCTACGCAGTACTGGCCACTTCTGGAGTGCTGTATCCCATGGACATGGACATACTAAAGCAAGTCCTGCAGAGGTCCACAAAGATGATGAAGGGTCTGAAGCATCTTTCATAACAGGAGAGACTGACAGATCTGGGACTATTTAGCCTGGGGAACTTACCAGTTGTAACTTACCTGGCTTAGGGGGATCTTACCAGTGTGTATGAATGCCTGATGGGGACACGTAAAGAAGAGGAAGCCAGACTCTTTTCAGTGATACCCAGTAACAGGAAAAGAGGAAATAGGAACAAAAAACTGGCAGAATACTGGAAATTCTATTTAAACATGAGAATTGTTGGGAGTTTCTTTTACGTGAGGGTGATCAAACACTGGAGGAGGTTGGCCAGAGAACTCTATGGAGACATTCAAAGCCCAGCTGGACACAGCCCTGAGAAACCTGCTCTAGCTTACTCTGATTTGGGGAGGTAGATTGGACTAGATCTCCAGAAGTCCCTTCCAGCCGTAACGATTCTGTGATTCTGTAATTCTACATATGGAAGTAGAAAGTCTTTAGGAAAATATCCATTTCAGAGACTGCAGATACATTTTGAATACGATTTCAGGATGGTTTGAGGGTGAGGGTTAACTATATGTATTATATTTATGTATTAGAACATATATATTAGTATACATCAGAAATATATTCCAATATAACTCAATATATTCTTAAACAAAAGGATGGGTTATCTGAGAATGTATCTTGGTTGGTAGCTTAGAGATTTGAGCAAAAATCTCGGATTAGAATTGCAAAAATTCAAAAAATTCAAGTCTAAGCTGATGACGTATCAGTTAATCAAAACAGTATTATATAACAGTGATAATGAGTATTCAGACATGTAAAATTTACAAGATAACAAGAAATATGAAGCCAGTGCCATATAGAGTATTCTTGCCTGGGAAGAAAAGTTCTGAAGTACAAAAGCTAGTCTCTACCATGCAGCTGCTCAATTTTCTAGCACCCTCTGACATTTCCTCTGGGTTATCTTTCATACATTATTGTTTCCTATTAACGTTTGCAAAGCTAATTGTACATCTCTGATTGCTCCTTGAGTCTTTCATTTGTGGTGACGCCCAAGCAAAACCTTGACAAAGATTAGGTAGAAGGTATACTGTAATCACTGCTTGCAACGTTGACCTCGAATGTCTTCCAGTTTGCTTGCACTTCACCATCAATGTGCTTTTTACCTGATATACGGTACTTACAGTCCTAGTTTTTTACAGTAAGGACTGTAGTCTACTCTAGCTGATGGTAGGCACTGACATATTTGTTCACAAGACAAGATCAAGATGCCACTGAGACAGTAAAATTAAAAAAAAATGGCAATATTTATTAAACAGTAGAATGTAACTAATTTAATAATAGTTAAAAGTTGTCTCCTCTAGGAGTGCTCAGCTCAGGGATTCTTCACAGAGAAGAGAATGCTAACTTTCATCTTATAAGGGCCACTGAAGCCCTTTCATGTGACTCATGAGAACCTATTGAAAATAAAGGCTACACTTTTAGTTTCATACTGGCAATTTATACATTAATCCTAAATTGCTCATCCATTACAAAAAGTACACGAGCACCTGCCCTGTCCCTCACATCCAAGCACTGCTTGGTACACTACAATAGACTGTAGCAGCAGAACTGAGCTGGTTGATATTAAATAAGTTTTTGAAGAAGCCTGAAATCTATTGGTGTATTTTGTCTCTTCATCTGAAATTTAAAAATTATTCATGTTCAAGAGAGTATTGGACACTCTTACAGAGGCAGGCAATTTAACATAACTGGCCACTGTTCACAGTCAGGATACATTCAGACCATCTCTTTCTTTTGTTATCTTTAGTAGCTAATAATCACAGTTGGGAATCTGAGCCTCATTCAACTCTCTGGTCACTTAACACAATATTTTTGGTTTCACTGGTTGCATAAAAGATCATGGCAAACAATAAGCTCACCTGATGCAGACCAGTGGAAACTGTTTAAACCATGAGCTTTAGTGTAGCTAAGGCAACTCAGAGTGGTTGAGCTTCTGTCCCTGCCATTACAGTGAACTGTGCAGTATGTATACTCCAGCTTCTTTGTTTAAAAAAAGGCAAGTCTTCTGCTACTGCAGAAAAGTCAATGAATGTTTTGTGTAAAATCTACGGGAGGATATAGTCCTAAAGCATTCCGCAGCTGTTAACTATATGTTTTCTTTTTCCTCCCAAGATTGTGCTTACAAACAGTAGTCAAATACTATTATTGCTATAATTGAGACATCTGTTAAAACAGTAAAAACAAAAAGCACCACAGTAGAAAGGAAAATTTTAAAACAATTCTAGTCAATGGTAGAAGGACAAACAAAAGGTTTTACAAACAGATAAGGATCAGGAGAATTTTGAGGGAGACTATAGTCTCTTGGTGTGATGGATGGAGGCGAGTTGATGACAGATGAGGCACAGAGTGCTGCAAAGCTAAAAGATTTCTTTGTCTCAAGTATGTTCACTAGGGAGAAAGAGGGAAACATGCCAGAATCAGAGAGAAGTTTCCTGGAGGCAGAAAATGAAAAATTAATGAAATGAAGAGTGACACCAGAATAAGTAAAAAGGAATCAGTCAGTGAAAAGGAATGTACAATTCTAGTATTGGATGGCCTGTATCCCAGCACTCAAAAAGATACTGTATTTATACATTTTAACTAAGTTGGGAACTAAATTTATTACTGTCAATAGAAAAGGCAGATGACTTACACACTTACCAGAGTTCATTAGGGGTTGAGGGATGGGTAAAAAGAGATTTCAGGGGAAAAGACTTTAGAATGGTGTGGATTAGGGTACAAACAGCAAGCAGCTCTGAAATAAAACAGACTCTGAACACTGGCTGCAGAAGCCAGTATTTTCACACTGCATGTCTAAATGAAGGTAAAATGTTGCAGAGTAAAAGTTTGTGTACACAGACATGTGAATAAGGGTTCTAACACTTCAATTTAAGAGAGGTTTTAGATAACTAAATTATCAAATTTTTAAATTATTACCTGGGTCTTTAAAAGCTTTACATAGAAAAGTATTGTATGCATATACATGTATGCATTATTTGGTATTATTCTGAAGTGTAATTGCAATTAAGTTATGTACTAGTAAGTTTCTAAATCAGGATTCACAAAGCACAAACTGAAGACAGGATATGCATAAAGGTATGGAGAGTTATATCAGACCTCGAATCTGCCAAAGAAATATAGAAACCCCCCTATTTAAATGTATGACTTAAATTAGTAAGGACAGGAGGACTGGGCTGAAAATTTATGGTAGCTGGATATAATGGGCTAGAGACTTAAATCAGTATGTTGATCTCTCAACAAGTTACAAAAAACCATGCAGTTATCTAAAGAGAGGAGATCATTAATGACATAAGGACAAGGAAGAAAACAACTTAGATTAGCGATGACAGCATTTTGCACTGCATTACAACCAGGATTTTAAAAATAAATCCAATTTCTAGAACTATGAAACACAACGTGAAAAAGTTTGCCATAAAAAAATTAAAACCAGACATAGCCAAATAGAATTAAACACTCCACAGGTCACACTCAGGCTTTGTTAAACCTCGTAGTTTGATGTGCGTATTTTACAGTACCAACCATAAGCCACAGTGAGATGTGGAACCTCCTCATGCTAACCATGATACAAACCTGTAAGCATCCGCTGAACAAATCTACTTTTTACTGAAGTCAATTAAGCAATTCGTGTAAATTTGTATTCACTAATAAATACAAATCATTACAAATTCAGAGTAGCACCTTGCTTCTCAAATGGTACTGTTGATTTCACAGCATTGTATAACTCAATACCAGCTACTTCTCAAGTGAAGATGCAAACAAGTTTAGATACTATGACAGAAGAATAGGGATGAAGGGAGATAAAATACTCTCAGATAGGAATAGGATTATGGAAATGAATCGTGCAATTCCTTGGTGTGAATTAATTCAACACTGATGATGTTTTTGAAAACCACACTGAGGCAATAAAGCAATATTGATCTTCTCAATTTCTACAGACCCAAACTGATAACATTAAAATAGAAATTATGGAAGATAGAATGAAAATAATCAATAACAGTCTGCATATTGCTACACTGTGCACAAAAAAAATGCTCTGTTGATTGCAATTACAATGCATACTAATTCATGAATATTAACTAAGTCTTAATCTTTTTCTTGTGGGAAAAGTCATTCTCAGAAGTGAAACAAACTTCTTCACTACCACATCTCATACTGCATCCCCACCGCCAGTTGTTCATTACCATGATCAATAACCATTTTCTGCTTATTTCATCATCACCCAAAAAGTGCACAATGCCTTCACCTTTTTGAAGTATTGAGGGATGTTACTTCTCTTCTTTTTACGTACACATGTCAGCGTCTATTTATTTCAGTGAATATGGCCAGAGAAACAGGCCCTATTCTAGAAAGAGAATGTCAAAGGTTTGTGACAGTCTTTATTAGGAGTTTGCTTCGCAGTTTGCAGTTAGCCCTGGAGATGATTCTCTCTCTCCTACCAATGAGCAACTACATCACTTGTAGAGTTCCTTTGTGCTGGAACTGCTCAATGTAACCGCAGAGTCAAAGTGTAAGATGAGAATGTGTGCCACTCAGCCCTGCGTTTAAATTCACCAGGCAATCCCTCCTATTCGACAGAGACAGCCAAGAGAGAAGCTAGTAGTAACCGCTAAAACATGCCAGCTGTTTATTTGGCTTTCTTCCCTCAAAGATTACTAAACAGCACAGACTGAAACAAAGGATTAGGAATGCTCATGATTTCATTTTGCTAGAAATACCACAACTAGAAGGAGATATCCTGTATTATAAATTGTTTTAAGTATGACATTTTATTTTTTCTACCTATTTCAACTAGAACAAAGCCAAATCAGTTAAATAAAATGAATGCAAATAAATGAAAACGTCTGGGATTTTTCAGCAGAAAGACAAAGCTTTTACAATCTGATTCTGAGCAATCAACATATCACTCTCTGCTACACTAACTGCAATAGGAATTCGATATTTGAGCTCTTGATACTTGTTTTCAAGATGCAATTGGACAGGTCTCATCGAGGCTCCCTTTCCTACAAAAGGTTGGACCAGATGATCTTTTGAGGTCCCTTCTATCCTGGGCAGTTCTATGATGATTGAAATATTATTTTTTCCATTGCTTTCTAACTAGGTTACCTTAGTACCGTGTTTGCTTCTTAACAAGTTTAAAAGCAGTACACTGGAATTATATGATAGCTATCAGTGCAGACTGAATTTCTTCATCAAGTAGTGGGGAGTGTATAATCTTGTGCACCGGACTGATCATGCAACTCGCTGCTGCTTTAGGCAGGCAGTTAAGGTAATTGCCCATCATAGAGACTCTTACACTGATTGCACGTTAGAAAGAGGAGGCAACTGGTTTCCCATTCTCTCATTTGCTGATACTAGCTTTATGGTGCTACCACCAGATCTATGTGTAATGCATGACTCTTTACAACTTTGTTTACATGGCACAAAATATATTTTGTTTACTACAGAAATCTTAACCAAGCTTTAAATGTTCATTGAGAACCAAAACAATCCAAAAAATTAAACCCCATTTCCTCATAAACTAATAGTGTTAGCAGTCAATTTAAGCAACAAAACAAGCAGTTTGCAAACTATTTAAAAGGCATGCTTCCTTTCCTGAGTACTTCTTGGTGCCCTAAATGAGAAAAATGTACTGATCTTAATAGAAACAATTATGAGCAGAAGCTTTTGCTTTCTAATTGAAGTAGAGTTGCTACTAGAACACAGCTTTTCTTTGTCATGTTGTAATTAAAACTACTCCTTACACATTTATGTATGTGCATGAGAGACAGTGGTCCAAACACCTACATCTATGTGATTAGAACACTGAAATAAAGATGGCTGTGATGTTTAGCCTTTTAATGAGTGCAAATATACATAGAAATGGTAAGATAGCATATAATCAATCTACTAGTGTCTATCCACAGAACATGCAAAGACCATGTCAAAAAAATGTTTTCTCACTTAACTTTGAATGGTATAACCTCTAAATTATATTGTCACTGCTTTTAATTCTTTTTCCTGATATTGCCAAAAGCAAGGCCCGTTATAGCCACTGATGTTTCATGAAAATAGTTCCTCTAAGTATGAAAACGTAGCAGTAGCTTTAAGAAGGTTGAAGAGAATGTTTTATAAACTGTACTGCTGACACATAAAGCCAAGTGTTCAGCAGCCTACTACACCAAACATTACACCTCTCAGTTTATTGGGACTGCTAGCCTTCATTGACCAAATGAAGATATCTATAATACAGAAGACTCTTATCTAAGCTCATCACTCTAAATGCTGCTGACTATAAAGGAGGCCTAAGGCACTGAGCTCAAATGTAGATATCTAAATTGTAGAAGAGACAAATCAACCCGCACATGTCTTTTAGCACCTCTCTCGAAGGAATGCTAAGGGAAATTCCACTTTTTACACTACTGAGGCCTTTCATGTCATCTCAACACACAAGCACAGCAAAGAATACAATTCTTTTTTGTATTCAAAGAATACAATTCTGGTCTACAAGATTCTTATATCAAAGCGCTTAAAATTCTGTCTTTTCTAAAAGTAATCATCTGACAGAGTTCAGGACAGCTGCTATACTACATTCCTCAGGCTGTTTCCCCTATATTTAAACAAAACAAATATAAATTAAATATGTTGTATAACATAGCAATGTGCTTAGGTGTTAACACTTCTCTAATGTGTGTAAAAAGACTTCAATTTGTGTATGTTCTATTAACCTGAATAATACAGAAAATGAAGCATTTACAACGTAGTAGATCATACTGACCTGATGTGTCATTATATTAAGCTCTCATGTCACAAATGCAGGGTGTTACCTCATATCCAAGCAAATCTGAACACATTGCAGACACAATACAATTTTCTTGGAGATAAATACTTAAGTGCACAGCTGGACAACTTTACCAGTAGCGTACAAGTGAGAAACATGGAAGAAGATGCTTGCAGATAAGATGTGGCCCATAGCAGGTGAGAGCAGAGGCTAACATAAACTTTGCTTTGCCAGGGAACAATTACAGGCATGTCAGATCACTGTGGCAGAGGTTGAAGTGTCAGCAATGTGAGGGAACAAAGAAAATACTTCTAAGTATAGTAAGGCTTGAAAGAAAATACTTTTAAGTATAGCAAGGCTATGGTTTTATTACTATGCCTTCAAACTTTAACTTGGGCCTTTTTGCCAGTGGCAAGATTCCTTTGGTTTAAACAATCACTTGCCATGGTCTAAATTACTGCTGGTACAGAGCCGACACACAAATCTACCATTCTCATTCTGCTGCTAGTACTTTGTGACTAAAACTTGGCAAAATGCTGTTCAGACCCAAACTCAGAAACTTCCTAGTCACCTTGCTTGCATCAATATAAAACTTGGTTTTACACAAGTAGTGATAAAAAGGATTTCCAGCTTTTATCCTGGACACCAGGGTTTTGAGGTACCAAGTGGACGACACTTGGAGAATGAACCCAGGTTTGCTCAGAAAGATTTGTGTAGGCACCATAAAGAAGTCTTTCCAAAATTAAGTCAGCAGTGTACTAAGTTCTTGAATAATGTCTTACTGATTTGAGAAAGCAATTCAGGCTTCAAACATACCTCAATCTTTGTTAAAGGCAAAGAAATATGGGAAGTCAAATACAGAAATGATGTGAATGAATATGTGGTCTATCAGTGTCTTATCCACCATCTCATGTAAGCTTCCTATGACAAAAAAACAACCTGAATTAGTTTTAACCCTGATATGGTTTCCGGGGGGGGGGGGGGGGGGAAGAACATTTAAAAACTCAGGAGTGAGGTCACCACAATACATTTACAAAAACATCACAAAACATGCCATGTTTTGGAGCAGAGCAGTAGAACATCTCAGCTCCATCTGTAAGCCCAGCTTCTACTCAAAATGCCACAGGATGGCTCTGGTGGGTTTGGAAGTGTCCCCTGATCACCGCTTAGATCCATGGATGACATTGGGCTGTTAGGCTTAGCTGGAACAGAGGGCTGGCACACTGAGGGTAGGCAGTGCCAAACAGGCAGCCATTCTCTGCAGTCCTCACCTGTCTTGTGATTAATATGCTCTTTGTTCAGTAACTGTGATATATAATAGATTAATATATTAGTTTAATGCAAAATAGGTTGATATAAAATGAGTGCAGAGAAGGTACGACTGTCTCAACACATTTGGTACACTCGGGGACACCAGAAAAGGCTGAGAGCTCAGCTATCTTGAAGCCACAACAGTGAAATTCATAGAAAATTATATTCACATTTTCCTTGTCCAGGACCATCAGGCTTCTCCTCCATGTCACTCCAACTTCTGACAAGGCTCTTGGACTGTATTCAACTTGCCTCCTTGGACCTTACAGGGAGAAGTCTCTCACAGAATCACAGAATCATCTAGGTTGGAAAAGACCTTGAAGATCATCCAGTCCAACCATCAACCCAACATTAACAGTTACCAACTACACCATATCCCTCAGTGCTATGTCGACCCTGCTCTTAAACACCTCCAGGGATAGGGACTCCACCACTGCCCTGGGCAGCCCATTCCAATGCCTAACAACCCATTCTGTAAAGAAATACTTCCTAATATCCAGTCTAAACCTTCCTTGGTGCAACTTGAGGCCATTCCTTCTTGTCCTATCGCTTATTACTTGGTTAAAGAGACTCATCCCCAGCTCTCTGCAACCTCCTTTCAGGTAGTTGTAGAGGGCGATGAGGTCTCCCCTCAGCCTCCTCTTCTCCAGACTAAACAACCCCAGTTCCCTCAGCCGCTCCTCGTACGACATGTGCTCCAGACCCTTCACCAGCTTCGTTGCCCTTCTCTGGACACACTCGAGTAATTCAATGTCCTTTTTGTAGTGAGGGGCCCAAAACTGAACACAGTAATCGAGGTGAGGCCTCACCAATGCCGAGTACACGGGTAAAATCACTTCCCTGTCCCTGCTGGCCACGCTATTTCTGATGCAAGCCAGGATACCATTGGCCCTCTTGGCCACCTGGGCACACTGCTGGCTCATGTCTCACAGTAGACATGTGATGGCTCACAGTAGACTGTCATGATCTCCACAGCATGGCGCATTTTTCTAATGAACATTACTCATGTTTGCAATAGCTAACAGTACTGAAACGTAAATTATGCCTATTTGAACTGAGATGAACATGACAGAATCCACTTAATGGGATATTATTGAAAGCTCCTCCCAAAAATTCAGTCAGCACCACTTCAGTCACACCTGGTTAATAGCTGAACGTTACCTTTGTAATCAATTTTGGAAGAGAAAATTTAGTTTCTAATACCCATGGTTACAGTGCCTCTTTTACCAGCTCAATCTTTATTTAACAATCTCCAGGAAACGTTAACCATATTCAACAACAAATGCATAAATTCCTTTTATTGTTCAACAGTGGTCAGCAAGCTAAACTAATGGGTGCACTAGAAATACATAAAATATAAAGACATAGAAGACCTTACTCTTTCCTATTGTGGACCATGTTTTACATCTGTTCAAAATTGCTGTGCCTGTTATGTGACAGGGCATGCATGGTGTGTCAAGGAAGAGTGACAGAGGGGGGAGCTGGAGTCCCCACTCACTATCCTCAGCAGAGTCAGAGGTGTGCAGTGGTGAGGCCAGCAGGCAGAGCCAGGACCCCCAGGTGCCATCCTCAGGCCACATGAGAACTTCCAGCATGACACAGGACTCCTCATTTCATCTGCCTTTGTAGCAAGGGAATAATACTACTTCCTTTATCCTGGTTTACCTCCTATTTGTCTCTTCAGATAGCAATTTACTTGTGCAGGTACCATTTTTCACTGTGTCCATATAGCACAATAGGATACCAATCTCAGTTAGGGCATCAATGTGTTAATACATCTAATAAAGGGTTGAATATATATTCCCTATATTTTGAAGAGTAGTTAATTATACTTTTTTCATAAAGCTGTACTTTTTCCTCTTTCCTTTAATAAAAATCCTCAATATTCAGTTGAGAAAGCAGGAAGTTATTTATGTCTCCCTGACATGGGAGCATAGCTTGGTCTCAGACGTCGTTTAAAGCAGCGTCAAAGCTATTCAAAACTGTATCAGGCTGGCTGCAGCCGCAGATCAATTGCAGTATAACTTCAGCCTTCTTTTCCCTGTCCTGGCAGCTTCAGGGATGTGCTAGATGACCTGACTAGACTTCTTTAAGCTCATACTCTAAGGAGTCTCTACCTGCAGAAATCTGGGAAATTTCTTGTTCCTTTATAACACAGGAGCACTTAGTAGCAGAGTTTCCAGAGTATCTAGGTAAGTAATAGAGCAGATACTGAAAACCAAGGTTTAGTTTTTTCTGTCATAAATCTAAATTACAATTTTGATATCTTTCAACTTATTCTAAAGAATACAAGTAATGATGCTTCTAAAGGATTCAGATGAAAACACACAACAAAGTTGGAAGTAGTTATACCTGTATTCATATCTTACTACTTACTCATATTTTACTCCCTCAAAAAACATTCAGCTACTGCACAAAAATTGTTCTCACCAGATGGGAACTATTATCTCCTCTTGCCATGAGAGGAAAAGGGAAGGAGCTTTTTCAAAAAAAATAAATTCTGGGGTATAAATGAAGACAAAATTCAAATATCCACAATTATAAAGTTGTACTGGTTAGAAAAGCCTTTTCCCAAACATGAAAAATTAACAGCCTGGCAGCATGGATTAATTATGGATTAATATACATGGCTATAGTAACCCTTAGCTCCCAGTATTTTGAGTACACAGTGTTTGCAGTCACATACGTAAACACTGGCTATCTCGTAGAGAGCAGGATTTCTTCCTAAGAAGAGTACATATAGAAACATGCTTTAGAAATTTGTGTAGTAATCTCTTGATGTTTAAAAATATAATGCTATACAGAATAGACTGGGCATCTGTTTTGGGTTAACTCTGGTAGGCAGATAAGCACCACAGAGACACTTGCTCACTTCTCCCAGAGAGATGGGGGAGAGAATTGGAAGGACAGAAGTTAGAAAACTTGTAGGTTAACATAAAGACAGTTTAATAAATAAATAAAAAAGAAACAAAGAAAAACAAACCCAAGAAAAACAGGTGATGCAAAAAAACCCAATTGCTCACCACCAGCTGACCAATGACCAGCCAGTCCCCGAGCAACAGCAGTCCTGGCAACTTTTATTTCTGACCATGTCCTGTGGTATGGGATATCCCTGTGGTCATCTGGGGTCAGCTGTCCCGGCTGTGTCTGCTCCCAACCCCTTGTGCACCCCCAGCCCACTCACTGGTGGGACAGCATAAGAAACAGAAAAGGCTGTGATGCTGTGCAAGCACTGTTCAGCAATAGATAAAACATCACTGTGTTACCAACACTGTTTTGGTCACAAATGCAAAACATAGCACCATAGAAGCTGCTATGAAGAACATTAACCCCATCCTTGCCAAAAACAGTACAGCATGCCTACTGGTACTCTCTTGTACCTTGAACTCGGCACATCCTCTGGCTAGCATTGCCTACACCTGGTACATAAACGGTGCACCACCATCCAAATGTATGAGCTGCAGTGTGGAAGCTTTATCACTGTGCTGGGATAGCTGCTCAGCAAGACTTACTCACTAGAGTGTCATGCAGTCACATCACTTCCACTCCCAGTACTCACTCATGCTGAAACAAGTTTTATGCCTTGCCTCATCGTTCTGGTAGCTCCAGGCCAGTCTGGGTCCTTCTGTAGTGGGAGACACTGATTTGCCCAATTACATGTCATATTATCTTAGACCCATATAAAACAGGCCATATAAAAGAATGACACCTTCCCTCCTGAATGAACAGTGAGAAGTTAGCAATTACTGTGGTCCATGTGTTATGGCTTTATCTCTCCTACACCAGCTACCAGGTAAGGGTAGGGAACCAATCCCTATCAAGCACACTTCTTTCTGTCATGTGCTAAATGACATTCATGCTTAGCTACACACCTGGATCTGCACAGAACATCCTGAACAGAGGCAGTGCAACGTGTCCATTACCACTGCAGTCCGTGAGAGGCTGAAGCACATGAACAGTGACGCTGTCCACCTTGAACATGATCCACATCACCTAATCCTAGAACCAGAACTCCAGTGCAACAAGGTGCTAAGTCCTGTAAGCGAGTCCCAAAAGAGAAAGGTTAGTCTCAAGGTTTTGCATCATTTTGGAACACAGTATCTGTCACCTATCCTTGACTCTTGGTAGACTCAGACCTGCCTGGTGACTTAAACACACAATCAGCATAATATTGTTATAAGTGAATATGTACAGTCACCATTGTTATAGCAGTGCTTTTGGATGATGTCTGTTTTTCATCTGCATCTTCTCACTTTATTTAAGAACTGATTAGATGCTAGTCCTCATATATTCCATGCTTCAACACAGTGCTGACAGTGTTCCAGAAGCCAGGGTCACCCTTTTCAGGGATGACCCAGTCTACAGCTCACACCAAGAACCAGGAATGGTTAAGACACAGGCAGCAAAGATTAGCCACATCTGACTAAAAGGCCCCCATACTCTACTCAGTCATCTCTGAAGGGTTCAGGGCACAGAGGCTGCTGCGGGTGCAGGGGGTGTTAGAGAAGTCTGCAGGGCTATGACTCCCCTTTGGAGATTGGCTGTAGTGTCCTGCGGGGCTTGGAGGTTACCCTGGAGTTCTGGAGGGCTGATGTCATAGAAAGGGCAGGTCCCATAGCACCCACCATGGAGGCAAGGTCCTATATCGCCTGGGGGTCAGGCTCCACAGTGCTGGGCCCATCGGCAGGGTCGAGGAGGGCCGGGGGGAGGCCAGGCAGGGCTGGCAGGGCTGCTGGGGCCCTTGGGGCCTGGATGAGAGATTGGCAGTACTCTTCATCAAAGACTAAGCTTATTCAAACAGGTTTTTAACAGTTCATAAAGCAAAGCTTCTTTTCCTCTGATAATTCAAAATGGCCAAAATCTCCTGAAGACACTGGTGACCAGAACCTGATATTTGTTGACAGCTGAATTTGTTTACTCCCTGTTTAGGATCTGCTAATGGCAAATTGCTACAGAGAGAAATCAGAAAGCATAAGGATGAAAAAATGTTTTCCACATCATAAGTTGCTATTACCAGAATTACGGCATCCGAGAATTGCCATGAATAACATCTTCAGGCTGTCACAAGAACAAGTGTGCTTTCGTCCTTTCTTCCTTGTTGCCCACGACTTTGTCACACAAACAGTTAAGGTTTTCAGCTGTTTCCCACTACAGACTTTGTTGTAGGTCTGAGTTACCAGCCTCTTTCAACCCCTAATGTGCTCTTACTCTTGAATTATTTTCAAGCCAGAAGAAAATGTCAAAGAAGCAGGATTTTGGGTGGGGGGTGGGAAGGTAAGCCCATGGATACCTCTTTTCCAAAGCTCACTAGGTTCATATATAAGTCACTTTCATGCCATATTTTATACTTGCAGAATGCACAGATATTGTAAGGTAATTTTTAAAGTTGTATGTTAGGTCTAAATATACAATCCCATTAATGAATGACATGGACTGGAAATGGGGTTTATAAGTCTCTCTCCCATATTATATTTTGAAAGTGCAACCCCCTGTATTTTAAAATTGGGTTAATATGCTGTATAATAATAATTCATATTTATATTGCAGCTTTCATTCTGCTAGACCGCAGAATGCTTCCAATTACGTGCATACCACAGTACAGATGCAGCCATCTCTGTGGCAGGTGTAAAGCAGGCAACAGCAGAAGAGAGAGGAACTTCAGAGCTTAAGGCAGTATGGTCAACCTCTAGGCTGAAGCCACCAGCATAGAGCAGAATAACTTCATTTTAAGATAACATGAGAAGTCCTGAAGCCTACAAACTTAGTCTTCTTTTAAAAAATGAATGACAGAAATAAGTGCTGCATGGAGATGAACCAGCATTTCCATTAAAAGTACCACCACTGAAGTACTCTGAAAGCAAAAAAAAGGTAGGTTACAAACAATCTCTTTTGGATGCCTAAAAGCATAATGAAATAAGCAATTCAATTATTACTCTCTTTTTTCAGGAGGAAGAGGATTGCAGAGGACAGATAAAGAATGGAGGGGAATGGTTCAGAGAAAGTTGATTTTAATCCAAAATAAAATTGGAACAGGTCCCAGTCAAGTGATCGGTCTGATTTCTATTCAGTTTTGCCAGCCCGAGTGGGTCCCAGTATCACTATTATGCCCGGTATCATGTGATTAGTCTCATTGAGAGAACACAGTTTACATGCTGAAAGCTGATGGTATGAAGCCTTTAGTGTACACCTGCTTTTTTTGGAAACATTTCAAAGATGTTTCTTTCGGTGTGGCATAGTAGTAAAGTGAAGCCCTGTTTAAAAGAAATGCCTTTTTGGGGAAATGTTCTTGTGACAGGAAAAGGTAAAACAACAACTTCACGTGTTACTCTTTCAACTGATATTAGTTTTGATTTATTCAGCAGAAATTCCTCTTCATCTAAGGCTATTCCCAGCTTTCTGTCCTCTGATACAGAAGTCAGTCCCAAACACTAACACATAACCCTCTGAAGTCAGAAACTAGAGATACTTATGCAATTGTAACCTGGAATTTATGTTTGATAAACTCTTATTATAATCTTCATGCCAGATCTTCAAGGGAGCTTAGCTCCCATCCAGGAAGTAAATGAAGAGGTCAAAAGCTACCAGCTACAGTTGTTGGTTTTTTTAAAATCAAAGATGATGAGAGTTGCAGCTGCTCGGCTCTTCTAAAAAATTGGTCAAAATTTACGAGAGGGCCCTGGGGTAAAATGCTTTTCCCATGGGGATAAAATCTCTCTCTATCTGAAGTTACAATGAGTTGTAGAGAATTTTAAAATGGTCGTGATTATTGTTTGCTGTTGAGTTCTCCAGCTGTTAATGCAGGTGTACTCCTAGTTTTGTCCAAGGAAAACATATATTGTACATTCTTACTGCTAGTTGCTACTGGTTGAGCAAGAGAGGGTAATGGCTAACATGAGCAATAGAAAGCTAGAAAAAATTCATAAGGCAAAGAATCAAAATGTACAGAAAAACAAAGGACTCAAAAAAGAGGGTTAAGCAACACTTCTCTCCCCTCAATTTTTTTCATCTGCACTTCTTATTTAAAACTAAGATTTTGTGGCCTCTTTCCCACTCATTTTCTGCCTTCAAACGTGATAGAGAAGCTATTTTAAAAATATTTCCACAAATAGTCACACAGGCAGATATTTTTTACGAGACTGGAGACCAGTGTACATAAAAGGGCGTGCTTCCATGAAAGAACTTTTCATCTTCCCATCATCTTGGAAACTAGCAGTAATGAAAGTGTTTGTTTCTAACTCTTGTGCAAGTATGGTCTTCTAAGACAGACCAACATGTTATCTCCACAGGCTGGCTTGCCAAGCAGTGAGAATCAATGCACTTCTGGCACTTGATGTGACCTTTTTCCTTCACTCCCTCCAGATCAGATCATTCAGTAACCACTTCACAGGACTGGCACAAATTAAGAATGATCAAAGCTTGGGAGATATTTGATTTATAATTTTAATGGACATGTACATTGTGCATGTCTTTTAAAAATGAGGAACTGTAAAAAACTTAACTGACAGATAATGTGAAGTTTCAAAGAATACTTTTTTTTGCTTTTAATATTTTAATATCTTTTAGTGGTACAATTTGAAAGCTTTAGCTTCTTCAGGGAGATAATCTGCCTGAAGACCACAGTACAGCTAGGAAGCTGAAGCAAACTACGCTATCTGTTTTCTGTATAGAATGTGGATCTACTTTCACCTCAGACAATAATGCAGTCTCAAAGAGCAGTCTCTAATTTCTTGAAAGTCATTAAAATTGTCAAATACCCAACAGATTTTCAAATGAAACCTAAACATGAACAGTGTAACTACATTCATTTAAACTTTAAAATAACTTCCTGAAAGAACAGCACAAACCCATTCTGTAGATAATATTAAACAAACATTAACAGAAATAGATTTAGAACTAAAACAGAGTTTACTGAAATCCATCTACTGCCATTATTAAAAAGGTGTTTATAACAAAATTATCCATTATTTCTTATTCCTGTTATAAAGGTGTTCAGGGACTAGTTTCCACTACCAGAAGAAATATCATATCATTGATTAGGAGTCCTTCTTGTATCTTTCAATTTTCAGCAAAGCTCCTTCTGTCCTAGAAAAGGCAGGTGTTTGATCTGAAAACACATTACTTCAGAAATCTATTTTAAGAATTTCAAGCCTGAAACTAATGCGGCAGGTTTTAAAGCGTTGTTCTAAATAGATTGTCAGTTACTAATCACTAGTGTATTTCTACTGAGCATGCTCAGCATACGTATCTATAGGGAACAGAGGGCCCTAAAGACTTTCTGCTTATTATTTAGGACCACCATTTCATCTCATTTTCCTCTTACTAAGTCACAGAGATTTGATTCCATACTGGTCCAGTTAAGATCCTACAAGGATGACTATTTTACAGACAAATTAATATCAACTTCATTTTCAAAGCTTAAATATTAAAAATCACATAGTGAGAAGAATACCAACACTAAATCATCTTACTCTGTATCTATGGAGTATCAAAGTCTCCATGTCCTGCTTTTTAAGTTTCCCATAACCTTTCTATTAGCAGCAATGGACTCCAACAAATAATTCCCAAAGGAGATTATCTGTTCTTCCCAAAGCCTAAAACTACATGTTCAACTTCCCAAACATTTTTTGAAATTATGTTATGAAAAGCCAGTATCTACAGCTGTTATAAAGGTAGATTGTATAAGCCATATATGCTATATAAAGCTTCCTTCTTAGCACCAGTGGCAGAGAAACCTTCAATTCGACATGACTGTAACTGTGATATATGATACACAAATACATGCTTCATTGGCATCTGCATCGAGATAAATTTGTCCTTACCTTAGTAAATGCAGAATCAGCGTAAGTAATTAGCTTATTAAGAGTTTAAAAAGAGACGAGATGTAATAATCAGGTTGTATCCTCTCCCTGCTCCTACCTCAATACATCCCAAAGTTATTCCCATTTAGCTTCCAAAACAAAAATCAGAATAAAAAAGAATGTTGTCTTCCAGGTTCTGCTTTGCTTTCTGGAGTAAAGTTTTAAAGTAGCACAGGTGTCTGATAGATTCTTACTTAGTCTCATACCTGCAAGTCCTCTACATGTGATTGTTGAAGTGGTGTAGACTGAACAGAAGTATGCCTTGCTATACTAAAATATATACATTCTCAGAGGCAAAGTAAAGGTATTGAATTTTCAGGCTGGAAAATTTTCTTCTGAATCATGAGGTCACAGATTCCAACTGCCTTTTTTTCTGATGAAGAACATATTTGAATCATTTGGTCATTACAGCTTCATTTGATTGAATGGACTGCTGAAGTGGAAAGCTTCTACTTAGCTAGAGCCAAGTGTCTCATAACTTTTGAAGAAGGATAATAGTTGAAGAGTCCTTTTTATGTTTGTTTGCAACGTAAGACCAGAGATTTCTGTCCTGAAGGCGAGGGAGGACTAAAGCAGAGCTACTGACCAGTCATTGCTTAGTTTCTAGAGAAACTGGTTAGACTTATTGCATACATTCATGGAAAATATTGGCTAATAAACAGAAGTTGCAATCCTATGGAAAATAACTGTCCATAGGAAGTGAGGAAGTGAAAACAATAAAGATATGAAATTGCCATTGAATGTGTACTTTTCTAATACAGTGTGGAGATATGTCATAGTTGAACATTACAGTATTTGACATATAGTATTTATTCCAGAACACTATTACTATTATGACATTCATACTGAAAGAATTATCCTCAATTCCCTTCACTCTACAGTTGGTCCTATAAAGATCCAGCTAATTGGTATTTAAACAGTTTAGCAGTTACAGCTCTTGTTGGTTTCACTGTGCCAGCAGCTTCCTTTGCAGACATCGTCTAGTAAATTGTTATGCTAGTAAACTAAATAGGGCCAGGGCACTATGGCATGCAACTGTCCATATTATTTAATTGCTAGTACACTCCTTGGCATAGATTTGACTTGTGGGAACTAGCACTCTTCCAGGCAACACCTGGGCACAGTTTGGAGGGTAAGGCAAGTCTGGGATGGTTCCCAATACACAATACAGACAAGGCTGACATGTTTTAGGGAAGAAGGAAGTTTAGCCATATGGATGTAAGCCATGGTCTGCCACTTGCCCTCAGGGCCAAACAAGGAGCCAGGGCACTTTTTATTTACTTTGTATAGACAAGGACATTGAGACCAATTTTCTTCCATCATCATGACTCACTCTATCAAAGTCACAGATTTATAGCAGATGTGTAAAAGTCAGAGAATCACCACATCTCTTCGGTGTGTATTTTCAGGAGTGAGGAGGAATATAGGAGATGTGTCAATTATCTTCTTTTAAAAGTAACTTAAATGGGGTTAGACCTACTTTACATTTGCCCACTAATAACAGCATCTGCTATATTCTGATTTCTCATCTCTTCTTTTTTAACACCTGTAGGTAAACTGATGCAGTTTTAAATGTAAGGATTTGGACTTAGGTCTGTGATTTTGATTGCTTAGCTCTAACATCACAAAATAGGTTGTCAGAAGTTCATAGTTGCTCTCTCCCTTTAATTTGCTGCTTCAGAACATCAAGGGTTTTTTGTATCAGTTTCATTTATATTGACTAGCTTTGGTCATTAGCAGCATGGCGCAATCCAGTATTACAGTCTGCTCATGGATGAATGTGCACCCAACAGCCTGCTTTACCTGTAACTAACTGGGGCAGCATTCCTTTTCCTGTCACATATTCTGCTCAGATCATGCAAGAGTGAGCAGTACATGTTTGTTTGGCATTCCCACACATACATCAGAAAGCAAACACCTCATAGCCCCAGGATGCACAGTAGGTAGCCTTATACTGAACCTGAGCTTTTGAGTATCTTTGATGTTACCTCTCTGGAAAAAAAATCTGTTGCCATGAGGAACAATTCCCCATTCTATTATACCAACACATAGGGGCAGGTCCATTGGTTAGCAAAATTACACCTTAAGATAAGAAAAATAAAAACCAAAATCAAAAAAACCTTTCTGTAGTGTTAAGACAAAATCAAAATTGAACAGATACAGGGGAACAAGAATTAGCCTTACACCTTTCCTGTTGCTAGTGTGTCATGTATTGTTATTTTCCTAACCCAGCAAAAAAAACCCCAACCCTTATCTTATATGTAAAGGATATCTCCCTCTGTTTACATGCACATGAGTTACATGTCACTCATTTAGGCTTCCTGAGATTTTCTTCTCAATGCTATTGGTATGTAGCTGTGATGTTCTCATCCCAGTTTGTACATTTTTACGCTTTGATGGTTTATTTGGCTTTCCATTCATATTGTTTGAACTACCTGGCTCCTTTTCAGACTCAGAAGCCCTGCTGCTAACATGATACAGCAAGCTTACAATGCCCCAAATAAACATAATAGAGCTGGGAATTACATACTCTCTTCCTCATACAAAATCCCACCCCAAAATGACCCTTCTTTCACTCTCCCTCACAGGCACATATACACAACTGCACACAGTTAAGGCTCCTTACATAAACTCAACCAAACAAATAATTTGGCCCTTCAAGCACAAAGAAATTCTGCTGTCTTATCAGCTTCTCTTTCCTGATTCCAGCAAGTACCCAGTCTTCCAGGGTGCTTTGTGTTACCCTCTTCTAGTGCTACTCCACAGACCCCACCTGTTCCTAAGATATATTTGGTCAAAGACATATATATATATATGAAATCCTGGGGGGTAATTATTTCCTCTCTCTGCCTGCCTTGGCTGTTCCCAGCACAACCCACATGAACACAACATGTCTTCACAGAGCACTATACAGACTCTCCAGGACTACAGCATACTGACTCAGCATGCCCATCATGTGCTTCTCCCAGACCCAGCGGATATTTCAAAGCAGAAGGAGCTCCCACCCATCTAACCTATTTCTTCACCTCTCTGTTTCCCAGGTACATTTGACAGTCCTTCACTCAAGGGTAATATTCACTTTTTGCTTCTTTTTCACCACTGATACTGAATAAATAAAAGTCAGGAGCGGGGGAGAAAAAGATGGAAAGAGAGGAAAATGTAGTAATAGAATTAGATCTAAAAAACACCAATAGAGAACAAACAATTTTCCCCACCTTCTGAGATTTAAATATATATACACATAGCACTGAAACCCTGCTTGAAGTGTGTTGCGCAAATGCTAGAACAAAATGAGTAGAAACACTCTGGAACTACCTGCTTTCGTGATTCTGTACCATTTGGTTTTACTCTGGTCAGTAACATGAGCAACACATAAAACTCTGAAAAATCTGGATGGCATAATAATGTAAAAACAGACTAACTTGTGAGCAATGAATAATTTAAACAAAGGAAAACTTTTTTATCTCAGGAAAAAAGGTTTTAAGCTGAATTTGAATAAGGTCTGATCTTTCTTTTATATAAATCAGTAAGTTTCCAGTGGAAATGGTAAGCAATTTGTGATATTGTGTTGGTTTTGGTATGCCATTTTGAGACTTTCTCCATAAGTCATAATTTATCACAAAATTAAACATAATTATAGATGAAACTCAGATTTGTTTGAAGAGCAATTACAAAAAAAGGAATAGGGAAAACACTGGTACACTTACAGTCTAATGTACTACAGTAAAGTTCACAAAGAATATGAAAAGAAAAAATACAGTAACAGTTCCTAGAGAATGGAGATTTTTTGATTACTGTCGCTACTTGCTTAAGAAGTAGGCTCTTCCATGACCAGAATGAAAAAAATAAGTTTCCACAAAATTTAAAAATTCAAACACACAAAGACTGCGAAATGACAGAGCTAAGATCGTTCTTTTAAAAGGTTTTTTTTTGTAGTTAAATATTTTCTCTTTCTCTGAGCAAATAAAAATCCCTAGAATTTGATCATATGGCCTCACATTGCCAAGACTGGTTATCTGCCAAACTGGAATCATTTGTTCCACTGCACTAATTACTACCATGCAAGCATATGAAGCAACTGATGGCAGCAGTAGATTATTGTCCTCTACGTGTAGCAGAACTAGAGCAGAATGAGGCAGAACAGAAAGGTTAAGGCAGCCGAATCCTGCCTGAAGAATTGCAGCTGTCTCTGCCTCTGCTACAGAGAGCCCATGTCATGGCATTCGGGTCATTTCAGCCAGACATTGAGCAGGTCACACTTTACCTTTGGTTCCAAGCCTGGCACCCTATAGCCCGATTGTCAGAAACAACAGTATCAGACACTCCTACTAAAGGCAATAGGAACTCTGCTTTGAACATAACAAGTTCCACATAACACTAAGTGTTCTGAAAAATCTGGGGATTGTAAACTAACGAGCCAAAATTAATGAATTTTATCCTTTCTGTGCTGTAGTTTTTCATCAGAAGTGCGGCTAATGCCATGTTTTATCTTACCCAGCTACTGCAAGTGCTCAGGTACAACAGCAGCAAGCAACACAGAGAAATTAACAAGAAAGTTAATAATTTTGTCTTCAGTGGAAGATTGGAGGAACTGTAGTTCCTTGGATCTTCCCTTTTGCCCTTCTTGAACATAGGAGTGACCCTGGCTTTCTTCCAGTCTTCAGGCACCTCTCCCAGTCACTGTGACCCAGCCATCAAGAGTGGCTCCACAGTGACATCAGCCAGCTCCCTGAGCACTCATGGGTGCATCCTGTCAAGCCCCATGGACTTACGTATGTCCAGTCTAAGTGCTCCCTAACTCCCTTCTCCACTGAGGGTAAGTCTTCCTTGCTCCAGATGTTTAGGTTGTAAAGTGATGAAAGAACTGCTTCCTGATAATCATATCTTGTGCTAATGCTGCATAAATAATACAGAATAATACATCATTAAAGCAAAAATCAGCATGTGTTTGGAATGTTCTCACTGCTGCAACTATACAAAGACCTGCCCCAGGGAGCCAGCCATTTAGCTCAGAAGACAAATTTCTGTGATGAAGTTTGCTATATTTCACAGCTGTATTTCATGAACAGGAAAAAGAAAGAAAAGAGTACTACTATTCCTAAGTCTTATTTATTATATTGCTGCAGTTGCTTTTGCAACATCTATGAATTTTATTAGGGATGAGTATCCTACTGCTCTAAGCATATATAATGCTATAGATTACTAGAAGTCTTAAGCATATGTCATATATTCAGCAAAAAAAATACCTGCTCCAAAGAACTCCCAATTCACAGGTTAGAGGAGGAATGACAAATATATTCAAAACCAAGAGAAAGTAAGTCACATGAGAATTACAATAATATTCATTTGCTTGTAGGTATAAAAACAAATAAATAGGTATTAAACTACTAAAAAAATCTGAGACAATAAGGAGTTCAGGAAAAATGAGAGACGTACATTGGAAAAAATGTCTTAAAAGGGCTGTCAGGTGACATGGAATTAAGGGGAAAAAGGAAGGTTTGGCACACTGGATAAAGAAAATATTTGGTGCATATAAGACAGATATTTTTCAGATATAAATTTACTTCTACCTCACATAGACCTTTCTTCTAATAATGATGATAAATAAATGACATGAAAAAGGCTAGGCAGAGAATCTATTTTATATAAGCTTCATACCCAGAAAACATCCAGTCTAACATTTCCCCTGCAATTCATTCTTGTTTTCCCTTCCATTTAGTTTCTTGCTCACATATTTTAAAGGCCGTTGTCAACAACCATGTTGATATTGGCAGCTTTACAGCTGTGAAACCAGAAGCATTATGGAAGTCAGGCCTTCCCTCTCAGGAGCAAAGGGAACAAGGGGTTGTTTGCTGACTGCAGCACTCTCTGTCACCCCCGATACAGAGTTCGTTAAAGCCTTAGGGACGACCAGCCTTCTTGGAAGCAGAGTTGTTGTGACAATGGGAATCGCAGAAGTTGTGAACATAAGAACATTAGACATTTTAGTAAGAAGAAAAGGCTACTAGGCCAAACACACCTGTCTTTTTTGGTTTCTCTTGATTTTGTCATTTTCTTTTTTTCAGCATCTATCTCAATATTCCCTTCTCCAGAAACAAATACGCTTTTCTACATATTTTACAGTATTTGCTTATTTTCTAAAGCCATTCTGTTTGTGTATTCCCACTTGCAGGCAAGAATCTGCTCAGAATTCTTTAATCTTTTTCAGAATTCTCTCCTGTTTCTTGTGCTCCTTCCCAGTACCCAAGTGTATTTTACCAATTCCTTTCATATTTTAGGAGTTATTGGCTCAAATATTCATCCTGCCCCAGCTTAAATGGAAATCACGTGAACCATGTATTCTCAGAGAAACACCTGCCCTCTGCACAGAAAAACAAAGAAAGATTCTAACAGGATATTGAACAACATTGAAAATAGACTCCAAATATGCAATGCTAATTGATGTAGATTGCATACTTGAACACTGTGCTTAATTTTGCCCCTCTCCTCCAAAGAAGAGTATAGTGGAGAAACATATAGCCCCAGAAAGGCAATATTATGAGAAGCCTACTAATATTCCAATTAGATTGTGGGAGTAATAGGTGCATTCATTTCAGAGAGGAGATGAAAAAGACAGACTGTGAGGGGTACATTATTAAAAGTAGTGCACAATGGCAATAAACTAAAAAACATTTCTGTGTCTTCACACCCAGTTCAAGGATGAGTATATTTCATAATGTTGAAATAGTTTTACAGTGAATTAATAGAAACTTTGAAAATAATATGCCTTTAATTGTCTCATTAATTAGCACAGACCAGTGGAGTAGTCAAGACAGTGGCATTGTTGTGCATGCGCTACACAAGTGGAGAGCATCAGACAGCACTTGCCAGGGAAACTGAGAGTCTGCAGAGAGAGAGAGCAGACAAAGGCGGCGGAGAGACTGAGCACACACACAGACTAAGTGCGACTACCATCTGGGCCCACTTAGGGGTGGCTTGGTACAGACGAATGAACTAAGTGGGGAAAAGGGTAGCAAGACCGGACACTGAAAGAGACGAAAGGAGGACCAGGCAAGGGAGAAAAAACATAAGGGCAGGCATGGAGCAAAGCTGGTGCAAAAAGCCTGTCAGGGAGGGAAGGAGGGAATGGGCACAAGAGTCATTCAGCTCCAGGCAGTGAACGCCCAGCGATAGCTACGTGAAGGTCACTGCTTTGGCTGCTTTGCAGCTGCTTCTACTGCCGGCAGTCTCTGCCTCTTCTCAGCCCTCTCCATGGCCAGTTTAGGGAGGGCATTGGTTTAGGGGGCACCACCTGGGTCCCAGCATCCCCACAGTAAAATGGCCTCCCAGGCAGGCGGATGGGCACGGCAGCACCAGGGCAGAGGTGACCGCCCTGCGGTAGCACTCCCTGACTTCCATTTTGCATGTAAAGCCTAAACACAGCTTATACTCCCCCAGTTAACCTCTGCAGTTTCCTGCAGCTAGATGAATGTATTCTAACAGGTAAAAGGAACTATAGTTTAATGTGAGAATGAAAAATGTCACGTGAAGTGATAGCAACTAGCACTAACAGTTGTCCTTATGTTATTTCTTAATAATTCAAAAATGTTGAAGGATAAAAGTGTGGAGAAGATAATTTATGTAAAAATACAGGCTTTTTTAGACATGTAAACACTTTAATCCCTCAAATTAAATGGTAGGAGGCCAGTGTCCAAGGATGGTTACCAGAGTAGTCTGCATATTAATCTGGACATTTATAATGACTCCTACAAGTTGGGTTTTATTTTGCAAAGTTAAAACAAAGTTTTGCAAATGACCAGGGAGTCAGCAAAGCCCACCTCTGTGTCTGGCAGATGTTAAATGTAGTGCTTTATTTATTCTATACCATCTCCATCTTCCAATATGACTCATTAAATCTTCTTTTCTATTTGTATTCCTCCTTTACACCAACAGTACTTTGATCACTGCATATAATAAAATACTGTACAATTTTTTCATCAGTGTATTAGACTCTAAGCAAACTGCTTATGCATAGAATAAGGGAATTTGCATTCAATAACTAATATCCTGAGTTCCTGCAGGTAGTATATTAAGTCATCAGCATTAAGAAAGGTATTTTGGTTTGCTTCATGGTAGTCTCAGTAGACAGGGCTACTTTACAGGCTTAAATTTTATTTAAATTGCAAGTTGCTTCAACAATGAAACAGCAAACAAGCCAGTTGGTGATTCCCCCTTCTCTTTGTTGCTCCGCTTCCATTAATCCGTATATAACAGGAGTGCAGAAGTCTGGGCAGAAAGCAACAGAAGGGTTTTCACCTAACATGCCTATGACCATTTTGATTTGGATCCTGGAACATTTATCAACCTGTTCCCCTATGATTACACATCCAGTTATGAAAACCCATTAGCCTTTGTTTTAGGTCCAGTGGCAAACAGCGTGGTGGTAAAGCATTCTCGGAATGCCCTCTGACACATTACAGCCAAGTTAGTACCTCATTTAAGCTGCTTATCTGAAATCCATACTGTGGATCTGATGGAGGGATTTAGGATCAGAGAAGGCATGAGCATGCAGAAGCGAACTCACAACCAACTACTTTCTAATATTTTTAATCACAGCCAAGGAAGGTGCTGAAGTTCAAAATGTTTAAGAAAGAAATGTGAAACACAGTACTAAGAAGAAGCTGATCGATATTAAATGAAATGCTGGTTGACCTACTGGATGAATCTCTTCCTTTAGACCATAGCAGGAAAACCTAATTCCTAACTTCTTTTGGGAAGTGATATGTGTACACAAGCCATGCATCAGGACCACATCTGGAATGTCACATCACATGGACAGACAAAAGACTGATTTTGTCCTATAGACATTGCTGGGAGGGAAGTGGGGCAAAACTTAGCAGTAGTCCTTTGCATGAAGAGCCCAGCGTGATCCAGAGACCTACTGCAGACCACATCTTACAGCACTGCAGATTGCAAGCTGTTCTCAAACCACTTAAGAAAAATGGAAACATGTTTTTCTGTATAGTTTCGTACAGTTTCCTTATGTGTAGCCAGCTATCATTACTTTTTGTGGTGGTTTTCTAATGGAGAAAGCAAGATTTAAAGAAATAAAAAAATATTAATCTTGGTTTGTCTAAACCAAACACCTGACATGCTACCAAAGTACCAAGAAAACTACTGAAAAACTTGCATTTGAACTGATTGAATTTCATGTGGCAGTACTCCTTGGTACTGTGGAATAAAACTGTAAGTACTGTATGGCAGATTTATATAATACAAAACAATGTACTGTAGTAAAACAATGATAATTAGGAAACTAAAAAGTGAAAAAAGTTTCTGCTCTTTCTGGATCCACTGTAACAACACAGGTATGGCAAATGTTCTATAAAAATAACAAGACATGTCTAACAATAGAAATTATATATTTTAACAATCATTACAATTGTATAAATGCCTCCTGTTCTCCACTGCTATGATCACAAGGCCATAGCCACCTATGCCTTGCCTGAGAATAATCAATGCCATTAGAGAACTGGTGACACATCAGACTTCGTGTAACACATTAAGTGAAAAGTAAATGTACTCCAGGTTAGTACAACAGACATGTGTAACTCTACTCAGACTGAGTGCCACGCTCAGGGAATTCCCTCAATGACTTCCCTGACTGACAGAAGAATCAGTTTCTGATCTCATTCAAGACTAATATAAATAACAGGATTTGCCTCTCTCCTCTACAGCTTACAGCTAAGACAAATATATGGCACTGGTCATCCAGGAAAGCACTTTTAAGAGGAAAATCCAAAATGCCTTAGAGCTTAGAGAACAAAAAACTCAGATAGCTGAACACTGAAAATATTGCCCTAATTACTTTAGGAATGAAACTGACTTCATTTTTTAATAACCAAAGGCTAAGTCTCTGACAATTATTTATTTTTAAATGACCTATAACTAACATGTTTTAACATGGAATATGAAAATCAAAAGATAGATCAAGGAAATCACAGCTGCAATGAAAAGACATAAAGCAGCACCAGACTTTTCACAGCTCTCTGCAAGTTCTAGAACTTTTCTTGTGCTTTTTTCCTTGTTTCTCATATTCAAATAACACAAATATCCTGCTCAGAATGCCACTCAGAGCTGATGGCAAATCCCACATCGTAGTGGCTCTAGAAACCATCCCCCATTCTCAGTGTCTCCTGGCAGCAGCAGTTTTCTGTATGTCTGGTTGCAGCACTGTTCCTCATGCTTTGATACAGGTCATTAGGCTGGGTCTCCTGTTGGAACTATCACTTGAAATGGCAGCCCCCAGGGGTTATGCTGCTGCCAAATTCAGATCAGGGGAGTGAAAAAACACATTTTCAGATCTTTTGAAAAGCTGCTTTTAAACTCCTTGTTCAAATATAGATAGACTCTCATTACGGTCCTGATTCTGTACGCTGATTGTGTTGAGATGGAATCCAATAACAGGATTGCAGCTTAAATTCATTTTCCTGCAGGCACTCAATATTCCCTCTGAATATCCCTACAATAATAACACTTTGAATGCATATTCCACATTTTGTCTGTGGAATTCAAAAGGGTGTTATAAACATCCAGGGACACATCCTGTTCTCTCTGCAGTAGTTAGAGATCCTCCCCAGCTGAACATCTCCTAACACGCAGAGCAAAGAGGGCACTAATCTGTGGAGTGAGGCGCTCGGCGTGACCCTGCACAATGAGGTGGAAAACAGAAATCCCTGCCAATAAAACAGAAGCTGTGGGAGTTCATGCAATTTTGGATCTGTGGAATAAGAGCTGCCAACCTCTTTTTATGAAAATGATTTGTTTTGCCACCCAGCCTTCCTTATGGGCTTGTCTGTGCGCATCCAGGACTGTAACAGACCCCAGTTCTTCTGCCCATGCTCCAACCTGGACAGACACAAAGCAGATTCAGTCAGGGATTAATCGTGCTAACAAAGCCTTAAGAGTGGTAGGTCAGACCTGGCTGACATCCAGTCAGCCTGAACAGCAGGCAGAACGAGCCTGACCACACGAGTTGGTACTTGCATTCAGTGTGCAAGATGTGATTCACCATCTAAGGACTACTTAGAAATGATACACTTATTATGTAGATTAAAAAACCAGAATCACAAATGTTAAAAGAAAAGCCAGTGCTGACAGTGACAGATCTAAGCATAGAATTCAGTATGTGGATACTACTCTGAGGGTGTAGTATATTTGCTAGTAATGATCACCACTGTCTAATGATTAATAACCACCTGAACTCCAAGCCCATTTTTTTATCCTTATGGAGAGCTACAGAGACACCTCCCTTCTGAAAAGAGGCTGGTTTTTGCGCCGTTACATGTGACTAGCAAGGTGGGAACAGCAGGTGACAGATTCATAAGGTTTTCTAAAACTGGTGTGTGTCAGTAGAGAAAGGGTTCATTGCTGTAGCCTGTACAACTCCTGGTTGGCTAACTCAATGCCTACAGCTTAGTGCTGCATAGAAGTTTTGCTGCTAATTGCCTTCCCATTTCAGCTAATTCTTTGCTGCATGAGCTAATCGGGTGTGGAGCCAATTTTCACAGCTTCCAGGGTTTTACATGGCTTTCCATGCTGCAGAGCTACAAACTATCCTTTAATTGAATTAAACACTTAATTGTGCTCATAAATGTGGAAAGAATACACCCTCCCCACTAAGAAATAGGGACAGATATTGATCCGTAAACTTGAAACCTCCTTATTCCCAGTTTAGTAATAATACTTAAAATTTCGAAATTGTTCTAATTGCCAGGGGTTTTTTTGTTGCTGTTGTTGCAGAGATTTTAAATAGTAACTATTGTCTGGGGCTTTTCTAAGCTTTCTAGATACAAATAACTAACTGGTTTTCCATAATTTATATTCAATAAGTATTTAAAGGGTAATATGCAGATTTCAAAAGATGTCATTTGGGTTTTATGCCAGTTACTGTATCACAGTACCAGTGTCGCTACACAAAATTATAACGGTAATTATGTACTAAGTAATGCACATTGTTGTACACTGTTACTTAAAAGTCATACTAGAGCAAGATTAGTCCTTCTTTTCAGTGTTGCTGTATAGTTTGTAATACACCCCAGAACTTTATCCCAAGCAGGGATAATTACGATGTGGACACACACACAAGCACACACTTACACACACAAGCAGAGATAATGTGAATGAAAAAGGCACAGTGGAAATAATTTCATTTTTCTTCTCATTGTTTTTCACCCTATTATTTTTTGTTAAGAAAGAGAGACAAATTAAAAATAAAAATTCTACTGAAGATCTCATAAAATTTCACATCAGTGAAGAAACTATTACTGCAAATTAAAGAAAGAGAGGTGGAGAGGATAAAGGGGAAACTAATGGGACTTTTAAGCACTAAATGTATAAAACATCTAGTTTACGTGATGCATTAACGTCAGCCTGAATTATTAAGAGACACGCCCCTTGCATCCCCAGGTCGTTTACAATATCTGTGTAGTCCTCACCAAAAGTTCTGGATGCTTTGTGCTAGAATCACATTCGCTGATGAAGCACAAATTTAAGAAGACAGGCAAAAGAAGCCTATGTGACTAGGGATTGATAATGGTCCATTGGGCCTTTCACCTTTATATTACTAGTTCAAATCCAACCTAGCTAAAGTAATGGCTAAAAGTTGTTAAGGTCTGAGAGCTGTTCAGTGGCCTACGTGAAATGAATGCAATGATCTTCGACCAGCTCCCTGTGGCATAGCAGTCAAATCACAATTCTTCCTCCTGCCTATTTTTTAGGGTGACTCCTCAGACTCTGTGCAAAGAGGGGGAAAAAAAAAAAGCCCTGGGAATAGCATCTCAACAGTCTACCTTCTCTGCAAGCAGTAAATACCATAAGCTTAGGGCATTTAAACTTATTATTACTGAACAGCAATTTATATTGCATTAGCACCAGTGGACCTTGACTGCTATCAGACCTATGAGCATACAAAAAGAGATTACTCCCTCTTCAAAAAGATAGGTAATACACATATGAGAGAAAGGACAGAAGGACAGAATCAACTCCATGGATTGTATTTATGCTTAACTGCAATCCTCTGCCCCAGTCATGCTACACTGAACAAAGGCTTCCAGCATACCACTCTTCCCAGCACTAGTTTCAAAACACTACCCTACACTTCGATTAAATATATCAGCAAGTGGATTTAAAAGCATATGTACAAAGCCAGGGCATTTTCCTATCTTTGTTGTAGTAATGTATATCAGTACATCACTGGTATGATTATAATAAATTCTACTACAGTTTTGAAATAGTTTCTCAAGACTATTTAAGGTCTTAAAAATAGACCTTATTCATGGAAAGCTTCAGTTTTTGCCTCTGTTAAGAGTGCAGTGGGATTGTGGCTCCACTGCTTTGCAGTACCGTACCAGATAATCTTCAGATCAGCACAGCGGCATCTGACCACCTTTACTCTGAAACAGATAAAGCTGTAAAATCTCAATGTCAGATGAGGCAACAACACTCAAATCAGAGAAGGTCCCAGATAACATTTTTTAAAGGTCACATCCACTACAGCTAAAAGAAAAAATCCCATAAAAACACAAATACCTCTAATGAGTTTTAATTAAAGTCAGTGGATAAAAGTAAAATACAAAAAGATGTAATTTGGAGACTTAGAAAACTTAAAGCAAAAGAAATGTCCATTTATTTAACATTCTTGGTTTGCTTTGTGATAGTTTCATCACTCAACCCATACTGCCTTTCTCATTGCTCATATGTTTTTGGGCATTTTTGTGAAAAAAAAAAACAGTAAAAGACTTTAAAATTATGTCCCTCTATTCTCATTGTATCTCAAATGCTCAGATGCTTTTTGAAATGAAAAAGCTTTTCAGAATAAAAACAGTTTGGTAACTGAATTCATGTCCCTCCTCTTTACCCTTACTCTCTCCTGTCTTTCACACAGCCAACTGTCTGTCTCAGGAATCAATACACATATGCTTAGACCATCATACAAATAAATTTGTTCTGAGCATTTACTTATGTTTCAGCATCTTCATTGACTTCTGAGCTTGGAAACATTTTACATTTTCTACTATATTACTGGCATAATGGTGACTCTGCTAAGCTTATTTTTCAGCCTCAGAAACATATTTAATCTTGTGAGGAAGAGCAAGCACACCAGGTGAACAGCATGAAAATTTTCAGTATCCTGTTTGCCTTACGGGGAGAGTGAATTTCTACTGCAGATTTAATGTGGCAACAGAAATCCAGAGTTACAGCATTGATTAATATCTGTCAAAATACAGAAACCCAAAGCAAAGGATCCATCCTTAGTTTCCTCTGTTGTGCAACTATGTACAGTAACACCAGGATAAATTCAGAGATGTCAGAAATAGTGGTTAAACAACATAGCAGTAATGCACGTTTTTAGATGCTGAGTGCAGCAGAAAGGCAAGGATGAAGTTAGAAAATAAAACTGTACTTGACAGTGAAATTTAAGACATATTATGAAGTGGACTTCCCAAAATTAGTTTGCCTACTGCAACTTTTCCATCTTTTACCCCAATCTCTATATAAATTGCACCATATTCACACATACTTAAATAATGCACAATTTGTCCACTCGTATATGTTATTTTCATTTATGAATTATTTTTATTATTATATTGCCAAAGGTTAAAACTGCATGGACATCATGCCAGGTCCTTAGAACATATGCTATAATACACTGTGTAGATACACCATCAGAGAACTTCAACAGATTTACTGGTATGGGATTAAGAACCACAGATTAGATCTGTTAGAAAGAAAGGAATCTGAAATATTTAGACATAGCCTTGACAGGAGGATCTGAAGAGGCCCGAATCAAAGGTAACATCAGTATTATTGACGTGACAGACAAGATGGTGACTGAGAAAACAAGCAATAAGGAGGGTCTAAGAGGGAAGCCCTTTTTTAATCAGGTCCATCTTGAGCTGCTATTATAATATCTGGAGTACAGATATAAATCTGAGTCAGTAGCACAAAGATGTCAATTGTATTTATTTGTGGGTAGGACTGTAGAGGTGATGTGTAAAAGGAGAAGAGAGATGGATCAAAACTAAAACTCCTTAGGATTTTGGCAGAAGTCTGATCAGGACACTTCAAAGTATGAACAAAAGGAATGATTACGGATTTAGGAGGAAAACAAGTAAACAATGGAGCCAAAGATGCAAGGTATGATGAGATTTAATAAGATCAAAACTGACAGTGTGAGAGGAGAATTAAGAATTGACCAAGAGAGAATCATTAGGTAATTTGGTGAGAGTGGTTTCAGCTTACAAGGTCAGAAGCCAATATGAAGGGGTTTATAATAGCATTGAAGATCAGATGCTTTTAACTGAATGTGAACGTGTAAATAGCACAAGTGATCCTGGAGCAACAGTGGGAAGCAACAGAGAGGGAAACAGAGTCAGGACAGTTTTCTAAGGATTGGAAGAGTTAATAAAGACTAATACACACTTGAATTATGAAAGGAAGTAGCTAGAGAGACATAGTCAAGAGAAGATCAGGAGAAAATGACATCAAGTGTAACAGAGGTCAGGAAACAGGGTTAGAAGGGATCACTGGGGAAAAGATAAGAGAGAAGAACAGATGAGAAGCATTTACATCTGCATCAACGGACGAGTAGAACAGTAGTGTATCTAGATAGCTGTATAAAAATCAAAATAAAAATAATCACAGTGAGGGTGGAACAGGGTACACAGAAATGTGGAATCTGGATCCTCCAACCTTGGAGACATTCAAAGCAGCACAAGACTCCAAGCAACATGATCTACCTTTGAAGCTGGCTCTGCTTTGAGCAAGAGGGTGGAGTAGATGACCTTCAGAGATCTGTTCCAACCTGAATTACTGTGTGATTCTGTGTAAGAAGGACAGAATAGGGGAAGATAAGCTGGAGAGATGGAATAATCATTTCACAGTTTATCAGTTTGGATGTGTGTGAAGAAATCATCAGGATTTTCATACAGCTTGATGTACAACATGGGCCCTTAGGAACAGATTTTCAAAGGTACTTTCACATCCGAAAGTGCAGTAAGTATCTAGTGGTATTTCCAGGAGTGCTTATATCTAAGTCTTGACAATGGAGATGAGATTTCCTATATAAGCAGCTTAGCAGTCTGGGCCCTTTATAAAATCCCAGTCAGTACTGTACAGGTCTTAAACAATGTGTATCACCTTTGAAATCTGACCTCAATATATCAAGATAAGTGGATCCAAGCTGAAAATTAAAAGAAACTGAAGGGAAAATTAAACATAAATAACTATATAACAGCTATATTTCATATAAGAATTCACCCTATTCATGCTTTATCATGCTTTAACAGTTAATATTCAGTAAGAGAGTATAAATAGATTTGAATCCTTCTACCATAGTTGCAAGCAGCATATTCCTGTAAGTCTCTGCTCTTTAAAGTATAATAGAATATTTTTGATGATGATGAAACATTCTTATGTTAATGACCACACCAAAATCTCAGTCCTTTGCCTCTCTGGAAAAGAGTAAACAGGCTAACAACATGGGATCTAGGCAAATCTTTCATCAAGATTAGCTTCACTTAATAGTTGACATCAGAGAGATGTACAGTGGGTCATGTGAGTAGGTCAAAATCCCAGACTCTATCAGGATTTTGGAAGATTATAAGAAAGGAACTGTGACAGCGGTGCCAGGAGTGTGCTGTAACAGAATGTTAGATTTCTGGGTTAGTTAACACTATTCTTCCTCCAAGGAGAGAACAGATGCAGGGAAAGACCTGAATTTCTAAAGGCATTTTTGCTGGTAAATTATACCTTACATATCTGTGCTCCCAACCAAAATACATGTTCTGAAGTTTCAATGTCAAATGGCAAAAGTATAAAACAGAGACCCAGATTCCTGACTATGCAGAAGACAGTAAGGATCACATCTTCAGTGTAGGATCTTTTCTGCAGCAGCATTCATACAGTTAAGAGCAGTTTAGGGGTGGCTCTAATCTTTTCCAGCTGCTCGAGGCTGTCGCAGGGCTATTGTTACTTGGTCATACAATAACGAGTACATTCCCTACCAGTTACTAACACCAGGTAAATGCAGGAAAAATGGTGACTGGAAGTGACTTTGTACATTCCAACGGATATCTGGTCAGCATATAATCCGCTCTTTTTGTGAACTGAAAAGTCAACTTCTTTCGAACCATTTAAAAAAATCAAAATAAAAGCAACATTTCTAATGTTTAGCAACTACAGGTAGAGTGTCAGCAAGTTTTACTGCTGAATATTCAAAAATATATATTCCTTGGAGGTATCTTGTAAAATAAAAAGGACTCTGAGTAATAATAATACAATGAAAACTAAGCGGCACATGTTCTTAAACAAATGACATGCATAGGAGTAGTAAAACGCTCTCTTACACATTCTGTAACAAAAACACAATCAAAGCTGCTTATTTAGCTAACAAAAGGCTGATTTTCTGATGTTAACATCTTCTGCCTTTAACAACTTGAGAATCAGTGCACGACTCCAGTAGTACAAGGAACTCCTCACCAAATCATGCTAAAACAATATTTGCTTTGAATAGGTTTACCTAAGTACACAGAATCATAGAATCATAGAATCAATTAGGTTGGAAAAGACATTTAAGATCATAGAGTCCGACTGTAAATCTAACGCTGACAAGTCCACCATTAAACCATGTCCCTAAGTGCCACTTCTACACATCTTTTAAAAACCTCCAGGGATGGTGACTCAACCACTTCCCTGGTCAGCCTGTTAAGGGAAAGAAAAAAGGCAGGTATTGCATGAAAAATACTTTTAGTAGAACTTCTGTCTGAAGATAATACCCCATTTGTATCAATGTGTATTTCATTTTACTTTCCCCAATTTTAGCTTGGTTTGTGCTCAAGTACTCATTATGCATCACTCAAACAGAAACAAAACAGATAAGAACGTTACACATCATTAGGGAGTATAAACTCAGCTACCATGGACAAAGCCCCAAGCATCCTAAAGCTTCACTGAGAATTGGAAATAGATTTCTGTCTTCTAGTTTTCAGGAAATGAAAGGAAAGAGCTTTCTGATCTTAGATATCCATGGCACTGATAAATAGAGTAGTCACTGTGGGACTACTCACATAAATAAGGTTGTAGAATCAGGCCCATCATTCTTAATTTAAAAACATCGCTTTCCAGACTCAGACCAAATGAGCAGAAAATTTGGTATGTTTTTTATTAGAAATTTAAAAGTATGAACTAGAACATGTTTGTCAGCACGAAAAAGCTTTTGTAAAGGAATATTTCTATTTGAATGCAATAAAATGTCTTTCTCTACTAATTAGACTCTATCACAAGGAATCAAGACAATGCCATCATTGTGCCATGTGTGAAATCTAGCAGCCACAAAAGGTCCTTTTTTGCCTCTGCATTTAATACACAGGTTTGTACAAACCTAGTGGGAGGACAGCATTTACTAGCTCCATGAAGATTTGTTACATTTCTGTGCTGATCATAATTCCTGGTTCACATCTACATTTTAAGCCAAAATTTGGCAAGAAATACAGCCAGATGAGACTATGTCCCATTTTCCTGAACTGTATAGGAAGTAGACTGATTTTGCATGCCTGTGTCTACTTTGTTTAGAGAAAACACTTCAGTCTTGTTTGTTATTTCTCTAAGGGCCCATTTTCTTGACGATGAGCTCATACCAGCTGGGATCTAAAAAATTCCTACCTCCTGGAGAAGGAAGGGATCGATGCTGTTTTTCTTTGTTGCCCAATGTGACATAGCATGGATAGGTGCTCAGCTCTACAAAATTGTTCTGAGCTCCCTCTACAAAGTAGTTCTGAGCTATTCATCCTGCCATGTTAGCCAATATTTAAGACCAGTGTGAACTGGGAACTGCACAATGTGCTTAAAGCTGAGTGAGGTGATGATGCCTGTGAAGGCTGTAACTGATCTAGGCTTTACACACTTTTAGTCTTAAACCTTCATAGAAAAATCTGTGAACTTTGACAGCACATAAACCTACACCATTGTCCTTTGTTTGAGCTAGAATCTGGCCATGCTTTTATGCAGGTCTTGCAGCAAGAAAAAAGACTCGATTGCTTCCACAGTGGTTGAATTCTGCTGTTTGAACAATTCATCCCCAGAAGACAGATGGCTCTTCCCATAATAGAACTAACTTGGAAATAATTTTAGAACATCTCAGCATAGACAACTGTGGAATATGTCCCTAAATACACACACCTGAGTGACAAAGCAGTGAGGACACTAGTGTCAACAGAGCTCACATCCGCCTTGGGCTACCCCAACAACAAAGACAGGACAGCGTAAGCATGAGTACAGGCATGGTCAGTGCACAGCTCAGTTCCTCCCTCTTACAAATAGGCTCTTCTTAACTCCACAAATAATTCCTCCTGAGTTAAGAACATGTCATTCAGATCAAAGAGCCACTTCACACAACTCAGAGACTCCTGCTGTGAAAACAGATGTATATACCTTCTTCTTCATAGAGTAGTTACATATTTGTACTATATTTGACTGTAATTTCCATTCATCTTCTCATTGGTATATGCTCTCTCAATGCCTCACCACCTTCATGCAGTCCAAAAGTCCCCCCACACTGACTTGGGGCATATAGATCAAAGGAGAAGGAAGGTGCTGTGCACAGAGTAATGGGCTGCAGGAAACCAGATTTAAAGTAAAAGGGCAAGATAGGGGCAATTCTGGGGGAACAGGAACAGTGGTGAAATATGAGCAGTAGCTAGTAGCTCTGAGAAGCTCAAAGGTAATACAAACCATGAAAGCATAAGCATCACTTGAGGGGAGGGGGGCGGATAATAAAACAGTGGTCAGAACTATGCAAATGAAGGTTTGGAAACATTCAGTTGTCTCAGGTTTAAAACTTCGCAATCCATCAATGATAGCACTCATCATACAAGCTGTAATACTACTCTATTTGAGTGTAATCAATGTTTTTCTTCTTTCTATGGTATCTGTGAAGTAGCTATTTTAGTATCTGTGAGACAGTGTTATTCCCATTTTATTGATAAGGAACCGTGTCATAGAAAGACAAGAGCAGCCAGAAGATGTGAGCAACGCAGAGAACTGAGCACAAATCTCCCATATTTATTCTAATAAATCTCACCATCATTATTGTCTTGCTTCAAATCCAATATCCTTGCCCTCATTTAAAATATTCCCCACAGACTCCATTATAAAGCTTAGGTTGTCCTGGCGTCTTTTTCCAAAATCTTTTATTGATCATGTGCTCTTTCAAGCTCCCTGCCAGGAAAAGAATGAGGCACTAAGATGACAAAGCAAAGTGCAGTGGAGTGGAAGAGCCAGAAGCAGTGGAAGAAGAGAGGAGTACTGTGATGCTTCCAAGAAATTGTGCATTTTGAAAAGCATGAAACTTAAATACAACAATTAATCAATGCAGAGTGAGTATTTCCCAGGGCTACCTAGGTTCCTTTCACATGGAACCCCACTTTCACAAGAAGATGTTAGCTCAGTCCATCCTGGAGCTGGCTACAATTTCTAGAAATGTTTCAGAAGCGATGCAAAGCTTTACAACTTATGGAGGACAGAAGTAAATCTACCACCTTCTAATATTTTAAATTCAAGATCAAATAATGATTACGCTATCTTCAGTTACAGAACAACACAATAGTATGCAGATAAAATTATCCAGTCTGTGTTAAGCAAGATATCGTACTAGATAAACCAGCGATCCCTTCTGGATTCAAATCTTATACGAGTGTAAACAAGTAAACTGAACGAGCGTATACAAGTAATCTGAACAGTATCTAGAACTGTACAATTTCCATAGATCGGTACTGCAGCATTCTTCTGCATAGGTTCTGCCCAAGTTATTACATTATATTAACAGTCTGCTGAGTGATGAAGAGATTAACCTGCCCAGCTGTTACTGGGATGTGTCAAGAGGTGCATCTGTAACTCAAATAGCCAGTAGGTCTTATTTCAGTGCTGAATTCTGGGATTGCATCCATGTAACATCCAAGAGTCTGGTTTCATCTAGCAGAGTCTGTCTGGATTCAAGACTGATGATCAGATAAAGTGTGATCAGCAATGGAGACAAAAAGCAGAAATACCTAAGTAGGAGCAGACATGGCAAGTATCTAGCAGGACTAGAAAAGTTTGCCTGGAATAGGTGCATCACTTCTGTTCCCTATATTTAGATTTAAGTCCAAATTTTGAGCAAAGTAAATGCAACTCATGCAACGTTGTCCTAGAGCGAACAGAGGCTCTACTACCAAATTTATAAGGACATTTACATTAAGATAGTTCTGGTCAGTTCCCTACTGTCCAAAGTGAAGCAGCAGAGAAGAAAGACAGAGGAAAAGCCAACATTTAATGGTAGTATTTGGAACAGTCATGCAAAGAGACAAGCAATGGATGGTTGGAGACACAGAAACTGAAAAAAAACCTTGATGATGGTATTCTGGCTGGAGAGCCAGTGGGAATGAGAAGGATGTACAAAAGCCTGGGAATCTAGCCCTGGCAGAATGAAGACATACAGACACTGACTGCAGAAAGGCACTGAAGACAAGGAGGTAAAGAACAAGCACTTGGGCTATACTCAGGATAAAAAAAGGAACAACATAGGACAAGAAGCCAGTCGGGCAGCATTCTGCTAAGGACATTGGATTGGGTTATACTCAAGAGTTATAACAGAGAGAAAAGGGGTAGAAAAGGTCATTGAGAATTGAGCAGAGAATCAATAATGACTAAAAAACCCTGTTGGGACTTCAAGGAACCAAATTTCAGTTTCTCACGATTCCTGTGCCATCAGTAAATATCTGTAGAATCTAACGATAACGAAAAAAGTATCTTGTATCTTATTCCTCCAGCAGTAGTTTTCACCAAATATTATTCCATGCATCTCCTTTAGTAGAAGAATGGTACAACATGGTGTGGGGGATTTTAAGGTTCCAAGTATCTCATAATTCAGATGGTGGTTAAGATATTCTTACGGGTTTCTGTTCTTAAAATGGTGTGTACTCTTTATCTTTCTCTCTGTCTCTCTCTCTTTCTCACACAGACATTTTTAAAGTAACTTTTTTAACATGACCAAACCAAGAACAAAGATGTCAGAAGTGCCAGGTTGCCTATATAACCTAATTTTTCCCCATCTTGTGAACAGGCATCATGATGGAGGCTAATGGCATGACTCATATACCATTTTTCCCAGAATACACCTGCTTCATACAGTGCACAAGATGGCCTTTCTGTAAGGATGTATCAGAACTGTGTACTGAAGAAGGTTCATTTGGTGAAAAATTTTGAAGAAATGCACTAAAAAATGGGACAGCATTGCAAGATGAGAAAGAATGGTTAAGGTAATTGGATATAGGCCTGGAAAGTAGGATTCTATCTTTTCTTGCCAAAAAGTTTCCATTGTAGTAAATCAAACCAGGTTTTTTACAGGTGGTCACTAAAAGTGTATTATTCATTTTCTATGTGACTCACTGAGATGAGGCATTTGAATTTGCAGGAGTGATAAATGCTCAGAGACACAGCTGGAAACAGGAAGACCTAAGTTGGAAAAATTCTATATAACAGTAAGGACCTGAGGCTTTTGGACCTAAGCACCTCAGGCTGGTCTTGTAGATTAGTGGCACCTTTTGAACACAGTTTCTCTGGGTCACGGTTCTCCAGCCATAAAATGGAAATCACATTGTCTTCTGATCTCAGAGGCCTACAATAAAGCTAATTTAATGTTTGTTCATCACTTAGACACTATAGTGATGATCACTAGGAAAATCCCAAAACGAAATTAATAATAATAATTCTGTCTTTAGAGCAGGGCTTAAATACTCTGTAGTAAACAAGGTATGGGGCCACACACTGAACAATGTCAAGAAAACAAAACATTGAACAGCTGCTTATTAAGTGACTATCATATATTCTGTGAACTGAATGAGAAGAAGGTCTTGTAAGAAAAATAATATGTGATCATGTAATTAAAGAAGTCTTCATAATGCATATGCATGGGGGAGATTAACTTGCCGTAACAAAGTTAATTCTGGCATGTATTAGTTTTTGAGTGTTTGGAGTATTGAATGTACATTTTCAACATATAATATGAAATAACTGAAGATCCTGCTGAGGTCTGATTTAAAGACATATATTAACCATCTGTATTTTATTCATCTAGTTAAAAACAGGATTTACTTTTGACTATTGGAAATGCAATACTGTAATGAATTATAAGAATTGGACTATTGGAATTACTATTTCATTACCAGTTATTCCTATTTTCTACAAAAAGTTTGGATCCAGATTTTAGCCAAAATTCTCCTTTAGCATCATGAACAGCAAAAGAGGCAGGTTAAAGTATAGAGACCATCCTCTATGTAATATGCTACAGCACAGTAGTTCCTGCTGTCTACCACTGTCACTTGAATTAATTAAACTACATGATTTCAACAAGAAATTTATGACTGATTCTCACAAGTAAAGAGCATATTCACCTTCCATTAACTTCAGTGTGTTTGTCAGGACCCTGGAAAGTCAGACTGCTAATAAATGTACAAAAAGGAGGTGAAGAAGGGTCAGCTTCAGTGAATACCTATCATCACAGACTAAGAGAGTTGCCCTGATGGGGTCTCTATAGGACACAGGAAACCATCCTAAATGAGATATTCGTCCCTTTCTACAAATTCTCCAAGCCTTCACACCAAAGGCTACTCCACTGGGGCTTCATTATTGTGTTTGTTATGGGTTCACAATTTAAACAGACTGTCTGCAGCTTTTTAAGACTGTAAATAAGGAAAGGAAAAAACTGTCGCATTAAACAAGCCAGTATTTTGTTGTTCTTGTTTGAAAGTAAATGCAGACCCTTTCTGGTCGCCATTCCCTTACTATACAACTTTATTGTTTACGCTGAACTTAAGTTTTATGTGGCAATATTCCCTGAAAAGAATCAGTTAATTAATATCTATAAAAAAAATAAAAGAAAATCATGTAGACTCCATCTGACCCTGAAGGGTTTTCCCATAAGAATTAACCATTGACTTCTTGCAGCTCATCAACCACTCTTTAAGAAAGCACAGTTTCTTTGAACTTAGTAAAATGGATTTAAATATTAGGATATTTATAAATATTCATAGAGGTAGAAGGAAATGCTCAGAAATGCAAGCTCGCATTTAACAGATTTTGTGAAATACTTCAACAAATTATTTACTTAACCCATTCCAATTTTCAGACAGACTGGACACATAATTTCCATGGCAACTTCTGTGCAGACATTCACCTTTACCTAATACCTCCTGAAATCTGAACTTTAATTCAAATATTTTTGAAGTTCAGTATTCTATAGAGTCTATAAGAAGTCCTCTCTAACAAAATAAACTATTAATAAAATAGTAAATAATTGTATAGGACTGGATAGATTAGTTGCATTACTTTGCTGTATATATGGCTTACACCACTGCAGACAATTTGGGCATTGCAAAAGGGGGATATTACAAGACAGACTGCTGAAGATTAAATTTAGACATGTACATGCTAGCACTGTCAAAACTTCCAGTATAGTCAGTGGATATCTAGTCAGTAAAGTCAGTGGAGCCTAGAAGGAGATTCAGCAGACCAGTCACCTACTGTCCCAACCCCATTGACTAAGAAGGGAGCAAGACACCTGCATGTAGACACCTGTATTTTGACAACTTAACCTTGAAGAAAGTACCACATCAGATTTGGAAATGAAGACATCGCTTTTAGGTTTTGTTACACAGACTACTGGGAAAAAGATGCTGAGATGAATAGCCAGTACAACCCTGAGATGTGGAGTCAAAACACATATTTTGATCAGCCCTGTTCAAATACATACAAGATTAAGCCAAATCAAACCTTCACTTCCTCTTTTTCATATGGATGAGAGTTTTTGTTAAAACTACAGGCTCCTTGTTTACCTATGGGTAGATATATCTGTATATCTGATTAATTAAGTGGCTTCCATTTGAAATATTTTGTCATTTAAGAACAACTGTGTCTCTTATATCAGCATATTGACTCAGAGATCATATCTCTGAGTTCATTCCTTGCTTTCATTTGCACTCAAAGACATGACCCATCACATCGGTAATACATGGCTACATATTTAAGGTAAAATTTCAGTTTTAAAAGATGCTTGCTTTTTTTTTTTCCCAGTGTGTACTGCCTGCCTTACCATGGTTCAAAGGAATTATGTCCCTTGCTGATGAACAGACAGACAACATACAAGATTTTGCTTTCCTAATCTCTTATACACTGTCATTTTGCACAGAGTCAGCTCAGTGGGTACTTCAGAACACGCACTGTATACACATGTTCATAAACTTCGAAAGGTTAAGTTCCTGTCTCTCCTGCATCATTTACTCCACATTGCTTCTTAAACTTTGGATTCCTTGGCTTTGCATTCATAATCAAATTTTAAGATGAAGTGCTTGTTACCATGGAAATACTTTTTTACCCTGAAAATTTTATCACATGGGCATTTCTTTGGGAGCCTCCAAACTATAGCAATCTTCATTCCTTTGTCATAATTACTATCTCTGATTTCTTAGCAACTTTTAGTTATTTTACACAATATACATTCAGCAGCAGATTTGCAAAGGGCTACTGTGGTAGAAGGATTTAAAATTAAAGTACAATATTTCAAATGCAATAAAATTTCACACCTGCTTTTTTAACTCCTTTTCACCCCTGCCTTTGTATTTCAATTTCAGCCATATATTTTATTGCCTCAATGTCACTTTACATACTAAACACAGAATACTGACTATTTCAATGATTCTGACAATTTCACTTTGCAAGTTCAGGTTCACTTAGCGCAGTCTTGGTATTGCTGTCTTTAAAGTTAAATGCAATTGCTTAACACAGCCATTTGGATCTTACTTTATCTATAGCAAATTGTTTTCAGGCTGATCAAACAAACATGTTCTATAGCTATGAAACTACTTTTACCTTTAACAGTAAGACAAACTGATTTTACAACACATGCACTTATAAAGCAATTTCTATTGCTGTTTACACATTTGAAACTACTATAAACAAAGACAGCTAAATATTGTAACTCTGAAAGACAGGGAAAATGAGGTAGAGATATTTAGTCAACATTTGCATGATTCAACTTAATTTCATGTCTTCATCTGTGGAATGCATCATAGCTCTGCTCCCAGTTACTTTTGAAAAACATGCCATCTATTTAAGTGGCAAAATACAGATTTTGGCCAAAAGGCATCACTACCTGAACTCAGCTAATCTGCTGCAGAGCAGAAATTAGAACACCGGTCTTCTAACTTTAAGTTTCTTGCTTAATCTCAGACAGTTCTACAGACTGTATTTCTGAAGCCTGAGGGGTTTTTGCATTTATTTACTGAAGTACATTTGAGATTATTTTTGGCATCTTCACACTGGGTCATGAAACAGCATGTTTTGGCACCTGCTAGCCTCACTAGCAATCTGCTTACTCCAGGCTGTCATTCTTGTCCTACTCCTGGGTATGCATCTGACAAAAGTCTTGCAGGTTTGCTGGGATCGGGAGTTTTGCAAACAATGGGAGAAGAGGAGCATAAGAAAAAGCTGCATTGGTGTTCAAGTGTTTTAGATGGGTCTTTATTTGTTGATTTTTTTATTTTAAATAAATAATAAATAATGTTGTTCATTCTTGTATGTTCCCTTTTTTTGCTTATGGTTGATACTTAATGCAAACACAACCAAAATAAAGCAGAGATCCTTTCTGCAAAACTCATTTGTGGGCACTTAAAAATATTCATTGTGGAACTTTCAGGTATATTGCACTAACCACCTTATCTACTGGGGAGTTTAGTGAAACTGGCACTAACAGTAATGATTATGATCAGGAAACAATTTAAATTAGTCTACTAGCCTAAATTAATTGCATTATCTTCACTTCTCTGTCTACTTGCAGAGATTTCAGATTGAGAAAAAAGTATCTGGTTCTGAAATGGTTTACAAGGACCAATCAAACCATGGTGAGATCCTGTACATACATATTATTAGTAGAGACTAGTAAAAAAATTATGCCACTGTGGAACCACTGGAATAACTGATGATAGATGTATACAAATTGCCTATTCCCACAATAAAGTCTACTCAGTTTTCACATCTTCAAATATTAAGTAGAAGTCGAGAGTGTAATTTTGGTTTTTTTGATTTATCACCTCATGACTATGACTATGAACATGCACCCCAGTGCAGTGAAACCAGGAGCTCGGAAGGAAAAGGTGCTTCCTGAAGAGCAGGATATTTTCCTCTGACTTTATGCTGACTTGGTTCCTATAGACATAGAGTTCATTTCACCTAACTTTAGATATCTACAATATAGGCATCAACATTTAAGATGATCCCTAGGTTTCTTTTATAGTCACTAGTAAGGAATATGCTATTCTACAGTCTGATTCATCTGACCTATTTAGATGTCTACCTTCCAAAGAGATGAATCATGCCCTAAAAGTGTCTATTTCTCTCCATTGACTATAAAGGCAGCCTGGCCAAAGACAATTTAGATATCTACATTAGGACAGATAAATTTCACCACAGAAGACATGAAAGGGAGCACAACAAGAGGGAATGCTGTTTTCAGCAATATTTAACTTCTGAATGATTTTGAAATAGAAATCCATCCACAAGATCATCTGGGGACAATACTACTGAGAGCTGCTGAGCAGCAATGCCCTGCTCTGTCCCAAACCACAGTGGAGCAGCTCCCTCTTGAAATGTGCAAGGTGACCGTGAAATGGTAGTATTTACTCCCTCTGCACTTTCCCAAAAATGTATTTGGAAGAAGAGAGGAAACTTTTAGAGTAACCTTCTTTCTTTAAATTTTGTTTGCAATAACAGGACATACTACAGAGTCATAAACTGTATTTGAACTTGTACACAGAAAGGACAGCTGAGCTTATAAGAATCTGCACATACTTCGTCCTCCCGCCATGCTTTTAAAAAACTTTTTTAAAACAGTTTCTCATTACAGCCTTGATTGACTAGAAAACATGTACCTTCTGTTGACTTTAGCTACTTATTGGATAAGATTCTTTGTAGTTTTTATCAAGCATATTCCTTTCCTTGGCATTCTTCAGTGCACTGAAGATAAATGTATTGCTCTAGAAATGTACTTCTGTACCTCTTTTGCCTCAGTGTATGAAAGTCTTTTTTCATATGTAGGCTTGTTAATAAAAGCTTTATTTCTACTGTATAAAAAGCATAGTTCTGACCTAACTCAACCCTGATCCAAACTCTATTCGATCAATGAAGTCTTTCTCTTAACTCCACTTGGCTTTCAAATTAGTCTTCTGTGTCTTCCTTGGCTTCAGAAGAAATACTTCAGTTAGATATAGCAGCTAAGCAATACAGTCATTCATCTGCAGTGGAAAAAAGCAAAATGTGCATATGTGCTAAGATTTTTTTTTTGCCCACCAAAATTTACAGCCCAATATTCATAACGACAAAAGAATCACTTAAGACCACATAACAAAGCTAAAAACTGGAAACTGCTCAAAATAAAGCTACATGATAACCCTTCTTCATAAAATGCTAGAGTAGCAGAAAAGGAGGGATTTAGCCTTAAGAAGCTGTAATGATTTGGCAAGATTATTTTTTATCTCTTCTAATCCAATTACTTCAACACTTCCTAAGTGTTTGCTACAGAAATTATCAGCTCTATCATCATCAGATTTCTCTTAAAAAAACATTTTTACTTATGTTGTGTATTCCCCTTGATATGGGATTGGGATTTATACATGTAGCTGCTAGTGCAATGAAGAGAGGCCATGCCCTTTGATAGTGGGTTTAATTTGATTTTATATCCCACACAATTTTCAAGATGATTTAGGGATTAGGTATTCTGGGAGGCTGAGCTATATATCCAATAAAACACAGGAATCTTTTTTTTGTCTAATTCTCATTGGTGATATGACCCTGCTCTGACATTTTTAGCTTTAACATAACTGTTCTCTTCAGCATGCTAACATCAGCAGCAGCCTGTGATCAATCACAGTTGGCTGGCCCGTGCAATATAAACAACCATGCCTGTTCACAGGAGCAGAGATGCTGCCTAGAAACTGCCTCATTTTTGAAACCACTTAAGTCTGGAGAGAGACAAAGAGAAAGAAGCACAATGTTACGTGATGATTTCTACTACTTAAATTTACAGTGGTAATTTACAAATTAGAAATTTAGCAACATGTGACATTTTGATTGATGAACTTTGCTTTTTTAGAAGGTTGTATTAGGACGATTTACACTGCCAAGAGCTAACACGAACTTGTTATCATGACAGTATATTTGTAATACTCTGTCTGAACTAACATAAGGCATTATTTTGCTTTCTGCATCTCTGCCATTTCATCAATATCCTGACATAAGAACAGTATGATAGAGAAGCATAGCGAATTTGTTTCAGCTAATGAGGGAAGCTAAGATTTCTGACTACTCAATTATTTAAGTGGAATAACTAAGATACCTGAAACATGGAAGGACACCTGATTCTGCTTCAAAAGCAGAGAAAATACAGTCACAATCCCTGATCCTTAGGTCTTGCTGAATTTTGCTCAATACTTAGCTAAGCATCTTGCAGGAAGTTTGTAGCATACACAAAACCTGAACTCATCTTTCCCAACTCTAAGCTAATTTTCTAATTAATGGACTAGACATTTTTCATTCCCTGAGGCACTGTAGAACAAGCAGGAAGAATATAAAGCTGGCTAAGAAGAATGTTGCATATCAGGTATTCCTACACTGCCTAATTAGGGTGTCTTTTCACCACCCTGGCAGGGCAAACTGAATAAAGCAGCAGGGATAAAGTGCCTTAAAATCCCTAATCTATGATATTGACCTCTATGGGTCTGCATCCTGTAAGGGACCAGAGTGTCCCTTGAAGATGTCAAATAACTATATTAAAAAAGGCTTAAGATGCTATACCTTCATTGGGTCCACAATATATCACAAGATGGAGCTTAAGGCCCAGAATGATGTTTCTTTCTGTCAGCAGCTGAAGTGAGCAATCCTCACAAAAACTGTTCACACAGAGAAGGAAGATTACAAGAGGTTTTCAGGGGTTAGTTCCTAAATTTCAAACTGATTTACTCATCTATAGTATGTACAACTGTTTGTATGTCAGCCACGTCAGGCATCTGCAACACAAAGATGATAATTAACAAAATGTGTGTATCTGATATTCCTCTGCAGATAAATGATCAAGTTTTAAATATATTTTATGCAGGCAAAAAGAAAATAGCAAAAATCACACCAGCAGGGTTTCGTCAGCAAGGCTATGCCTTTGCAGAACTGCAAGAGTCAGTATCAAATGTGAAGAAGGTAAATAATTCACTTCAGACTCTAGGGCTGTTGGTAACTGCTTATGAGTTATCTCTCTTTGTGCTGGGGCAGGATTGATTTTATTTTTTTTCCTCCTAGGCCCACAGTTCCTTAATTGTCTTGTTCTGTGGAAGACTCTACAACAGAAAGATCTTCTTGTGAATCCATTTAATTTTCTCATGTACATTCCCTCACTTCTCAAACTTTAAAATCATTTTATTTAGCAGCCCACCAGAAAGGACTACACAAGATTTCTCAGGATCCTAAAGCACAGCGTGAGAAGTTCTACGACCTCAACCTGTCCAGCTGAGAATCTATCTAATCATGCCTTGCATATTCTCATCCTACCTTCACAGATTACTTTACTGCTTTCTTCTTCTTATACTTGCATTTCAAATTATTATTGCTTTCTACTGTGCTATGCTGTGTCTCATCAACTCATTACGTAGATTGGCAAAAAGTAAATCAGAGGTAAATTTTCTCCTACATTTAATCTAAATCTTCCCTACAATATCTTAATTACTATGTAATGTAATTAACTGATCCATGCTGCATCTTATTTCAGTATAGAATTCCTGAGTCTAAGTATATTTATAACTGCTGACCATTGTCATCAAAGGAACCAAGTCAGTAGACCAACATACTGTATATGTGTCTCAATCTTATAAATTATTCAGCTTTCAACTGAACTTTTTCCTGAGTTTCCTTTGAGGAGTGGGACCTATGACTACTAGTGGAGTTTATTCTCCTAATAAAATAAGTATTCTGATGTTCTTTTGGGAAAACATAGGGGATATGTAGGAAAATAATAACACAATTGTGTCCTGCTGTATTAGTTAATAAAGGTCTGTGAAAAATGGCTCCCCAACAGCTGCTCAGCATGGAATCTGATAGTAGCCTTTTGAATTTCTGGGCAATGCATATGTTTTCTAAGTAAGAAATCAGTAAAAGAAATATGATGCAAAAAAAATCTCTGTGATGAACACCAAGGGAACACCATCTATTTTTCTTATATTCCACATACATGGAATGCAAACATATCCAGTATTTTGCACAAGTTTGAAAGCAATGCCATTCTTCAAAACTGAAGTGGGTTTTATCATTACCAGTCTCTGAATTCAGATCATCCACATTTTGTACACTTACACACTCAGTTTATATGCTCATTTGTTTTTCATGCCAGCACAGGATGACTACAGTGATTGCCTGGAGATAGGACAACACTAGGGGAAGCCATACTTTATGGATAAATATATACAAAAAGAAACAAATAGCAAGTTTTCCAACCTATCTACCCTGCACAGCTAATTCTGCTTTGTTATGAAGTTTAATGAAGTAACATTTTCTATTTATTTACACTTAACTAGTACTACCTTTCTGATTTCACAGGAAAAAGAATTCCAGTGCATCCTGGTTCAAAAGGATTCAGGCACTCACTCCTGCTCTGTGTAATTTCAGCAGCAAGAATAATATATTCATCATCTAATTTAGCTGCAAATGACTCTTTTAGCATGAATTGTCTGTTTAAAGATAATGCACAACAGAACTCTTAACTGCATCCCAGAAGTCATGCAGCACCAGGCAGATAAGATCACAGTGGTTACCAGGAGTAGCAAATGGGAAAAGCACTACAGGAAATGAACTCTTGTCAATAATCTCAAGAGAGTGCTATATTTAGGTCAATTGTACCTGAAATCGTTTGGTGGGGTAATTGCTCTTTGGTCCAGACTCTGCTCTCTGAGCCTGTCAGAGTGCTTGCAGGTCCACTGGATTGGATTCACCAATTTTCTTCCAGATTCATTTTCTAAAAGAAAAACAAAACAAAACAAAACAAAAAACCCACTTTACTAAAAGACAGCAAGCTTACCAGGAACAGAGAAAATCACTCACGTGTTATTTTAGCTTTTAAAAACAGGCTTTCAATAAATGAATTTAATACAAAAACTTGTTCCAATATCCAAGTGATTTCCTCCGTTTTCTAGAATAGAAATTTATTCCATTATTCAGACTTTTTATTTGGCACTGCAAAAACTTTCCGTATCTGTTAAATGTCTGAGAACTGATCTTTTGCTTTTGCTGATCAATAATCAATGCAAAATTAGAATTGGTCTTGAAACCTATGATGTGTCCCAGTGCAGAATTATTCCGGCTTTAATTCGGGCTGAGTCCTTGTCTGATAATACAGTTTATTGTTTAATAATTTAAGATGTTTTATGCATGTATTCAGAGGAATGCGATAAATTCATTTTTAGGAATCCAATCTAATGAGCCACATACTGGCCCTTTACAGCAGTTAGTTGGATTCATACAGGTATCAGAAAACAGCACCTAATCCTTCTGTCTTATGATTTCTTAGAAGAAATATTCTGCTTTGATAGCACAAAGTCTCCAGCAGTACTATTCCTTCTTCACATTAAAGAGTCAGTATTAATAGGATGAATTTTAAAGTAAGGAGAAGCCTCCTCTAGCAGCTATTCAGCATGTGTTTACCTTCTACACACACAGATGCAGCATCATATTTGTAGTCATTACTCAGTGCTTGTGATTAGTGTCTACCGTAATTAGAGAAAATGTCATGATGTAACTACACTGCTGAAGAATAGAAATGTACTGTTTATTTAAAAAAAAATTACAAAGGGAATAAGATACTCTGCTGAAAACTGCAGTAGGTGCATCAGTTATTTTAGCTATTGTTTCTTCTGTAGAACTTCAAATTCAAAGATACTCATTAAGCTGAGTAGATGGCAATAACAGACGAAGTGTTAATGGGGCAGCAGTGGAGTGTGTCAGGAAAATGAAGAGACCCTGAGGGGCTCACCATGCTGTTTATGCTCAGCTAAATTCAGCAGCATTACCATAAATCCTCTAAAAGATACTGTACTCAATTTCTTATATGCTACTTCTTAGGCAAGGAAATATTCTACAAGATTAGAAAATGGAAATAAAAATAAGTTTAAAAACTATTTTCTATTAAACAACCCGTTTGCATGTAAATACACTAAGCGGTATTCTACAATTACTTTTTTGCAACTTTATAAAAACAAAGAGAAGGTCTTCAAAATAATGTGTGAGCCTAAGTGAAAATTTCTGAAATTGTACACAGGAACACAGAGCCTTTTAACAAAAGAATCATAATTTCTTTCACAAAATTATTTCATAATTTAAGGATCAGGTTGCAATATCAATTTCTCACATACATAGTTCAACTGGCTGAAATACAGTTACGCATGTACCCGATAACTTTTCACAAGAGTTCAAGATTCTTGATTTCTAGTTTGTTTTTTTCATCTAAGATGGCATTCTGAGGTAGTAAATTAATCTTAGGAAATATACATAACCCATTAATTCCAATAATTTACTGCTTTGAAAGAAATATTTTATATACAGTATTGCAGGCATCTTCAGGGTGACCTTAACGTGCCTCTTCTCTTTGATTTCAGAAAAAAACTTCTCCTACGTAAGGATAGATGGATTTATTGTTAAGGAGAAAATGGCCATAACACACTGTGTAACTTCAATTATAAACTCTGCTGCAGGTAAGAAATAATTATTTACACAATAAAGGCACCGACAAAACTGTGAAATGCTTCACGTAGTCTATTTTTCTGTTTTTGTTTAAACGCTGTGTTGACATTTATCATGTAGAAGTTGGGGCAGCGGTGCAGAACGTGCTCGGGCGGGCGGCGCCTGGGTTTCAGCACCACGGCTAGCGACCGCCGCCGTGGGCGGGCCGGCCCCCGCTCAGCCCCGCTCCCAAATAGCCACAAACGCCCTTCAACAGCCACAAACTTCCGTCTTACAACATGAAAATATTTTACTTCTGGGGCTAGTATAAATAAATACATGTGCTCTGTAGATCCTGATTTGCTGCTCAATTTAAAATAAGTTTAAAAATTAAAATAATGTGGTTTTTTCCTTTTTTTCCCCCAATGACATCATGTTGAGGTCTACTTATGTCTTTTGATTATTTCAAACAATGAGAATTAACAGATCTGAAAATGAATCAATTGTTAAAATGCGTGAAGACAGCTAAGGGGCTGACAATGCTGGCTTCCACTAGGCACTCCTGACCGTCCACTTCAAATCTGAAAATCTGGTCTCCAACAGCAGCACTCTTGTGTTTCCAGGGAATGCTGTTCTGCGTATACAAATCAAGTCTCCACATGAGCAGTACCTACTCAAAGACCTGCCTCAGCATCAGCTTGGAAAATGCACATGCAGCCATAGGCAACTTGCTTGCCCCTGAGAATACTGGAAAAATAAAGTCCCCACAGTTTTCCATTAAAATTGTGCTAATGATAAAAATGCTTTGTTTCAGGAACACAAACCAAAAATTAAATTACCCTTGCAGAAGCAGAAATAGAGGGGACTTGTAAGAGGCTAATGTGGAGACTCTCCCTGCTGCTTGGCACCTAAGAAAAGCATATTTAAAAGACAGATTAAATGACATGGCCTCCAAGATACCCTAAGCAATGCACAATACAAGAATGACAAAAACACCTGGACTGGATACTTTATCCTTATCAACAGCAGATATTTTAGTAGCAGCCAAGAAAATTCCCACAAAAAGGTTAAATTCTGACTGATGCTGAGAAACAGCAACTCCCACAAAGGTCATAAAGAGCTCCCAGTTCTTAGTATCCCTGAAAGTACAAAAGAAAAACTGAACCAGTAAAATCAAATCACAAGGAAATGCCCAGCTCTACTTCACTCCCATGGAAACACTGCCTGCCTTCAAGAGGTTGTGCACTTCCTCCAGTCTGACTGAGTATTTCAACCATAGTGGTCACTCAAGTTGTTTCTTGCAGTAATTTAATTTGCTTTACTCCTTTTTCAGGGAAAGATGAAATAATTACAACTATTTCCAACAGTTGGATAGTTTTAAAAATCTGATTTACATAATTGATTTAATAGTAATATTTACGAAACATTTGTGATTATGGACAGATTTTAGCAGATGACAGCTTATGTAAATTTATGCCTCTGATTATTCAGAATAATGTATAAATAAAAATTCAGTGGGCCTAGTCCTGCTTCTGCTGACATGAGACAGACTTCTGTCATGCTTTTCAGTGGAAACAGTATCATAAACCCAACCTCTAGAAACAAACATTAAATCAAAGGTCAAGAAATATAAAGACAAAAAATTAAGTTAAAAAACATTAGGTGAATAACAAAATATTTTTTCAATCAGAATATGAAATTCGGAATCCAACCGTGAAGAAGAACTTAATATAAGGTGAAAAAATGTTTTCCCTACCATTATGTATTTGGTGTATTCTTCCATCACCAACACATTTAAAACTACAAAGAAGTGTAAAAACATTTGTGAGCCTTTACATTAACCTTTATGTAAATCCACCAACAGTCTTAGTACCAATCCTGCTTTGAGATAAATGTTTCCTAGGCTTATAAAACACAATTATCTACAAATTTAAAAGGATGATTAAGAAAAAGTGGTCTGAAATATAGAAATATTTGATTGAAGGGATTGAATGCCCTTTATCAGGCCTTCATCAAAGATATCCAAAGTTGAGATTTAGTGCTCTTGGAAAATTTAAGAATATCAGCATTGAAAGCAGACAGTCCATGAGCATCCTTGTTAATACTGGATGTCCTGATTTCTGATGTCAAGTGTAGCTTAGGTACAATTAATGGTTCAAAGAATCAGTCGCTGCCAAACAAGGATTTAAAACTAATGAAGAAAATGCACAACTGGCACTGAAGTGAGTTTTTGGAAAGGCTGTACACATTCCTCCAACGGTGGATAAACAGTTATCTCTTGACCAGGCACACTGGAGAAAGTGGGAAACAGTGCACTGACACCTGAGTGAAAAACCTGCGAACTTTCTTGATTGCAGAAGGCAACAAGGATGGTGAAAACACAGGGAAAGTCTTTGAAGCATTACTTGTGGCTCTTCCAAAGTGAGGAATGTGTCCAGTGACAGGACAATATGAAATCTGAAAATTGCCTGAAGTAGGAGGATGACACCCCAACAGGACTGGATGAGTCAGAATGTTTTCCTTTATCCTGCATCTTAAAACCCTACTACAAAGAAAATTATGTTAGGAGGAAGGCTGTTATATTAAAAGCTGTTGATTTGGAGGCATTTCAAAAGTCAACAAATACCTTTTTGTGTTCAGATTCACCTCCTCAATACAGTGTTACCCAGAAAGCCAGAGCAGGAGAAAAATCAGGCAGGTAATCAAAGCAACTTGCCAATGATTAAACTAAGTGTAGGGCAGAGAACTGATTTGCCTTTCTGGATCTTTCCTGCTACTTTCTGAAGCAAACCAGAGGTAGTGATGACATCTTAAGAAATACAAATAACTAGACAAATGGAAGTGTAAAATACAGACCTATACATTGCGGACTATGAAATATATACAGCAAGAGTTATTAGCAGATTTATTTTTACCCTCCTACACTGACAACTGTTGGAGAAGAGTTTTATTTTAAGTGAATGCGGTGAAGCATCATGTGTTACTGATGTGCCTACAATGGCAGATTTTGGGCAGAGCTGTTTACACAGTCTACTGTGCACCAAGGTCAGAACTACCTAATGACTACAGGTGAAAGTGCTGAGCACCCACTGACTCCTCTGTGGATTAAGGGCTGGTTTTGCCATCTGTTGTCACAAGTTAAATTTTTATTCTCTCTCCTTTAATCCTTAACTGAACTTATTTAACAGCAAGACCATCTTCTGAGCAAAATGGATGTAAAAGTGCAATACCCAGTATACTATAACATAAAGAAGCATAGAAGTAGCCTTGTCAGTACAACAAAAAGAAAGCCATAGAGCCTGGTCCAGGAAACACACTATATTTGCATATCGGATCCATTTCCTGTCGCTCGGCTTGACAGTGACTTAAAAGGTCCTATGATGTACCTGAGCCACGTTTAAAGAAAATTGGCACATGTCTTTAAAGCCTAATGAGCAAAGATGCATATACGTTAGAGACAGGCAGATAGTTACTGATTTTTATCTTTTATCCACCTATCTACTTATAAATGGGAAAGGAGGAAGGGCACCCAGAGTCCTTACTGCTATTTTGCCATGTGCAAACAAGCTTGGCTGAACAGTGATTTTTTTCATACGTTACTCTGCTGAAATTTGCTTTACTGTTGTCAGAACAGAAAAGCGACATGTATGTGGAGATCCTCATTCATTGTTATAGCCTGTCACCCCAACAGCTGTCACTCCGAAGCTGCAAGTTCTTATGTCCCTTGACCAAGACAAATTGATATACTCCAATTGATTCCTCTTTAAAATGGTAATTTATATGAAGATACTTAAGATTAAGATTCTCAGAACCAACAGATAAACTACATGTAACTGAATTAAACGCAAAAGAAATAATTAATTAGTAATAAAATTAGTGCAATACTGATTTTAAAAAATTGAATGTGGAAATGAAAGCATTGAGTTTGTTTTGAGGTAAGTCATATTGCAAGTAAGTATATTAGTAGCGAATATATCAGCATGTTTATAATACATTATATAAGCTAATGCTAAAAGACTAGTCTGGACCTGATAATTACCGTTATGTATACTGAGTTGGAATGATTTACATCACTGAAAGTATTGCTGTGAATGAAGCTTACTGTTGCTTTGTACAGTACTCACAAAGATTTGTTTGAAATACAAATAATTGATCTTTTAGTGACACTTGACAAAAAAGAAAAGTGTAAATAATGTTTACAAACTGGTCTATATCTACAATTATATCTAGAGGAAGAGAGATCCCAAAATGAAAACTAATATTTACTACTAGTTATTCATTGCCCTTCAATTATTTTGTCGTTTCAAAGACAGCCAAATCAAAAACTAAAACAATACATGATCATTCACACACTAAGAATAACTGCATGGAAGTGTAAACAGAAAGAGGAACTCTCCTCCAAGGCTGCCATTTGTCTGCATGAACAATTGGAAAATACTTGAGAAAAATTAATATGGTCCTACTGATCGGATTTCTTTGCAAATGATTTGTGACCAAATTAGAGCACTAAATTATTCCCAAATTGCATTTATAGTAAAAATGTGGCCGTAACTGTTACTCTGTTACGTTAAAGCATTTTATGGTTTCAGACTCTTTCTCAGATGACACTAGCTCAGAAAACCACTCTTCTTTCCTCCCCAAATTTCACTAGTACTCTGAAAGAGAAGGTAAGAGAACAGTAACTGGTATCACTACTTAAAGCAGTGCCACAAATGCAAAGCTGGGATATACCACAATTAGCTGGATATAGACAAGAGAACTGCTACAAAAGAAAACCTCTAATAGCAAATAAATAGGAAAGCAAAATATGCTTATGAACATATGTGTTAGGAGGCCAAACCCTTAGTATCCTCTGATGCAGGTATAGGAGACCTCAAATGGATCATGGGGTATTTACAGGGTGATTTCCTACAACAGATTAATTTCTAATAGTGTCGAAAGTAGAAAACTAAGGTGGGCTGATGTATCAGCTACAATGTGAACTAGATATCAAAGAGGTATACGGGCATATCTGTAGAGTAAATGTCAAGCATTCTTAAATGGAAGAATAATCTGCAGATGCAGATACACAGGTGTACAACTATTCCTCAAAGGTACAAAAATTATATCATTAATAAAATATGTTTAGAATTCACTATCTAATACACTACAGCGTGCTTTACCCCTGTGCTGCTTGATTTGTATCAGAAGAGAAAGCAAAAAATATTTGACTAGCAGGTAGAATAGGTGTTGAATAACTAATGTATGGATTAACAGATACTGAAAAGTAAGATTTAAATTCTATTTAGATGCAAAAAGATTTGTAGTAAGGCCATACCAAATAGAGGTGCTGGCTTACAAGAAGGTGTAACAAAACCCACAGGAATACTCTCATTTATAAATAAAAGGAGGAAACTAACAGAACTAATATTGACTAATAGAAGAGTTACTCACATACACGAATCCTAGTGTCCAAAAACTTTGGGTTTCTCAGTGGAAACAAATAACTGACTGCACTGGATGTAAAATCACAATACAAGAGGAGATAATGTAACATGCTGTGTGGTGCCAGAGAATGCAATGGCCTTTACAATGGGAACAGAAGAAGCAGAGTCAGGTAAGACACTCTTCCCTTTACTGTAAAATTGTTCAAGACTTAAAAAGGGGAGAGAGAGAAAAATATTTCAAAATGGTCAATGGTCTCATGCAATAGCCTAAGCCGTGGGTGATACACAGTCAGTTCCCTGCTGCATGCCTAAAAGTCATCTCACAGCAAGTCCGAAAATACAGCACGAGATGGGCATCCTCTTTCCCCTGGATGTGAAGGATAGAAGGGAATAGAAAAGACAGATGAAATTAAGAGCCAGTACTGAGAAGAAGTTGAAGGCCACATGTTTGTATTGTCAAGCACAAGATACAAAGCAAAGTAAGGAGAAAAGCAAGAGGGAGACACAAGAGAACAAGAAGTCTGAGTGTTGGGCCACTGAGGCAAATGGGAGAAGTTTGAGGAAAAGATGACACAAAAGCAAGCATGAATGGGTGTTAGAGAAAATTAAAGCAGATCTTATTAACATTCTTGTTGAGAAAGCTAATGAGATAGGTGTATAAAAAGTGAAGGTTACAAATAGGGTAAGAGAAGGATTATTAAAGTGAGCTGAAGCTTTCAAATAAGGACCAGAGGTAGTGGCAAGAAGGTCATAGGAATGCGAGTAAAATATTGCTAGTCATGAAAAACATTCAAACTTTTACAATAAAGCATTAAGGTAATCCTCAACATTACAGCTGCTGTGTTAGATGCTAATACTATCCAAAAACGGCCTACATAACGTGATATTTGATCACCGTGCCCAGTATGTCTCAGACCATCACCATAATTAAGGTAATGGTATCAGTCAGCTGCTTCTCATCACCTCAGCAAGTTTCAAAAGCTCCTATTCACTGCCAAATTTCACTTTTCTAGTCCACTGGCTGTTGTTTTCATTCCTTTCTTTATAGATTACTGCTTTTCAACAGATTTGCAAAACAGTTAAAATTCTTCAGGGTTTTCTCAGAATTTTCTGCTTTGATCCAGGTCTTATTCCCACAAAGGAAGTAATTTTGTAAGTCAAAGGTCCTGGCTAAGGACACAGAGGATGACAACCTGCCCTTTTGCTACTACAAATCCTGGACAGGTATGTGTTGTTTTGTTACAGGTACTGTGAAAGGTAACGGCAGGTTCCCCTCTTGGGGATGAGTTGCCACTCAAATCTCAGTGTAAAAGAGGGCCTGTTGCAAGAGGAACACACCAAGAGCAGGAATGCACCTCAAAAGGCTGCCATAATGTACACGGGTCCCTAATGTTTCTGCAAGAGGAGTATCAGCAAGTGCAAAGGTATCCAGCTGCACCTCAGCTTTCCAGTAATAGCTGCAAGAGATGCAATGAAGAACTACAGCCCTTTTTCTCCAACCATTGAGCCTTAGACCTTGAGTGTGATTGTTTTCATGGCTTCAAAAGACAAGTGACTCTGACACCCAAATTCTCAGAAGTTTTTAACTGCCAAAGAACTTCTGAGGAGCTGAACTTGAACGCGTTAAGTGAGTTCCCTAGGAACACTTAAGATTAAGAACAGAATTTAACACTGGTATTGGAAGTATATTAGTAGATCTACTCTATATGACTAAAACCAAGATGTATTTACAACAGGTTCCATCTTGTTCCCATTCAAGTCAACAACAAAAAAAATTCTACTTTTTGTAAATGATAGCAGCATAACATTCATAAATTTAGATAAGACACCTTGAAAGTCTCCCCTTGTGCTAGACAGTTACCTGAGGACAATAGTATAAATTTAAACAACTGTCAGCAGTTTAGATTGATTCTTCTCTTGTTGCCATTTATTAGTATTGATATAGAGATCCATTACTGAAATGAGGATAAGTTAGGCCCTAAAACAACAGGCAGTTTAACATCATCAGCTTAGACCTACGATTTTTTTTCTGTGTATTTTAAATAATCAGCACTGCTCTGAATCAAACATTTATTGCAGAAATTCAAAGGACTTCTCACCTAACTTTTCCTAGGGGCTAATCAATAAGCCTAATTAAAAAAACCTGCAACCCTCAATCACTCAATTGCTCAGGACTTTCAGTAATACCAAGTGTAAGGAGGAAAGGTTCTCTATTTGTCATGATTGAGAAGCTTCAAGAAATATTAAAAACTAAGTGCAGATATTTTGGCTTGCCAGACAGACAGCAGTGTAAAAATATGTCTGAGTCACAGCAGCTATGAATCTTCACGTGCAAAGTCAGTGACAGCCTAAACAGTTGTGATTGAAAAAGGTCAGCAGGATTCCATAAATGTTTCTGTTGGTTCAGGTGCTGGGAAAGATACAACCACAGCAACAACCTACAGGTAGTCATCCCAGCGCTATTGTGCTACAAGAGTGAAGAGAAGCACCAGGGGCTCAGACACGAACATGGAGAATGAGACAGGCACAAAGACTGTCAGATGGAGAGGAAAAGGCAGAAGAACTAAGGCAGAGGGAAGGAAAGATTACGCATATCATGGCATATGTTACCTATAATGCAAAATTTCAGTATGTAGTTCTTATTTACAACACACAAAACACCCTTCATTGAAATTTGTGAACTTGTCAATATAAAAGTCATTGATGTTTTCTTTCTAAAGATCTAATTTATAATTGCTGAAGTGTATTTCCATTGTAGAAGCCTTTGTGACTATTTTAAATGTACATTCATTTTCATTTAAAATAAACAAAATATGCTGGAATGCAAAAAGGTTGAGAAAATAAGAGGATTTAAATAAAAACCAAGCATACATTTTCATCAATAAGTATCATGAAACAGCTGACAATTTTTAAATAGTTGAAAGGTTAGGAAAATGTAAAAATATGAAGGGAAATGAGAAAACAATTTTCCATCTCCTTTCCAGAGACTATTCAAATAAACAAAAAATTACAAGAAAACATGCCAGAAAAGATTGTGTTAATGAACTTCAATAACTGTACTTAATCATAAAATCTAGTCAGGAATAGGCTGCTACCATAAGGTAAGACAGGTTGCAGACAGTAGTCCTTTATGTAAAAGCAAATGTCAAAAGAAAAGCTCTGATATTTGGTTGTGGGCTCCCACTTTTCACATAGGCATTTCCTAAATCCATGTTTGATGAGCTTCTCCAGCTATAAATTCTGTAAATTCCCTCTGGAGCAGTGCAGAGTGTGCTTCATGAAAATGTCATCTGCCAGCGCTGCAATTACTCACACTCCAGCAATCATGTGCACAATGCAGAATGGGTCGAATTCAGGTGAGAACGAGAACCAGCAATCAAGCCTCTGGAATTGAGAACAAAGCCATTTTCTTTCATTTGCCATCAACACAACCATCAAGGCCTTAATTACAAGGCAAGTGTCAAGCCTGGCTGCTGAAAGGCTTATTATTATACAGCTCAGCTTCAAATCAGTTTTGTATTGATGAACTGCAAAAATGAGGAAGCCAGCTTAGCCCCACAAGAAAAGAAACAGGGACTAACTGATTATGTGATTGGCAGGAAAAAGCAAGGACATTTAAAAAATACATTTTTAGACAGTAAAAGAATTAGTGAACAGCACACCTAAAACCTTTCTATAAACATATTTTCTATCTCAGTAGCAAATCTGGGTGGTTTGATAATTCAAAGGACACTTTTTTTTAGTTGAGATCATTGTAGTATCCACAAAAGGCCCTGCAGAAAGCCTCTCTTTAGGTCATGTATTCTGTTTTTCAGACAGTAATGCATGTCTGTGAGTGTTCTCATTGCCCCCTTTATACCTAATTGCATGTCTATACCTTGAACACAGAGATGTTAAGTGAATTGCACATGTATTTACCAGCCCTTGCCCAACAGTTATCTATTCACATTAGATTAGTTGTCTTCATATTAAAGAGCAGATGAGAAATCATCATTTAGTAAGCAACAGGATTTATTTATGTTGATTCAACTGAATTACCAGTAAGTGCCACATTGTAACTAGAAGTCGAATGTCCTCTCTTTCACCATTTTCTATATAAGATTTCTAAGCATGACAAATAATGAATGAACTGTTAGAACAAGGCCTGAATTTGGAACTGGCTGTTGATACAACATTACTGTTATCGTATGTTAAATCTTGTTTTATCATTTGGTTTTTTAAACCCATATTCTGACTTAGCCTCTGCATGTCTTATGTGACTGGAAAAATATGTACTTAGCTCATTGGTCTGTCTTTTTGATATCTAAGACGAATAGGCACATGTATAGCAGGTAGGAAACCATTTAGGTCAATGAACATTTTACCATCAATATTTTATACATTTTACCTAAAACAGTGACATAGCTCACTCTTTACCCATTGCTGCATCCAGTAGATACACAACACAAATACATTCTTCCTCTTGCAACACACCACATCCTGAAAATTTCAATGGCTCATGCTTCAGCAGGATATTAAAGAACTTGAGATCAATGGCATGAGAATATAAACATTAACACAAAAAAGATGAGGGGACACAACAGCAACAGTCACATCTCTATTTTATCATTCACTTTCATTGGTTACAAGCTGGATTTATTTCCATAGGATAGAGAGATATTATTTATACAATACATTCAAAAATCAAATACTCAAAAGTTAGGAAATAACAGAAAGAGAATACCTCCTGAAAAATATCCAATATATTTTACTGGGGAAAAAAGAAATTTAAAAAAAACAGATTAAAAATTGATGGAGATTTTTGGTTTTAAGGGGGGGAAAAAAGGTAGTCAGGCTTCCAGGCCATGTATTTGAAAGATGTTCAGGTCATTTCAATGGAGGTTAGGCAATTTTACTGTATTTTGCATGTTCAGACACCTAATTACTTTTTAATTTTTTTCAGTTTCTACTGAAAGACAAAACACGGAATGACTAATTCCCATTTTTCCATTGAAATACTCTCAATATTGGAATAGTGTAGAAAACTCTTATAAAAGCTGTACTAGTTTCAATTTTCCTCAGTATTATTTTATTATTTGTACTTATATAATTCCTTCTTTCCAATGAATTTTAAAAGTCCACCTGATTGATTTCAATCAAGTGCCATCCCTTGCAGTTAGGAAGAGGTCTCCACCCCTTCATAGATCAGTTTAGGGTTCTAAATCATAAGATATATTATTGTACCACAAATATACATACAAGTAACACTTTCTTTTCTTATTTAAAAATAACCAGCAGAACAATGCATTAGTTCCTCAGTGCCAAAAAAGTAAAGAGGAAATTTTTAAATGTGCATTCTGTTGAGTGAACCTTAATACAGAGAACAGCAAAGTATCACGGATTGTATATATAAGACAATATGCTGAAACCATTATCAAATATACATAAATTGAAAGATTACTGAAAAAAGTCATTCCCATATATTGTTAAAAAACCCATGCTTGGGTACCCAGATCATAAGACTGCTGCACTATGTCTGAAATCTAAAAGTGAAAAACATTTAAACAATTGTTAGGGGTAGCACTGGTAGGTATGTGAAGAACACTGTGGTGCCTAAAGACAAAGATAAATGGAACTGGTACCAGTGCCTTATCAGAAGTTTACTGGCATAGTCTGATGTTCTTGATGTGGTTAGACTGCAGTAGCTTAAATCCTTGATTTGGTAAGGGCAGAAAGAAGGCACTTCAGCAGAAAGACTCAAACCACATTAGTTGCCTGGAAAGAGAGTTGTGTCGTATGCTCTGTATACTCAGACACCCAGATACCTTACAGCAGAATCAAACAGGTTCTAAGAATAAAACAAAAAGTGAAATGGATAGTGGAGACAGATCCTCCTATGGAACTTCCAAATGTCCTTTCAAAGCAAACAATATTCATAACAATGCAGATTAATTACAGGAATAAGTTAATAATTTTTCTGAAATAAACCCTTTAAGGAAGCAAACTAAAATTTTGAGATGTAGCCAAATGATTTAGGAGCCTACATTTTTTTCTTCAAATTAACTTGAGGCCTTACAGAGAGCAGGGCAGAATACATCCATGCACTGACTTGCTGAGATTTCAGAAATATTCCAGTTTTGAGAGACTGATAAGAAAAGACAGTAAGAAAATAAAGGATTAACATAAAAAAATTAATGTAATACTGTAACTAATGTTCTCATATATTTACTATCACATGCCTTTCTTCTCTCTACGGATGTCTCCCCTCATTTCAGAGCTCCTATCTTCTCCCTCTTTATCCTCAATAAAAAAGAAAGAGCAGCATTTTCTTCAGAAGTTATAGACTTCTGCTTTGTGCATATGTTGAGGGAATTACATGAGACAACTGCTTTCTCCAACTTTATTTATAAACTTATTTATATTCCATGAAATTTTGGGATTCTTCATGTATTTACAGTTAAGTATGTGCCTAAGAAGCTTTCTAGACTGACAGAACAAGTGCAAGACCCTAACCATTACCTTCTGACCTCTGCCAGTACAATACCAGTTATATCGGACATGCAACATACAAGAGATTTTTTCAAATAACATTACCTAAATACTGCCTGGTAAAATCCAATTACCATCCTTTTGAAAGCAAGTAAACAGAAGTAGTTCTTCAGCTACACAGTATTGTGGAAGAAAACAAACAAAACAAATCAACCCAATCTTATTTTTAAAAAAATTAGTACCTTTCATATGAATCAACATATTTTTAAACTTAGAAATAACCAGGCATACTTGGGGTGGGAAGGGAAAGGGAAATCTTTTCTATGTAATTTGAGGATACCACCTACAAAAAATCAAATGGAATACTGCTTACCCAGATTAAAATTGCCACTATGGCAGAAAAAAAATATGTTTACATTGAAAAGGACAGTTGCTGTTCTAAAAATAATTTTTGTGAAAGTGTTGTTTATAATTATTGCAACAGTGTATTCCTACAGTTAGGACTGCACCAACATCCACTTGGCAGGCAGCAGGAAATCATACTGGATACAGAGGAACTGCAAGCCAACACCTCTCATGAGCAAATGGCTGCATAAACTTGACACTGACATTTCTAAACTTGAGTTTTTTCATGTAACATGTACCTGGATAAAGGAAATTTTTTTTTTTTTTTTTTTTAGTTTAACAGAAAGTCACTTGAAAACGCAAAAAAAAAAAATGGAGGATTAACACTTACTCTTAATTGTTTCTCAAAGTTTCTAAGAGTCTATGAGATTTTTGGAGTCCACAAAGACAATGGACTCAGGATGCAAGGAGAAAATGGACAAAACTATAAATGTGTTACTTTCAGTTGTTTGGAGGCCTTAACAGAGACTTAATTCTAAAAGCTTGTGATTATTATACATAGATTGTGACTGAGTGCCTCAGTTTTGCATATTCAGCTAAAGATGTTCTTGAGTTCCTGAGATGACTATGGGCTGCTACCATTTAAAAGACAGATACTTTTATGATTTCTTAAGGTGGACATCAAAGGTTACCCACCTCTTTGGATAGTCTTGGGTCTTTCTATACCCTCTAGTTGTTAGAAACAAATGGACAGCGAAGATTCATCTAAATGTGATCTTCTGGAGAAGATCTTCATGCCACCACTTAGTGAATGGCATTACCTAGATGGGGCAATGCTATCACTTCAGAGAAATTTTAAGATATAAATTCAGGAAAGTGACTGAGATACTCAAGTTTCTAATCCACCAGACTCAATCAGTTAAATTTCTTTCATAAATTTTTATAAGTATTTTATGGACAAATTACATCTTTACATGATAGAGCTTAAAAGGAGTTCTCATTCCAAAGGTCGGAATTTCAGTGTGTAATTACTGCATGCACCAGAAAAGTGTCTATCAGACAGAGGTTTTTATATAAGCTTTGGATTGGTCAAGGTTATTTTTTCCCATTTTTTTCTGGACCAATTTCTTATTTTGAAGAAGTAGTTAATGAAAGCTTTACCATTTACCTCAGTACATACAAGACTTGAATTTCTCTTTATAAAAAGCCTGAAATGCAAAGCAAAATACATCTGCATCTTTTTCCCTACTCTCACCCTTAAATGCTACAAATTAAGGATCAAGCACCCATCACGTCTTAAAATAAGACAGCATTTTAGGTCTTTCTTTGATTTGAGTATCACAACACAGTGTATAGTAATTTAACACGCTCAGTTATTTTAAAATGGATAATAATAAACAGTAACTGCAGAGCAAGGTAAGAAAGAAACAGTGATATACCTTTTGAGCAGGTGGTACTAGATGAACTTTAATAGGTTCAGTGGGACTAAATAAAACTAATGTCCCAGAGGACAAAGACTGATGTGACTTTAACTAAGTAAGCTCTTTTTTCTGCAGTCTTTTCTCTCATCTCATGCCATCTTCATTTTCATACTTTTACAGCTAGACAAGAGGAAAGAATTTGAAAACCTGCAAAGGCTGAAGAGCTCTCCAAAGATCATTATTTGTGCCCTTTAATAGTGGAACATAACGCAAACTGAATACTTAGCCATAACTTTATATGAACATAAAGTAAGCATTTTCCCTCATGTTCTCTGAAATCAATATTGGCTGATTTCCCAGTTTTCCAAATCTCTTACTTCATAGGTTACTATCGTCTATTGATGTTATATATATCTTTCCTCTTTATTAAATCATTCTCTTGATTCAGAGATCTGCATAAACAGAGCTGCACAGAAAAAAAATCATATGAGTTCACATAAAGTGCAACATATAGGTTCACATTTATGTGCACTATCCAGCAACAGAACATAGGCAAGTTTCACGCTGTTTCTGAAGGGAATGTCTTTCTCAGACTTCCAATTTACATTACTGGAGGTAGAATCACTATTATGCTAACCTAAGACTTATAATTTCATATTAATTCCAGCTATACACATATATTTCCACCTTTGTACTTCTGGAAAAATAACAACTTCCTTTGCTATTGCTGTTTTTCAGGAACACCCATTCTTGTTTCTTTTTTTCTATAGAAAGTGACATGCTCCGAATTGTAAAAGCAATTTCAGTGTAAACTACCTTTTAACAACAGAGTCCATCCTTATTAGTGTTTAATCTTTTATTCTTCACCTTCTACATGGTACAAAAAGATCTGACTGGAAAAGTAATAAAAAGATAACTGGGTTTGACATGATTATGGCATCATTTCTTGAACAGGAAAACCCCACAATCTATATTTAAAATACTCAAACTTAGGATAAATACAATGTATTTAGGAATTTCTGTGCCCCTCATCTCTGAAAGCTTCTTTTTTCTTGATCTTTCCTGTTTGATTTCTGGCTCCATCAAGTTGCACTGTTCCAAAACAGTGGAAGTTTTGACAGTGTGTGACTGGAGCCAGGAGAGACGACATATCGATCAAACTGCACATTAGCAGTAAAGTCAGGAACTAGCAGCACAAGTGGACTTTCAGAGAACAGAAGGCAATGGGACACTAGGAAGTGTGCTTATAGTAGGCCTCTCTAGAAAGGTGCTTCTCTGTGTGTACAGTGTAGTCTTTCAATTACTCACACCTAAATCCTCAAAGACTGAAAATTTTTGTAATCCGTTATTAGGATGACGCACACCACTGGTCTAATCTCTATCCAAAAAGAAACAGCAAAAGGGCAAAACACTTTCCAATCAGCAGAAAACGGAGAAACACATTCTTTTTGCTCACAGAACAAAATTTTGTGAAAATAGAATACAACTAGATTGTTTTGATGGAAAGGTAGCAAGTTCTCTAGGGGAGAACTTTGTAGAGTAGGGCTGATGGTTGGACTCGATGATCCCAAGGGTCTTTTCCAACCTGAACGATTCCATGATTCTAAGTGTCTTCAGCACATAGGAATTATGAGTACCTCTGTCTGCATAGAGGAATTCTCTCTTCGTTTTTACCAGGGTCAATTTAACTTTGCTGTTCTTCATCCAATTGCTGAACTTTTGCTATCAGAACTGACAAAAGAATGAGAAAGTCTCCCATAATGTACACTGAGCAGCAGGTTTTCTGGAGACGATCTGATGGCTCTTGCCAGATGAGTTATCACCAAATATCACAAGATGTGCTCCTGCTAAGAAGACTGGTATAGGAGTCTGCTATATGATGGAGAGCAAAGACATAAACTACTGAACTATGAATTTCTATGGAACAGCTTGCTAGCTGAGGCAGATTAACCTCCGACCAATTCTAAGCAAATATTTTGATTTGACAAATCATTTTTTCCTTGACTTGGTCAACATAAACAGTAATTTTTCTGTCATAAAATTTAGATAGAAGCTTCCAAAGCAGTTCTACTTGTAAATCATCTCGGTGGCAGTAACTAGCATCTATGCAAAAATGAGATATATGCATCCTTTTTGACAGTGGATATTAGTCCAAGAAGCCTTCTGAAAATACTGGTAGAGCATGAAAATAAAACAAGGAAAACTGAAGCAGTGGTGAACCCTCTGAAATGACAGCAGTCAATGTTTTAACCAGGAACATCACTTATGCACCAAACATTTTTAGCCTATGTCAAGAGTTACCACAGTCACAGACCAAACTGTAGAAAAAGATGTGTTTGCTCATTTACGCCTTCTGAAGTCCCTATTTAATAATTTCATCAATTAAGTGTTCCTCTGGCTAGATCAGAGTTAATAACTTAGTACTTCTTTGCCTACTGTGATATGACATCATTCAGCACACTACTAACCTTGGATGGGGTTACCTGCTGGGAATGATGTGTCAGACTCATCTTTCATGTTGTAATATCACTCCCTACAGTAGGGACTTTAAGAGGTGAAACCTCTGGGAAAAGTCTCAAAACCATTATGGCTCCCTGCAGGGTACAGGCAATCTTTTTTTTTTTTTAAAGCAGAGACAGGTTGCTGTTTAATCTTTATGGAATTCTCTACTCCCAACATTTCCTTTAATATTTACTTCTTTTTACAAGTTCACTTGTTTACAGGATCAGAAAACCAGGGAGTCATTCAGGCTGAAAGGGACCTCCAGAGGTCTCTATTCCACCCTGCTCTATGCAGGGTCAATACTGAGTCCAGACCAGGTTGCTCAGGGTTTTGTTCAGCTGATTCTTGAAAACCTTCAAGGATGGAGATCTACAGGTTCTCTGGGCAACTCTTCCCAGTGCTGGTTTACCCCTTTTATTCTTCTAACATTCACACACACAAAGCTGAGACATGCATCAGATTCAGCAGCCTGTGATGAAGACTTTGTTTGCCCACTTCAATAAACATTCCAGGTTTGGGGTTTTTTAATATCCAGAAAATTATCTGAGCAATTACTTTTCCATCAGAATCAGGATTTCATAATACAGACACAACATAGCTGTGATACATACAACTGCAATATATTACCTTTCTTTGTTGGGATAATTTGAGGAATACAAGTAACTGGAACTTCTTGAACCAGTTAACCAACAAATTCCAGAGTAAGGGAATGAAGAAACTTAATTTATTCCAGTTTTATTAAACTTTTTGTTTACTTCTGACTTGATTTAATAGAAGGAAAGCATACACTAATACTGGAAAAACACTGAACTGGCTCTAATTACCTGATTATTATTATTATTATAATTTCAAAAGGTCTCCTGACAGGGTTTAATACTACTTTACTGCCTGCACTATCAAAAATGATTAAATCTATCATATTATATATTTAGCAATGGAATCATTTGTTCAGAAATAAAAAAAGGGTCAGCTCATTAGTCTGATTCAGCTTCTTTTACAGTCAATGAAAAGGTATCATGAAAGATGACTCAGAAACTATAGCAGATCAAACACTTCAGACACTAATGCAGGAGAAAATCTTACTCCAGACTGCAAACTGGATGAAGTCCATCACAGCAGAGACAGTATTTCACCCAAAATACCATTTTCCAGGCTGGTTTTTTTTTTTATTGTCTGCTAAATAAATGTACCTAGTTCAATGCAATAACTCCACCTTAATCCCTATCAAACGTTTTAGTGTGTTTTCATGTTTTTTCTTTCACTAGACAATCCCTGCATGGGTAAACCTCAGGTAGGTTTAAGTTTTCAGCTGTTATTAGTAAATCTAAAAAAACTAATGTGTATGAAAATGGAAATCAATTTTTGTGGAGCAGTCATAAACATTCTGGAAAGTCTCTTATACTCCTATTTGCATCTCCTGTCTAGAACGTGCTTTAGAATAATTCACTGGGGCACAGGGCTGTTGGGTTGGAGAGGAAGGTTACAGCAAACAGCTGGCCTGCATTTAAAGGCTTTTACAGGCATTCTGGTTTTGTGCATCTCAAGCAGTTTCTGAATGCATTCTGAAATGTTGTGAAGTGCTTCTCTGACCATTCAGAAGTCAAAAGAAATATCCTACCTCATTTTCATAGGGAAAAAAAATTACAAAGTCAAATTTAGCAAAAAAAATTGGATGAATCAAATTGAAAAATAAGAGGAAACACCTCTCCACATAGTCATTTGTGATTGCAGGTAGCAAATTCTCTTGCCAAAATTACAGGCTTTCTTGTCCAAATGGCATGTGCATATGCAAATTTTAGGGTTAAACTGGATCCAAGTGATTTACTGGTTATATGTTAGTCCCCTGCTCAGGGCTGAACTACATTCATCTGTGGAACATGCATTCAGTCAAAATAGTGCCACTTACTGCTCACGAAGAAACATGCTCGATCCTAAGCAAGCTCATCCAGTGAAGCCTTATCTGCACCTGCAGTTGACCATACTCAGAAGGGGTAAAAACCTGGAATCCTTCCCTGGACTGTGGATTACAGTGACTTCCTGAAGAAGCTACTCCAAGACCAACAAAAGTAAGTCAAATACTTTTTGTTTTCTCTTTAAAGTATGACTTCAATTTCAGGCCAGCCAGTCAAGAGGACATCTGAAGACTTCAACATCTCATATAAATAGCGTTTAATCACTATTTTTCTAATTGTTAGAAATCCAAAAAAGTACTTTCATTGTTAAAAAACCTGAAGAGAAAAAATGAAATCCCTGTTTCTAGTGACTTTTTGCTAATTAAAAGAACTGAGGACTAAAACTGTCCTTCTAGCCTAACAGTATTAGAGCATCGGGTAGCTTTTGCTTGTGATGTGCTGGGAATCACTAGCCAGATGAAGTAGATCTGAGGAGTATTTTTTCATTAGTTTCATTATCATCAATCCTTAGGGTAGAGAAAGTAAATTCTGGGTCCAGACTGAGTATGATACAGGGCCGAACAAATGGATATCATGCATGTAACTCCCTATTTGATGTGGGTTTTATATATGTGTATACATGTATATGGATATGCTTCCCACTTTTGCTCAGTACAACACTGACAGAATCTAGAAATAAACAGCAAGTGTGTATAATTTAAATGTGTGCTTTTAAATGAAGCAGAGCTTCGGGGGGTTTTTTTGAGGTATTTTTGCTCTTTAATAACTGGCAGCAAGAACTTGGCTTAAAAACAGTCATGACAATTTATTTTTAATTACCATTAACCTCAGCAAATCTGTTTTCCTTTGTGTCCATCCCCAGCAGCATGGTGAAATGTCCCACTTCAACGCGACACACAGGCCATCACGGAGCCCAGATGCCAAGCTGCTGAAAATACTCATCCAGCAGCAGTATCTGGCCCCTTGGTGGGCTCCACAGGCAGTGAAGCTGACAGCTCTGAAGTTGCCTGTGGGTCTGTCATGTAGTCAGGCTGCTAGCTGAGCTGACTTATTCTACTCAGTGCCATTTTTCTTTGACTTACCTTTGATCCTGAGATATTTGCATATCGTTATGTGCTTGAGAAAAGTTCCTCTGTAAATCTCTCACGAACCCTCTGTTTGTGCATTCTTAAAGTAAGAAGTGATATCGCACAGAGTCATGATGTGCATTACTTCTGATGTTGTCATGAGATAACCTCTCTCCTCGCTTACATAACATATCCTATGGCTAATACAAATTGATATATGATATCCTGAGAAATCATGCAAGATCTAATAGCAGCCCTATAAATGACAAAAGACATGACTGTAGGTACCTTTCAAGCTACACATTAATGTATTCATGTGTTAGTCTCTTAAGAAGGCTGACTTTACTTTTCCTTTCCACCCTGATTACCATACCTATTAGCAAAGGTCTACAGCACAGCCGAATCCCAAGCAGGCAGAAAGCTGGCACTCTGGGAGGTTGGAAGGAGGGGACGAGAGCAAATAAGAGCAAGGATGCAAGCTAGCCAGCACAGCAGGAACAGAGACTGGGGGAAAAATAGAAGAGACCAAATGATGATGAATCAAGTTCAAGCAGCATTATTGACAAGCCCAGCTCTTAAGAATTCATCTAGCCTCCACAAACCATTCCTTCCTAGGTAGGGGGCAGCTCCTATTACCTTTAAGAAAAATGTGTATTGTTGTTTCTCAACTCCCTGCTTCTTTCCTGGAAGTTACTTGTCCCCCAGGATCTGCTATTATAATGTATTTCATGACAGTAAAACAATGTCCCTCTTTTTCTTCCCTAAATATATCTATCCATAACTTCCAAATGCTATCAGGCCCTACAGTAATTTTTACTGTGAGATTCCCTGTCATTTTTTAATGCCAGAAGATGTAACATACCAATTCACTCAGAAAATCAAATTTAATTCTTGATAAATTTGGAAGTAATTACCCCTAAAAGACAAAGGTCTTTTGATTTTTAACTGTTTTGGCATATAAAATATTATAGGCTCCATTACGAATTCTAGAATAGGTTCAAAATGAGAACTTTTCTAGATTCTTCTATTCAGCAGTACTGAAGTTAGTCCCAGGACAGACCCAACAAAACTACAAACAATTTAACCCTAGTTAAGGCTTGTCCGATAACTAATCGCAAGCCACAAACTGCCTCCCTTCTAATGACTCTAAAGCAAATGCTGGGGTGATTTGCTGAACCTGGCCCCATAATGATAAACTACACCTTTGCCAAAATAAATCCTGTTGTATGTAAATACACAGATTTCTATTGGAAGACAGAATAGAAACTGGAAATTGCGGAGTTCACCTTGTACAATCTGCCAAACCTTGATTCAACAACTACTCCAGCATTTCTAGACTCTAGCTCTTCTGCCACATGAGTCCGAGCCAAAGGAAAGCAGGAGCCTGTTGTTCCTGCAGCCCTTAGGAGCCTTCTCCATTGTAATAGTCTGGTTGGGATGCTGGAAGGTAATATATAGTAAAAATTCATGCTTGTACATATGGTGTGGGACATGGAATAACAGTGATTGACTTGCCTCCTTATTTAGACTAAATATTAATTGTCCAGAATGAAAAATTTGGGTTAAATCTTTGGAGAGACTTTTAATTTTATTATGATTTGGGAGTCATCTTATGGAATGACCCACCCGCTTAGACTTCTGGCTCTAATATATTTATGTGAACATTGTTTAGTGCCTGGCAAAATCAATTCATGCTTTAACTGCATGTTATAAGGTGCAACTGAAAATTTTCATATGCTGCATCTGAAACTTCTGGATCTGACAATTTTCCACATAGTTTAAAGTACTTTTCGTTAATTAAAAAAAAAAAAAAAAAAAGTTCAGCATCTGTAAACCTTACTTATTCTTTCTCAAGTATCCCACAGCCAAAAGGATTATTACCTCTACATGGCACTGAAGCTACAAAAAAATACTTTTTAAAAAACCGCAACCATTCATGGTCTTTAAACTACACATAGTTTATTATACCAGGTTTTACTGTAAAATATGTGCCCTTCATAAAAGAGAGTAAAAGTATCTTCCTATATCTTTCATACTATAGCTGAAATTTTACAACTCTTAATACATGTTAAATATCAAGGGCAATTTTCAGAAGTGACATTTCATTTTATAATCCAACTCTCTTTAGCCCAGAAAATGGGATTTCAGGCCTTAATACTGATCTCTTAGCAATATAATGTTTCCAGATCAGATATGAATTTATAATTACATTTCTGTTTAATTAACTAACACACACTATACTTTGTTTTGGCTTCATGGGCTTTTCTGTTTTTCTGACTTTCTGACAGTTGCAAAGAAATTAATGTAATCTGATCAAAAAAGTTAGATGAGAATAATCTGATTCAGCATAAATTCTACTTTGGACAAAGTTAACCATTCAAAATTATGTGACCAAGCTTGAACCAGTAGAGTAAGTGATACGAACTCATGACTTCATATCATGTACATGTTCGCATCATTTTTTTGGTGTTAAGCACTCAGAACTAGATTTTCTATGGGGTTGAAATCGAGCTCTGAACTTTGGGTTTACTACGTAGCTAGCATCCAATCCAACTTTGCAAGCAAGTAAATACAGGTTACATGTTGAACTGTGAAATTGTTGAGCCTCTTTCAAAAATCCAGCCTATAGTGTAAAAAAAATCAAGCACAAACTATCTGAGTTACAGCCTCTCCTGTAAGCGTAAGCAGAATCTGGCTTATTAAGTGAAGAACTTAATGTCAGCATATATCAGCATTTTCAGTAGCAATTCAGTTCCCTGAATACTGAATCAGTCTCATTAATTTAGTAGCTACTTTGAAAAATCTTTAGACTAACAAAATCTAATACAATGGTGTTACCCAAACATGTGGCCTTTCCCATCTTCTGAAATTAGAATTAAACCTAAAAAGACATTTATAATCACCTTCAAGCAATACTCAAATTTTCTATGTCCTTCTTGGAAAACCAAGGAAAGCAAGATTCCAGCTTCTAATGCCTTAAGGTCTGATTTGGCATACATTGTTAAATTTTCAAAAGAGCATATCAATGAATATGCCTAACAGTCATTGAGTCACAAGCTCTTCTGAAAATCTGGCCTTGTTTTTGTGTTATTATCCCTTTTGTGCCACGAGATAAAACAGAGGATTCGGTGATGAGACTATTACACTGCAAGGTTAGTGAACAGCAAGTTCTAACTATAAAATTTCACATAGGTGAAAAAAAAATTACAAAATATAACACATTCCACAGCCACAGCATGTAACAGAACTTTTCATCACAAAGTGTCAGGGTCCTAAGGTACAGTATTGAAATCAGTGCTAAAAAGCCAATCATAAAAAATATCTGAGATATTTTGCAAGTACTTGATAATTTTTTCAGTGTTGTTGAATAAAGAATGTTGAATAAAATCTCAAATAAATCAACCAAATCTACTATGTCACCAAATAAAGGGCCTTTTGACCTCTCTCTTTACCTTAGAATTCCCTTTTTCTCAAGTCAGCTGCAAAATGTCTTCTTCCTTCTTTTATGTAGCTTTTTTTCCCTCCTTCCCAAGCTCTCTTGCTCCTTCCTTTCTCCCTTCCTTCCTCTCTCTCCCTCACTCCTTTTCTTCTCTTTCTTTCTTTCCATCCTCCCTCTTTCTTCCCTCCCTCCATCCTTTTCTCTCTGGTATATTTGTTTGATTTAGGTCCCACTTTTACTCCAAGGAATCTATATCAACTACCATAGGTTTCCCCATTTCCTCCAAGTTCCCCCCTCTTGAACCTGCAAATTCTCGTGTCATCTCTCAACCAGCTCTGCAGGTTTGCTTCCCAGAGCAAGTTCCCCTTACCAGCAACTTACTCCTTTGCTTTTTTTTTTTCTTTTCCTCTTGCCTGTCTGATCTAGTTAGACTGGCTGGAGCAAATGAGATCTGTCAGTCAACACCCTTTCGCACATCCTCATTCAAAAGCCACCCTTAAAAAGACCACATTTCCGAGGAATGCTACCTGTGAATAACTTACTTCCATCCAAAATTTATGACCCACCAATTCCAGTGACTTGGACATTTTTCATAACGGGGGCTTCCCTATGCCCAAACACAATATATATTTTCTGGTGTAATATAAACAAAGCTGAGCTGGAACAGTTCTTTTGCTGTGTGCAGACAGGAAAATTAATCAAGTTCTTTAGAGACAGAATAATTACTCTATTTGTACTGTATTTGAATTTGTGATGAAAATAGACACAGTATATCATCAGAGCTTGGGAAAGCACCTGAATCATTCAGGGAAGCTCTGGTTACCACACTCCAATTATTAAGTCATAAACAAACAAAAAACCCTAAACACATATCTCACTTTTAGGGCACTCATGGTCTTAAACTCATGCCAGAGGCAGGAGCCAGCTACCCTATTCTAAATAGCAATCTTCTCAGATGAAGACATTTCCTCCCCTGCTTCTCTTCTAGCATCGCTTACCGGTTTTGAAAATTCACATCTCATTTACAACTATCATGATCTGCAATAAGAGAACACATGGCAACTCATTTCATAACCTAATTTGTGCTAGTTCTATCCAAAATTCTTCCAGAAGAGATCTCTATGTAAAATGAATAAAAAAGCAAATAATTCCATACTGTCTGATTCACACACCTTAGACCTCCTTACAACTAAGGCTCAGATCTGCCATGCAGCCATATACAGAATCGTTGAAGGCCAAATGCTAATATTTCAAACATCATTGCCTTCTGCAATACACCGCAACTCTTGCCCATGCTTTACATTGCTACAGGTAGTTGCTCGTTTTAATGAATGTTTCTCCACTGCTTCCTTGCAGTAATTCCCAACAGAAGTGGAACAAACCCCTGACTTCAATGAACAGTTCCTGCAGAAAGTTAAAACACTTGTTTGTTTATGCTGATTATTGCAAAAGACTATCCCAGCATTATCTGCAAGGAGATTGAAAAAAGAGTATAGAAGCCAGAAATACTATAATTTCTATCGGGAAAGAGTGCCCAACTTTACAACCCTGCCACATTTTGTCTCTGGAGTTGGAGATCTACGTGTTTACTTTCCTAAATACCTGTACTGTTAAAGGTAAGGAGCAATCAACAACAAACATGTCCTAGATTGACCAAAAGTAGTGATGGAAACAGATAAAGAACATCAGTTACAGTATTTTGGGGAAAGCAGTATTGCAATAATTTCAGCAGTCTGAATCTGATAACATTCTGTTCATAGTGAAGGATTTGCTACCAAAATCTAAACAATCTGAGATTTTCCCATGTGGAAGACAATGAGGTTTAACTCATGAAATTTGTTTAGATGACCCATTCCTGATATCCTGAAAAAACACTACTGAAATAGATAATGCAAGAGCAGTAGTGGAACAAAGCTAAAACAAATAATATATCACAAATTAATTACTATACTATACTAGCCTCAATTTTGCTTGTACTATGAACAACGAATTTTCAGCAAAGTTGTCCCACAGCCTGTGTTTCTGGCAAAAACACCTATCAGCATAAAATAGATCCGTACTTCCAAATCTCTGTAACTCCATCAACAACTTGATTTTCACCTGCATCAGGTATTAAATGTTACATCTCCATCCACTGTAGTTACAAAAGCCTCCAGCATATAATTCTGAATGTCAAGAGAGAGTCTGCAGCAGTGAAGAGTCAATACCCTGTCTACACACATGCTTTCGCTAATTCTTTTGTTCAGGTGTCACTATTCAGATGTCCACATAGCTCTTACAAATAAATAAACAGAACCTCAAAAGCTTTTAAGGAGAATATTTTTCTACCAGCATGAAGAAACAGAACTCAAATAAAGTAAAGTAAAAAAAGTAAAGCTATGTAAGTAAAGTAAAGCTATGTAAGCGTCTAACAAACTAAGTGCACTGCTTCACACTGACACTGTGTCACTTAACCACGTAGTGTCTATGCTCCCCTGAGAATAAAATTAATGGCCTGATTTCAACAACACAGGACTCAGACACATGCTAAAAAAGATTTTATGTTAGATATGAATAATATCAAGCCACCATCCTTTCAAACTGCCATACACACTGTTCTGGCTGTCTTATACAAACAGTGAAAAACATTGGAAAAGCCTATTCTACCTGACAACCCCTGTAATCAAGACCTTCAGAGTAGTGGACAGCATCTGAATTTTAGGCAGACTGAAATTAGTCACTACATTGTAGTTTGCAAGCACATCCACACTGCATTTGTCAGCTGAAAATACAGGGAACGGCATCCTAGAATTTAAGTACCAACGCTCAAATTTAACCATCATTTACATCTTGTTTCCCAGACAAGCCACTAGAGGGTGAGACAATTGCAAAATTGGTAAGATTTGAATAGATCTGTCTCGCCGCGGGCATCGATGTGTGCACCACCACGCAAGCAGGCAAGGCAGTCTGAGGAAATGAATTCTCGATAGCTGGTGCGAATTTACTGATACTTCATTTCACAAGCTGAGACACAGTCATCATAGACCATCATGCAAGCGGAAGTATGAGTTTGATGGCCACGCAGCAGTGATTTTTCTTAATGTACCAGAGCTGAAAATTTACTATAGGTGCAGACAAGATTATTTCAGTGGATTGGTAATAGGTCTATCTCCTTCAGGTCACCAATTCAAGCACTGAGCAGGTCACTAATGACTAAATGTTGTTAGCATTTGATGCTAACAGCATACTCAAGGGCTTCCTACAAGGAAAATAACTTGATGTTTTCTGTCTCTTCATACATTGCTAAAAACCTCCATCACAAAGAAACCTTATTAACATTTCTGTTAGCTCTAAATTCACCATACATAACAACAGTAGCCCAATTTCTTAAAAGAAATTCCAGCTTCTTGGTTGACAACATTTTCATCTCTGCAAAATCAAATTCTGACCTGGCAGAAGTGGTCACCATCTCACTGAAGTCCTAGCTGACATCACAGCTGAACTGTCTTGCAGGTTCAAAATATACGATGGAAATACTTTAATACAGCATCTAGTGTTTTGTGTGCAACCTGATTACACAGTTCCCAACTATGGTCTAATATAGTACCTAAAGAACCTATAATTTCTCCTAGCAAGTCTAGAAATTTGTACGTACTAATTGATACTTTATCTGTAACTTTGCATTGCCAATTGCATACAGATGCTCCAGTTCAAAGGGAATAACAGAGAAATTTTGCAGCAGTCAGAATAATCTCTGCAAAATTGCACAGTGGCTACAGACACCTTCTTGAAAGACCTATTCTTTTTAGGATGGTGAAGTGAAGGACTGAAGTATTTCTCCTGGAGCTTGACTACTGATTTCTCCTTTTTTCTTTTCCATGTTAACCACTGCAAGAGGGGTCACCACTTGGAACATTTACGGTAAGCGAGCTTCTGGTTTTATTTACATTGAACATGCATACTGGTATTTAACAAACTGGGCAAGCAGCCATCTTTGCAGTTCAGGTGGATTTGGACATACTAAAAAAACCCAACCCCCTCCCCCCCACCACTTCACAGCATTTCTTTTGTTGCACTTGTTCAACTGACAACAAAAGAACTTTCATTCATGGCTCTGCCAACACAGGAACTTTCACAGAAGCGAGGACGCTTGGAAACAACCTTCTCTAAGGTTAACTAAGAAAGTTAACAAATGTATTTATTCTTATGGTGTTTCCATTCTTTTCTGCTTGTGGGAGGTTGTGACATTTGTGCAATTTCTTCTGAAAATGGTAGGTTTCTTATGTATTATAACGTAAGACTGTTTAAAACACTGTCTTTCCTTTATGCTTTTATACTACTTAAAACCTCAATAATTTAGTTATTAAATCAATTATTTTATTTTTCTGTTTCACTTTATTCACATGTGGTCTTTTAACTTACCAAAAAAACCATATTTGGAAGAGAGAGAAAATAACATTTTCAAAGATGCCACAGACAGAGGTGGTGGGAACAACAATTATCTGTGAACTGAATGATCAGGAGACAGACTCGCATAAAGACAGAAAGCTAAAAAGCAAGCTTTGAACCTTGTATGATGAAATGGTGGAACAAATTTCAATGTCAGCATAGCAACAGTGTGGCATCCAGTAAAAAATCTGCACGGGAGGTGAAAAATTCCTACCCATATTTTCACTGCTATTATCTGAGGTGTACTTTTGCTTACTCATATTTTACAAAAGAATGATGCATTTGAATGTCTAAATGCACTGAGCTAGCATGACAAAAGCTATGTGGTAGCTCTTACTGCCATGGAGGAGCACAGGAAAAGCAGCAACAATGACTGATTAGAATCTTTAAGAAACCACTTGCGTGTGCGTGCATGCACTCATTTTTCAATGCTTTTCCTTCCTCATGCAGGAGAAACATTTCCCATGTATACAGGTAAGGCAGAAGATGAAGATACATTTCATATCCTGAAGTGATACTATAAACATGCTGGGAAAATCTCATCTGGCATGCCACTGTACTTAGTAATTTTTTTGTTGTGGTTAATAACTGTCAGGAAGCTCAAGATAAGGGAAATATACATGTATGGACTGATGATGTAACACAGGGGACACTGACTTATTTTCTAAGTAAATAAATTCATGAACTAATGTTTTTGAAGTTTTCTGATGACTAATGACTACGAGCTGCCTTCTTTTTGTATGCAACAGACACATTAGCAGCAGGGTGTAAGAGCTCCTGACATCTGTAAATCACATTTTTTCCTAAAAGCAATTTATTATTCTTGAACAGGGATCTCCCCCACCCCTCTAAGGATGAAAACCACCTTTGCAGCTAGAAGTTGCACTTTTATTTCTGTTGCCCTGCATACCTGTAATTTCTTTTCCCTCCTCATCTCTCTGAGTCAACTCCCTTCTGTAAATCCTTCCTTAAAAACATTCTTTATCTTCAGTTTTAATTGATGCTGGTTGTGAAACGTTATGTGATGCTCTGCATGAAGGACACAGTGTAGGTGCAAATAGTACTATTTGGTAGTAGGCCATCAGAAAATCTGTATGCAAGACCACTTTCAATATAAAACTGCTGGATTCCCTCTTTGGCTAGTGCGCTTTGCCATAGATATAACTCCACACATCCTCTGCAAATGCCTTTGTAGAACTTGGGAGGATATTAATATAGCTTTAAAAATTTCTGCCTGTTTGGTAGAGTCAGCATACAAGACTCCGTGCAGGAGTTACACAGTCAGGAGTACTGCCATAATAGCACTGCCCAGCATCACCGACTGATCCTGCCGTCAGCAATGGAGCACTGCAGGGGAAAGGGGATTGCAATTAATACAGAAGCACTGGGAGTACAAGTATATACCCAAACACCTACCTGCTAGAAATCTGAAGATCATAGACTTTCAAATACATTGCACACAGAATTATGTTAGCAGGCAGAGAAAATGGTGCAAGGAAGCATTAAATGTGGATTGCAGAGAAATTTAGGACATTTCAATACTGATCTTTGGAAGATGTAGATATATATTCCTATATTCTTCTATATTTACTTATTAATTAACCTAGTTGCTGATAAATATCTTCAGGATTAATTCATCAAAAATATTTTAAAGATTAAATCTAATCCTTAAATACTATGATTGCAAGATCCTACAAACCCTCATTTTTAATAAATAAAAATGGCAGGAGCTTGACCCTGGGGTCTGCCCACATTTGTTGAAGGGATTTCATCTCCAGTTCTGGAGATGCTTGAAGAAGACAAAAACAACAGGAATCCTAATTTCACTTTAGTTGACTGAAATTTTTAAAAAGAGCAGTCAGTCCTTCTTGGTGTACCTCTGAGAATACATCTGTGCATAAATGGCCTTTGCATTCTTCCACAAAGCCTATCTCTACCTTTGTCAAAGGCAAGGGGAAAACACACCTCTCAAGTTTTGCTACATCTTTTCCTTACTAGGTGAGAAGGTGACATAAAGAAATAGTTGCAGAAGTGGCTTAAATTGCAGTCGAATCCCTATTCTGTACAAACATTTCCCTCTGCCAGGGGCCCCACTGCTTGCATGTTAATTCAGTCTGCAGAATGTCTTCTTATATGTAGTCATCTCCTTCAGCTTCTTTCAATCCTCTGCCTCTAAAAAGGCAGAGCAGAGCAAGTCTTGCTTGCATAACCAAATTTTGTGGGGATCACTTAGAAACTGGGAAGTATGGCGAGGATGGAATGTGCTACCACATCTGAGTGTTAATTGGTATGTGATAATGTGCAAAAGCAGACTTTCTGCAAACACCTGTCTGCAGCATCCGGCAGCTATTTAATTTTCTACTCAGTAAAACTGCAACAAGAGATTAAATCCTATCCCAAGCCAATCTAATATACATTTGGATTAAATCCGATCAAGACTTTTTATATTTTCAGGGACACTTAACACATTTTAATTCCCAGGATAATATTTCCTTTCTGTGCCATTTTTAGTGTAGATTTTTCAGCCCTATTCATGGCTCCTAACAAAGCAATAGATATTCAGGCTAAACTTCTGTAAATGTAACATAGATTGACTCTTAAGATGAGAGGAAGGGCTTGAATTTCCCTGCAAATCTGGCCTAATACAAGATAGCTCTTCTACATACTAAGCTTGGCTCATTTATGTCCTCACATTATGCATGTTGCAAAGCCAGCTCTGTGGTAAACTCAGCCAGACAAGTCATCTAAAAGCTTTCTTTACAGTGACTGGAGAAAGATACACACCATTACAGGGCTATTTAATTCCATCCTTAAGATAGAGGTCTAAAACTTTACACAAGTAACATTAAGTGAAAACTTGAGTAAGAGTTGCAAAATATAATTATTTCTGAAAAAAAATCACTTTGAGCCAATTCACATAATACAGCTAACGGGATAGTGCCACACTGCACAAAAAACTTACTCAAGTTATGGCTAATTCAGTACAGAAATCAAGCCACATTAAACATGCTCATATTCAGCTGGAAATCAAAGCCAGTGGCAGAACATCTTCAGCAGCGTATATATTTAGATTTGTCCTCTAAAAATACTTCTTTAATAGTTCTTAAAACTGGTATGCGAACAATACATTGTACTGAAACATCTGTGGTCAAAAATCCGATTTTTTTTTTTTCCTCTTCAGAGCAATTTGAAGAGAAAAGTGAAGGGCTCTGCTTTGGCTTACAAGACAACAGAGAAATAAAAATTAAAGGAATTAAGAGTGTGAAAACTTAAATGGCCAATGTAAAGTAACAAACACTTCTTGCATCTGCTTTCAACTTCATTTTCAAACTGCCATAAATCCTGATTGTGCCTAGGGTATGCAAAATGTCTGTTTTTTGCTGTTTCAACTTGGGTGTATGTTTGTGGTTTATTTCACAACCTTGGGTCTCAGTCCTACTCCTGAAAATACAGGCATTCACTGCTTTGTATCTTGCCAATTTGGCTAGGATCCATTTTAAGAGTCTGCATGGTGACTGAATAAACGACACATATATAAAACTGTGCCTGCTTATATCTAGAAGAGCTATATCAAACCGTCAGAGAAAGTCAGAAACTGATGGATATATACAATGTAATATGTCTTGCTCGCATATGCACCCTCTGTATGCTACTACGTTGGTGAAGTTTTCTCTCTTTCCACATTCAAAACTATTCTTTTTAAGAGTGGGCCCAACCCAAACCATCAGGCTTCAGTATCAATGAATTTTTGCATTTGAGGTCCATTTTGCTCCTCTTAAGAGTACGGAAATGCTTTTTTACAACTCAATTAAAAACTCCTTTAGCATAATTTTTGTATGTGCTACACATTTGTTACCACATAGGAAGAATCACTGATTTTCCAGTTCTTTGTGTGAGGGATCAGGAAAGTACAAAGTCTCCCTTGCCACTGATCAGGGAACATGAACCAAGACATGCACTGCTTTTTCCTTAGACTCAATATGCTGCCTCTTTTTTACTGTCTTTTGTGTAGCTGGTGACCAGCAGGGTCCACCTACCTTACTATACTGATCTGTTTTTTCACACTTAATTGCTACTTTTAGTCGTCAACTAAAGAAGCACAGCTTCAAATCACACAAACAAGTGACGCAACCCAAATTGTAAGCTACAGTGTAGAACACAATGCTCAATACCCAAATCAAACCCAGATTTTCCAGGGCTAAATTGCACTGAAGACCACGAAACTATCACTAACTTTCCTACAGAATATGGCGTTTTCAAAATCTACAGCAGAATGCCAGGAAGTTACAGGATTATTTTAAAAAAGCAATCAAATTCTGCACACATGAAAAGCTGTCATTAAAGTATCCTGTAACTATCATTACTAGTTCTGCTAATTTTAAGCATTATTCAAACAAAAAGTCTGCAGTCTAATTAATAAAAAATAAATGGGAAGATTATACACCTTGACGGGGCTTCATTTAACAGAGCCCTTTGGATCCAGTGAGACACAGAGGATAATTTGTACAAGTGTCACCTTTCTACTATAAATCCAGATCATTTCAAGGTAGCAGGCAAGTAGCATTGAGTATCTCCAGGTGCTCCCACAGTAGTACTGGTAGCCTGGTGGGATGCAGTGGTGAATGGGGAAGCAGACAGCCCTGCAGTGACATGCATATTCACACAGCAAAAAGGCAGTGTTACACATCCAAGCAGGTTTCCTGTGGCATGCTTTAACGCAAATTAAAGCATATTATGATCTCAGCTTGCAAAACATTTTACAGAATTCAAAACCAAACAAAAATGCAAAAGTCCAGTTTAAAATATAAAATTACAATAGTCTTTGCTTTCATATATTTAAAACAGTAACTGTTTATGAAACTCCAGGAGTGGGGTCCATATGTCATTCACTGCATCCAGCAAGCTTTCTGCTGCTTCAGTGTGGAATGAATCCTTGGTCTCTGAACCTCAGTTAGATGCAAATCCATAATATGGAGAGATTCTTACTAAAAAAAAAAATTTGTATCTTCTATTACTACCTGTGTATTCAAAGGGGTTGGTAATTTTGAAGTAACTTAACCTGAGTGTTTCCTAAAATCCATGTACATTACTGAAATGAGATGTCTGTAGTCAAAATCTCTTGGGTAGGTAGCCAAAGCAGCCTATTACACTTACATGCATTTAAAACATGAGAATTTTACATTTGTTCTAGCGTTGGTCATTCAGCCTATTTTAATGCATTTCTGGAATTTAAATGATGCACATTTAGTCTGCTCTCTGTGTGGGGCTGATTTGCACCTCAGAGCATAAAACACTTAATTATAAGATATGTCAAGTTTCCAAACAAGAATCAGAAGCTCTCCAGAAATACCTTAGGATTGATTTTGAAGCACTCTAGCAAAGAAAACAAAAAGTGAATAGCATCTGTCTAACCCAGGAGGCTGAAATGGGAGAAGAATCTGCAGGCATCACAGCAAAGGAGAGCTTTAAAGAGGGATTTGAAGGGGAACAGTGGAGAAAACTGAGATAATATTATGATGGTCCTCTCAAAATTAAAGAGAAAGCACAGAAGAAAGTGCCTAGATGCTTCCATACAGAAGTCAGCCTCATGGTGAGTTTGGAGGAAGGAATCAGCTCACTAATAAACATGAGATGACAGAGAAAAGGACAGAGATATCCTACGAAAAGTTTTGAAAGTTGAGTCATGTATGTTGACGTGATAGAAGGCTAGAGGACAAAAGCAAAGAGGCAGTTGACTATTAACTGAAGCTGCAGTGGTCAGAGAAAGTTTTGATGCTCATCTGAACCCTCTTACTAAAGTAAAATTAGTAAAAAATCAACTTGCATATGTACAAGGAAGAAGCAGTATAACACAGTGAAATAGAGACATTTCCAAATTTGAGTCTGGGAAAGAAGGTCCATAAAAGAGGCTTCCATAGGGTGCCTCCATTCTAATGAAGGTGGAAGAAGCAGAAGGCTGATGAAGGAAGTCTTAGCAAATAGTCTGGGTAAGACGCTGTTCTGGCAGCCCCGAACTTCAGAAGAGAGATTGAATAATGGGGAAATGAAGTCCAGAGAGACTCATTAAGACAAGTACCAAAGAGAAGAGACATCTGCAGCACAGGTAACCCTAAGGACTTCAGGATCCTGCTTGGGGAAGAACTATCATAACCCAAGGGCACAGTTCCTCTACAGGAGCACAAGAGATCTCTAAGCTTTAACACAATAGGTTAGTTTTAATTGATACTCAGTTTGAGCTAATGCTGCTAGGAAAACAAAAGCCAGGCTCTTTTCTAAACATCTGAGAGACATATGTGCACATGCAAAAGGATGGTCATCGCTGAATACTTCACTTTTTGCCTTTAATTACATAATTTATCTAAAATATTTAACATATTCTCTATATCTCCTTAGGGAATAAAATGGTAATGCAGCTTAGTTACAAAAGCAGTGTGTGATGAATTTATATACACACAAACTCAAACATACACACGCGCCTCCATTAATATCTGTTTGTGATTGATTGGCATGTGATAATTCTCAGGACTCCTTTCTAATTTACTGTATTGTACTGAAACTCTCTCGTAATTTTCTGCACAAAGTTTGCTTCTAAGGAAGCAATAATAAATAAAAATAAATAAAATAAATGTTGAGACTGTGTGTTTGCCTGTCAACTAAATATGTTCACACCACCTCACTGAGGAGTACACCATGTAGCCTACATCCAGCTTCTTTCTATCACTCTCTGGGCTAGGCTAGCTATAGCTTGAAGATAAAACATCTCTGTATTTCACTACAGAGTGTCTCATCACTGCGATTGCAATACAGATATACCCCAGTCGTGTCTCTATCTGGATCTCCCAGTATAGCTATAAGCTTGTCAACATTTTAGCTGATCTCCTATGAGGATATTCCCTTCAACTGGTATATGGTGGCTGGCATTTCACAGGTGAGCTCAAGGATAAATCTTGCACTCTGGCATTTGTATATTGAAGATTTCTTTTTACACAGATGGGAAAGTGTGATATTGACTGAACTAATAAAAGACTACTTGAGTTTAGAATAGATCATGGGAGAAGACATTTTCTTCTAACAAAGACACAATTCCTTTCCCCTCTCTACAGTGCAAGCATGTGCATGTCTCCACCCATCTTTTCTCTCCAGCATTTTCTTTCATTTGACAGTTAAAGTCTGGAAAGAGGTTTTTTTTTTCAAAGTAGTTACCATTCCTATCTCTCCATTCATTCTTTAGCGATCTATATCCTAAGCAAACTTCATATATTTATTTTTCTGTATTAATGAGCAGTGATGTTTCAATAAATACTCCTCTATATTAAATTGCATTTTTGTTTTTAGCTATTCAGAAATATTTTCTTTGCTAAAGACCTTCAGAGAGCTACTCAGCTACAGATCTTCCCTGAACTAAAGCATTAATTCATTACTAAACTCTGTTTTGATTATGACAATAGACATTATTTGGTATAATACTATAATTAGGCAGCTTGAATAAGTTTCACTTTCAGTATGTTGCAGCACTGAAGAAAAAACACAGGTCCAAACACAATAAATATTGTTAGGGACAATATTTAAGGCCAGTAAATAAATGTACAAACAGAATTTACCTTATTTCACACTTTCTACAGAAGGTTCTATTTAAAAGGAAGTAAACACAATTAACCCTCAGATTAACTAACTCCCATAGAATATCGTTTCATTTTGTAGCCAGTGACACATGCCATGTCATGCTAGTACCAAAAAATTCTTCAAGAAACCCAGTTCAGAAATAAGCCATATATGCCAAGTGCAAATCAAGAACTCCCTAATGCTGCAGTGAAAATTCACAGAAAACATTCAGAGCAACAACCTTTTCCAACAGGATATACATAATGCTTCTATTATACCTACTACTGCCTAAGTTCTGAAAATATTTATGACTTATGTAAGTAAATAATGTGTAAAATTAAGTACCTGTATGATTTTACATTTTGCCATGCAAAGCTATGCCTTTCGAATATGGGAAATAAAGAATTTATCTCATTCTCTCTGAAATACCATGTTTTCAAAATATTATTGTTCCTAAATGTTGAAGTTATATTTATAAATAAGATGAAACATTCTATAGAACATCCAAGGAGGCAAATACTCAGTTTTAGTACCTGAGGGATACAGATCCCTATCTCCTTATTAATTCTATTCAGTACTGTGTGATTCATGTTTTCTAACAATGAATTAGGAATTTTCATACCCAAGACTTGATTTGATCCCTGAAGGTTTGAATTTACAAACTTGAAAGACATCCACAAATGAAATTGAAACTGAAGATATGTTAAAAAAAAAAAAAAAGAGGGAAAAGAGCATTGATTTTTATTTTTTTCTGTACAGATTCCACATTCTATCTTCAGAATGAATGATGTGCTTCACAGAATCAGCATGAGTGGCAGGCATCAGTGATGTAGTGAATTTGGTCTTTAATACTGGACATTAATGTCCTTAAAAAGTCAACAGTTAGAATTGAATTCAGCTACCTATGAGTCATATAACAAGGATGGACAAACCTGACTTTTCTTCATAATAAATAAAGAAATTATTGGGCAGCAAAAGCTCAGTAGATCCAACATGCTGGATTCCTTTAGATTCAGCTCAGCTCTCCCACTCTGACTTGTTCTATCCTTAACAATTTCCTTACTCTTTCAGTCAATATGGAAAAGAAAGCAAATGTGTTTATGTGCATGGTAGCCAAATGGTTCACATCATTTCTGTTAGAATGTCAGCATTTACTGAAGTTGTTGATATGTGTATGTGTTTACGACAGAGAATATCGCTGAATACATTGTTGATATTTGGTAAGTAGGGCAGGCAGTGAAATGGGAACAGACACTCTGCTCTCATTTTCATTGTGGGCTATACCAGGAGAGTTAGAAGGATTAAGCAATGGTTAAATTAGGGCAGAATTTGACCCCAAGGAAGTTAGAAAGCAGAAACTGTAATCAACGTTTCCTTACATACAGCTTTAAAACCACAATCCTTATACAAGGCTGCTCAGTGTCAATCCACAAAGTCAATCCCTCTATGTTCACTTCAAATTTAAAAGCAACATTGAAATTGTACTGTGATAAAGCTAGAACATGGGTTTGTCTGGAATATTTTTTCCCAGACTCAAGCCTTTTTTTCTACTTTTTGTAATGCGTAATACTTAACAACACATAAGGCAAGTAGTGTCAAATGGGTGGAGCCTCTAGTTCTCCTAACAGAACAAGCTTGACACTCCTGCTTTAAGTAACGTGTTTTCAGGAAAAGGATCAGGGTACAATAGTCCTTCCTGGAATTTTTAAAAGGACCCACACTTCATTTGCAACTCCAAAAGGCTGAAAAGAGCAAAAGCTAGGATTACAGATGTTTTCCCCCCTCTTTTTCTGTCCCTGTGTAGTGTTCACAACAAACTTCTGAAGCCAGAGTGCACAAAAACCCTCTTCTCCAGCCTCCTCCCACTCCTCACCTCCAAACAGGTATGCTGGAATGGACTGTTTCCTCCTACCCTGGCACTGCACATTTACCAAAAATACAAAGTCAAAGCTGTTTTCATCATCCCCTTCTTCCCTGGTGTTACTGTGGGTCCTATGAGATCAGGTGCAGAGAAGAAGCAACTTCTGAACTATACACCTACTTTGGAGAGAAGAGAGGAAGGAAGGATCCGTAAAGAAGACAGGGACAAAAGACTTCCAATTCAAAAGTATGCCAGGGAGGAAAATGGTGGGAAGACAGAAAATCTGAGGGCAGGGGAGAGAGAGAAAAAATGCCCAAATGCTATTTACACACACACACATTAATATAGTTAATAGGCTAATAGTCTGTTAGTCAAGCTGCACACCTAATCCCAGTTCTTAAACTTCTACTAAATATTTTAATGGGAGAACTTAGTTAAGGGAATAGGAGTTTACTGATTAAATACCATTCTTTACAAGCAGTTGTATGTTTTGGTATCTCTAACTCTACATAATGTAATATTTAGCCCAGTCTTTGGCATATAATCTCAGTTTACGTTCTTGTGATAAAAACCTCCCTGATACAGTCTAAGAAGCACTTCAACTCATTATCAGTCATGAGTGGGTACAATGAAAAAGCATGTACACATTCTGGGAGGTACAGCTCATGAAGGCTTTTAAATTTGTTGGGAGTGAGAGGACATTGTTCACCTTACATTCTCAGTAAATTATATACTTCCCCCCGATACGGAGCAAAACTGCTCTTTAGAGACACTTCTACCAATTCATCAGAATGAAGCACTGAAAATGGCAACCGGATGTATTGGTACATAAAATGAGAGCTGAGAGCAGCAGTACCTCCCAGTTTGTACAACTCTGGGTCATGGTACAGACTTTATTTGGCTTCCTCTGCCTGTAGTCCATGAAGTTGTATGGAGGAACACCTTTCCTTACCCTAAATTGCCCAAGATCATTGCAGTATCCCGTACAGACACAATATATGACCATCACTGTGTTTTCTTGTGAACTCAGGCATTTCATGTGTCTTACAAAACTCAGAATCTGACCTGTGTTCCACATTTTGCCTGTCAAAAATAGGATACACATCCTTTTCTTTTCCCCTGGCACAACATACTGAGATTACTGTCGTACGACAAAGAAACCAGTGACTGACACTGCAGGTTCCACACTCTTTAGCAAAAGTCTCTTCAAACTGAAATAATTTCTTCTCACGCATTTGTGAACTCTGCTCGCCACAAATTGCTCATAGCTGAGCAACACAATGTACTTCAAAACTTTGCATCCTGGTTTAGCACATTTTGTAGGGTGTGCTTTGACTCTGAAATTGAACTTACACTGCAAGTGGATTATTTTGGCAGCACCGTGCTTCAGTAGACAATTCAAAAGGTGATGTGCCCATTCACTTTGCAAGGAGTTTTCCAATATTGTAACATTTCATTCCTCCCACACATTTTATTAAGTAATAATGGTGATCACAGAGCAAAAATATGTTCTTTTCCAATACTATTTCTAATTCTGTCTTCTGTTCACGTGCTCATTCTCCTCTTGGGCATGCCTACCACAAGAACTGTAGTACACATTTCTTACCATGAATACAAGTCAGCACACAAAACGTATTTTGAATTAATAAACTTGAGTGTTTGCAACTAGGACAGCTATACTTTGTTGCATCTGTTAAGATACATGCTACACCAATTATGCATCTACAAGGGATTCCCCAAACACAGGATGTATTTCATCTTTCTTTGCCTGATTTTATAAACAGCTCAGAGCAGCAAATACTGAAAAAAACCTGCAGGCAGTCAGATACTCCAATGAATAAATGGTATATCTTACTTGCATAAGAGCTACTGGCCAAGAATTGTTTGCCAACAACAAACAACAACAATTTTGAAGGCAAACAGTCAACTGGCCACAGACAGTTCACAAGCATAGTAAGAAACAATTCACTGAATAAATTATTTACTGGAAATTATTCTCTGGCACAAATAACTTGCTCTTGTTCAATTTTGATCTCTAAAACATATTCCATACCAGTTATATGAAGAGACTAATAATTACAATTTATATTGATAACCCACTTTGAATCACCTTGGTCTGATTTACTCTAATACTGCACTGCATTTTGAAAAAAAAAGACAGATAAAGGGTATATAATCTAGATACTTTTAATAGATTCTCCATTGTCACAATTCTACAGTCCCCAAAATATTAAATTTTATAGTCAGTTCTCTGAGTTAGCTAAAAGCTATGTAAAATCATGAGTAGGCAGAAGCTCCCTATTGTCTGTGCCCCTGAGAAGGCATATTGTTTATTCCACAAGTGCATGAAACAGTTGCAATTATGAAACGTGGAACAGCTCCAGTGGTTTGCAAAAAGTGTTTGAATAACTAATGTACAGGGCTTAATTCTTCCAATTTGAGAGGCACATACACTGTGCACACACACACATACTAATAAGCTTTTCTATTTCATGGGCATTCCATACACCATTGTGTGTTTATGAATAGCACACATGTGTCTGGGTTACATGACCCTGTTACTTGGTTCTGCAATATGTATTTTAAACTATTCTTTTAAAATTAGGATTGTTACTAGAATGTATATTGTGGCTGTGATCTAGTAGTTAAGACATATCAAAAGCTATAGACATAGAAATACCCTATTAAAACAAAACTACATGCTTAGTTTAAAATATCTATTACAAAGCTACCACTAGACTGTCATCAAAACCTTATCAGGAATATTACTTCTTCAGCACCTCCCTTAAAACCACTCCACCAGGCTCATACTCCATCCCTGTAGTTTCACCTTACTGTCAAACTTCCTGCAAGGTTACCCTTAGAAAAATTCAAGTTCTTTAAAATTAACCTCAGCTAGAGACTTCAGAATTGTTTGAAGTTAAGCAATCACACTGTAAGATAAGTAGTACATTTTCAGTAAATAAATATTCAAAATTATAAATTTATGGTGGGAAACTGCAAAATTTTTATTACCATTTCATAATTTAATCAAGGTACCACGCAATTGAACAATGACTGTATGAAAAATTAGCATGTTAAGTAGTAAAAAGAAAAAAAAATCATTTATCTGTCTGAATATTCAATAACTATGTATTGAAGTCACTGGACCAGTTTGGGACTAAGTCTTTGGGAAGTATCTTTCCAGTTGTGTGACTTTGAGGGACTCCTAATCTAGCCACTTTCTGTCTGTCAGCTACATCATCTTTCTGAACCAGGGCTGGAGTGCCTTGAAAGGGAAGGAAAGCAAGCAGCAAAGTTACCTACAAAATCTACTTCTTGTGTGGGTTTCTGAGACCTAAAACATGTATAGCATTTTGAAGAAATTATACATACACATATATGCACATGCATAATTTTCTAACACCGGTAGAGTGAAAAAGTGAACGAAAGCCCCCAGGCTCAGAGCTATTCCAGGTACGCAGTGGGCACTGTCTTTGGAAGCTTTGGCTCCAGAGGGGAGGGGAAGAGGTGGCAACGCAGGTCTCTCCACCCAAACCCCACCCAGAGAAGTGGCTAGATAACAATATTAGTACCAAACTGTGCAGAGTGGTGTAAGGATCTGGAGTAGGTCCTGAGCTCAAAACAAAGTTCTTGGAGACAGGTCTGGCAGACAGATGGCAGTGGCAGGAAATGTGTGCGTGTGGGCACTGCAGTGGGAGGTTGTTCTCTTTGCTCTTGTCAGGTGCTATCTGATCCCAGACCATCAGCAGAAGTTTTCAGTACCCTTTTGCACGTGCCAGAGCAGTATCTCCTGGAAGACAGAGGAAGGGACTCTTTTGCAGGATCCCTAGTGTTTTCTCATGTTGGTCATGCTATTTTTATTCTTTTCTTCTAGCTTGCCGGGCTCCCAGGAGATGATATGACCAAGAATGTAGCTTTAAAGAGCAAGTTTGGGCAGCCAGGACACAGGGTGAAAATCTAAGGCTTATTATTACCATTGCTATGATGTGTTAGCTCATATGCCAGCCATTTTCTTAGCAGGACACCATAAGGTATTCATAGCTTTAAACTATGGGGAATAAAATGTAATATATATATACATTAAGATAGCTGGACCTTATATGGATGAGTCTCATCAGACATAAGCTGCATGTAAATTAATCTGTAAAGTAGCCTCAACATAATCAAAATACAGATGAAATCTAGTTATCAGCTAACAAATTATTCATTATGTGGGTAATCATCTGAATTATCTGAACTTCCAAAGGATCCAGCTAGGCACTCCAAGCCGTTTGCCCCTGAACTACTTCTTTTCACATGCACATTTAAGTATTGCTTTTGAATGAAACTAGGGACTGAAGAGTGAAAAGACAAGCCTCTGACTTAAGACCGTGTCCTATTTCTCAGATCAGGGAGCTACGGCAGTACAGAGACCTGGTACAAGACATGCATTACATTTAATTTGGAGAGGTAAAGAGTTCTGAACACTGCACAGTGCCTTAATCCTCATGTGCACCCACAGGCAAAATTCTGTGTGGGTAGATAAAAGCAAACTGTCTTACGTAATTCCTTGCCTACGTGACGTTCTCACAGCGCCCTTTATAAGCAAAAGTAACAATTTTTTGCTCCTGCATTTCCCCCCTACATCCTAAATTTGCTCCTGCCTATTTTTCCCAGCCAGCATTAACTGGTTTTGAGCTCTGAATTTCTATCCACCCAGGGCAGTGCTTGGCTCACCAAGCATATTTCACCTGTGCTTTTGGCAAGATACAGTCCTAAGCTGGTGTCTGACAGAGCAGATCAGCATATTAACACATGAACCCTGCTCACACTATGGCGTGATTTCCAGCCTCTGTCTCGCAGCTAGTTTGGGGAATCTGTTGTTCCAGATAAAAGGTGCTGCTCTTCAGAGAGATTATGCTGAAGCGAAGGGAGTAGCTCTCCAAACTAAAATTGCAGAGCTGCACACAGGGCATTTTTTCAAAGCTGTACAAAGAGTTATGAACCTCAGTCCTGTTAAAAGACAAAGACCTGAGTTGCACTCAGTTATCAAATGACGCTCTCTACATATTAGCAACATTCTGCTTCTAATTAATTTCACACCTTTAAAGACGACTACAAATGTTTCAAAGCAACATTTTGCATTCCTTTTGTATAATTTATTTTTGCTTAAAGCACATAATATTTTTCCTGTATATTCTGCAGATTAAATATATTGCAGTGTGACTGAAGGAATCTTTCTGAATGCATTTTATTAAAGACTTGTTTATGCAACTTCTACAGGTCTGTAAGGAACCAGATCTCCAATATGAATAACTGAAATTCATTTCCAAGAATAAAATTGTTATTACTTTCAATCTCATAATTGTAATACATTTCTCTTACATCAGCCAAGAGAAAGTTCCCCTTCATCTGTATGAAGGCAGTAGGGAATGTAACAAGACTTCCTATTCTCCACGTTGGTTTCAGTGGTATCAGCCAGCAGAGCTAAACGGTGCCCAAGCAAATACACAAGCTTGTAAATCCAGAAAGTCGTCTTTTTTTTTTTTTCTATATTGCATTAATTGGAAAATTATTAATTGTTTTCTTTCTCACCAATGCAAATGCCAAGAAGGCAGGTGTTAGAGAAAATAAAGGCCTAATACGAGAGATACGAGAAATCTGTTAGATGAAACAATGAGTAAGAAAAGGTGTAATTACTGCAACACACCAGCTCTTTTCTTATTTTTTCCTGTTTTAATTACTCTCTGCTAAATAATTCCCTTCCTTAACTTGATCTCTATTTCTCATTTAGATATTAACCAGTTATTGTGGTTTTATATGAGGAACAGCACTCTTTCTACCAGTCTGTCTTTATTACATTTCTTTTCCAGTTCAAAAGTCAGTAGGACTGCTGATCCAAGCAATATTCAGAGGTGACTGATGACTACTTTACATCAGTGATATTTGGCTTTTATGAAAAGTTATATACAGTACATAATGGACATAAACAAAAAAATAATTATGGATGGTATGTTAAGACCTCAAATATTCCAGTTTTCAAAACAATGTTATGTGATCTGAACGTAGGCATCAGGATAACTGAACATGGCCACCTGAGTGTTGTCTATGCCACAGGCCATTCCTCTTCATCACAACATTTATAGTCACTTCAGAACAGACCATTGCAGCTGTGAACAAAACCCGTAAAACTAAGCAGCCCAGATGTTGCTCCAGGTTCCTTCAAGGAGCAATTCATCTTCTGGTGCAAAGAATAGGAAACGGCTAACAGAAATCTCTGCATAGGGGCCCAAGTGTCCAAACTCTGGGGTTTAGCTTTCAGGGTAGCACCTGTCTGAACTGTAGTTCTGAAGGACACTTAGTAAGGAAACAACTCATAGAGGTATCACCTGGATACCAAACACATATTTATGTAAACAGAGTGAAAAATATTTATACATATGCATTTCAGATATATTCCTTGCCATTTCTCTGTGCACATCTGTGTGATGAGAGGTTTCTTGTCTGCTTTAAGCAACAGCAGAAATTATAAAGAAACTAAACTGAAACCAGTGTAGTTACACGGTGCAACTCCTTACTGTGTCTAAGGCTGCTCATTCAGGAACTGATTTAATGTGAGTGTCAAGCAAAACACTGCATCAGGACTTATTAAGAGATGCTGGCAGCAACTGGGTTTGTGCAGCTCTTCAAGGGCTCAAAACTGCATCTTCTTTATTGCTGAATTACTACATAATCTTTGCACCATTTCCAAATCCTCTGGTAGAGACATGAAACAGCTCTTATTTCTGCCTGTAACCAAGTCCCTAACCAGGCTACCCCCTCATATGGAGGATGAAAATTAGACTGCTTATGCAATTCCCATATTTAGATTTTTTTATTTAAGTGTGATTACTATTTATGTTAGTCCAAATATGAATGAGATTATTAATCTGCCCCAAAGTTCAGTTGATCACATACAGCTGTATGTCTGCATGTAGTGCCTATCAATTTCTGTTTCTTTCATCTGCGTGCAGAAGAATGATAAAACATGTAACAGTATCTTGATAATGTATATATAATTCTTGTGCACATGGATCTTACACAGGCTCCTTCAAACAAGGCAAAAAAGACAAATCCTTTAGAGATAGTCAAACAGATCCCACATTTAACAATTTTATGAAGCTAAAAAAGATAACAGAATTGTGAAAATATAGTAGCAAGAATGAGGAGAAAGAAGCTGAAATGAAAAGCAGTAGAGCACTCACTGTGGGAGATCAGAGGGCTTCAGTGACAAAAGTTAAATGAACAACTTTTAAAGTTTATCACAAGCTAAAGAGATAAATGGGAAGGTTTGATGTAGCAATTAGAAGATGTGTGACTGGAGCTGAGGAAATACTTAGGCATACAAAAAGAAAGCACCTACGACTTAGACCTAGCTGTCATTAGAAGAGCACAGGGACGATATCCCAGATTAAAAAAAACAAGCAAACTGTCAGGAAAAAATATGGAGAGAAGGTCAGAGAGGAACAGAAAAATATGCAAAGACAGGCTGGGAAAGAACAGAGGCAGAGCTGGATTTGGGAGAGATCAGGTGAATTAGCCAATGAAGGTGACACAGGATGCAGTGATACAGTCTTGTCTCCTGGATCAAGACTTGCCATAGCAGTCTGAAAACCTAGACAGTGTTCAAGTAGGCAGCTGAATTAATAATGAAGCTTTTAATTAGGTAGAAGTAGCCAAAAAATATATATTGTCCTAAAGCTCAATGTAGAAACCTTCAGCCCTTCTTCAGTGTGAGGTTCTTGCAGCCAAGTGGGAGACAGCATTCCTATTTTTTGGCTACTTTTAAGAACAGCTATAAATTAGAGGCCCTTCTCATTGTGAAGAAAGCTTATAAATACAAACTCACTCACAAGTAGCCCATAAAACTCCTTCTGGGAAGCTGATCCAGAGTCTCGCAGATCTGCTGGTCTGACATCCTCTTCTCATGTCCAATTAATTCTTGCACCAGCACTGTCCTTTAGCTTATATAGCTCTTCTCCCTGCTTCATACGTGTGTCTATATTCCAGTATATTTACTGAAGTAAATTCACTGCTAAGTACCAGCTGTTGTGCAAGCACGGGTCTTCTCAGGTTCCAGCTAGGGATGTCAGAACCATGACAACCATTTTTTCTTCTTCCAGTTAAGTGTGTTGGTATGGCACACAGTTTCAAAGGTGTGAGAAATCAAGGCCTTTGAGACCATGTCTGAAAGCTGATTTGTTCCCCAGGAGGCAATACACTCAAGGTAACAGTTTCTCCAATATACAACACGAGATAGTAGAAGGCAGGGCACTTTCAGTGAGAAGGTGGTGTTAATTTAGAATTGCTTTGATAGCTTAGTTCATTAACCTCTAAGTCACACCACAAAACCCTTTTGTTCTTCCTCTTGGGTGAAGGATGAATGAATGGAAGATTGAAAGAGAGATCTAAGTTTCAAGGAGGATCTGGGCAGACTTTTCTTCTGATTCGTAATGGCATTTTACTGCTACCACTCATGCAGTCAGAGCTCTGGAAGGAGACTTCTTAATTAAACACAAGAAATAAACCTCCCTAATGAGACCAAGTCAACTACAGGAATGGAGACCAGCACAAGTGTCTCACAAGGGGGATTGTAATGCAGTCCATCAAATGCACAATAAAGGTGTCCGCAAAGCTGCACCCCACAAATACTCAATTGGCAATGCTTTAAAATCAGCTGTTGTTAGAAGAAATGCATTTTCTCCCACTTTGTAATGTATGCAGTTAGCTCATTTTTCAAGGATCTTTTGATGTAGCAAAGAGCTCACTCAAAACCAGTATGGCCACTGAACACAGCACCAATGAAAGACCAAATCCCAGATGCTGAAATTCTATAGGTAAAAAACAGTGAAACAATAAATACAGGAAGATCTCAGAACCATCTTAGAGGGTAGGTGCAATACCACAAAATACAGCACTGACATTCCTGGATATATTGCATATTGATCTATTTTATCTTCTCAGTATCTCACTTTATGTATCCACTACTATATTTTGATCTATTGATCTATATTTTGATCTATTGATCTATTTTATCTTCTCAGTATCTCACTTTATGTATCCACTACTCTATTTTATCATACACTGGTGCCACAACACAACCTGGTAGGGTCCTTTTATAGAAAGAAAAACAAAATTAATAAGGAAAAAAGTTTACATGTGAAAAATACTCTTTGACTTGTTTTCACACATCAGACCCAAAACCAAGCCAAATAATAACAGACATGTTTAAATCCAAAAGAAGATAGGGACCAAATAATAGCAGAAATAATCAAGCGAATGTGTGTGACACCATTTTTTTTTTCTGTACACAACTGCATAGACAGTGGTCATGTACAGAAGTCCTCCTCTTTTTAAAAACATGTCCTTCATCTGTGTGGCTATTTGTATTACATGTTTTACTTATTCAGATTAATTCTAAAACATTATTTCTTTTTCCTGTTCTTTTCTGGCCATTACTCCCTCATGCTATTTTTTAACATATTTTAAGGGTTAGAATATTCTTTTGTCAATCTAATAATCACTGTAGGTTTTTCATTCGCTTTTTATAACCTTTCTACTAATTTTGTTTTCATAAATAAATGTACTTCCCCTGAAAAGTACAAGATTGGCAGCACTTTCAACTCAATATTCATCCCACATTCTATTAAGCCTGGGTGCCTCATGTGTGTTCTGGAAGGTACACCTCCAGGAGCGAGGGGCTAATTTATTCTTCATGCTTATTCAGTCCTTGGCCTTTCTACTGATACTTCCAACAACGATGCCAATTAGCACTAATTAAGGTAGTGGATTTTGTGATATGGAAGCCTTTACTAGAAACTGGACTGACATCATCCGCTCTTTTCACAAAAGACATGAAACAGCTGTCAAATGATAACTTCTAGTGGCACTCTCATGCAGAAAAACTCGATTTGGGCACGGACAGACATCTTCAGAAGGTTATGAAATGTGATTTTTGTAACCAAGATATCCACCTTTATTTAAAAAAAATGAGGATTTGAAAGAGCTGCCTATGCAATGCTGTATAGCGCACACAGTTTTGTAAAATGCACTTAATAAAACTGTGGTTATAAAAGGCTACAGAAAATATATAAACCTGTACCAATCACATATATTTTTTAAGCAGTACCTATAGAATTATATTAGTCTTATCCTCACTGAATTAAAAAGAGGTTTTCCATGTGAGCAAAATAGTCAAGCCTCTTGGTCAGCTAAATTATGCAAGAAAATGCACAAGGCAAACTTTTTTCTCTGGTGATTGGATAAGATGCACCAAGAGGAAATCAGTCCCTGTGCATGTATGCATGTGTTCAGATTTTGATGATTCATTTGTTTTTCAAATAAAAATCACAGAGAAATAAAGTTCTTCAAAATATTTTTTACATACATACGTGTCTGTCTATCTCCCTATCTACCAAACCAGCCTCAGGAAAGACTAAGATGTTTGTGAATGTGTATTTCAACAGTTGGGCTCTAATTTGATTTATGTTATAAAGTGGGTAGCATCTCTAATTAACTGCAGTTATCCAAATTTGTTAGCTCTTAACCTCATTCAACCTGTAAGAACTAGACTTCAATAGTGTCAAATTGAATGGGGACAAAACTAATCCATAAACACAACTAATTTTCAATTTTAACCATGTTTTCTGTGCTGTATTTCTTTCTCCTTTGCTGTCACAAATTTTCTCTAGCCAAACCTGCTTCTTCCTCTCACTCTCTCAACCCAAAGGGCAACATTACCATGTAAGTTAAAGCACAGAATGTATCCTTGAACTTGCACTCTGGAAACTCAAACTGTATTTCCAATTGCCAGCAATACACATCATAACCATCCCACAATGCCAGTTCTTCTAGTTTGTAAATGTATATATAGTTAACACTGCTCTTCAGCACAAATAACTGATCCACTCTTTCTGATTACTTTTAGAAATGTGAAATTGCAAGCTTTGGTAATATGCTTGTGTGGTGGGTTGACCTTGGCCAGTTGCCAGACACCCACCCAGCCACTCTCTCACTCCCCCTCCTCAAAATTATGGGGGAATGAGATGAAAAGCCTCACAGGTCGAGATAAGGACATTGAGATCACTTACCAATTACTGCCAAGGGCAAAAGAGACTTGATTTGGGGAAAATTAATTTAATTTATTGCCAATTAAAGATAGAGTTGGATGGTGAGAAACAAAGACAAGAACTAAAATACCTTCCCTTCCCTTTCCCCTTCTTCTCAGGCTCAGCTTCACCCCTTCATTTCCTACTCCTCTACCTCCTGCCTCCCACACCCCACACAACACAGGGTGATGCGGAATGGGGGGTTGGGATCAGTCCATAACTGCTCCTCTCTGCCACTCCTACCTCCTCACACTTCTCCCATCCCAGCACGGGTCCTTCCACAGGCTGCAGTCCTTCATGATAAACCTGCTCCTCTGTGAACTCTCCACAGACCACAGATCTTTAAGGAAATATCCACCTGCTCTGGCATGGGATCTTCTACAGGCTGCAGTGTGGATATCTGCTCCAACATGGTCCTCTCTATGGGCTGCAGGGAAATACCTGCTCCACCATCATTTCCTCCATGGGCTGCAGAGGAGTATTTGCCCCGGCGCTTGGAAGCACTTCCTTCTCCTCTGCCTTTGGCGTTTGTAAGGTTTTTTTCCCACACTTTTTTACCCTCACTCCTCTCTGCCTATGCAGCACTTTTGCTCTTTCTTATGTTATCACAGAGGTGCCACCACCTTGGCTGATGGGCTCAGATGTGTCCTGCGGTGGGTCCCTTGTGGAGCCACCTGGAACTGGCTGTGGTCTGGCACGACAGACCCTGAACACCCACACAGAGGCCACCCCCACATCCCCCCACCAACACCTTGCCACCTACACCCAATACACATGGCTAAAGATGCTGATTGTCTCTTTTATGGGCTTAACTGAAAGATACTTGACATTGACCCCATTATGCAGCCTTGCCTTCAGTTTAGAAAGACGGAAGTCATATTTACCTCCCACAGAGAGCATAACACCTGGCATACTTGGTGAGATTTGGTGGAGTCTCTACCACCATCATAATAAAACCTAGCTGAGTAACATTATGGTCTTTCTTTAAAAGAATTGTTCCTTTTTTGATACCAAAGACCTCAATAACAAAAAAGCTGATAAAGTCTATACAGTATTTGATTTTTCTCCTTCTTATTTGTTGTCTTTTAACAGATCTTCCTCACTGTTTCTTTTATACAGAGACAAAGTTACACCAACATAACTGCTAAAAACTACGTCAGCCTCTGCAATACTCCTACAGTAGCATCTGTGAGCTCAGGGCAAAAAAGATTAAACATTGTATTCTGGCCTTCTTAAAAAAATATATTTTGTAAGCAGAAATGACATGTTAGAATCGCCAAGGCTAGTAGTACTCCAGTGGAGCTTCTAACACATTATTTGCATTTCTTAAATAATAAAAAATATGTTTGCTGTGACATGTGAAGTCACTTCTGCCAAAAAGAATCAACTCTTGCTTAATGTTATTTTATTGGAATTAGACAGATGTTTTGAACTTGTTAGTTTACACACATTTGATAGTCTTTTAACCATAGATTAGATGGACAGTCAAATAAAACTAATAAGTTCCCTATAAAAACTCTAAGGTTCCCTACATAAACAGTGCTTACTACTATAGTACTCACTGTTATGCGGTTTGGGAGGGGTAGGACAAATTAAAACAACTGAAGTTTATGTTAAGTTACCAGCAATCATTACATTTCTTATTCACTGAATTTTCTAACTTCATCTAGACAGCTTTGTAACATCCTAACAAATATTTTCACATTAAAATGCCAACCCAGATGAGGTCACACTCAGGAAACAATCCCTGGGGTGGTAAAGGGGGTCACAGCATAGACTTAATCATCTGCCAAAGTGGATTTACAGTGTCTACAGTTAGCTAAGTTATTCACTGCAAATATACTCTGTGTGGAAAAAATAGCCCTTTTTTTCTGCCATGTAAACAGACCTTGACCCTACCAACAGTGTTCATATTCCTAAATTTTATCAGATTCTTAACAATTTTATCCCTGGATTGTTCTTGAAATGTACACTGCAAGGAATAAGCAGCAGAGAGTGGTCACTCAGGTCACACAGCAGCAGTTCAGTGCCCTAACCAGAGAAGGAACAGAACCAATACTATATGTATGGCCATCAGCCATGTGACAACAGTAAAGAGAACATGGTACAAAGAAAGTCCACCAGCAACGCATATGTTAAATCTGTTCATAAGGTACATTTGTCGAATAGTTTTGAATAGCTAAAAAATTGAGAAAAATCTGTTCATACACAATTCACGAAGAGGGAACAAGGACAAATTTGCCAAGCAAATTGTTTGCTATGCATAGATATCCCAGCTGTCCTCATTATCTTATTTACCCTGTTTAAATCTCCCTTGCACTCCTACCTTCTTGCCTGGTTTACCCAATGTCATCCCTGCCTTTATCATGCCATGTTTTCTCACATCTTCATCTGAAAAACTTATTCTTCCACCGACACTTATTTTAGTTCTCTTTTTTCCTTTCAGATAGTTTGGAATGAAATCACAAAACTGTTAAACATATAATAAAAACAGAAATCTTCTAATTGAGTGTGTGACATTAAGTAACAAGTGCCAGTGAAATGGCTGCTTCCTCTGCAGACTGATACAGTGATTTGAATTTTAAAGGCACAGAAACTAAAGGTACCCAGATCTCCCATTAGATTACAATACCGCTGCTAAAAGTAAGGATAGGCAAGTGAGTCCCATGTCAACACCTATGCCAACTCTGCCACAGTCTTCCTGTATGACTTTGGAAAAAGGCATATAGGTTCCTATCTGTAATATAGGATAAAAATACGTGTCTGTCTGGAAGGATTGTCATGAAGATAAACACATTAAAGACTGCCAGATGCATAGGATGCATAGTAACGGGGATTGCATTGAATACAAATAGATCACATGTGAGAAGGCATATGTGCATGCACGTGCGCACATACAGGGTAAATGAGAGGTGAGAGGGGGAATGCTTAGAAAATTGACACTCTGGCATCCTTTACATTTTGGTAAAAAAAGTCTAGTTATGTTGGAAAATTAGGACATTAGTCGCACTTGGAGGCATCTGTCCCATGGAGTAAGCAATACAACTGACCAACAGTCAGGTGTACTGTTCACATTTCATCTGGATTCACTGCAACATCTATGTTATATATAGCCATACACCCGTTTTTCTGCTTCTTTCTAGTATTGATATGGTTCTGATAAAATTACATTTTGAAAAGGAGGAAACAGCAACAGTGCGTGGGAGTCAGACAATGTTAAAACAAGGAGAGCAGCAGGGGACAGAAGTCAGCAGAGACAGATCATGCAGGCTGTTCACCCCGCTGGGACTGGAATTGCTGCAAACACTAGAGCCAGAATACAGGGCTTCACTAATTCTCAGCGTATGAATAGTAAATGCTTTCAATTTGAAGCGACATTTACATGCAATTTAGCTGTATCAGTTCCAATCTTGCTTTTTTCGTAGCCAGTCAGCTTTATTGTTAAAGAAATGTTAGGGCACAAACACGTAGAACAAAGTGCATGTGTAACTTGTAAACAGGCCCTCTGGACCACCTCAGAATGCATCAAACAACCCTTGGAGAAACCAGCAAATAGCATTGCCCTGGATTAATAGCACAGGGCTGGAGGAGAAAAGAAATAACCTACTAAATCTTAGCTGCTCAGATTCTTAAGAGAGGGATAAACATTTTGCACATTAAATGGGTACCAACAGCTTGAAAATTACATTTCTGTTAGAAAATTTTATAATTACTATATTACAATGAGCCCATAAAATTACTGTGACTATTAAAAAGTGAAAAATATTTTTTTAGGGTTTTTTTTCAGATTTCTTACTTAGAACACATGACAGAATTTAGTGGACAGCCAGTCTAAGTCTATTAAGGTAAAGACAGTGAGTCTTTAATCTTTCAAAGACCAAAATGCTCAGCTTGAAGATCTCTTCAATGGGATTATTAATATTTTTCAGCTTTAGCACACGCTAAAATGCTATACCAGGACATTTGGCAACTACATCTTTAAGCCTTTCAATCATCAAATAAAGGTAAACAGAAAAGCAGTAATAAACACATTTTAAAGACTGAATCCCAAATTAATAAAGAAATACAAATTATCTTACCTTTCAAACAATAGTGAAAGATCTTTTTTCTTTTTTTAACTTGACAAATCCTATTTCCATACACAGTAGATACATTATGCGTGTGGACGCTTGTGAAGACATCAGCTATCAGAGGTTAAACTTTGAGTGTATGTCTTGAAAATTAATTTAATGGCCTATTTGTTATTTGACATAGTGTAGATTAGGTCATTGCTGCTTTAGACTGCCTCAACCCCAAATTTATGGTTAGTTACTGTTCTCTTTGCAGGCTACCAAGTAAATTATGGATCACCGCTATTCCCAAATGATTACTGCTCACCTGTACTCACATCCTCTACTGTCTCTCTGCCCAAACTCTCTCCTCCTCCTCCTCAACTGCTTTGCAAATCTAACCAGGTCACTTACAAGAAGGTATAAAATAGCACTGGAGTATTCTCTCTCTGGCTTCTCAGGACCAGTGACAATGATCTTCTGTACCCAAAAACGTCCTCTAGAGGCCACTGTCTGCCCTATCATCCATATCCAAGAGGTCAAATAAATACTTTTCCCTCGGTGCACTCTACACAGCTCCGAGAATGTTCCTCCCAGTTCCCTTAAAACTTGGTAATCGCTGTGGTCTTCTAATATGAGGTGACCACGCCAGCGGCCTGCTGCCAGACACCAAAATGCATGTAAACTTTTACATTCCCTGTCGATTCTTGTTTTCTACCAATATTGCTTATCGTTAGTTCAACATAAACTCTTCTTTTTATGACAATCTTGTTTCTAACAATACTATGAAATAATCAAGTAACATAACTTTTCTGTTCATCAGAGGCAAATTCTTCAATATCTGTAGGGGCATTTCTGCCTTTATTGACTGCATGCCTGTGTGTATGGAGTTCAATGTTTTTGTGAAAAAGAACTAAAACTAATTACAACATCTTTCCAGTACTCCCAATGAACCAAAACAAAAATACTGGGTCAAGCAGGGAACTGTACATTATCACCATTCAAGCTGCCAAAAGATTTCAGTAACATTATAACCCAAAATGACTGTTGTATCATGTAGTCTAAACTCAGGCTTATCACTTGTGCCCTCAATGGTATCAGACAGATGATGGTATTTCAACCTTCAAAACTACTTTGTGTCACAGGAAATCACAAAGGGTATACCTTTGCCACAAATAAGCAATACCTTCAAAAATGGCAAGAAACTGTTCAGCCAGAACACACAAGATGATTCAGCAAGTGAAAAAAGCTCCATACTCCAGAGAAATCCTCCAAACCTCCACCACAGAAGACTCTCTTAATGACACTGGGAAAATTCCTCTCTGATCGCTTACTTGGCAATCAGTTCAACCTTGAGACTGAGCAAGATACAATGGCCTGGCCTCTTGGAAAGAAACAATTGTGTGCTGCTCTAGAACATTGCTCTGTCCTGTTCTCCATCTTGTCTTTAACTGTGCCCAGTCATGAATATCTCAGGAACATTTCAGAAAACATTTCTCTTAATCAATTTAAAAAAAAAAAAACAATCAACACTAACATACAAAGGGATAGATAGCTAATTGCACTAAGTCTTGAAACATAATACTGCAGGGTTACAATAACTTGAGCATGTGGGATGTAATGCTGACATTCAGGTCTGCTCCAAGAACAACATGAACAAAAAAATACTGGTTCCCCATTCTACACACTAGTCCATTATTATCTTTCATATTTCACACAAGTCATAGTATATATGTGTATACATACATAAGCCAGAGAATATATTCTGAAATTATTATCTAAAGACTTGGTTCAGCTCTTCATATAGATGGGTTAACCTGCATTTCATTAGATTCAAGTGCATTTTGCTTTATGGTCACTATGACACCAGGTGACTCTGTTCTTTCTGTAGTAGTTAACACCCTCTGCATTAATTACTACATTGCTTTGAACTTTTTGTCAAGAAAATGGTTACTTATAACCATGGTTATTTACAGCTATGTAAGAAGCTGGTACAAACATTAAAACATATGGGATCAAGCATGTATTCCTTGCCTTCTCCTCCTTTCAATAGTTTGAGTATCATTCTTGGTGTTGTGTTTAGTCTGTAATAAAGAAATGTACCCAGGCTTTGACCAGAAATACTTAGAAAGTTACTCATTTCAGATCAGTATATCTTAAATGAGATCCAAGAATGAGGTGCACCATTTTGGCTATAGGTTATATATTAATATAAAGTATCTGCTAATATTTTATAAATACTCTTAAGAATTTTGCCATGTACAGAAATTGTCCTCCAAATTAGATCGCCATGAAAACACAATGTTTTTTTCTTTTGTCTACAGGCAGATATTAAGAGATTTTATCAGCACTGTATCTAGAATCTTCCATCTTCAATGTAGGTCTTAGATACACGTCATGGATCATAGAGGATGCTCAAGAAAGTCTTTCGTTATAACTATTACAAGCTCTTGAAAGATTATGGTTTTAAAATCTACATAGTCATGCAGGAACAAGTTGCTCTAGAATACGAAGTTAACTTGACCCACTGTAATTGCATGAATGTTAAGTTTTATTTTATGACAAATGTAAATTATGACCTACCGAACAGGTTGAGTCCTCAGTGAAGTAGCTAAGCTACCTGGATTAACCTCATAGTTGCCAGAGGAACTAAGAACACACAAACAAATAATGCAGTCTATAAAAAAAATTCTGAAAATTTCCTTTGATGGCTCCTTCCTTAGCAGTTGAACTGTTTGGACACTTCTCTTTCTTTGAAAATGCTGAGGAATATGGAAGACAAGAACATGCATCTGTTTCCAATGCAAAGTCATCTAGCTGTTAAAATCATAAAGATCAAGCCCAGGTTCAGATTTACTCAACAGAGAAGAAAGGAAGAGGAAAAATAAGTGGCCTGTAGTTTCCCAATTGCTACTGCCTGGTGTTCTGCACACGCTCCTGCTCATGAGATGCATGGTTACATCACTCACCTATTCACATACATTAACATTGCATCAGCATTCATACTGAGTTTATCACTCAAAAAGAAAAAAAAAAAGACCATGAAAGACCTTGACATTTGAGTAGTTGGCATATCCTCCTATAAATACATCTTTGCTTCTTCCAAGGAAGACAAACAGCTTGATGCATTCAGATTGGTAGTTGAGAAAGGTAAATTGCCCCAGAATACTCTACAGAAGATCACTACCTAGTTGTTAAGAGGCCACAGAAACTAGCAAAACTCACTACAGCATTCAAAGTGACAAATTCATTGCAAATGTAGACTCATATATGTATTCTGCTCCAAGAAGTATAAACAGGTCATGTGAAAGACTAAGCACAACATAAAGAATGCAGGTGAAGATCTGCACTTCGAACTGAGCATTCCTGGAAACAAAGTTCAGAGATGGCGCGTCCTTTGGCTAACCAGCCATAACCCTTCCTCTTCCCCTTGAAAATGGGGAAATTTGTTGTCAGACTTACTGTCTCAGATGGGGATTCCTGGGGGATAACAGTGAATAAGGCATACATTTTACCACCCTACAAGAATGAAGAATTAATCCCTTCGGCTGAATGACCATCTTGGAGATAATTAAGAGAATTCTGTCACCATCAGACAGTACAAAACCACAGCTTTTACCCTCAGTGAAAAAAGGGAACCAATGAGACAAGAAGAGACTTTGCAAGACAACTGAGGCCAGCAGCCTCTCACTAGAAGACTGCCAAATTCTACCTAATGCAGGATTATACTGAATAAAATATTAACTGAGCCTACAGTGGCCTCCTGCCAAGTCTAATAGCCTTTGTTGGGCCCTTGGTGGAAAACACACAAGAACCCCAGATACATGTTGGAAAGCTAGATTCGAGAAGTCTGCTCTGGACTATGTTCTTACTACTCTACCCGAGACTTCAGGGAAGATTTCTGTGAGAATACAGGTCTGTGCAAAGATTTAGAATCTGGACTTCCCAAAGTAGTCCTACTAGTAGCACTGCTTTCAGATATAAAATTACTCTGCATTCAGAGCTGCCTTTTGCTACCAGAGCTGACTCTTACCTCCCTATTCGTCACTTTTTAAATTAAGCTTTAGTTTGGCATGTCTGAGGACAGAAAACTTTATATAGAGGTGCAAAAGCATGTTCTTGCACGCTCTGCAATCTATGTGGTGCAGCGTTTTAATGGATTGGTGTTTCACCTCTAAGCATTTGGTCCCTGTCCAGTTTAGGATAAAAGACATAAATGAATGTAAAGATCTTACTTACAGTCCTTGGTGTGATCTCTGTCACAGAAGCACTACTCAGTTTGCAGCAAAATTATAGCTGCTATTCAACAGTGGCATAGTAGGGGAACTGCCTTGCCAGCACTACAGTGCATGAGCAGTACTGGTTGAGAGATTGAACACTCCCACCTGCACTATACTTAGTTCTAGCCAACACTAATCATTTCCAAGAGACATCTACTAAAGTGCATTTCCTCTCAAAATACTGACTAATGGTGAATATCAATATAGCAAACTGATATATGACTTGGATATACCTGCTTCACATAACAGGAGCATTTAACTTTAAGAATTTGTGACCTATAAAATGTTCACTGCAATTAATGATTAATTAATTACAAAAGTGCAGACATTTGTTCCAATTACAGTTGTTATCCTTATTGTTGTGCTAAAGCAAAGCACTGGGCTTCCTGGTGCGGGGCTTTTTTCTTTTTTTAATGGAAGCCAAACAAATCATTCAGTGTTTAAAGCTAGTTTCTCTTCTGGAGCCCTTTCTCACACATTTCCAGTGCCCCTTGACCTCAGGCATCTGTCACAGCAACATCTCTGCTCATAGCAGGGGAGAAGGTGAAGGGCTTCATTGGAAGCAGATGCCAAAACTCTCCGTGCGTGGGCTGGGGCAGAGTGATGATCACTCTCAGCTGCAGTATGACCCAACTGCTGTCCTGGAGGTTCAAGGACAACATGCCGCTCAGAAGATGAAGCCCTGATTCTGCTGATCGGTCTGTCTCCCAAACTGCAGAAAGTGCTGATGGGAAGGCAATCACAGAAGCTCGAGGGGCCAGATTTTGCCCTCAGTTATCCTTATGTCAGCTCAGTAACAGCTATTGCATTATACAGGGCAGAAAGAGGACCTATTTTTTTATAGCTTCATGTGGTCTTTTATTCAGTTATTTTCCATTTTTAAACAAGCATCATTGCATAACAGAAACACAACTGGTATTTTCAAATGGTAATTCTGGGGGGAAGGAAAATAGATACATGGAAAATAATAACATATTTCCAACACATCTGTGTGAAAGACCTGATCTACAGAACTTACCTGCCCAGGTCATGTCTGCCACGTTGCTAAAGCCACAAGCAGTTGAAGAACACCAGAAGCACAGGTGAGCTTTCTGGGTGGCACAGTTTTGGATGTCTGAGTAAAGGAACCAGTCATTGGAGAGTGTTTATGACAGCCAGTAAGATACACAGATTTCTCTATTTCTAAAGCAATTATCTGAAATATTTAAATAAGAATATGCAAATACCTGTACTCTGTTTGGAATAAAAATGCAAGGCTTTCCTTTTCCTGCATTGTTACCCAGCAACAGCTGCAGTCTTAAAATGACAATCAGCCTCCTGAAGCCACTCAAAATGCAAAAAATTGCACAACTGGGGAAAAGAGTTGTGCAGTATTTACATATGCAGCATGACAGCAGTTTGATTGTCTGAGTCAACTCAGTTTTGGCACTATTTTGACACGGAATTGCTTATAGCGAGCACAACAACCCTATGCAGCAAAGTTCTTGTCACTAATAGACTTCTATGGTAAACCACCAATGTAAACAGGCATGTTTATCTGCTATCAGAGTTTGGCCACAGGATCCACTATCTCATGTAACAATTACTTCACTTGTCCTGAAGCTCCTCCTGCCTGTTGCAGAAATCCTTTCTTTCACATTTTTAACAGAGTCAACTACCATCTCGTGTTCTCTCTCTCCTCACCAGCTCAAACTATTTACCTTCTCTATTTGTCTAAAGAATAAAGGATCAATCTTTAAATAGTAACTATCATGTGTAGAGTTTGCCCGTCTCTTTGGACATGTACAGTGGAGACCCAACCAATAATCAAAACAGGCTAGCAGACAACGAGCTATGCCACTACTGCAAACATGTATAGTGCTGAGATGTTTCACTTTTGGATCTCTAAATTCCCATCACAAATATTAAATGTAAGAAAACCGTCATCCTTTGATGCAATTGAAAGAAGAGTCCTGCTTAAAGATCAATCCCCACAGACTCACAGTTCCAGCTCACATCCCCTGAGTGCAAATTAGGAAAGAGGACATTTACTTACCATATTTGAGGAACCTCTCCTTAAGCCCTAAATCGGTTGATAACCTAGGCACTACCAAAATACAAACATTAAACAGCCAATAGATCACAATGACTGCAAGTTGCTCTAGTATTTATTTGGAGATTGACTTGGGGGGACCATTGCACCATGCTTACAATTCTCATGCTTTTAGACCACAGCTGTTTCCTTTTTAACTTGTGATAGAGAAGAGAACCTTCCAACTCTGAATCAAAGAAGAGCTTCAGTTTTCAAAGATTTGTCTTTTTTCCAAATATATTAGCTAGAATAAACAAATAAGATAGTTATCCTTCTCTCTAAAATTGTCCATTATGATAGTCCTAGACTATCACAGCTACCATGATGCAACTAATTCTGACAGACGTGTACGAATTTGCATTTATTTTTATTAGAATCTGACTTGTAGTCTCACAGCATTATTTTCCCCTACAAAACTTCCTTAGTTCTCAAAAGTGTTTACTTTCCTAAGATATTGACGCAAAACAAAGCTTAAATTAATCAGAGCTTAGACTTTTTTCACATTGCACCTTGATAAATTAGTCGGCACCAAGTTCCACACCGCTGTGACTAGGTCATTACCAGTTATCTGCAACAGTGATAGTCTCTACCTGCTCCACATTTACTGAAAGGCAGGATCAACCTCATTCAATAGTCAAATCCTTTAGTTTCACTTACTTGCACTGCTTTTTCTGTTTCTCTGGTCACAGGAGCTTTGTAGCTATGCAGTCACAGGAAACAGGACCTCAAAAGGTCACCTAGCCCATCTCTTTGTCCCAAAGCAACATCAAATATATCAGATAGTACTACCTCATTACTAGAAGTATTTTTCTGCTTTTTTAAGATAAAATCTTTTTTTTTTTCTTCACTACCACTTATCTATAAAACTGAGTAACCACATAGTTTTTCCTAGGGTACAAGAAACAAACAGTGTCACTCATTCCAAGAATGAATAACAACCGTAGCTTGTGACTAGAGACTGACATATTCCTACACTTTCATTTCAAGAATATTTTTAGCAAAATCATATATTCAGAAATTTTATAATTAACTAACACTTCTGCTGAATTTTCAGCTTGCCACAGAGATCTACACCCCTACATTACAAAAATCAAAGATGATTACCACTGAAATTGTCTGGAATGATGAAAGCACACTGAGCCTTCAGTATGTGGCACACTGTACATCAAAAAGATGTCCTGGTTTGGAATAGCCCATCTTCAGCAATTCCCTGCACAGGATCACTTACACACCTGCATTTGAGGTAAATGGGAATTGTGCCTCACCTACAATTCTAATACTGTATCTTATCTTACCAACAGTGGGCCTGATTCTTCTCTTGAACATACTAATGTAAAACACGACTGTTGATGGAAAGTTCAGCGGTATGGCATCAATATACAAGATATCGACAGTATCTGTAACTATACACAAACCAATCTCTGCTGGTTTTGGCTTTGTAGTTACTGATACGGAGAACACAAAGAGTAATTTTGTTATTTGCTTTTTTAAAACACTGCCCCATAATTATTTCACTCTAAAATCCACAGTGAGAGACAAGGTTTAATTTGTATTTCCCACAGGTTAGCCAGAGAAGTCAGCACTATGTTCTTCACCCACAGCTGACCCTGACTCACAATAAAATAGCAGTCTTGTCTCTACAGGATGTCTAACATGTATATGTTATTCTTGCTAGCAGCCCAAGTCATGAAACTGAACACCTTGTGCTAAGTGCTGTAAAAACACACAAGAAAAAGATGGTCCCTGAAGAAAAAGCACACCTGCTTTGTCAGTCATAAAGCCTTAAAATACAGTTTCAAGTGATTCCACATCTCACTATCCCCTATGACTCCATCTTTATCTCTTCTTGACATTGCTGAGAACAATCTCATTTTAACTAAAAGTGCAAAACAGATGTCAGTGCATGTGTGATAGCATGTGAAAAAAAATCAAAACCTTAAAGGTGAGTGGAGATTCTATAAACTGCTAAATCATGTCAAACCTAAGAGTATATAGAAGTTAGAAATGTGCCTGAAGGTCTGCTATAAAAAGTAGAACTTTTTGTGAAAGAAGCTGTCTCTTTAAAAGACTTCCCAAATTTTGATTTTTAATTTAAAGTATGTATTTTTTTATTTGTAAAAAATTTGTAGCTGTAGTCTGTGTTCACACCTGACATTCTGCCAGGCCTTCAGTCCTTTCCAAGTTATTCAAGTTCTTCTTGCAGCTATACCTCGATATTTTCAAAAGAGCCCGTAAAATCACTGGACAGACTGAATTTACACAAGCACTACAAAGAGAAGAGTTTGATCCTTAATGTCCTAGCTGTGTCCAAGGTGGGAATTTTTGTCTCTCTGTAGTGAAATGAACCTATCTGTGTCCTAGGCACAGCAAATCGAACCTTATTTTTTTTCCATTTTATTTTTGTATCAGGCAGTTCAGTGTCATCTCTGATCTGTGAATCCAAGAACGCTTAGGGTCAACATTGCCTAGCATAAAGGTAAGCAGGAGACAGAGCAGCATGCTTTGTTACGGAAACACAAAAATTCCTTGCTTTCATTATTCCACAGTGTCACTACTCATACTGAAACCAATGTATTCCTTACTACAAAATGAAGACTTATTAAACAACCAAGCCAAACAATCTGAACTGTCCTACCCCAGTTTTGTTTCTAAACTGTGTTTACTGAACTGCACCACTCCCTGTTTTGTCCCACTCCTCCTGACATTACAACTTTTTTCACACATTTCACTTCAATTTCTGTGAAAGAAATGAATTAAATTAAATTAAAATAAAGTCACTTTTTTAATTAAATTAAAAGAACCTAAAATGGGAAGGACCTATTTAGCCAACCATGGTATCTCCCCATTGGTGTTGAACTGATTCCTACTGTATCTTTTCTAACTTGCAACAGAAATGTGTTTCTATAGTTAAAAGTAGAATTTCATTTGAAAATTATTTTTCAAAACAGAGAAGGTAGGTAGAGGGCTTTTTAAAAGATATTTTTCAGTGACACTGGACTTCAACTTGCATTCTCCTCCCACCCTTCTGACCTGTGCAGATGTTGTGGATTCCCTTTCACCATCTGATCCAACATAAGAGTCGGCTCTTGGCTCTAGGGATGTTTCTATTCCCAGTGACATGTGGAGATGCCAGAAATAAAATTACCTGTACGTGGCAACACTGGGTAAAGTCAGTATAGCTACAGCAGCATACTCTATCATCACATTTAAATAGAGATAGAGAAGTTGATTTAAATACACTTCTTTATTTTTCTCACAGCCTCTCACATGCTTCCATTATATTTCCATGCTGTTGTGTAGACTGAACTTTGGACTTTATTATGGCTCTATTCTGATTTGAACCCCTTTGAGAAGAGGATTGGACTGGACCTCCAAATATCCTTTCCAATCCAATTTTTCTATGAACCTGTATATTATATACAATATGGTCTTTATATCACAGTAAGCTCTTAGATGAGCTGTTAACTACAAGGACTAGCTGTCACAAATACTGTTTTACTTTTGTCTTCAAATAAAACAGTTACTTCTATACTTCTTTAATTCTTAGATCAGTATACACAGTTTTAACATTTCATTACGGCATATTAGTTAAAAATGTTTTATGTCACTTCATCATAACATGCTATCTCAGGTGCTTAATAATCAACTTGCTCTCAAAAAAGCCTACCTGCAAATCACACAACAGGAGGGAAAGATGAATTATGCTTTATTCAATCAACTGTATTGCTTATCTTGGTAAGTCTATCAGTCTCATAAAATTTCATGCTGCAGACTCGTACCAGTTCTTTAAGAAAAGAAAGAAAACAAAAACAAAAAACAAAATGACTGAGGATCTTCTCAACCACCTTGCACCTTCTACAGCTATTCCAGCACAAAGTGAGTGATTAAAGCCAGCTCAGGTATATTTGCATACCCTTCACCTATACTTGACCATTTTGATGGAGACATACTCTTACTGGCTTATTGACAAATAAGTAGGTGACAGAAAAGAGAGAAAACTCATTGAGTGGAATGAGAATAAATTCACAGCCCTCCACCCAGTTCATCAGGCAAAGGCTAGTAAAGACTCATCTAACACCTTTACTCCTGTTACTCTCTTTCAGATTACTTTTCAGGTGGTACCATCAAACTGAAACTCCTTCAAGCAGTAGTGTCTGTCACAGATCTAAAAAACATCATACTATTTACCACCACCAAGCAGAGCCTGTTCTTATTTTCCCTCCTCACTTTCTTTTCCTTGCTGGCCCATAGTAACGGTTTTAAAAAAAAGCCTCTAAAATTAGCGAGTAGCCTGGGTTAGAAATGCTAGTGGTAACACTTGCAGATCTGCTCTCATGCCACACTGTCAATTTGCAAAGTGTCTTTTATATTAGAAAAGATGCAATGACTGTTACTAAGATCTAAAAAAGAGCAGAAAGGGCAAAAGGATTGGGGTAACAGTGTACTGCAAAGCAGTGTACAGCTAATTTATATGCAAAGCTATCTATAATTTGCAAAAGCATTTCACAAGACAAAAGAAGTTGCACAATGTTACACAAGCAATGAGGTGTATCCAAATCTATTTTCCACAGCTCTGCCGTACAGTGACAAACCAGGAATCTCTACAACTGTAAATGAACCTCAAGTGATTACAGTTATTTTATTGAAAACAATTTTTTGACCATGCAGGCCCAAATGCAGATGCCTCATGTTGAAAGAATCCCCTTCCTCTCATGTCTCCTAACCAGAGACATGAGGCTTCCAGAGACATGAGGCTTCCAAAGCCATGTCTTCTGAGCACTTGGAAAAACAAGTCACGCTAGGCAGAATTTAGGGATGCACGGATCTCAGCGCCACTGAACTAAGTAAACTTGTAGGAGACAGTATCACATAAATCTTTCCAATTTCAGCTCGAGAAAAATTTCAATGTATGAGGTTAACTTATTCATTTTTGTTAATTTAAAATTAGATGTTTGGAAAATCAAACAGTAGTGAAGTCATATGAGTTCAACTGGATCATTTGATTTAACCAAAAGTATTTTTGATTTAATAGTAGTTTATTATATATATATATATATACTTAACATAAGTTAAGGAAGTACTAAAAAAGCCATTTCTAATAGAAAACCAAACCACTCTGGAAGGAGAAATACTGTGATTTTTTTTCCATTAGTGTCCTACTTACGGTTTTTTATAACAAGAACTCAAAAAGTTCTCCAGTTTTAGAGAATATGCAGTTCACTTTGTCTCAAAACTTCATATAGGTAGTGAACTTGATCTCTGATTCAAATGCTTAGGTCCTAATTCTGTAAACATTTAAGTTTAACCTATGAGCAGCAGACGAATAGACCTATGAAGTTCAATGTGAGCACCCAGATGAGTATGTCGTACAAGATTCAGGATTTTTTTCTGCTATATTCTGTCTAGAAACAGACATCTTGTTTTCTAAAGCATAAGACTCCTCCCAGTGTTCCTGGCAGACATCTGCAATTATTAATAGATAATGTAGCTGGTTCTCAAGATTTGCAGCAATGCATTCAAACTTATCCATTGTCTTGTATGATGCATGTAAGAGTTTATGCACTTAAAGCAGTTGTATGCTCTTCATTTGCATGCAGATTTTTTGAGTAAAATCTCTATGCACACTTCAAGGCAAGCAAAAAGACTTCAAGGAAGATGAAGGAAAAGAGGCAACAGTTGAATATATTTGCAAGATTATTTTCCAGATGCAGTCAGGATCATATCACAAACGATTATGAACGTAGCAGTTACACATTGCTTAGTAAAGAGAAAGGTTGATTAATAACATACCCTGTGACTTTCAATTTGATACTGTTTTGATCATTACTGTTTCAGGCTACCTGTAAACAGGTGCAGCAAACTGCCTCTAGAGAGGACAGTAAAATACTTCTTGGCTTATGGCATGGGTGTGATATCTCTTGGGGAAGATTGTTTTTAAGCTTACCACAACCAAGGTAATGGTTGATCAAGAAACTACTTACAGCAGTGACATGCCAAACTCAAATTTGGTATTCAGACCTTTGGGCAAAAATAATAAAGCAATCAAGAATTCAATTGATAAAGCATGGGTTAATAATTATATTTTAAATTGAATTGCTCTGAAAGCTGTACTGGAAAAGTAAGTTAACAGCTGAAAAACCTAGAAACTAATACAAAATGCATTATTCCCCTGAAGAAATTCTCAATTACTTCAGTGGAACAGGATTAGGCCACTGGCTCTGTAAACGTAGCCATGCAAATGTATTGTCTCCTTGTACTAATATAGCTGTCTGGCAAATTCTTTTTGCTGTTACCATGGCTTTAACATTTTGATGTTTCAGCAGAAAAATAACAGTTACGTGTATGTGTGAACACTAACTGAGACATTTTTTAGTCATTTTAGGGTTACAGTTAACTGAGGTCAAGATTTCTTCTTTAAAAACATTAAGCTATGATCTGAACTCCATAATTCTCATATATGAAAAGTCCTAATATGTATCAATGATAAATTTGTCAGGAAAGCTACTGATTTTGCTTCTCAGTTTCCAGTCCTCAATTTTTTTTCTCTTCATCCCTCAGCTGGCCAAAGCAAGGAACAGGTGGAATCTCCTGACTTATTTGCATCCGCACATCAAAATCCTACAGATGAGTAAGAAAAGGCCTTCTATAGCAAATTATTTTGAAGTCCAGCCTACAGTAGAAACCTTTCCAAGTAACAGTTGTGCCACTCAACAGCTCTTGAGAATGCAGTTTGTCTAGGACTCATGCTATCTTGAATCACAGACTTATAGAATCGAGGAATATCTCAAGTTATAAGGGACCCACAAGGATCATCAAGTCCAACTCCCTGCTGCTCACAGGACTACCTAAAACTAACTCATATGACTAAGAGCATCATCCAGACACTCCCTGAACTCTGTAAGAGGCACTTATGAAGGCCCATACAAATACAGTGCTCTCCACAAATGACTCTACTAGAAGCATTTTGGAATTGGGATAGTTAATGCAATTTGCTGACATTTTGGGGGAAATACTTGGCAATGCACTGTGGGACCCCAGAACTCTGCCTAAGGAATTTTAAGAGTTTAGGCTCAGCTTCCCCCAATGACTGTTTCCTTTCTGCTTTTTTTTTGAGACACCCTGGTCCTTCCTTCATTTCCCCATTTTCATGCTTCCAGTTTTCCATACTCAGTCTATAACAACATTAGAAACATATATGGAAAAAAATCACTATAGTTCTTATGTCTCTTTCATAGGGTACCACCTCTTTTTCCTGCATGTGTAGAGCTTCAATTTTATCAGCAGATTTTTGAAGAAAGAAAACTGAGGAGAAGTAGATGATGGAGGCAGAAAATAAAACTTGTCATGAAGTGCAAGTATTCCTCAAGTGGTTAAACACAGTAAGACTCATTATATTTAGCCATTGGAACAATCATGGTGCAAATCCAGCACAGTCAATAGCAGCAGCAAAGCTTTTAGATACAGGAGATTGTAATTCCAGTTCCTGTAATTGTGTGCTGAGTTTATATCAACCTTTCAATGGAAATGCCTCAAAATACCCTGAGAAACTAGTAGGTACTGGCTCTGGGAACCTGTAAACCCTGATGCTACCCATGGTTAGCAACTTGGTATTGACAAATCTACAGTGAACTTCATTATTATAAAGGTGTAATAACTATGACCCTTGCACGGTATAGGAAAGCAAGAAAATTAGTAAGCAAGGTATCCCATTTCTGCTTCTCTTAACTTCCAGCTACATAAACACAAGTGAGACTTTTGAGTAGCTGCATGAAGTGATGATGGCTCACTAACTTCTGTGCAATTAAGAAATCTATGTAGAGCTCACATTTCTAGGAACCATTTGCAATACAGTAATGCAAAGACAGTTTTCTAGATCACAATATTTATAAAGACACAGTTACTTTATTAACTGTAATTCTCAAAAAGCTGCTCGATCTTTTCTCTCCTAGTTCCTGAAGTGATTTACCTGGCATCTGGAAACAAAGATATAGGGATTGCTTAGTGGCTTCTGACGAGTATTTGGTAAATTAAAAACATCTCTAAAAACAAAAATGAAGATGCTTTCACTGAGAGTAGAAAGACTGGTGATTCTGAACACAGAAGAGCAATTATAGGAGTCAATCTGAATACAATTTCTGGAAGCCCCAGAAGCATACTCTGGTATGTGGTATTGGCAGTACTGCTCTGAATCTGCTTGTTCTGGTCTTTGAGTAAACTACACTTACAACTGCTAAAGAACTGAATTTCAAGTTAACCACATTTTACTGAATTTCACAAGAAGTGCATGTATAGGAAAAGGGCGCTCCATATCAGTTTTTTAAACAGAACAAATACATCACAGTTTTCACAAATTAAAAATTTATTAACTGTTACAAACAACATATAAAATCACAAATACGAAGTGCAGGGTGCATGAGTCATTAACATATGTGCACTCTTGTCATATGACCTTATTTTCCACTGGAGTTGGCTGGAATTAACACTGTGGCAATCTGTGCTGGCTCTTAGGCAGGTAGGAGGCAAAGAAAGAAGGTATATGGGATGAGACCGGCTCTGCAGAGCTGTCTATGAAGCACAGTGGCTGCTGCAGTGAAATGACTGGGTGTTTCATTCCATACTGCTTTGGAGTGCCTGCATTTGCTAAATCAGGATGCTCGGTCTTCAAGGTAAACTATTCAAGTGTGCCCTTCCTCCAGTGTGTTGTGTCACAAAGGCCAAACGGACCTATAGAAAAGATCTACCCTTTTCTTTCTCTTCTTTCTTCTAATCATCATCTGCTCCTTCTCAGCAAGGTCACTGATAAGCAACAATAAAACAAAAAAGGCATTGTTAGATTAGAAATGTCATAGACAAAAATCTCCATCCTTTTCTTACATATATTTTTTTCTCATAAAATATGAAATGAGCCAGCCTTGTGGTGAGCAGTTCAGAAAGTCCATCAATGATGGCTACTTTAAGTCTGTCACCATTTGAAGGGCTGGCGTATAGGGTATGGACTACCACATATACCAGCTGTAAAAACATGGCAGTAACTATGACTGAACAGGCAATGATCTGTTCATAAAGTGCAGAGATCCCTGAGAAGGTTCTTCAGAGCAGCTGAAGTTCACCCAGACACATGCACTTCTCCAGAGCTGATAAAGGTGAGGCAGTAGCACACTGTAAAAGAAGTAAAACAGGCCTTCCTAGACACTCAAAGTTTAAAGAATACATGCTGAAAAATGCTGACAACATCCTGAAGGTAAAAGGGGATGTTCATGCAAAGATCAACCTGAAAATCCACAAATGGAAATGGATACCTGCTACTGTTTAATTCAGTGAGTAGGTTCTCTGAACCAACAACAAAATGTCTCTCTTTCCCTGAATAAAAAATAAATGTTTTGAATTTGGTTTCCTCTCAGAAACCAAGGGACTGCATGTATGAAGGTTCATACTACATGTCCACATTTTATTCACAGAAAACACAGTTTTGGTGACCAGTTACAAGACTGCTTGCAAACAGTCTTATGTTTCCCATCTGTTTTAATGGCATACTAAGGTATGTGTTTCAGTGCCACTGGTTTTGCCTTTGCATGCAAAGAACTGATATTTAGTCACAGAAATTCTATCTGCCTGCATACATTTATGTATATTTAGGACACATTTATGAATACTGGGTGTGGCCTACTGTATCTTAATTTTTTTTTAAACTTACGATTGACAGTGCATATAGGAGTGTTGTTAAAATAAACTGGCTATTTGAAAGGCATTTTCTTTGCGCCCTGTCCCCTTATAGTTTGACACTATTCTAAGAGAGGGATGGAAGAACTGAAGAGAAGGGATGAATTCTTAGGGCTGTGAAAGAAAGTTAAAAACAAAAAAAAGAAAAACAGACAAGCAGAAGTAGCATATGCAAAAAACCCTACCTGAGCTTCCTTTGCTTTTCCAGCTGGTCTTCAGGTTCATGAAGTATCCCTGACTTCCATCCAGGTATGCCTCCTGACTCCTCTGTGTACGCCTTCTCAACAAACTTGCTGTCCATAGCCATTTCTGAGGTTCTTTTTCTTCTCTTTTTTGAGGTCTATGTCCAATGGTCATGGAGTTCTAAATTACTTTAGCATCAAATTCTGTATATTGATCAATAGAACTTCAGTTTTTCCACTCGCAGCTTCCTTTTAATTGAATGTTTGATTCTTTTTCCCTGCCGTGACATTGTTACTCATTCCTCTCATCACAGCCTCTGCATCTTTAACTTGCAATGCCCAAAAATCACCTTAGTTCTTGTGAGAATGCTGCAGCCTGGCCCGCACCTACTATCCCTGAGGACTGAAGTATGCTACCTTCCTGGAATAAGGAGGTCCAGTAACTCCAAACAGAGTAATGTCCTTAAGCTCAGATAGATCCAAACATGCATTTTAAAAGACTGAGAAAAATGTTTTTTCATCACTAGAAGCGATGAAATCTGGAGTTTGATGAAAACTGGAGTTTGAGATTGGGACCAGATTGGTCACAGCCAAAGGGTCAAAGGATTATGAAATTCTTGATGAATTTAGTAAACTTGTTTCTCTTAGTGAATAGGTAACATAACACCTGTGCAGGCATCTTACCACTGCTGGAACAGGCAACTATTCCTACATGTGAAGATAGTTTAACTTGACCTGCGTAAACTCTGGGTGTTTCCTAGCAAGACCTGGAACAGAATTTATCTGTGCATGTGCTGAAAAAAACACAAACGTTACTTTGTAGTGTCAACTCCAAGCCCAAGCAGTTTGTTTTGCAGATTTTTAAATCAAACTATGCTGCATAACCAAGACACTGCAGAAATACCATTCTGAATTTATAACAACTTGTCTTAGGCATACCAAGAGCACTGTAATGATACACAGAAAATAAAAAGCCCTGCACTCAACCTTATCATTTTCTATGACATAATAGTTTTATTTCTTCCTCAATATGCACATACACAAAAAACAGTCCTGAATATTTATGCATGGGACGTGACAGCCACAATGTGTGCAAAGTTGTTATAAACATAGTTTCATATTTAAACATGGGCCTTCAGACAACAGAGGAATTGCTAGTATCTCTGAAAATGTTACTAAAACAAATAGCCAGTGCTGAAAATTAAGACATTTGATTTAACAACTAATTCTGGGGAAGGAGGTAAGAAATAAAGGGATGAGCCACTGACTCACAGTATCACAAGAGGCTTGGGGAACCCCTTTCAAGGGTATTCCTTACACAAGAGAGTGCCCTGCTGCAGCACTGGAAGGAATTCCAGAGCATCTACTCCAAAAGAAAGAACAAGCAGTCCCTACAGTTTATCCTCACAACAAACCTTGGATATCTTCTCTTTCTGCATTTTGGCTATTTTATTTCAACCAAGAAACTGTTCAGGAAGCAAAAAAGATGGACTAGGTTAAATGCTGTAACATGGTACTTATTCACACCACATTAGGCAGAGGAACACTAAAATTAGGCATAAAATTTTATTCCCTTGGTAGTATCCTCTGGTATTGGCTAGAGACAGGAGGAGAATTTCCCGTGGAAAATAAAGCAGGCTAATGATATGCAATATAAATATTGTGGCATTACATCTTTCAAGTAAGTATCACCATTTCTATCGAGAGGGGGGGAAGGGAGGGAGGAAGGGGAAACATCACCAGAGAGACTGGAAAAAAATAGCCATTCAGTGAGCAGTCTAAAGGCTCTTTTGTATGGTTACTATACTCTCCCTTACATTCTGTCTGTAAACAATCTTATTAATTACAAAAACATGAGAAAGTGAGATGTTTTCTTTTGATTTTACTGGAGCTGCATGAGAAATATGTTTGGCCTATCACTCTATAAAAAGATATTACAGGCCTGATCCAAAAGCTCATTGCTGTCTTACCTTTGAGGTCAGAAGAAGGCTCATGCAAAGCAGGAACAAAACAGCAGCCTTCTTAAAACCTATCATGAAAATAATTTTTAAAAAAATGCTGCTTTGCACTGATTCTCTTCACCACTGCACCTAGTGATGGACAGCACTTGACAGATTCAGACTGGAACAGCTGAAGTTATGCCAAGTGAACATACATCCGCAGTATATACCATGCCCTTTTTAATCAACTTCCTGAATAAAAAATGCCATGCTGACATAAGGTATGAGAGATGTAGACTTTTAATACTTCACAAAATAATAGACCCCAGTGCTGGTTTGGTTGAAATCTGTGATCTTACAGATGTTTATGAGTTTGCCTGGTGCAGAGATATAATCAATTTGGTTATGATGGACCCTCAAGATACATAAAATCTATCCTGAATGAAACTGGTTTCTGAAACCAATTGCCCAGGCGCATTAGGCAGGTGGGAGTTTCAGCAAACCAAAGGGTCTACTGGCAGACGCAACACTGATTTCTTAATGTTTACAACCAACAAACAGTTTTATACCAGACCTGATTTGATGGATCTCTATGGAGCGCCCTGCAGCTTTGGTTACCTCCACAACCAAGTTGGCTAGTTTCATTACTTGGTGACCGTGTTCCACATCTGCAGCTTCAGTGCAAACATACTGAACTATATATATACACTGCAAATCTGATCTGAGATCAGATTTTAAATCCAACCTAATAATATTTAGTTTTCCTTTTAAGGGATCAAAAACCCTATTGTGGTTTTCATCTGTCTGTCTCGACATCCTACTCCCCCTCCCAACACAAGACGTTTCCCCTTCATTTCAGTTTCATTACGTTTTGCTGCTTTTTCCTCTATGGTTAAAATAGGCAGAGTGGTTCTAATCAAAGTGAAATACCGTGAAGGGTTCTAAAGACATAATCTTTGTCAACAACCTACAAAAGCTCTGACTTGCTCTCCTTTTGACTTTTTAATCTAGGATACGTGAAGAAGGTGATGCTATCTGGTCTGCACCCATTTCCATTCCATAGAAATCTGGCTGCACTTCTGTTTAAAACATCATTGATAATCTTATTAGGATTTCTCATCACTCCTCTTATGAGAAAGAAAGGGTCAGTAAGTAATCTACAGCCATAAAGTTTTCTTGTACTATACTATCAAGAACTTCACATCTTTATTGAAAGTTGATCAACATGATGCAAACATTTATCAAGTTCAGGCAAATCGGTATTAAAGTCAGTATTTCCATACAGATATTCAGTGTTGTATGTGTATTTAATATCAAAGTACATTTCCACCACCAAATTTCTCAACAAAACAATGACTGTGCTCAGAGTTGGTCAAGAAATAGGTTCTAACACAGAGAACTTTGTTTTATAAATGTGCTTGTGCAATGCACTTAAAAATAAATGCCCATGCTGATTTCCCGTGGAAATGCTGATGGGAATTATATTTTCATTCTTTTGGAGTCCACATAAAAGCCTGACTGGTGCAGAAGAACAGTTTTCAAAACAGTACCTTTTTTGCCATTCATATGGCAAAGTTTCTATGCCTAACTCATAAATTGCCGTATATGTGTATGCATGTATATATAATCAAAATAATCCCTTCCATATCTTATTCATCTCCTCAACACAAAATTAAACAAAATAGAAAAGAACAGAAAAAAAAGAGGCCCTCAAAAATGGTCCTAAACAAATCCGGAGAAATAATACACCTCTGAATACTATGAAGTAGCTCCTCTTCTTTCTTAATTGTCTTTGTCTCCAAACACACAGTTGCTCAATTCTATAATATGTAAAATACAAGTCTGTAGAGTAAAACACCAAAGTCATACTATGAACCAAGAACGACTACGATAAAACTGATGCCCTTTCTGAAAATGTGGGCATATAACTGAATATTTGAATCGAAAACAAAGAAACCACTGCAAATGTTCAGTATTTAACTATTGCCCTTGTTGGTTAAAGGGGGGGGGGGGGGAGAACATTCACTCTCCAGAAAGTTCAGGCTGTAAAATACATACAAAATTCAATCTACTCTTAGATTAGTTTAAAATGTACCAAATTCTGCATTTACTCATTGTTATTGTTTACTCTTCTCTTTGTTCCACTTGATAAATCCATGTAGTTTTTAGAAAAATATAATCATTACTTTTTTTCCCGGTGAAAAACCCTGTTTTATTGCATACAGCCTTACATCACTCTGTATTTCTAATGTTAGAAGTGTTATGTTGCCACCTCAATTGTTTTTAAATGTGTCACATTGAAAACAAGTATAAACATATATATTCACCAGACTACACCACAGCAACGAAGTTTAACCTTATCATTCCAAACTTGAAGAACCTTGATAAATCATCAGGAGTACCTGATAACTGCCTACTAAGGGTTAACAGTTTGCTCAAATTTTTTTTTTTTTTTGTTTGCAGAGTGACATGACAAAGACTTTTATTTGTCTGGTAATTTTTGAAAATAAACTACCACAGAAAACTGAAATGTCAATTAAAATAAAAAAAGGATAGAGGTAAAAACTAAATATCATTTGGAACTGTATGCTGTTGTTCTCCAAAACTACATAATTAAAGGTAACAAAAACCCCACACCTCTCAAATTAAAGCAAATCAAATCATTCATTAAACTGTTCTATAATAGTCACAAGAACTATGTAAAGACAATTAAAGGATAATAATTTCTACTTAACCCTAACCTTAACTGCAGTTTCAAAATTAGGTCAGTTAAAATGAAAATCACCATTTTTATGGAGATTAAGAATCATTAAAATTGGATAAAAATATTCCTAAATGACTACAGGAAAAAAGCAAATGTAACTAAATGTTAAAGCCTCCCATATTTTATATACAGCATCAGAATTATATAAGAAATGCCTATCAATGGATGCTCTGTTCGAGAAGTGGGATTCCAGTCTGACTCAGTGTTCTGATCTGGCAATAAAATATGTAATTCAAAGATAGCTTGTTTATTTTCCTCTTTTCTTTTCTCCTTTCAGTAATGCAGCCTTTATAAGGTGTCCACCTATATAACAGAGAAATTTGGAGCTGAGAAAATCACTAGTAATTTGTCAATCAATAACTTCAGTTTTTGCATTACTAGTGAGTTTGTGTTAAATAAGCATTTTTTTTTTCCTTTCAGCCAAGAAAATGCATACCACACCAATCAAAACTAATCACCTCTGGGCTTTCACTGAAACAGTAGTTGCCAATTTTACAGGGCTGCCCACATTGTTCTAGAAAATCGGAAGCAGAAATCTGACATTTCCAGCAGTCGTTATTAAAACAACAACCACTGAGACTCGATCCCGTTTTCACTGGAAGCAATGTCAAACTCCCCGTTGACTTCAGGGAGAGCAGGATCGGGCCCTGAGCTGCTCAGCCTCCTCCAGCTCTATGCACAGGAGGATGTCTTGAGGAGCCAGGGTGGGAAGAAGCAGAAAACCCAGCTATTCCTTTGTTAACTGCCCAAAGAGTTGAACTTTCCATCACTTTGTGAACAGCAAAGTACCCTGCAAACAACCACGGTGATAAAAGGACATATTTACCTGGAGGGAACAGCAAAAGGAAAGCCGTAGAATTGCAACACAAAGTAGTCCAAATGAATTATCTACGCATGCAGTCCGAACGTGCACCTTCAAGTAGGCCACAGTCTGTCAAGCAGTCGTCTCGGCACCAGCCACCCTGCCTTCCATCTTACGAGATTCACCCAGAAAACTGACAAACCTGCTCCACGACAACAAAACTCTCCTAATGCTTTTGAACGCCCACCATTTGTTCTCCATTCATCCAATCAACTTTCCACTGCACATCTTCTCCTGCGACTGAGGCTCAGAGGCAGGATCCCTTCTCATCTGTATGCTAATTATTTTGCCACATGGACAAAAGTAATAATGCTTTCAGACAGGAAACCAACGGGCCTGAAGTCGAAGGCAGAAATTAATAAGTTGCCACCACTGAACGCTGAGAAGACGGGCATGCGTGCAGCTCTGTGGCTGACGGATCAGCTGTAACCTCCATTTAAGCGCAGCAGCGCGGCGCGGGGCCGGCGGCAGCCGAGGCGGCGCAGCATGCATCCAGCCCGGGTTCCCTCCGAGACCACATCCCTGCCGCACAACAGCAGCCGTGGCAGATCGCTGACTTACCCCGCCTCAGCCCGCATCCTTTAAGCGGCGCGGCGCGACGCACCCCCGCGCTCCCGGCCCCGCCGCCCGGGTGCCGCTGCCGCCGCGGCCGCGCAGGCCCAGCCCCCGCCGGCGCGGCAGGAGGCGGGCAGGGCCGGGGCCGCGCTCCGCGCCCTCCCCGGCGCCCCGGGCCGGGCTCCCCGGCGGCGTGGGGCGCCGCGCCGGCGCTGTATTCCACCGAATAGAGGGGAAAGCAGAAACGCCGCAGCCGCCCGCGAGGGGAGACCGCTAAAAATACTCCCCTGCCGCTGCTGCTGGCGTAAAATGGTGTCTCCGTTACGGAACAGCAACACCCCCCCCAAAAAACCACCCCAAAAATTAGGCCTCTAAATGTATCTGTAAAAGGAAATAATGACTGGAAACCATCACTGGTTTACCGCTGGGGTACCACTCCAGGCTTTACAGAGTTAATTCGGCGGGATTGCTGAAGCCTCGCTTATTTTACCTGCTCACACCATCTGAAACAAAAGAAATGAACTATTTCCAGAGGAAAGGATTAGCAGCCTTCCACCATCGGTAACCTGCGCCGCTCAACTTTGTGTGACCAACTGCCGAACACAAACAAGGGCTCGCAGCACGCAAAAAGGGCCAGATTTGCACGTGCCCCTTAGCAGCGTTTTCCCCAGCAATCTGACGTGGATTTTGTGGCTCTTGCTGTCTCCGCTTAGCCAGGGCCGGCGTTACTAAACGTGTCACACAGACAATAACCGGCAAGAGGCACCTCTCCGCCTTGCAACGCTGCTGCGGAGGCTTTCCGCCGCCGTGCGCCCGCCCCCGGGCAGCCCCCTGCGGGACTCGCCCCCGGGCAGCCGGATGCCCCTGCGACGGGAGCGGGCTGCCAGCGGGGAGTCACTCCGTTTAAACCCGTCCCCGAAATGTCATTTCGGTAGCAGCGTGACAGGCTGTGAGCTCTACGCGGGGGCGGCGGCACCCCCCGGCATTGGCACGGTTCCGCACCCCCCCGCGGCCTCAGCCCCGCCGTGCCCCGGCCCCTGCCCCGGGCACCGCCGCGCCCCCCGCCCGCTGCCCGCCCTCAGCGGCCGTTCCCGCGGGCGGGCTGCGTGTCCTATGGGAAGGACCTTGGCTAGAGCACACATAGAGCCCACACGCCCTCCCTGTACACACACACGCGCGCCTGCCGGTTTCGTTGCCCTCCTTATTGCCATTGTGCTGCTGCAGCCCCCTCCTCCCGCATCCCTCCCTCCCTCCTCCCTCCCTCCCTCCCTCCCTCCCTCCCTTCCCTCCGCGGCTCGCCCTGCGCGGTGATGCTCGGTGCGGGCAGCCCCGCGGCTGGCAGGGCACCGCGGGCAGACCCTGCCGGCCGCGACTCAGGCGGGGGAGACTGACCCGAAAGTCACAAGGAACACCCTCCTCCAGCCCGGGGAGGTAATCCCGCCCGAGCCCGCTGCCTGACGTGTGGAGGCCAGACACGTCGGTGACCGCGGCGGTTCCCCTTCCTTCCCCCCGCCGAGCCCTGCCAGGAACCGCTCCGCGCTCGGCAGCGCACGCGGGTCTCCGCGCACCAGCCCTCCGCGTCCCCAGCCGCCACAGCAGCTCCACGGCCACGCTCCGATGGCAGGAGAGGGGCTTGGGGGGGGGAGGGGGGGGGGGCGCGTTTGTCACAGGGATTCAGAGGACAGCCAGCCTGCTGGGAAAGGGACTAACAATAGCAGAGCCCTCACGACTTCCACGCTTTTGGTGGAAAACGCAGTGTTTCCCTCAGAAAGCAAAAAAAGGACTTACGTGGCTCTTCCCCCGCCCCCCATCTCCACCTCGCTCGTGGTTTGTTTTTTTGTTGGGTGGTTTTTTTTTTTTCCCCTTACATTTTCTCTGTCATCTCTGATTACATCTCCCCGCACTCGCAGGGCTCCCCCGAGGCCGAGGCGCGGAGCCCTCGGGAGCGGCGCCGCGGCCGGGCCGCAGGTGCGGGGGGGAGCGCGGAGGGCGCCGCGCAAGGGCGGGGGGGGGGGACGGGGGGGGAGGGGGAGCGGCTCTGCGGGGAGAAAAGCCTCCTCGTAGCGGGGATGGAGAGCTACCATGTTTGCGTCGTAGCGAGGGCATGTCAGTTTGGGTTTTTTCCACCCAGATCAGTGTAGCCTGAGAAGCACCCGCGCAGCTAGTGACGAAAGGGACCATTTGTAAGTGTATAGGGGTGCCTACACCCCTACAGACGAACCTCAGCGTCTTCTCACCTAAGGTTTTACATGCAGAATCTTTGGACAACTGCATTCGCTTTGCAAAAATCAAGGCTTGGCTTTTCCCTCTGCTAAAGCTAACCTCCTTATGTTAGATGCTGGCTAGCCTTAGTAAGATAGTGAAGGCGACTATGTGGCACACATATCATGGCAGGTGTTTTCAAAACTTTTTGAAGGCGATTTAGCTGGAAAAAACCTCATCATCTCGTCCAGATTTCGGGATGACACAAAGAAATAGCCCGGTGCTTCTCCCACTGAAGACAAAACCAATACTTGCTTTAATCGGGGCAGAATGTATATAAATCCTGTATTGGTGAAAGTTAAGGGGGGAGGGGGCGGGGGGGGCAACTGCATAAATTAGAAACATTTACAAAAAGACCGGTGTGAAAAAAAAAAAAAAGACCGGTGATTCATTGGCCTAATTATCCTCCATAAGACGTTAGGGTATGGGTTTAATGTTGTGGGTTGGATTCTCCCTCCCCCAGCCTGTGTCTCGTCAACGCGCATTATCCATGGGGAAAAGGAGATGCAGGTCATGTTTAAACAGCGTTAATGAGAGCACAGTATTTTTCCTGAAGGTTAAGTTAGCCAGGTTAGCAAATTTATGGTAAAGCATGCTTGAAAACCTTCCATTTCTTTTACTTTCTCGCTGGTAGCAGTTTCTAACGAGACTTGAAACATTAGACAAACACAGAAAACAGAATTCAAGCATCAGACGAACCCACTACTGTCAATAAGGGAGTACAATTTCAGCTTGACAGGAGTATTACAAGAATATACCCGCTAACGAGCAGCCTTAATTGGCCTGCATATTGTGGCTGTCACTGTTAAAACCTGTTCCTATACAGTCCTATTTTATACATCCTTTAAACGTATAGTTCTCTAAAGCAGTTAAGGAGACAATACTTTACTCACTGGGCTTTTGATTTTGGGTGGGAAAGAAATGGGAAGAAAAGGAAATGAAAAGAAAATAGGAAACCCTGTTAAGAATATGGTATCAGTGACTGAAAAACTACGTGAAAGTCAAATGTATAGTAAAAAAAAAAAAAAAAAAGCAACAGACTTCTTCGGTTTCAGTGCACTTTGTCAGTTTTGAACGTAAATTATTATTTATCCATAGATTGCAATGGCTGCAGAGGTTTCCCTGACATCTACTACACTGAAATCTTTTAAAATGTAGCGTGTTCTCTAACAGATCCCACCTTTTCCTCAGCAGAACACTTTGTCTTTAAAGTATTTTTTAATTTAGTGATTTGCAGGAGTTCACTGCTCGTCCTGGCAAATCCTTCACACAATAGAGTTTAATGTGTGGCTTCAGTTTCCAGTACAGGGTCATGCTCATAAAGAATACAAATGAAAGAGAAGATATTAAAAAAAAAAAAAAAGTTACTGCGCATGTGCAATTGGCAGTTATTAAACGATAACAATGTAACTTCTAGATAATAAAAGTAAAAATACTAAATAGGGCAGAGCAGATCATGCCCTAATGCTATGTAAAGTGCCTTACTTAAAGAAGTTATTCCTAGTCTGATTTAAAACCGCCTAACCTGCACATTTGACTATAAAATACTGTTGCAACTGAGGACTGCAAAAGTCGTTTATACGTATCATGAAAACTTGAAAAGATCTTCCAGATCAAGCTTCAATCAATAAAATGCTTCCTATTGTCAAACTCCGGAAAACGGGAATTTGCGGTGCAGACGCAGGAAAGACCCTAGGCACAGTGGTGCTGGTGAGGGCAAACGTAATTTTGAGGTGCTGAGCTGGACACGTTGTTTATGTGCACAAAAGAGGAGATACACGAAAGCATTTAGCTCAAACAAGCGCTCTTTTGCTAGGAAGAAAAAGTCTGGCTAAGTACGGCAACACCTGTAATGTCCCTCACGTCCTGAGAGCTCAATTGCACGGCTGCAGGGAAGTACTGCTTCAACTGCCCTGCCCCGTGGCTCTCCGAGAAAACAAACCGGCGGCGAAGGCAGCTGTTCAAAGAAAGGACGAAGGATCTAAAGGCAGAGGTCCGATGCTTTACCCCCGCCGTCTTCCCATCGCCTAATGAGGAGGCATAAAGCCTCTCCAGCCTTGACCCGGCTGAGCAGAGCCATCAGGGCGATGAAAACGGGTGTCACCCCGCGGCGGGCGGGCGGGCGGCGGGCGGGCAGCGGCGGACAGCTCCCGGTGCTGAACGTCGCGGGCCGGCCGCCGGCACAACGCCTCCGCCCGCCGCCCCCGAGCCAGCGCCGCCGCGCCGAGGGGGGCGGCGAGAGCCCGGCTGAATGGCGCTGCCTGCGGAACAATGGCAGCCAACTCCAAATCCTGCTATAATCACATTAATGAGATTAATCAGTGAATTAGCAGCAGTCAAATGTCAGGGTGGCAAGGAGGGATCCGACCAAGCTCGGTAATTAACTTGGGGGGGGGGGGGGGGGGCAGGGGAAGGGAACCGGCTGTCTTCTCTGTTAGGCTTTTCCCGAAGTTTACCAGGTTTTATTCAGCAGCCTCTGGAAGATGCTGACAATTCAAGTGGAGGGGGGAGGAGGGGAGAAGACGGAGACCTCAACCTTTGCGTGCCGTAAGACAGCCTGCTAATACACAGTACCCCGTTACTTCCAGCTGACGTCCACTGAGGAAAGCAGCACCGCTGCAAAGCACCCAGCCCCACCGCCAGAGCTGCACCGGACTGAACTCTGAGGCTGAAATTAGGTCTGTGACCTAACTTCCACCGCAAATTCCAATAGGCATGATAAATATGGCGGATGCCAAAGGAGCACTCAATCTTATTCCTTTTTAAAAATCTACAAGAAAGATACTCTTTCTGAAATCGGAGGGGTAGGAGAAAAGAGACCCCTTTAAACAACTATCGGCAATAGATTATCACGACAAGTTACTGCTAGATCTGTTGCAAAGTGTTTTCTAAAACAAACAAACAAACAAACAAACAAAAAAAAAACAAAAAAGAGGGGGGGAATTTTAATCAAGTAATTTAGAGTAAGTTACTTAATGTAGACAAGTCAGAGACCTGGTCTCTAGCTGACCTCAATAAAAGTGAAACTTCTCTCCACCTGAAATTCAGCACCCACGACCATTTCTCCGTTGCAAGTACGAAATATAAAAAGAGATTCCCCGTAGATTAGAAATAAAATCCAAGTGTATTTATTTGCAAGAAAGAGAGTACTGCATATCTCCTTTGATATCTTTAAAAGGAGTATCGTCAACCATGTAAAGCATTTTTCATGTAAAAACTCTACTTGTATGCACACACTACTTCTGCAGAAAACAAAAAAAATGTTTAAAAAAACCTCCTCTTTGCATAGATAAGGCTGTGCACGTTGTTCAGCACTCAGAAGAAAATGGCATGCCTCTGTTCCATTAAGTTTAATCTTTGTTAGTGACAAATAAAAGAAGCAAACCTGTGTAATGTCTCTTCCATCAGAGACTGTAATTTCTTTTTTACTAATATAACACGTTTTCTTTTATACTCTTCAGTTACTTTTTAGCACTAAATTAATAAGATTAACAAATTTGCACTAAAAGTACATGGACTAAAGTCATACTTATCTGAACTATTTTAAAATTGAAGTATAGAATGTGACGTTTTCAGAGAGTTAACTGAATTAACCATCCCTTATTTACAAAGCTTGTTCTCTTTAAAGAATAACTATTATAGATACGAAACATTTAAGATAGTGTTCTTTCAAAATACTACTCTTATATGAGTGTTCCCCTTTAAAGTACAAATCCACTTTTCAAATGTAGTTTCAGTGTAAAAACATAGTATCTTATAATCTTTTATTTAATTGTACTCGGCTGTCAGGAGACTTGAGCTTTCCAATCTGTGAAGTTTTTGTCTCGGGTTCTCCATATCAAACAAGTACCGTCCAACATGCAGCAAGTTTATATAAACAACAACATGCTTAATGCATGCAACATTATGCGTTCATATAGTAAACACACACTTTAGGATTTTTTATCAGCTATTCCACAGCCCAAATTCGGCTGCACAACAGTATTGCCAGAAGAACTTGAAAAGAGCAAACAATGGACATTTAAGTACAAGCTACAGAACGACTGCAAAAATCACAATAATCTTTCCAGTTAGCTACAAGAATCAACCCCCACCCTTCACAAAACACAGCCCACACCTGCACCGTTAACCATTTACAAGTTAAACATAAGCAAGACATTTCAGCATGGTTAAGAAACACCCTGGCTTACTACAACTTTGAAAGGATGAGGAGTAAGAAGCATACCACAGAGACCCAGAAAAGGCTGCTTTTTTCTTCATTGAACACTGAAAAGATACCCCATGTTCCAGGGAATTAAAAAAAAAAAAAATATATATATTAAAATACACCCACCAACACTGAGTAAAAAAAAATCAGGGGGGCTTCAAGAAGACTGCAGGGAAAAAGCTCTCACTCTCTTTAGTGTGCAGAAGCTTAGGGGGAAAAAAATGTCGCCCTGGCAGGAATGACAAATGCAGTAGGATAGGCTAGCAGGCCTGAGGGATCTGTTTTACTTCCACATACATCCTCTAATGCACGCACTCCCACTCATCCTCTCGAGATGCCTTTTTTTTTTCCTCCACTTTTTTTTTTTTCACCAGCTCCAAATCCCCGGCATATGACCTTCTGTTAAATAGATAAAAAAAAATTTGCTTATCAGTCATGCAAATGAGGCTGAATTCATTTTCCACAACAGATGGCCTCATAGATAATGATGATGGAAGAGAGAAAATTGAATGTCTCTCACAAGGTGGTCATGGCAACCGAGAGCAGAATAATATCAATAATAAGCTCACTGCATAATAAGGTTGTCAATCCCACAAATCAAAGTCTCCAGCTAAATCAGGTATCCCACCCCCAGCTAGTTATCAGGTAAATAGAGAAATAGAGAGCGTCCTTTTTCTTTTTAAACGAGGAGCTGTGAAAAGAAATGGTAGCTCCAGCGATTGCAGGGTACAAGGGGAAGGAAGAAGCAGAAGAGATTTTTCTCCGCTAATTGTGTTTTATTCAATGATTCGGGGAGGGGGTTGTTGGGTTTTTCCTTTTTTTAATTATTTTTTATTATTTCCAGAAAGGTTTTATTTGGGGGGGGGGGGGGGGGGGCGGTTTGTTTTTTAATAGCGAGGCTGGTATTTTGAACTCGATCTGCTGCCGAAGCCTCGCCTCCCCTCCCCGTGTCTGATGTGAAGTGCTGCATTGATGCAATAGCAGCTCGCCTCAGGCTTCCACCTTGGCTCCCAGGGGGCCATCCCGCAAAATGAATCAGCAGCCATCCTGAGCAGACTGATTAAAATGAAAATGGCAAGGCACATGTCTGGGCGGAACTGGAGCTGAGCTGCGCTGCCTGTCTGGCAAGCATGCTCAATATAGCTTTTGCTAATAATGGCTTACCGCCTTTCGGTTTTTTAAAGGTATTGCCGTCGCCCCTTCCCCCACCCCCTAAACAGATAACGGTGCTGGGGGGTTTCCCCCCCTTCGTTGTATACTGCTCACAGCTAGAGTTTGCCAGGCTGACATGCAGTGATTGTGAAAAGACACACTTGCTTTGCAGGGATTTTCTTCGCAGATGTGCTGAAATACCAAGACAACATATTAACATGCAGCTATAAATTATTTCCAGATATTAGCTGGGAAATAAACCTCAGAGGAAGAGGAAAGCTCAGTCACTACCAGAAAGAATTTCTTTCCTCCGTTTTTACACCTCAGCTTGCAATGGCACCTTCTGCATTATGCATCACGAGAAAATGACTGCCAGTAAATGCAGAGCAACTTCCCGAAGCTCTCTGTGCACTGGGTTTGACAGACTCCGAGCTGTAGCTCCAGCCCCGCCACCTTCCCCAAGCAGCTCAGTGCGTGCATAGAGAAAGAGCCATTTAAAGCGCGCATCCCCTGTAGTCCTTCCATGAAATTTTGCGGGCAGCGTCGGTGTGCAGAAACAGCATCGAGAAAACATCGATCCATGCATGCCCGGGATGGGACACCTGGGCAGACCGCTGTTTCGTGAGGTGTGGGCATTGCTCTGCCTGGGGGTTTGGTGGCGTTTTTAAGCAAACGGCACAGCGGCATATCTCTGGAAACCGGCGTGTGTGTGCTGTACCCATGCACATACCCCCCGATGTGCCTTCCGTTAAATCCTGGTTTTAAACCGCTGGGATTATTTCCTTCCCCCCCCGCCTTTTTCTCCCCCCCTCCCCTTTTTTTGTCTCCCCGCCCTGCACTCTAGCCCTGTTACTGCAGTGCGAACCAGAAATCAACGGGGCCGCTCGAACGGAGATTCCAGCTGCAGCCGGCGGTGCGCACACGCGCGCACACGCGCGCACCGCCACGGGCACACGCGCGCGCAGGCGCTGACGTCTGCGCCGTCGCCTCGGCCGATTGGGCGCCCCATCGGATGTTCTGCGGCGCGGGGCCGCCCGCCCGCGGCCGCCGCTGACAAACGGCCCCGGGCGCGGCCCCGGCGCCAGCAGCGCCAGGCGCGGCGGAGCGGAGCGGGCGGCTGCGGGCGGGGCGGGGCGGGGCGGGGCGGGGGCGGTGCCGCCCGGGGACACCCCGAGATTAGCAGCGAAGCTGCCGGGGCGCGGAGCCCCGCCGGGCACGTGGGGTGTTCTTCTGAGGTTCGTATCGTGAAAGATAAGAATATGCGAACATCGGGAAATTGACACGACAAATCCACGCGGTTTAATTGATAGATTAATTGTGCCCTTTGATATGTTTGCGAGGATTTCCGAGCTCTGAAGAGTATTTTAATGAAAGCTTTAAGGGCTTTGTTAGAAATTACGACCTGAACGTTTAATATTTCGATGTAAGTTGCTCGCTTGGTTCCCCTTCCTTCAGTAGAAAAATGCTTAATTTGTTGAAGATCAGCCTCAAGTTTAATTTCTTATAGTCTTTAGGTATTTTTATATATATATATATAGTCATGTGTAAAGCTACTCCTTGTTACTAAAACGTGTTTGGGTTTTTCCCCTTTTAAACAATAAAACCGAGGCTCATGGTTACCTGATGTTGTAGCTGTTTATCTCTGAAACAAGAAACAACCGTGTTGGTGAACATACAAAAAAATTCTAATTCGTTGCTCCCAAGACAAGGTATTGCTGGGATCTGCAGCACTGCAGAACACCTCCCCCACAGCCCTGTCAATGTGTTTCAACCTCAGCGTATTGACAGCAACTGCCCCAGCCTGAGTCTGGCTCCAGTGAAGCATTTATATTCCTTCCACTCAGCCCCGTGGATCTTTGCAGGGCTCCGGATGCCAACCCAGGACCCGCTCTGGAGAAATAAAGTCTGGGAAAATGAATGAATCATAAAGCCATATTGCACGACAGAGTCACATCCCAGCCTGTGTTCTACAGTTCATTCTTATGCAAGCTTTAAAAAAAAATGTGGTTTAAACCCTAAAAATGATGGCATGTGGTAGGCTACTTAAGTAATGGGCTGTAGGAAACCTTGGAATAAAAAAGGCCAGGAAGCACAGAAGCCCACCTCTCCACAACACTAGCAATTACACCTTCACAGTATCCCCCTCCCCAAATATTTATCTAATCTCTGCTTTAATTATTTATACTAGTTGCTTTTTTCTGCTGTCCCTGGCAGTTTGGAGCAGAAATTCAATGTTCTCTGTTTCTCTGTGTGGAGACATTCTGCCTAGGGTTTTTTCCTTTTCTCCTGCCCAATCCTTATTAGGTTTTAACCCCTTTTCTACTGGACAGAAAGCTCGGGCTGTGCAAGTACTGTAATTGCTCTCCATTTAAAATGTCTGTGCTTTCAAGAGCTACCAGGTATATTCCCCAGCCTAGCAGCAGACTGTTTACCAGAGTGATAAATACAACATCATAGGCAAAAGTTAAAGCATACAGTGCAACTGTTGTCCTGGAATATGAAATTAGAATCTGAACTCTAACCTATATGCTAAAACGTGTTTCATTTGTATTTTTTTAGGAAACAAGCAGATTTCCACATAATGAAGCTGTTAGGGTGCTACTGTTTGGCTCATGCGGTATTTATTAATATCAGTGAAAATAAACAGTGGCAATAGATAGTGGCAAGGGATAGAAAGCCCTTACAGTGCCACTAGTCCTCACATTCCTTAATCTTCTCTATCTTTTCCTAACACTGGCATTTAGCATGCCCAGAAACACCAGCTCAGGGCATTATGATAGCCACTAAACCTGAGCATTTACTGCGTACACGTGCATTGGGTAACTGTAGGAGTCTGGGCCGTGCTGGAGGGGTTAGTGCAGGCAGAAGAATGCAAGGACGAAGACAAGGCCAGCAAAATAAGGCTGGCAAATACACACAAGATAGCAGATAAGTGAGAAACATCTGTGGTCAGCAAAAGCACACAAGTCTGAGCAAAACAGGGTATGAGATAAGGGAGTTTTTGGCAAGTTTTGGGCTTTACGTACTAATTGCAATTAACCAATGCAAATGCTTGTAGAGGTGCATGAACAGCGCATGCAGATAACCTGTAGCCTATTAGAAGATAGATGAGTGCATGTACAGAACTTAGTAGAATACAAATGTAACCAGGATTGGGAAATAAAGGTGGACGATCTGATCATCATATTGGTGTTGTGTCGTTCCTGTTCCCGCAAGGAGAAGTAAGGACCCCGGCTAATGGTGACCCCGACAGGTAACTACTTTTTCGACCTGAAGTTGAGTAACCCTGCAGTAGTTAACAGCTGGCTCCTACAAAATCTCCAGTTGGGAAGGGGCACCATGGCCTGGCTGGCTAAATTCTTTGGAACGATTAACCAGAAAAGTTGGTGCTAACAAAGAGTTTAGCAGATACTGGCCATTCCAGTAGCCCAGTCTCCACCTCCACATCCATGAGAGTATCTGAAAAACAGTCTTTCCTATTCCATAAAGGTCTTGCCAATTTACTCATAATCTCAGATTTTTTCCTAATTTAATGACTTCTGTTAAAGCAGCAGGTTAGTATTGACCCTACCATATTCAGTAAGGGGGTGTAAAGATCACTTTGATGACACTCAGAAGAACATCTTGCAAATATTGCTCCAGCACAGCACAGGGACATGGTGGAGAGTACACCTTAATAAGAATAAGCGGGCTTCACCCAGGCAGCTCAGACAAAACATAATACATGTAAGGCTCAGAGGAGAAGAAATTATTTTATTTCAAGCAGACCTTGTCTCAGTCATAAGGTTATACACAAAATATTGCTCACATTGTACCCAAACTAGTAATTTATGCACAAGTGGGGCATAAATATTCTTCAGTAACTGTAAAGTGGTGGTGCACTACTTTGTTCTTGCAGCTATAAAGTTTTTATACTGAAACTTCCTAGTGTCTGGTCCCCATCAACCACTGAGCAAAAAACCATGTATACGAGTGCATCTATATGTGCAGAAATCGCCTAGAATATTGAATAACTGCTTGCTGTTAGCCCCCAAGCATCCCTTTTCCTCAAATACACCATCCAAAATGTCAAAAGCCGTTACAAATGGGGAAAGAAATCACAGGGACCAAACAGCCAGTCCCAGACAAAACGCTGGTGACTCCATGTAAGCACTTAGCCTGAGCATTCTCTATTTAGAGCCATACGTATGAGGGAACCATTTTACTGTCTAGAGTGATACAAACACTTAGCATTATTTTGGAGAGAAAGTACCTAAAATAGCAGGTATCTCAAGGATGACAGCTTCAGAATATTCACACTGCAGCTTTCATGTGAATATGTAAGCAGTACTTCTGATATTTAGCAAAGGACTCTGACTAAACAGTATTTTCATCAGTGTTGCTGGCCTCAGATGCTCAAAAGTATTGATCATGTCCTCAAAGTGTTTCCATGCAGGCACATAGAGTCACAAGCAAATTTTGCACATGGTTCAAGCAGACAGAATGCAAACTGTGTCTGGTCTGGAAGCCAGTCAGACACAGTCAGTAGAAGGCCTGCCCAGCTAGAAGAATTGGTTGAGCTAGGTGTTGACTATGTGCACTCAGAATAGGCACAGTTCTAGTCCCATTAGATACGGAAACTGCAAAATACTCATACATTTGAGTCAGCTGAAGAAAAAACCCTTATTACGGAAATATGATAAAAATTGCAGAAAAGAGTTCTGAGCAGTAGCATGTCTTCATTTTTTCCTATTGACTTCAGCAGGAAGGAGGAGCAGGCCCACAGAAATGTTAACAAATTGGCAAATTCAGAAAAGAAAACCCAGTAAAAACAATTAAGGAAATGGAGGGAGCAGCTTATGGGAAAAAGTTAAAAACTAAACTCATAGAATGAAAATACAAATTGAAAGAACAGCTACCTCAAGGATGATGGAAGGTCCAAAACTGCAAAAAGGGAAAGTTAAAGGTACCCAAAAGGGATACTTCATACACATATATGAGAGGTCAGGGTAAGTTAAAATTGTGATAGGTGAATTCCGGGGCAGGGGGGTGTGTGTGTGTGTGTGTGTGTGTGTGTGTGTGTGTGTGTGTGACAATGAGGCATTGAATATTGTGATAGCTGTGATAGCATTCTTAGGAGAATAATGCAAGGAAATAAGTAATTTATAACTGGACCAAACAAAGCACTGGATATTATACTATAGGGAACAATCCTAAAATGGCAGGGGAGGGTTTTAAACAATGTAATAGGTCCTTTCAGCTTCTAATTTTCATGATCCCTAGTTATTATTAGTTGCTAGCCCTATTTAAGTGATAGTCCCCACTGTAAACACTTTTGACTAAATAAGAACCCATAAAGGGAATTAGAAGTCTCAAATGGAGAAAAAAATGAGAAAAACAAAACCTCTTATAGAATGTTTAGAATTTTTCCATCTTAAAAGTGAAAATAAAACTGAAAATAAATATACATAAACTTAGCAGAAAGTAATTTTCTTCATTATTTTACAAGATTAACAAGTTTAAGGCTTTCACAGTTCTTGAAAAGACTACAGTCCAAGGTGTGTGTTAAATACAGGGGAGACTATTTCACAAGCATGTACAAAACAGACGTGAAGTTTTAATTTGGAAAACCTGTTATGTGCTTGTCAGACCTGCATACTTTGCTTTTCCCAGTGATGACTTGAGTGTAGAAACATGCTTAAATTCTTTGTTGAATCAGGACCTAAACCCCTACTAATACTTCAGCAATTTTATTTATATAATACTTCAGTAATTTTATACTGATGAAAATTCCTGCTACCTACTCATATGTATATATTTTAATTATTTTCATTACTTCAGCATTTCAAAGCTTAATCAAAGACTTGATAGGCACCAAGGCAAAAAATGTGATCTGAAATTCTAACCATGTTAAAGAAGATGACCAATTAAATCAGGGATAGCTAAAGAAAAGCTTGTGACAGAATCCGTAGACTCAACATTGAGATTAGAACATATTGCATTGCTTCTACTATGCTTTCCACAGTTGTTTATAACACGTTTTTTCCATGACGTGACTTAGGATAGCAGACCTGCAAAAAGTGTGTCTTCTAAGGGGATGTGAAGAAATTAAGGGAGAAATAGCAGACTAGAACAGGATGGGGCATAAAAGAGGCATCATAGCCAAAAGGTTAGAGAGGAATGTATACTTTGTAAGAACTGCGGTTGAAAGCAGGATTCACGTCAAGGTTAAAAGACATATACACATAGGTGGTTCAAGTCTCACTATAGTCAGTGGAGGTCTAGTCAAGACAGTCAACATTGCTTGAAGGAAATTAAGGCGGTCAGATAGGATGTGTCTACTTCAGAGAGAGAGACAAATAGCTCCCCAGGCTCCATCACATGTGTTTCTCCAATCTCTTTTTGCTGCAAGAGGCACTAAGATGCCAAGTACATGTACAGGACACCTAAATTAGGAGAAGGATTCAGCTACAGAGCCAGACAACTACATGTAGATGTTTTAATCTCACCATGAATATTACTTTTTCAAGATGATTCAGTTTTCTAAACTGAGGCATCTTACTGCTATCTGACACACCCCAGGTTCCAGCTGCTGCTTCAGAGGGCACAGGTTTCCCCGGAGGTCTTCTTGGAAACTTCTGCCAGCCCTGCACAATTATCTGGCAAAGAGGTCATTTTGAGACTGAATTAGGGCGCAGTCCCTAATGTAGCCCCTAATGACTCTTTGCTAGGTATTTTTGTACTTCTTAATAAGGAATAAAAAAAAAAAAGCTAAAAAGTTCTGCCATGTTTTGCATTTTTCTATTGCTTTGTTTCTTTTTCACCTATCTGAAATATCAGTAGTTTTCTGCTGTCAGCAGAAAAATGACCATATCGCCAGGCACGTTTCCATTAAAAAAACTGCTTAGTTCATACACTACCTTTCTTTTAAAACATTTACTGATTAGTTACTAAGCTTAGGTAAGTCTCAAAACTATTTAATATTGCAAAAAATATTCAGAGGAAAAATATTCAGGAAACAATATAACTCCATTACATTTATAAGCATAAGGACTATTTGATTCAGGACAGTCAACTCTTTAATACACGATTAGGCAAGCATAAACCAGGACAGATACTGATCATTCCCCTGGCGTATTCTCCAAGGCCTGGCAGCTCATGTTGTATGGATGGCCTAAGCCAAAGTCTGCATTGACACCATTGTGCTCAACGCCTCAGATGATATTCTTCCATAAATGTGGTCAATTTCTCTTTGAACCAGTGCATGCTTTTCCTATCATATGCTTTAATGCCAAAGAATTGTGCATGTGATTGTGAAATATATTCACTATGTATTTCACAATCTCTTTTTGCTTCTTTTATACTTGATGGCTGATAATCTCATTGGGAATCATCCCCTTCATTTATTGCACGGCCAATCATTCCTAAACCCATTCTCCACACCCTTCATGCTTTCATCACTCACATATCTCCGCTTCAATTATTATCTCTATGCCAAGCAGAATAGTTCTGTCTGTGAAAGTTCTTGCACAGAAACTATTGCTCACCTCTGAACCTCACTGTTGATTTTTTTTTCCAATTTACTTTTTTTTTTTTTGAGATATGATCACCAAACATGCATGCAAAAGTCAAGATATGGGTATGGTATATTTTTAGCTACACATTTATGTACATATATATGTATATGTATTGCACATGCATATACAGACATTCATGCAGTGGCAGAATATTTTACATTTTATTGAATTCCTTAATGTGACATTTAGATATTTTGTGGGGGCTGTTCTGGGCACAGCAGTACACACAGGCACACAAAAGCTCATGACTTATTTACGATGCGATTTAATCCCATTTAGGTTACACAAAACAAACACTGCCACCCCCAAACCATCCCATTAGCCATCATCTCATCCTAATAAAATCTCATCATCTTTAGACACTCACTGTTTGGTAAGAAAATTTGTCTCTTTAACAGCAGCTAGCAATTTGATCATGCATAGAATTGTCAGACTAGAGCAGCTAAATATCTTATTCAAAGTGAAACCGTAGTGGGCTTCAGAAACTAGTTAGGACTGCAAGGATCTGGTCCAGATGGCAGGAGCCAAATATATTTAAGAAACCCTCTGTCTTCCCTCTTTATCCTCCCAACATGCAACTGCAGCCATATTTTTAAAAAGAAGAAGCTACACTAGAAAGAAGTGGTGCTCTTCCTTACACGGCGACTTATTAACAAGGATATTTGCCTAGGGACTAACGTGGCTAAGGGTGCCCTTCTAAGATTTGAATGCTGGAGTGCAAGAGTTTAAATCCCAGGCCTCCAAAGAGAGGTGCTCGTGAGTTTTAAGAACCATCAGGAATAAGTGGTGCTTTAAAACAGGCAGTGTGCCTCACTCCTAATTGGGCACCAAAAGCTCTTTATACTCAGGTAGTACGAAGTCATATATGGAAACTGCAAGCAGAACCATGAGAACAGATGCATTCTGGCACACCCAAAAGATACCTGGTACTGATTCCAAAACTAGTAACCATCAGAGACAAAATTTAACTATATTATCTGTTGTTGCTGTTAAGAAGTTTGCTTATGCACACATATTTAAAAAAAGAAACCACAAACCTGAAATATGTTAATAACTCCACAAGAAGCATTACAAAGAGGTTGAAATAGAAAGCAGGCATGCAAGTGGCATCAGTGACAACCTGTCACTTGATCCATCTTCTAACCCATATCTTTAGCAGTCCTGTTCCCACCTCCTGCTCCTTCCTTTGGTATCAGTTTGTCAGCCATCATGCTGAACCTGGATAGCAGGCTGACTATAATCTCAGGTTTTTAATGAACTGCTTCACAAGAGGTAAACAGACACAGTTCCTCTCCTCTCCATACTGGGCTGTACTACACAGAATATAAACAGAGCGATAGAAATGATTATTGCCTTCTAACGTGGATGTCTGAGGCTGTATCTGGAGCAGTCCAGTTTTGGGGTCTCCACTGCAAGAAACACAGCAATAAACTGGAGCAAGTCCAGAAGAGGGCCACTGACTTACAGAGCTGGAGCACATGATATATGGGCAGAGTCTGAGAGAAGTGTGTGTCCTCAGCCTGGAGGAGAGAAGGCTAAGGGGGGATTCAGCTGCTGTCTTCAACAGTATTGTAGGTGGTTATGCAGAAGACAGAATCAGACTATTCTCAGAGGTGCAAAAATAGCATCAGAGGCAACGGTCACAAGTTGCGACAAGGCAAGTTCCTATTGACCATAAGGAAAACATTCTTCATCACGGAAACAGTCAGCCCTGGAAGGATTTCCCAAAAGGTTGAGGGATTTCCAGCTTTAGAGATTGAGATATTCAAAACTTGCTTGTGGAAGCCCTGAGCATGTTGCTCTACCTCTGAAGCTAGGCCAACTTTGAGCAGAGGGTGGAACCAGATAACCTCCAGAGACCCCTTCCAACCTAAATTGTTTGGTGATTCTAATCACATATTTAAAATTATAGTACAAGGGCATTTTCAAAGTTAAGGTTCAATTTCCAGTTCAAAAGTCTTCATGGTAGCTTCAGAAAGATGTACAACCATTTCTAACTATAGTGCACTTGCTAGATTACAGGCTAGTAGTAATACTGTATGTGATATAAAAAAAAAAAAAAAAAGCAGCATGTCTGTGCAATCCCAAACTAAGCATATATAGTCAGAAAAAAGAAGGCATAGGTCAGCTGTAACTTGACCAAGTTTTTATATATGTACACATTATACAGCATATATCTGAACTCATGTTTGTACTCAGAATACCCCAAATGATAACTTTTTAATAAAAACTGAATTAGCACAAGAATATATTGCTTATGCAATTTATAAATTATGACATTATTAAATGAAACGAAAAGTAATTTTCATAGTCGAGACTCATCGGCAACATAGATCTGTAAAGCAAAGCATATTGTCTGAAATGAATCAGGGATAAAATCTGTGAACCTTAAAGGAAAAAAAAGATCTTCAGCGCCAAAAGCAAAAGAGAAGCTTAAAGGAAGTAAGAAGACAAAAGAAAAACAGGTAACATTTTTGAAGAAATAATGAATATTGTGCTCTGGGGTAAGGATAAAAATTCCAATACAAGCATGCAATCCAAATGTAAAAACTTTTAGATAAAGTGAGAGTATTTTCAAACTGTTTCTGTGGTTGAATTGGCAGCATTTGAAAAACAGAAGAAAACTACAGCAAGTATCACGTGTATAAGGCATTACTAATTTTACTGGTTGAACTCCCTCTTTTAACCCATCCTCACTGTGCAAGGGTCGTTTATTCTCTACTGACTACCTTGCAAAAACAAGGACCAGAAGAGGGAAGAAAATAGCTGTTTTCTCTGAACATATTGAAAATAAATTGGTTTTAGCCAGATCTACGCAACACACAAATACCATTTAAGTCCAAACATGAGTAGTGATAGTGTCACAGAACTCTGTGTTTACCCCTAGAATTAAATAGAAGCAGAATGTAATGGAGGAAAGATTCAACTCCCTAAATATTCATACACTAATTCTTGCATTAATTTAGTATTTTCTATTGGCAATATAATATTATGGGAGAAAGACATCCAAGTCTGATACTATTTTTCCTTATGGACAGAAAGTCCCAATTCTTGGAGGAATAGTTACTTTTCTCTCATCTAAACACAATTTACCATTGTTTTTCAAACTGTCACAGAAAGGGACTAAAGAAATTCTACTAAGACACCTATAGGTGACCTTTAGGTAATTCATTCAAAGACTGACTGGTAAAAAAAGCAATATGATTCTAACAAAATAAATGGTAAATTTGCAGTGGCAGAGGATCAGACTGGTTTCTGTTCCTTGGTTGTTATCCTTATATTTTCTGAAAAGTATGAATGATAATTGAACAGAGACTGACAGCACCATAAGAATTGGTGCTCTGATTGTATTTCTGTACATATCAGATCAAAACATCTAGCAGATAAAAAAATAGTCTTACTTTTTACGGAATTGAAGTTAATTGTGTAGATAACTATTTATACAGGTTGGGCCTAAGAATTTTGGTAGTCAGTCAGTTGTTTACCTAATACCCTGTGATTTTGAAGTGCGTAAATAATTCAGACATATAACTCTTAAGAAAAGAATGAAACTGTATTGTCAAAAAGAAGAGACTCCATCATGGATATCAGTGAGACTACACCTGTTGCAGAAATCCTGAGATTATGGAAAAATCTGGATTTTTAAATGCATCGCACACAAAAAACCCCTAAAATTGTCTTGTGATGTACATATGTGGCATCACCTTCACAACGTTCAAAGTCCTGATTTGATCTCTCAAGATTTTCAATGCAAAATATTAGCAAAAAATTTTACCTATCAATGGGAGTGTAGTCACACTGCCTAAAATTAGACTGATAGTTTAAACCAGTATCAAGTAGATTGTTTAGGCAGGAGTGATTTGGGAACACAAGATACATTATTATTTAGAAAAATTAAAATTAGCCAGAGTCTTGTGAAGAAAAAGAAGATTCTCCAATTTAATGAAGAGGACTTAAAAGATTTAAGAAATATTCTGCTTTTAATTATGGTTAATTATGGTTTAATTGGTTAAGAAAAACATTCTAACTTATAAAGTCAAATTAATTGAACTTAAAATTGGTGCAGGTTTTAGTTAGAGAAGGCCCATTATTAAAGAGCAGGTAGATTAAGAGAAAAAGCATTTGATCAAAACTGATCATGCTACCATAGGCAAATGAGTTACCAGCCATCAGCGGTATTACAGTAATTTGCCATGTGCTCTCTTCCAACTGTATCCAATTAGCATTTTATTTCAATATTCACAGTAAGTTATTATGACATAGCTTAAGTGAAGTGAATACATTTTACACTGCAACAGCAAACTAAAAATACACACACAGTAGATTATAGCTCAGCTGAGGTCCTGAAGCTCATTACTTTATAGTAACCTAACCATTTTCAACATGTTTAATGTTAACATGAGCTTGGTATGTTTTTCTTCCTCATCATGTCCTCTTCTTCTTCTCCTCCTCCTCCTCCTCCTTCCTTAGACAGAATTTCTGGATTGGGAAGAAGAAAGAGGATTGAAATCATAGACTGGCCGTATGACCAGGATTTCCAGACACCCAGGATAAGTGGGATCTGGACACGCCTTGTGGAGTTGATCTGTGCAATTGCTACCATCTGCGTAGTGTGTGCGTGCTAGATCAGATGTGCGCATATGTAGCAAGTTCAGTGCATGGCACACAGCCCATATCTCCCTCTGAGATTCCTTGGATGTGTGCCCATCCCTTAATTCCGTATACCTCAAACAACTTCTTCCATTCTTCTTTCTAGTGGCACACAGAAAGTTAAGAAAGTTGTTCTATAAAGTAAAAAGCACTGTAAGAGAACGTCAGCAAACACTTTTTAAACTTCAAGAACACTGTCAGCAATATTAGTTGCACATTATTTATTGCAAACTGCGGCGACCTACTATACACATACAACAGCACAACCAGCTGAGAACAAACACCATACACTTCATCACAATGAGCATTTACATAACACGGTGCAGGCACTCAGTATTATGTCACTAATGTGACTCTTTCTGTAGTCCCTTGAGTGCCTCTGGCTTTGCAGAGTACATCCAGCTAAATAGCACTTGTATGGCCCTAGGACATATGCCGTCTGGCCTCCTGCAGCCACTGCTCAATTGAATATAATGGAGTCATGCTAAATGACAGAGCCCTCAGCATGGAAGGCGAGGGGGCAGGCACAAGCACAAAGAATTAATCAAGCAAGCCAACTCTAAACTGTACAAATTCTGTCAAGCAAATATCTATAATATATTCTGTCACCAAGACTGTCAAAATGGGCTAAATCCTCAGCTCAAGTGAAAATAGTACAGATAGTCTAAATTACACCAAATACGGCAATATGCACTAACAGAAGATCTTGCCTTATTTTACAGGATTTTTGAAAATTTGATGCCACAAAGAGTCTTAGAAGCCACACTTTCTGCTTTGTACTCTTTCCTCCATTCACTGAACTTCATTTTTCTGTATGTTAGAAAGTCTCTGCTTTTCTGCCCAGGAATAAAAGCTGGTCCTGTCCTGTTCTTTCCTGGACTGTCAGTGCAGTGCGAACTTTGTCAACAGCTCTGGGAAAAAGATTTGTTACTTACTTTGTACCCTAAGGCTGTGCAAATGATCTGTAGCAGTAGTTGTCATTTCTTCTTCTCCTTCTTATGCTTCTGAAATATTTTCACTATTTGCAATTTTCATAAATTTCTTAATTTATGTATTTTCTATAATTAACTCAAGTATCCAGCATAGCTATATAATTACATATTAAATAAAAACGATTCATTTGATCAGGAATTTGCCGTACCAAAAGAATACTTAAGTGTTTTCTGAAAAGCTGAAGCAATTCAATTTATTTCACAACGCACTGTTCCCCACTTCAAAGAAATTAAGATAAAAATAATAAATAAAGGTTTACACCATTTTTTTTTCAGGTGGTGTAATGGAACCAGAAAGGTTTAGCTTCAATAACGGGATAAACATCTGAAAAAAAAAAAAAGAAAATTTTAGGATGGCAAATTTTCCAATGGAAGAGAAGTAAAATTTTATAGAGTCCAGTTCTGGACTAGGAATAAATTGAAAGTGAACAGATCAGGTTATAACTCTGTCTCTGGAACTTTTCATGCCTGTGAATAAGGAGTCCATTTCCAAGCTCTATTGACTATCTGTAAAATGGTATATTAGAACTCTTTACTAGTATAATTCACACAATTTAATTAACAAGTATTAACAGTGGCAGAGGTGCTAATAAAACTGGCTTCTTTTTGTCGTCACAGCTGTTCTCAATCTACCACTGTGTAGGCATTGTAAAAGGAAAACCATGGTATACCCCTTTCTTGAATTTTGAGAGTACACAGAAATGGTTTAACATCCAAACTGGATTTCCGAACTCCCTACATTTTTTAAAATCGTTAAGGAGAAAAGTAATCAGTTATTGCTAGCTCAAAAGTTATAGGGCATGTTTTCTCTGAAGCTGGTAAGGTTTAGACTGCCACCAGGTCAGAAGTTTGTATCAAGATGAAAATGCAGATGAACAAAAGCAGAAGCAGCTTAACATTACAAACATCATTTTGAGTTTACTGTGGAAGTATAGCAAAATAGGATGTGTTTGTACAACAACAAAGAAGGTCAAGCAAACATACTATTATATGAATATCTTGTGTAACGTCCTTACAGTGAAACCCTTTTCCTTTTATTACATAAATATATTGGTTGCTATTCACGCACCTGTCTAGTACAAAACAGGCTCAGGAGGCATATTCCCTCTGAGACAGGTGCACAGCATGTGGCTCTCAGCTGGGTTAAAAGAAAAGCATGCATATGTATGTTGCTGAGCATAGCGAGAAAGCAAAATGGATGAAAGTTGATCTGATACAAAAGAGAAGCATGAAATGAAAGGACATACAACACATGGAAAGGGGACAGATGCATGAGTATACTAAATAGAAAAGAAAGTTCTGTGCATTAAAATGGAGAAAAAGCAAAAATTAATACTTCCCTACTCACATATATTAGAAAGATTATTTTCTTAGAAACGAATTACAGTTATCAATAGTTTATAGGGCATATTTTTTCTTAAACAAAACTGGAATATTTCAAATTAAGGTCTCTTTTGTGAATGAACTGAAAAACAGATAAAAGAGCTGAACTCAGAGGGATTCCAAACAGTTAGAACCAAAACCCTCTGATGTTCCTTATCACTTCATCTTTAGCAAAGTCCATCTGTACAGGAGCTCTCATTTCTGTACTAAAGAAGGGTTATACAATGATTAGAAGTGATCATATAAGCAGAAATCCCACAATGAACCAGGATGACGATTCAGCATTTTCTCAGCTCACTTGAAGTAGTAGGAATGAATTTTCAAAAGCACTGAAGAGATTAGCATACTTCTACATTGTATTCAACTGCTTTTTGTTTTCTAGATATACTGCCTTTATTTATCCATCTCTCATAGGCAGGACACAGTATTTTTCCTTATACATAGCAGTATATCTTTCAGTGCTTGGATCTTTCTGAAGGAAAACTAAAAACCTGTGCTTTAATGTGAAGCTAAAATTGACCTTAAAGTCTATTGTGCCCCATCTTTATATAAATTGATTAGAATCTATAGAGAAATTGATCATTTTTCATTTCACTGTCCTGTCCAAAGTCTGTGTATTGTACATGAGTCTATAAACAGCATAAAAATAAAAAAGCAACAAAATAGAATATTTTCTAAAACTACCATAGGAATTTACAGAGTCAACTGAGCTTCTTTATCTATTTTTAAAATGTACATATTCAGAATAAAGACTGATATAACCTCATATTAAAGAAGTATTATCTACCTGCAATTCTTCACAACTCAGTGGCAATTTCATATGTTTCAAGCCAAATACAATTCAAATCAACAATTGTGTAGTTAGAAAAATGCAAGTACAATAAATTTTGAAGCAAACCTCTACCAGTGTGCACATTTAAAGACATTTCTAGAACACAAAGTATCTGGAGTATAGACTCCAGATTCTCTCTTTTAGTTACTTCCAAGTACAATTTAATATTAACATTATAGAAATGCATAAGGAGATTGAAAGCAGTTGAGATATTCACCTATTTTCAGTTGTATGCTATTTCTGTTTGGGTATAAAACTTCAGAATTCTACCTGTAGTTAGACTGATAAAAATGAAAACTATTCAAGCAAATATTTGCTAGTTGTCTTAATTTTGGAGAATTAAAAGGATTATTTTTTTAGTGTAAATAATTGCTACTGGTTTCTTGAAAATCCATTTTACACAGACAATTTTTGCAAAACAGTACAGGAAAAAGATTTACAGCTCTTTCAATTAAGCTGTCATTGTCATTCTGGGGATGGGGTGGCAGGAAGGTTCTTCTATCTAAACACTTTAATTTTTTTCATGGGTTAAACAGAGCCTGTGTTTCTTTTTTGCCTTCAGGGTATGCTACATATCTTGTCTCTAGGTGACCATGCAGGTGGGAACACATGAACCAAGCTCATGGATATTGGATACACACAGCTATTAATTTCAGTAGTGGTCTATTTACAGAATAAAAGATATGCATTCTCCATTGGCTTCTGTAAAGCTGTACTCTAAGCCAACCCCACTGCACACTGAATACACATAAGTCAATGAGAAACTACTCAGCAGATGAAGTCACTTCATATTCTAGTACAGAGTCAATCCAGATATGAAAATATTCTACTTTATCCCATTGCTACATTCAGTTTTGTGGCTTATTTGCAAGTAATGGCCTTGTATATAAAAAGAGCATAGACAATAGCAAGGTGATTGGAAATTTTGATATGAAAAGTTACAAAAGCTTATTACATTTGAGGAATTGGTATAAATTGGTTTTGAGTTTGTACAATCCCTGCTAAGTAAATACATTAGCTTCAAGGAAAAAAAAGTCCCAGAGACAAGCGAAATACAACTTATCCAATACAGAATGACCCATGAGGAAAACAGAAGTAATCAGTCTGGAAATCTGCCTGTTTATGAAGCATGGTCTACATGGCACACCCTACACTGACAAAATGTAGATGAGGAAAGAGGTTTCTACTGGGAAGACCGTACCCTCAACCACATAATCATCATGTAAACCAGTATTTATAGTATGCATTGTAACGTCTGACAAATGAAACTGGTTTGTAACTCCATGCATCTGAACTTTGACATAACCTCAAATAAAATCATCAATAGGAATTTAATCTCCTTTCTACAGAAGACAAAGTATTATTGAGAAGGAAGTCAGCCACAGGGAAGACAAGAAGCACGTGAAGCAGGATGGGATGCAACTATTCTCTTCCTAAGAGACCTATTACAGAACTAAGTGCTCAAATTAATTGGTCAGGTAGTATGTAGAAAAATAAAATAGACGGGTATAAAGAATCCAAACTGAAAATACGTGTATTGTTAGCATTGTTGCTACAGAGAAGATACTCTGAGATCAATGTTCAATTTTCTTGTGTTCTACTAAGCAGCTATGCATAAACAATCAAACTTCTCTTTGGCTATACAACTATTAAGCTTGTACACAGTCAGTTCTGAAAACCAACAAATTTGTTCTAGATAGTACTCTATGGAAAAAGAAAAAAAAAGAAACAATAAACCATACAAAAATCAGCAAGACTGAAGATTAATAAAAAAGCCACTACCCATCTACTTCCTTTCTTCTTTCAAACCCGCTTCTGACCTTACCGTCTTTTCCTCTGCCCTCCCCACAAATTTAAGTCCTGATGGCTCCTTCCTCTAGTGCTTCACAGCACATAGTATTTGCTTCTGAATAGAAACTGCTATTCCAACTTTCTCCTCCATTTTCTAGGTGTTGGCATTTTTCTGCTTTCCTTTTCCCTTTCCTATTAATGACCAGGTCTTTCTTCAAGCTCACAAGATCTAATACTCACAAAACCTTCAACTACCAAGGATGTTGCTGCTCTCCTGAAGGAAGGCTCTATCGGTATTTCATTCACAAGAATGAACTGACTGTGATGAACTGACTATATACAGAGTCACTTTACCCCTTTAAAATAATATCCTCATTTCTTTTTTAAGAAAAACAGAAGTTAAATATAAACATGCAACATTTTTCATTTACATAGTTTATAATAAAAATCTTGAAGTCAGCAACAAAGTAGGGTGGTTTCGCAGGGGGGCAGGGAGGAAGGGAAAGGCAAATGGGAAATGCAGTATAAAACAAGAGGTCCTTTTTTTCCTGCAGTTTGCTGCAGAACTTTTTTTTTTTCCCCTTCTTCGCAATCATTTTTCTAGGTAGGGTCCAGAAATCTATTAGTGCCCTCAAAGATAAAACTTCTGTCTGACTCATCTTTTCCTGTTATTTCCAATCTTCCATCTTTAAAAAGTCTGCTCATTTAGGCATAGGAGTGGAAGTGAAGGACATGTGGGAAGTCTATTTCAAAGACAGGAAATCTCATTTTGGGCAAATATAGACAGTGTAGGGTATGAGCTGAATGAGGAAACAAAAAAATAAAGAACCATATTAAAGAGGAGGCACTGTCTTTGGAGAACTGCGAAAAAGTGCACAAAACATGAAGATAATTCTCACCCCAGATCCATTTACAGAATCACAGAATCACAGAATCATCTAGGTTGGAAAGGACCTTGAAGATCATCCAGTCCAACCGTTAACCTAGCACTGACAGATCCCAACTACACCATATCCCTCAGCGCTATGTCAACCCGCCTCTTGAACACCTCCAGGGATGGGGACTCCACCACCTCCCTGGGCAGCCCATTCCAATGCCTGACTACCTGTTCTGTAAAGAAATACTTCCTAATATCCAGTCTAAACTTTCCCTGGTGCAACTTGAGGCCATTCCCTCTTGTCCTATTGCTTATTACTTGGTTAAAGAGGTTCATCCCCAGCTCTCTGCAACCTCCTTTCAGGTAGTTGTAGAGGGCGATGAGGTCTCCCCTCAGCCTCATCTTTCCAGACTAAACAACCCCAGTTCCCTCAGCCGCTCCTCGTACAACATGTGCTCCAGACCCTTCACCAGCTTTGTTGCCCTTCTCTGGACACACTCGGGTAATTCAATGTCCTTTTGTAGTGAGGGGCCCAAAACTGAACACAGTAATCGAGGTGAGGCCTCACCAGTGCCCAGTACAGGGGTAAGATCCCTTCCCTGTCCCTGCTGGCCACGCTATTTCTGATGCAAGCCAGGATACCATTGGCCTTCTTGGTCACCTTGGCACACTGCTGGCTCATGTTTAGTCAGCTGTCAATCAACACCCCCAGGTCCCTCTCTGACTGGAAGCTCTCCAGCCACTCCTCCCCAAGCCTGTAGCGCTGTTGGGGGAAATTACTACAATATAAATTACTACAATATAAAAATCTGAAATATCTAATTTTGAAATAATTACACCACAATCGTATTTACAACTTGGCCAGATTAAATGATGTTCATGAACAAATGAAGGCAGTTCTATGGTTGGAACTGTAACTAACACATGCAATATCAATGGCCGAAACACATCCTGTCACACAGGCCTGATGATACTTCCTCACTTCCTATCTAAGTCACATTTTAACCCTACTGTTTCTGTCACTGCCTCTCCCTCTCACAATGACTTCTAGTGTTTCTAAGTCCTACATCCTTCCATACTAGATCAGTTACAAGCTTCCACAGATAAAGCCAAAAATTACATCTTGACATGATTTAGGTAGGTGATATATAGTCTAGTTTCAGAAGTAAAACTGAGGATAGAGTGGAAAATATATTTTTTAAGCATACTTAATTTTATTTACTTATATAGATGGGTAAATACCCCAGTAACTAGCACACAAATCTGCCATCAGTGATGAGTTGGTTGCTGAAACATGAAGTTGGAAGGACTTCAATGTGGGCCATCAAGTAGGATATGCAATATAATATTTATCTAAGCACATCTACAGACAAAGGGAATGATGAAGTAGGGCTGTGAAAGAAGATATCTGCTTTCATTTGGCTGCTAGTAGTATCCTGAACAGAGTATGTGTGTTCCTTTCAAAGAAAGCAACTGGGCAGCTGAGAAAAATGTAGCTGTTTATTTTGTCCTGGAACATGGAACCCTCTGGAGTGAATGGGGGATACCTCCTTTCCCAGCAAAACTGGAGAATAGTCAGATAATCTTCTGATATAGATTGGGCAAAGACCAATATGTCCACAACAGAGAGGAATAAGAAAGCAGGGGCAAGATGCACAGAAGCAATCAGGCTTCAGAGATGACGAAAAGAAAGGTATTCTCCCAGGGATCAGACAGGATCATCTGTAATTTGCTGCAATCCAGGGAGCCTCTGAAAGTTGCTAAGACCAAGACTGAAGGTAAGACCTGTGAAGACACAATTGGCGAGAGGAAGATGTGCTGTGTTGTTTCACCCAGCTGATGCAATTCTCTCTGCTTTACTTACCTTGTTCTAGAAACAGGTTTTAATCACAATAAGAAGTAGATTTTAAAGATCTTTTCATGTATATCCACTCTAAGGATGGGGACAGTCAGAACAATATTGGTATTGAACAACTCAGGAGTCCCCTCAGAATGAGAAAACATGCTGGGTGTTCATTGCTCAGGAGGTTATTAGCCCTGAGCTGTTACTAATGGCATGATATTTCATGATAAGATGTGAAAACTATGCAGTTTATCTTACTATCTCACATTTTAACAAAGTGGAAAGAATAATGTTATTAAAAACCTTAAAAAAAATTATTTTGCATATTTTTGCCTTCTCAGCCAAGTTTTCCAATTTAGCATGCTTCCAAAGCAACAGTCAGATGAAACTTTGACATGAGGCTGTCACAAGGTTAGATATCTTGTGAATCAATATGGCTAGAAATTAGACATTTGGATTGTTAGCTTCCACATGCAAAACACTATGTAAAAACATGCATTAGAACAAAATAAGTTTGATATTTTAAAACTATAAAGTGTGGATCTAACCACATAGCAGGAGTGCCCAACTAACATGGATGTATCATAAGAAAATGGTATATGTCAGTGTTGCATAACAGACAGGCTTTGTGCTTTAGTCTTTCTATTCTTCTCCATGCTTCATAACACTATCTAATAAGTAAAGGATTCAGAGTCAATCCCCCAAATAGTTTTACCAGAAAACATGCATCGCTGTTTGGATGGCTACAGCTGTTTCATCATCCCTAAGGAGGACAGAAAATACAGGTGTACTTTCAAAAAGGAGATACAGTAAACATGTATTTCTGACTGGTCTGGCTGTATGTTTACATTTAAAATATTCTTCATCTTCATGTCATAACTTTCCATTTTTAAAGTTTTCACTTTAAAAAAACAAAGCCCACAAAACACCAAACCATTCTACAGGACCCAGGGTCCTGGTGGACACCAAATGAACATGAGCCAGCAATGTGCCCTTGTGGCTAAGAAGACTAATGGTGTCCTGGGCGGCAGTGGGACGAGTGTTGCCAGCAGCTGGAAGCTACTCAGCACTGGTGAGGCCACCGCTGGAGTGCTGGGTCCAGTTCTGGGCTCCTCAGTGCAAGGGAAACATGGACATACTAGAGAGAGTCCAGCAAAGAGCCACAAGGATGAAGGGACGGACGGGAGCATCTTGTTTATGAGAAAAGGCTGAGAGCACTGGGACTGTTCAGCCTGGAGAAGAGAAGGCTCAGGGGATCTCATCAATGTATATAAATACCTGAAGGGAGAGTGCAAAGAAGACAGAGCCAGGCTCTTTTCAGTGATGCCCAGCAACAGGACCAGAGGCAACACAAGAGGTGCTGCCTGAACATCAGGAAATGCTCTTTTACTGTGAAAGTGACCAAGCACTGACACAACGAGGTTGTGGAGTCTCCATCCTTGGAGATATTCAAAAGCTGTGTGAACATGGTCCTGGGCAGCTGGCACTAGGGGATACTTCTTGAGCATGGAGGTTGGACCAGAGGTGTCTTCCAACCTCAACCATTCTGTGATTCTGTGATACATGAAGGATTCCTTCTCTATATAGTGTTAATCACCTGTTGAACTGTACTTAACACTTCTAATTGCAGTTTGGAACTTACTGCTTGGAAAGACCCTTTCTGGGGGCAAAAGTTTTAAAAGAGAAGCTTCAGCACTGAGTAGAGATATATTTACTATTTTAGGCCATGTCTATTACAAAGTAACTTCTCTGCAGGGGAACTTTCTTTTATAGCCATCTGAATTTTCTCACAGAATATCTCTGCTGTGCTCCTTTTCCCTGGCAGGGGTTTGTACAAATGTTGTCAAATCTAAGATTACAGAATTCAGATATTAAGAGACCTTTGCTGACTGCTGAATGACCTTGCAAATATATGTTGTCCTGGTTTTGGCTGGATAGAGTTAATTTTCTTCCTAATAGCTGGTACAGTTCTGTGATTTGAATTTAGTATGAGAATAATGTTGATAACACACTGATGTTTTCGTTGTCGCTAAGTAGCACCTATCCTAAGTCAAGGATTTTTCAGTTTCCCATGTTCTGCCAGTGAGGAGGTGCACAAGAACCTGTGAGGGAGCATGGCCAGGACAGCTGACCCAAACTAGCCAAAGGGATATTCCATACCATAGAACGTTATGCACAGTATATACACTGGGGGGAGCTGGCTGGAGCAGGGCTGATTGCTGCTCGGGGACTGGCTGGGCATCAGTCAGCAGGTGGTGGGCAACTGCATTGTGAATCACTTGTCTTTCTTGTGTTTTCTTTCTCTCTCTTTTTGTTGTCTTCCTTTTCATTACTATTACTATTATTATTTTTATTTTATTTAAATTTTTAAACAGTTCTTAACTCAACCCACGAGTTTTACTTTTTTTTTCCCTCTGATCCTCCTCCCCATTCCACTGGGGCAGTGGGGAGGAGTGAACAAGCGGCTGCGTGGTGCTTAGTTGCCGGCTGGGGTTAAATCACAACAATGTGTACATAAAAGCTGAACTTAAAGATACATTGCTTATGTTTTACATATGTGTGCAAAGGAGGAGCAGGTCAGGGATTTAAAGCTTATTTCAAAGAAAGAGAGGCACATAAAATAAAGATAAGTGACATACAGAGAAGATGAATATGATGTAGCAGATTAATTATGGATCTGCAAGGAAAAGATGCACTTCTGTATTGGTTCAGTCTCAAACTAAAAATTATTTCTCCATTTGTGGAACTGAAATATGCAGAAAAGGTCAAATCACAAGATCCTATTTTCAAAAGAGTAAGATACATGAATACGGGTACCACATGCAGGAAGAGGGCAATCTTCACTGACATCGCACACTGTAATGGGCTGAGTAAGAGTCTAGCGGCTCCTTTCCTTCGGTAGGTCTATGACTCTGCCCATGCATGCATGCACTTGCTCAGATACTATATAACCAATCAGCAACTTGGTAGCGGTATTTCATTTAAAAAGGAAGCAGGTATGAAAGCTTGCAAGCCTTACTGATATTGCCAATGATTGTACGTGCTTTGATAGCAGTCAAACACGGATATTCTTTACACACTGGAAAGGAGCATACAAGAAAGGTTACCCCTTTTCCTCCATCGAATGCCATGTTGAAAAACTTTTTTTTTTTTTTTTTAATACCAAGTATCACTGTAGAAGATAGTCTTAGTGCCAAACCTAAGCCTAAAGTACCTTGGAAAGCTTTTTCTCTCACTTGGCAAAAATATTTGGGAAACCCTGTCTGGATTCCTTGGGCCTTTGACTAACCTGAACCTCTCTAGCAGAACACACTTACTTTTAATAGAGGCATCCAAGAGAGTAAGCCATCTTGGAATATATGACTATGTAATAAATATCTATCAAGCCGTTTAAATATGTCGAATTTTAATAACAAACTAATACAAGTTTTGTATCAGCTATATGTTTCACAAATAAAACTATATTTTCCACAAATAAATTTGTCTGCTGTTTACAAATATATTTTGCAAATGCAGCAAAATTCATATTTTCTACAAGAATAAAAATTTCAGATACTTAATCAAATTTGGGTGTCCTAATAGGAGTTTAAAATTGTGCAACTTTTTAGTGGGATTCAGCTTTCTTTTGATTTGCTATGAAAAAACACATACTGCAGTCATGCAACAACATGAGGCACCATTGCAGCAGATAGATCACGTGGCAGGAAAGGGGCAGCAACGAAGCCTCAAGACAGGTCCTTTAAGGTGGAGCATTCCTCATATTCTAAATGATGTCCTTCAGGCTCACCCAGGCAGCCAGCTTCAGCTGTATGTGATGTTATGTCCTTGAGCGGGAGAGACTGTGGCATAAAATACAGCACTTGGCAGTCTTCCTTTAGATTTACTTGTACAGACCAAAATCAGAGGCATTTACTTTTTCAAATAAAATGAATTGCACATTAAGTCCATAATTGAGATTAAGTCCATATTTGGAGTTTTCTTAGTTATATTCTCTTTTTTTAAAGGAAATGTAATGTCTTTCTATGGAAATACTTTTAGCTGTATTTTAAGTTGTGTATGGAATCTCTTAGTTCACAATATAAACTTGTTGATTTTTTTTTCTCCCAGCCTTTTAAGACATTATTCCAAATCGAGGAGTGAAATTAAAAGCAGAAAAGTATTTTGATTTTAGGACAGAATATGAGTATGTGAGCATGTGAGTTCCACTGCAGTAAAAGCCCAGAAACATTGTAAATGTAGACTTCATTTCTGCTGGTATAGTTAGCCTGTGTAGTTATGTTAACTAGAACACTGATGTGTTTTGCCAGCTTTAATCACATTGAAAACCTCACAATACCTGATATTTTATTTTAAAAGCTAGATCCTGCAGACGATGAGAAGTGTCATGTGTTTAAATTGAAAGAAATCCATTTGCCATTGAAATACTTTGAAAATAATCCTTTCTATGGACTGGTTGAGCATCAGGATCTCTAATACCAGTTCTACATGCAGTTCACTGCATCCAAAAGGGCACTTCAGAGTTTTTCCAAAACTCCCACTAAAACTATGCTCCATCCTTTACTTACTCCCCCCTGCCCCCAACTCATAACTGTTAAGGAAAACAACAGCTTACTAGAAGGTTAAGTTTTTAGGAACAGGGAGAGAGGAAATAAAAGAAAGGTAAGTATGAAAAATGCTTAAATCACTGTGGGAATTTTTTATTTTCTTTAAAACTCTTATGGTTTCTGAGTACTTAACGAATAATAGCTATGAGGGTAATTATCACTGCTTCTAGGATACTCACATATGTGTGTTTAAGAAATAAAGAAGTGTCTTTTTCCAATTATTTAAAAAAATCCCCTGATAAAATTACCATTTTCAGCTAGAATGAAAAAGATTCTCCATGTAAGGAACCATGCTTCTTTCGGGGTTTTGTAATCCATAGAAATGAGAATCTCTAACATATGCAGTTGTTTCCCATCTAAATACAAGCTCTGTTGAAAGTTAGCAGCACAAAAAAGAACGTGTTCATGTATGTACCTCTGAGCAATGTTTTACCAAGATTCTGCAGAAAACAGTACATTCACCAGGACCCCATATGTTGCTTTACCTATATGCACAACAGAAACCTGGCAGCCTGTGGGAGCAGGCCAGGGAACTGCCAACACTTTTTCCTAGCAGACACTAGTGGACAGCCAGCTCTGAGTTCAAATTGACCTACACATGGGTAGGGTTCCCCAGATGTTTGCACAGAGCCCCAAGACCTATCTAGCTTTGTTGCAGAAAGTCAGATTTCAGCAGCCAAAGACATCAGTTGTCCTGAGAAAATGTTGAGGAAAACAAAGAATCTCAGAGCAGCCCACCTGGAACTGAATTAAAGGGGGCAACAAGCAGGTATCATTCCTTTCAAGGGCTAACTCTGCTGAAGGAGCTGATGGATTACTTTAAACCCTCAGATCTGTTCCCTTACGGAACAAATAATGACATTTTGAAATCCTCTTCAAACCCAGTGAAAAGGCAAAACTTAGAGAACAAAATATTCAAATCAGTTTGAAAAACCATACAGAATGTCTCCTTAGGTTGTGTGCTACCAACTGCTTCACATGAAAAAAATATGAATGGGAGGAATAAGCAGATGCTTTAGAATGACAGGTGAGTACTTGCCAATTAAATTATTTGACTCATAACAGGAATGCACAGTCTCCTTCTGCTAATTGCTACCCGAGAGCTCTCTTTCCCATATGAGTAGGTCAGGTTTCTTGTGTGATTTTAGGCACCTAGACAGAACAGGAAAAAAAATAATTTATTCCTCTCTGAGACAGTGGCATCTAAACACAATCCTTCAGCTTCTTTGTAGTAATTTGGTTTTATCCCCCCACCCGTATGTCAGTGCAGTCCCTTTAACGAAAGGAGAAAAAATTTAAGGAAGGTGACAAAAATCTCCCAAGAACTTCTTTCGGATCCTACAGTCAACCAGAGTATTTATTATTAACCACACTGCTTCTAGGTGGAGACTGTTTTCACTACATCTTTGAGTGTGAAAGCCTGAAAATGGTGGTTTAGTCTGAGGTACTGCTTTTCCTTGCTCACAACTCCTGTCAGTTTAAGCCGACACCTTCATGGCCCCTCAGAGGCTGTCTCATTTTCTGTCTGAACTTCTCTTCTTGGACCGCCATAATTTTATTTAATTTTTTTTACAGACTTTTTAACCTCAAGGACTTCACAAATCCTTCTGTACCTTTACTTCTCTTCTTAGAGTCTTCCTATGTTTGAAAATACTTTGAAACAGCTCCCTGACTCAGTGCTTCCCCTCAGTCTCCCTTCTCCCCTCTCCTCAGCACCCCAGAGCGTGACTGTGGCCCGAGTGGCCTGTGCCCTCCCTTAGAAGAGCTGCCACCACTGAGAAGCTAACATTGCAGCTGGGTTTGCCATTGCTGCAGCAGGAAAACAGCAATACTGGATTTACTTACAAGTCCATCTACACAGTATATTGCATAGCATGCCTGCATTCACTTGTGGCATGTTAGGGCATGCAGTGCTTGTCCCCTCTCACAGACCGGCACTGTCCTCAGCTGACAGACAGAAACTAACAACAGCAGGACAGGGCACCTGCTACACAAGTCTCTCAGCTAGAACTGGCATCAGTGTCAGGGGAAAGTGAAACATGGAGTTGGGGTTTGTACAGAAAGGGCCTGGGACAGTTCACAGGGTCAACTGTGGACAACCACCGCCAGTGTGGTAAAGGGTGATGGTGTCTGGCCCTTTAAGAGGCTTAGAATGTTCCGAACCCTAAACATACCTTCAACTCAGATTCACCTCAAGCAGCTGTAAAGCAGAAAGTGAGACCACGGCTCGGCTTGCTTGGCTCCAGCTCCTTGTGTCTCTCTGAGGCTGCTTGTGGTGCTGGTGGTGAGGGTGAGGGAGGCTGGAGGCATGGTGAGAGGCCGCAGGCAAGTGCATTCCAGGGACGAGGGGCACAGCGAGGGCCACTGGGAAGAGCGTGTAGGGGACCAGAGGCATGGTAAGGGGCCACAGTGCCTGGGAGCGGGCAGAAGAGCTGGTTGGCAACCCTTTCCTGTGGGGGTAAAAGGATGGTCATTCAAGCCTGAGGCAGCTCCTTCCTGTGTGTTAGAAGCTCCAACAGTCTTTGAAGGCAGCTCTGGTCTGCCAAAGATGTGAAATATGAGGAAAGATTTAAAGTCAGAGGCGTGTGACATCCCTGAGGAGTTCTTGGATATCTGAATGGTAATTCTTAACATGTGGAATTGGCAATGTGGCTGGCTGCAGTTTTACAGTATATGCAGAGTTTACACAGGTGATTCCTGCTTCAAGTTCTCCTACAGTCAAGGCCATATTTCATGTGTTTACAGTGGAGTTGTGCAGCCTTCTCGATGCCTCTGATGCCATGTGTCAGTAGCAGCTGGTTGGTGCATATTTTAATTCACTGTGACTGTACCTTGCATGTTGGATTATGTATTATATGATTATGGATTATATTATATGGCTTCTACAACACTGGAACCAGGCAAGGATGTGTTTCCTACTAGGACTGCCGTTTAAAGAGGCCTTCATAACATGCGCACACTCTTGCTGCAGCCTAATACTGTATACACTATACCCACCCATGATCCCTGATGCATAAAAGCATTCCTTTCATCTGACCATGTATCCCACTGCCTCCTACATCATAGCACAGGGAACCCAAGATACTTCATAGTACATCATTAGAATGTTGCTTTCACACCCTAGAAAAATCTTTCTTCATTCTGTAAAGAACACTGAATATTCAGGGAGATCCATTGGCAGCCCTGTATTTTACAGAGTACCTTAGATTTCATTTGCCAGTATAAAGCTCTGATTCAAAGCTTTGTGAAGTTTATGACAATCTTGTTTCTAGCAGGCACAAGATCAGTTTAGCTCTTAATTTAGCTCACCAACCATCCTGATGTCAGGTCACAGATTCAATTTCGTTCTGACTTCCACTTTCCCTAGTTAATCCTTTCATTTGTGAATACTTCTAGCAGTCAGGAGTTAGATATTTCTGTTTCAAGATTTACCTCAGAGGATTCATATCTTTTCAGTCATGTGGTACACATTTATCCCAGACTTCAGTGATTTCACCTATTTAACTTCCACTTTCTTGTTGAATTTAGTTACCTTGTTATTTTCAGAAGCAGGAATCTTTAGCTGTGGATCATTAAGTTGAGTATTGCACTGAAATGCAAGTTTTTAATTTGCAATAGTTGGTTATTTGTTTAGTCTTGGAAAAAAATCTAACAAAAATGCCCTTCCTGGCATTTTTCCTGCAGATCCCCATCATAATTTCTCACTCAGTTATATCAAACTTAATATCACATAGAAGTTTTAGAACACAGAGAATTGGACTGCTGTGTATTTTAAGGATGGAAAAGGAGGGATAGAACAATGATAAGCAGCTAAAATGATTTTGGGTGAATGAACCAAAATCCTAAAAGGGTGCTCACAGAGTGTAGCTTGGAATGAGAGACCTTCTTGCATAATTCTCCATCATGTCATACACTGATTGAGGAAAAAGGGAAGGGGACAGAACCATGGCTTAGGTCATGTATTTTACATTATTTGGGGGATATTACCTCTCTTTTTGACTCCACTTGTCCCTTTGCCTTTTGTATGTGGTAAGGAACATTCAGTGTCATATTTTCTTTTACCTTTGTATACAGGAAGGGCCAATGAGAAACTGCTGCTTACACTATAAGTAAGCAAAGAAATATATAAAATTATTTTTATTAATCTGTTAAACTGTGAATACATATGTATTGTTATCTAAGCACACTTACAAACCCATGTGGTTATGTTACTTTTATTATATTATGCTAATACTGATTCAGAGTACATATGTGTATACCTGACACAATGAAGATCCTGTGTCTGCAAGGTACCTAAATAAAAAATACAAGCAAATCAGTCTTAGCTGTGCCATTTTGTCTGTCCTTGAATGTTCATAAGATTGGAGGTTTACTGGCGTTTACTTACTCAGAATGCAAGTCAAATACCAAATTCAGGTAAAATATAGCCAGAATTAGTTAAGTATACAGCTCTACTCACATATAAGTCTTTGGCTTAATTGTTTAGCATGTCCTTAGCACCAGCTGTTTTTTTCACTATGTGGAAAAAATCTACCGAAATTTTAATTACAAAACATAGAGGTAAATTAGACTTATTCACAGTGGACCACTGTCACAAAATAGCAGTTGCAAAAGCAATGAGTGAAAGGAAATAGCCCTTTTTGAAGTCAGTAACTTTTTGAAAATTATTAAGAAGCTTTACAACCTTAATATCTTGCTTTCGATACATTAAATGACTTGTAATTTTCTTCTGTTTTTCCTTTAGATTTCCAGCTGCAAAGATTAACAGGTACCAGATAAAGAAACCCTGGCCAGTTTCTGACCCCTTGTATTCAGTGAATCATAGTCAGCTCTTGTAAAATGAACAATATAAATCAATATTAGGGGGGAGACAAAAAGGAAGCAGAGGAGTAACCATATCTTGCAGCAAAAACTGAGGGTTGTTATGTCTAGGCAGGATGTACAAGACCAAAGCACCAAAAAAAGGGAAAGTGACAATTTTAGCTGCACGATGTCTAAAGGCCATTTGTGTGCTGATAGTTTTTATATATGCCCAAATCAGTATAATCAGTATTTTATACAGTCTGTTCACTCAGTGACACCTGACTTACTGCTCTGGTCGTTCTGCCATTCATTGGTGTAATTTTTCATCACAAAAGAATGGATGGTGGTCATATCAGCCAAGTACAGATAGCATTTTCATTTGTTAAGGTGGGAAGCAGTAGCTTATTATTAGGAAGCAAGACGTTCTCTGAGAAAGATTATTGGACACTTAAAATTACTTCCAAATTTCCCTTTTGTCTCTGGCACTCATTTTTGAATTGCCTTGGTGATGTGAGCAGTCATAAAGGCGGCCTGGTTAGAAGGGGAAAAATACTAAACAAAAGAAATTGTCTGCTGAAAAATACTGACAGATAAAGGCCTGCCAGCCTGGGAGTGTGAGGCTGGGAATTAGGCCTGGGAACCAGAAACATTCTTGAAAAGTGCAGCTGGCTTCTTTCAAGTGCAGCAGGGGTACCTAGAAACCAGAGACATCCTGATATACCATGGATAAGTGCAAAAACAAGGGATTGTACTGGCAATTTATAATCTCAGAAGGTGGGAAACCACCTAGAAAAATAAAATTGCTCTGAAAGAACAGAAAACAGCATAATCTATTGGCTGTTACAGATGAAAAATCAAAAATAACAGCATCTATTGATTGGTTGAGGTAGGATGCCCTACACGCTCTCAATGTTATAAAAATGACTTAATTTTTATCCAAAATGGAGCATCTCAATCTTTGAGAACGTCCCAGTTGAATCCCTTGGGAACTTCCTGTGAGCTCTTGGTCTCTCACCAGGGACATCTGGCTGACTCCAGACTCTGTGATGTGGGTAATTTTTGAAGGGAGACTCTGTTTATTAGTGGTTTGGTCTCCTCTTTTGGGGGTGGCTAGGTGTGTGTCACCACCCCAGGACTCTCCCTCCCCTCCATTTTGGATGATTTGGCCCCTTCTGAAATAGGTCTAATTCGCTTCATATGGGTACACCTTCTGTGCTCCTTCCCTCTTTTGATAAAATCATTTGAGTTAAAACTGTATAGACTTCTTGCTTTGTCTCTTAGTCTTCCTTCCCCTCCAAGTGAACTGCTTCAATTCTCTTTTTTCTCTCTTTTCTAGATAGATTTATGAGCAATGGAGATTTTATACATCATGCCACATAGAAATATTAAAAAAAAAGTAATGTGAAATGTCTTGCGTGTGAAATACAGAAATGTCATTTTTTTGAAACTCCTTTTTTACTGGCAAGAGTTTCACTAAATGGTATGTTTCTCTTTCTGTACCATGGAAGAGAAAGAGGAAGACAGAGTCTCAATCCAAGACCTTGTATTTTACATAGTTTCCCATGCTTTTACATAGAAAAAGGCAATATTTCACATGCATAGACTTCAGATGTCTCTCTTATGAAACAGAAACATGTATATTAACATTTTTATGTCTACCATAAGTATGTTAATCTTGTAGAATGACTTACTACATATAACATTTTCATTTCCCAAGAGAGGAAATAAAGAAACAACTACAACATCTCTATTAAATATTGATAAAAAACAAAGGATAATATTTACTTTAAAGAAAAAAATATTCCTAGGGAAGCTAACAGTGGAATAGAATGAGATTACACAAAGAAGTTTAAACGTACAAGTAACATGTTAAATCCTTCCCTTCTCCTGACTCATTCAATATCAAGAAAAAAGAATCTAAGCAGTCAGAATAACAATACCTCAATCTAAATAATTAATTTATGAATGGTGAATTAAATTTCAGTTCAGTGAGTGCTTATGTTATGTTGTAAGAGCAAATCCACATGTGAAATTCTGTGAACATATCTTCGTCTCTTTAGTCTTCAAAGAAATTTAAACAATTTCAAGAGAAAAGATGCTTTGTAGAAACTCCATGAACTCAATAAAGACAAATGCGAGTTGTTTTACCAAGAGCAACAGTTACATTTTAATTCTAATAGCTTTTTATGGTCAAAGATTTTTTCTGCCTTTTCAGTTCTAATGGCATTGACCAGATAACCATGATTTCTTTTGGAAGAAATAGAATTGTGCTAATGATTTATCAGAATAACAGTATTCAAAGGTCATATATTTATCATATGTTAAGTGGAGGTATGGTGGTTTTGTTAATATCTTGTATCTTCATTAAGTATTGAAAACAATTCATTTTATTTTTCAGAAACCTCTTTACTACACAGGTTCTCTTAAGGTTACTTCTGTATAAAGCAGTTTAATAAAAATAATGGAGCTGGTGGTGTTTTCCCTCCTCATTTGTCTCAAATTTCAGGAACCATGTGATGCAGAAGACAGTGCACTGTCTGGAGAGATGTTTCCACTCAGGTTCTGTTACAGACTTGCTGCAGTAAATATCCTTGCTGCTGTTTCTCCTCCTTCTCTTGTCCAATATTTCAAGCACTTTGGGGCAGATGCATTCTATTATGTTTCTATAATCCTTAGCACAATTAGGACTTCATGTTGTTTTATATCTGTAGGATAATTTTAAAGTTAAAAACCACAAGTCATGTAGAGGTAAACTATTCTACATTTTAAAATTTGTTATATCATACTAGTGTAAAAACTTATATAGGCACGAGGTGACATATTTGTATGAACCATTAAATAGATCTCCATGGATTCAGTACATACCTATGGAATTTGCAAGCCAGTGTGTTTGTGTGAAAAAAAGTACAGAATCAAAGCAGCTGTAGAGCAAAGATTGGGATCCCAGGACATGATAAAGCTTTAAACGGCCATCATGAGAAACAGAGAGACATTGAAAACAAATGGAATTAACTTATCACAGAAGATTTTAAAAAGTAGTAAGTATGCATAACCAGTGTGAGAAAAGGTGGTGGGTTTTTTTGATACCTATAATAGCTTTAGCACGTTGTTTTTCATGAGTGTTTTGTTATAAAGAATTTCCTTATTGCATTAAGGAATGTAATCTTAAAGGCTAATTTTAGCTAAGGCAGGCTTTTCTCCCAAGGCTCTATTGACAAATGGTTCTTATGAAGGGCAGTTCAGAGCTTAATTCACGTGCTTTGAATTAGTTTACTGAAGAAACCTTCCTCTCTCCATTGACTGTCTCCCCTGGAAAAAGACATTAGACAGACCTCTCCAGTGTAAGCTTAGTCTTTGGTGAATAAGTGGGAAACCCTGTTAGCATTCAGAGTATAAATCCGAATAACTCTCTTTAGGTCACATTATTTATGAAGATTTTTGCTGAGTTTTCACAGATTGATAACAGAGTAAAATTTACTCTTGGAATCAGCCATCTCCCACCCTCTGCAAGTCCTATGCAGATCTTACAGACAGTAATATTGGGCCTCAAGATCTTTGTGCCTTCTGCTTTAGTCTCCTTCGTTTTTCATCATAGTCTGAAGCACATCAGCGGTATTTGATTTCTATCTGCTGTGCAATTGCACTGGTCCCGATAGCAATCAGTAAATGCCACTTCCCGATCATAATCTTTCCGCTGACACTCCATTCACAAAAAGCTATCTAGTAGGAGTTTCTTGGTATCATAAACAGATTTATGTGGGACCCCTAATAAGAAAGGAAAAAAAAGAAAAAATAATGTAATTCTAATTTTGTATGACTACCTCACCTTAGAAAAGCTTAAAAATAAAGTAATAGGACACATAACAATGCCTTGCTGGATAAGACCTTGACATGTAGGAAGGGGTGCTGAGAGTACTTTCTCCAGGAAGCTTTTGAAGATAAACCAGTAGTCTCCATTGCAATTATGTAATTACAATTATGTTACCTTGGTTATAAGTACTTGGATCTATTAACAACAAACTTGGAACACATTCGGACATTTGTTCGGGCCTGTACTTCCAGTGATTTGAGTGACACCACATGCATGAAAATCTATTCATATATGTTGTGGTAATATACAGGTGGCACCTGTGAATATAGGTATGGCTCAACCTCTTACATATAGATGACTGACTGGAGAATTTATTAACATTTTTTTCAGTTCTTTCTTGGGTTGACCCTGGCTGGATGCCAGGTGTCCACCAAAGCTGCTCTATCACTCCCCTCCTCAGCTGGACAGGGGAGAGAAAATATAATGAAAGGCTCATGGGTTGAAATAAGGACAGTGAGAGATCATTCACCGGTTACCATCATGGGTGAAACAGACCTGACTTGGGGAAATTAATTTATTGCCAATCAAAATCAGAGTAATGAGAAAAAACCACAAATCTTAAAACACCTTCCCCCCATCCCTCCCTTCTTCCCAGGCTCAGCTTCATTCCTGATTTCTCTATGTCCTCCCCACTGAGCAGCACAGGGGGTCGGGGAACAGGGGTTGCAGTCATTTCATCACACATTGTCTCTGCTGCTCCTTCCTCCTCACGGGGAGGACTCCTCACACTCTTCCCCTACTCCAGCATGAGGTCCCTCCCACAGGAGATAGTCCTCCATGAACTGCTCTAGCGTGCGTCCTTCCCATGGACTGCAGTTCTTCACAAACTGCTCCAGTGTGGGTCCCCCACGGGGTCACAAGTCCTGCCAGCAAACCTGCTCCAGCATGTGCTCCTTTCTCCACGGGGCCACAGGTCCTGACGGGAGCCTGCTCCAGTGTGGGCTTCCCATGGGGTCACAGACTCCTTTGGGCATCCACCTGTTCCAGCGTGGGGTCCTCCACAGGCTGCAGGTGAGGATCTGCTCCACTGTTAACCTTCATGGGTGCAGGGCACAGCTGCCTCACCATGGGCTGCACCACGGGCTGCAGGGGAATCTCTGCTCTGATGCCTGGAGCACCTTCTCCCCCTCCTTCTTCACTGAACCTGGTGTCTGCAGAGTTTTTTCTCTCACATATTCCCACTTCTCTCTCTGGCTGCAGTTGCACAGGTTTTTTTTCCCCACTTCTTAAATATGTTGTCCCAGAGGCACTACCACCATCTGTGATGGGCTCGGCCTTGGCCAGCGGCAGGTCCATCTTGGCACCAGCTGGCATTGGCTCTCTTGGACACGGGGTGAAGCTTCTAGTAACTTCTCACAGAAGCCACCCCTCTAACTCCCCCGCTACCAAAACCTTGGCACGTGAACCCAATACAATGACTCAGCCATGAAACTGGGATTCAAAGAATATGTTCACTCTGGAGAGAACTTCAAGATACTAAGTTAGCTTGCTTCAAACTGTACATTGAACTGGGATATTGATTCCTGTCTTCAGTCGACAGATGATGTCATCATTAAGGTCATGCTCTTTCACTTTCAGAAGTGAACTTGGAAAGTCCTTCAGAAGAAACTTGCTGATCTACAGTAAACTCTCTTCTGCTACGAACCCTGCCAGAAAAGCCTTGATAACTGTTAGAGAGCAATGTGATAAGCTTTTTCTAACCCAAACCATCTTACTAACTCTGACTACCCTATCTGTCTGTATTTAAATCTGTAACCTTTCTGTTGCATGTTTGCATCATACCCAGTTCAACACTACCCTCACTTATGACTAGAATTCTTTTGCACTATCACAATGCAGATGAATTTTAGATAAAAGTAAACAAAAATAGACAGACAAAGGCAAGCAAATAACAGAATAATATTCTACACATGATCTTTCAATTTGGTGAAAACATTTTGCCTAACTCTATAAAGTGCACCACAGAATTTTTACAGTTAGATTGCTTAATATGTGTTTCCAGTTTTTGTAGGGCTGCTTAGGAAAATGTCCTTAGCTATGATTGTGACATTAATCTAATAATATTTAATATAATAATCCTAATTGATACAGTAACAAATACCTTGATTAAGCAGTTAATGCTTGTGTGCCTACTTTGCAATATAACCATTGTTGGTACAAACCATTGTACATTTCTTTTTGCTGGATCTTTCAACTTTGAAATCATGTGCAGCCTCTAATTTAGTCAACCACTAATCAGACAGAAGTATGTTTAAGGGTTGAACCTAAGCTGATCAATACACATGGTATTTCAATTGAGTTTGTACTGTGGATAACTTCATGTAACAGTTGAATTTGATACTGTCTTTCTCTCTCCCCTCCTTTTATTAGCACTAGCTAAATTCAGATCCTAGGTTTCACTGCAAGATAAAGGAAGAATCAGCAACCAATTCTAAAAAATCCATATAGAAATAAATGTACTCCGAGACAGAGTTGTACTCCAGTAATCTGAGTGCATGGATAACATCACAGCTGTTGGGCTATAACCTTACATATGTTTCTCAGCAATGGAAGTCCCCAGTTTGCATAATAGCTCTTTACAAATATATCATTACAAAAATTTGCAAGACTCTATCTACAGTTTTGGTTTTTTTAGTGAAGTTTCCTTTTTATACTTTGTAAGTGGAATTCAAATATTAAGCATTTGGTGAATCAGTACCAGTGACACAGTAGCTATTATCCTCTCCAGTTATACTCACCTGTCCAACAGAAACAAATTTGCATTATTGCTCTATGTAAACTCACAGGCATCTTCTATTCCTTCAAACTTTTGTTCCTGAATAAAGTTAATATTCATCAGTAAAAAATCGTGTAAGTAATTTCTCTTGTATTAAGTTGTATTACACTTTAAAATCCTGTCTTTAGATTTCAGTAGGGAAAGCACTGACTGGGAAACAGTGTCAAATATCTGCCAAGTATTAACTTTTACATAACTCCCAGTGGATATGGAGCTTGGGAAGAGTCCATACATTTATATGTCCAAAAGGACAATTGGTTAGAATACAACCAAACCATTAAAAACTGGTCTGAGCTGACAAAGTCCTCAAGCTGCTTAATAAAGCAGCCTAGATGAGGCATGGCATTAAGCACATCCTCAACTATCTTCATTTTCTTGGGGGGTCTTTTTGGCCTAAAAGAAGAGTTTCTATTTGTATGAGCCATTAACTGCAACATGCACTAAAATTTCTTGCACAACCTTTTGTTTTCTTCACAATTGGTTTGCTCTGCAGACATCACTGAAATTTAAATTTAGAACCAGCTGACTTTATATGTACAGCTTACACTAAATGAGTTATACAATGAAGATATGTTTCAAAAATAAATCACCTAAGATAAAAATTAAATTAAGTCATTCTCGTTAGCTTTCTGTCACCGGCTCCTGAGGCTGTGTTGTTGCACTGAATGTTTTTTTGTCTGGGATTTCCTCTTGGAGTTCTCTTTTAGCCAGACCATCTCATCCGTGTCTTTAATGACTTTTAGCTCACACACTGAAAAGCATCCATTAGTTCTAGATAAATAGCATACAAGTTAACACAAGTGAAAGTATATGTGAAATATCACTCATGATTAAGTATTTGCTATGTGTCTATTCTGACTGAGAGGCTATGCATTGTTGCATTAGTGAGCTTCAGAGGGTTGGCTCTTAAGCTCTAACTGCAGCAAAACTTGTTTAGCTCTTTGTTTTTCATTCAGATCCTGTGTGTTGAATGAGGGGCAATCATCGCAGATGAAAACCACACAAAAATACCTCTTCACACCTACCTCTTGTTAATGGATATTATAAGCAGATGCCAATTCCAGCAGCTCCAGGGCCAGGGATTCCTCTGCCTGGCCACTGGATCCCAGACATAGAGACCCAGGGGTCTTCATCACAAGCTGATGGACATGGCTGCTACTTTCCCATTTGCAGGTTCAACCAATAATGAGGCTGAGCACATATCCTGGAGACAGACGCAGACACCCAGAGAAAACATACCCAGCTGGCTATACAGACTGTCACAGACAAGGTGTTGCCTTCAACAGCCCTCACATGTGACACTAGCAGGGCTATAGCCAAGTCCCCTTCCTTCTCTTCAGCTGCTAAGGACTCAAGTTCATTAGTGAAAGCATATATGACTCCACTCTCTAGATTCACAAGTAGATGCACATTTGCAGATTCCTCATATACCAGCATGGTCTCTCTGTCCGTCTGGTGGCCCTGCCTGTATCCCAGGCCCTTTTATGTGCTCTACAGGTCTCCTACTCGCTGGTTAATCCAGCTCAATCTTCACTAGCAAACAAATGCATGCACTCACACACTCGTCTCAAAGGCCCGCCACACTTAATGTGTTTCCTCTAATATCAGCACAGACCTTCTGCCCACTGGATACCTCTGGGCCTCCTACTGTCCAGCTACTCCAGCTGAGGTTGCAAACAAATTACATGCATACACACCGACGTGCACCAGGTCCAGGCAAGATGCAAACACTCAGGTGTTCAAATGCTGTAGAGGTGCACCTAGGAGCTGTGACCCCTCTGACTACAGACACTGAGACCCTCTTTTGCTCCAGTTGTTGGCACCACATACCCTAGGACACCAAAACCCTCAGTCTCACTCCAGTTGCTGGTCCCATACTCTCCTACTTCCCCTAGTTGCTAACACCTAGTCTTTACAGTGCTCATACATGAGACAGAGAGTAAGAATACACAAAGAGATAGTTAAGAAATTATTTAATAAGATAGAGCAGACTGTGGGATCATCTGGAGGGCTCAGTCAGACAAGCGTACTGGCTAGTCCCAGTTTAAACACAGCTGGCTCCTATTATACCCCTTTTGGCTTATTCCGCTCCTTGTTCCTCCCCAATCCCCTTCCCTTACACATTCCTTCATGAATTTTGTACAGTCCCACAGTCCCCCCTCTGGTATCCCAAGTTCTCATGTTCTTCTTGTTTCTCCCCTCTTATACCTAATAAAGTCCAGGTGGACTTGGATGCCCAGCTGTCCAAAGTTGTGCCAGGAGTTTTTCAATAGGCCATCTATTATAGACTGGAGACTTTTGGTCTTTGGCATTGTCTCCGTTATTCCTTCTTCAGCAGGTTTGTGTCTATGTGTGTTTTTCTTTGTTGCTTCCCTCTTTACTTATTATCCCCTTTTGCATTGAAAAGATGTTTGGCTGGATTACCTTAGTGAACCGGACGATCTCACCTTCCACACACCCTTACATCTCTGACCACTAAATCAAGAATAGAGAAATTGTATTTGAAAGAAATTATGGAAAGCTGAAAGTAACTGGTGAAGTGCCACAGCAGGGAAAGTCTGCAGTAACACTAGTGTACCTGTGCAGTTGTGGATCAAGTCAGCTTCATCACAAGATAATTGCTATTGAAAACTTGGTGGTTAGTAGTGGTTAGCTCTTGCATAATCATCATCAGTGTAGATATTTTTGTGGTTGTTAAATAATAATCTAATAGGGAGTGCCCTCCACTTTTGCATCACTTAAACCAAATGTAAAAACCCTAGATTTCTCCAGAAAAAGGGGTCAACCTTTTGTAAAAATCCTTTTTTTTTTTTGTTTAAAAATATCATCTTACAAGGCCCACATCAGTGATGCAATATTTTGAAAAACCTTTACTTTTTGAGAAATATAGTCAGACAAGATGGGAGGAAGAGGTTGTTTGTTGTTTTGCCCATACTTAACATGCAACATCTGGAAAATTAAAGACTAGAAATGTTCAGTAAGCAAAGCAGGATTTTTTTCCCAAGTGCTGACACTTTATTTTGTCCTATGTTTCTTGTCCTATGTTTATTGTCCTATGTTTCTGCTGCTTGCTTCAAGATTTTGTACCTCATTATTTAAATCACCAAAAAATAATGAAGATGCATCATCTGGTGTGATCTCAAAAGGAGCCAGGTAGTCAGATGGTAAATACTCTTAAAACCCAGACAGACATACAGGCCACAAGTCTGCCTGGAAACTTCAGCAGCCTTTTGTACTACTAGGGCCAGCTCATGCCTCAGCATCCCAGTTTCCTCTCAGAGGGAATGATTTGGATACCAGAGGCCTCTGTGAAACCCAGAACTTGCCTTCTGAGGAGCAGGGGAAGAGTTGAAATGGAACAAGAATGAGACTTTTGCAGACTTCTAACCTTTGGACACTACGTAACTATGGTTTGAGAAGACAAACAAACAGGCCAGAGGTATTTCTACCATATTATTGCATGGACAGTGAGTAAGCTCAAGATTATCCCAAACTCCAGCCATGCTAATAACCTAATAACTAATAAAATGAGTGGTGTACAATAGGCTTGAAGCCTGCTTTATTTTTCTTAGACCAAATCTGTAAATCTAAATGTTTACATATATGTTCCATGTTTGGGTTCCCCCTTTTTTTTTTTTTTTTAGTACCAGACTGAAAATCTAGATTCTGAATAATAAACTGTTATTTGGATGCGGAACAACTACTCTCTTTCCTTCCTTCCTTCCTCCCTCCCTCCCTCCCTCCCTCCCTCCCTCCCTCCCTCCCTCCCTCTTTTCACCCTCAGACCTTCAAAGAAAGTGGAAATTCCAGATCTCAAATGCCTCTATTGTCTATAGAGTGGGAAAAATGTTGATTTCCTCAAAATTCTTTTCTCTTCTAGTCCTCATTCTGAGGTGAAATTGGAAATAACAGGTTGTGCTAGGGCAGTGGCCTTCCCTCAAGGGACAGCATGCTGTTCATAGGACTCAAAACTCTTCACAAGCATAAAAAATATTTGTATAGGATATTGGTTTCTAACGTGTTCTGTTTATAATTTTATCACCAGCCCCACCAGGTAATCACTTTGTTCATGAACTAGTTGACCACTAAATATGAATTCCCATGTAAAGGCACAATATTGTATTTTTATGCATGGTTCAGTTATAATCAGTGCTTAAATAGAAAACTGTTTGAAGTTGCTCACATGTAAAAGACTGCTACAGATTCTTGTAGACACATTCTCCATGCACTACACCGTGTACAGAAATGTGTTTAGCAATCCATAAAAGGCAATAGTTAATATAACCACTAGTCAAGATAAGAAATATGGAAGCTAAAATAAGCAACTTGAATCCCTGTAACAGCAAGGGGAAGCTTGCAGCTCTGTACTACACAACGCAAAAGTAGACATAAAAGAGCTGCTGGGGTTTTTTTCAGCCTGCTGCAATACAGCAAACAAGCCCCTGAATGTCTGTAAACAGTGTTTCTCTCGCACTGACACTGACTTTTACAGTCATAAAAATATTTGCAGTTTTAAGGGTGAGATAGTTATAGATGTAGAATCAGTAACAGTCAAATGAAGAAAGAGAGGACATGGTTACTAAAGAGAGGACATGGTTACAAAAGAGAGGACATGGTTACTACAAATGTAGAGAAAACTGTCTATAGCCAAAAGTAATCTTCCTGGCATGTGTTTCAGATGTTATACTGAGAAGGAAACTACTGTGTATGTTGTTATCCTCTATTGCTGACATGAAACTTTAACTGCTGACCTAGCCACTGTGTAACCAGATTTGTTGACTCCTGGATAATGAAACAATAATGCTATCATCAAACCATTAAAACAATTGAATATTAAACTTACAGAAGAAAAAGATTCTACATCCTATATGTTTCTGTGTTTTCAACATGGTAAGTCCTTTTTGGGATAAGAGCCTTATGTATATGTGTCTGTGTACAAAAATCTTACCTCTGTCATTATTTTGTTGCGTGGCCTGGAGTAGATCCCCATACTTTGGGAGGGAGTGAAATCCTGGCTCTGCTACTAGGAGTGGGAGTCTTGGTCTTCACTGCAGCAGGATCAGGACTTCATCCTGCTTTTCATATTCTGAAGCTGTCTTCAGCAGGGATATAACAAATCTCTGCCTCCTTCACAAAAGTATTGGAAGTTGAAGTGTGAGTAGGTTCACTTCAGAAGAACTAATGAGTTTTGTTAATTACCTTTATTTTTGTAAATGCACAGAATTCTTAAAAAAAAAAAATCAAAGTATCTTTTTTTATCACAAAACAAGCCTTTCCATTTCTACCTCTAGTCACAGGTTTTTTTTCTGTTGTTAATCCCTACTGATAAACTAAGTATAGTGTAGTCAGATGAATTAACTACTCTCATAATATATTTTGCATACAACCTCTGAAAAAAAGTATTACTTTAATGGGGCCTGAGTCAACATCATTTCAGGGCCTAACTCGTTAGCTTTTTATTCCTTTTAGGGCTAGTTGAATATTTTGTACTGAGTGTTTGTTAGATGATGATGATGACGATGATGATTATTATTATTGTCATAATCATCGTTATCATCATTGTCATCAGCATCATCATTATTTTAAATTGCCTGCTTTTTATGGAAAGTGTTGATTTTTCAAAAGCTAAAATCTCCTTTTACTGAAACAAATATATTTCAAAAATATTTTTAAAACTTACCTATTTATTTATGAGAAGAGGGTGAAGAAAATAAATGTTGCGAATACTATAGGCTATCCAACAGGGAATGTATAGTCCTTTGTGAACTGTTCCCAAGCAAGAGTGTATTTTCAGAAATGCACTCGCAAAAACAAGAGACTATGGTGAATCATAGGAGAGACTTGAATGAGTAGAAAGGATGGGAGCATGAAGATCTAACAAGAAGCTTGCATCATCCAAATGCAAATGTTTGGGTTTTTATCACAATTAAGGGTGTTTCTCCCCTCTTTTTCCAACCATATTAGCTTATGTGGCTAGTAGTCATGTATACATGACTTTTTATTTTATAATGATAGTAGTTTCTTCTTTGGGTCATACAGCTGGAATCTTTATTTTTCATTAATGATGACTTCGAATCTTAAATTTTTTAATTGTCTTACTGTGGCTGATTGGAAATCCTGAAAGATTACAATATATATTAAATATATTATGGCGTGAACTCTACCTGGGAGAAGGTAAGTATAGCAATTTTCTGTTCTCTTCAGCATGGTTAGTGTCCTGTCTACTTTAGTGGAACATTTGAAAGGGTATTAAGACAAGAAACTAATGCATGCAATGTAAATATTGAGAAAGATAAAATAGAAAAAGAAAACAGTGGTACTACAAAAGTAAACAATAGATTTCTAAGTCCAAAATGACCACGAAGATGGAATGCTAGAACAGTCAAATGATATAGCCTTCTGAATATTTTAGCAGGTAAAATTAACTACTCTTCCTCATATTTTCACACTTTAAAATATGTTTGCAAATTTCAGGGAAAATAGGAAGCAAGTTGCATAGGACATCTCAGAAAAACTCACAGCAGAGAAATTGTAGGTTTGTTAAAATACAATAAGGAAAATCAGAGCAGGAAAGGATTCCAGAATGAAGGACAATGATAAAAAGGCAAAATGATACAAGATCATGAACCAGTTTTGGGGAAATGTCACTTAGAAAAAATACCTGGAGACACTCAGAAATATTGGGAAGGTACAATAAAGTACAAATTTCTAAAAACATGTATAAGAAGCTGTAGCACATTGTGGAGGAAAGAGAGGAAGAAAACTTTTATTTCTTTCTTCCATTTAGATGAGCGTAGCCATTGTTCAGTGGTTCACAAACCATCCGGTACTCAAACTGAGATTATAGGAATGTGACCTTATAATGTCAGAAAATGAAAAGGATAGGAAACAAAGAAATAGATAATAACAATAAATATTTGGAAATAATTGGCTCCCTCTGTTAATCCCTGCTGTATCATCTCTAATACTTTTTCTCATCCACATTTCAACAACTTTTACAACCTCCTTCTCAAAAGTCTATTTTTTATGGTTAAAAGACGTTTATTTTCTGATATTCACTCTCTTTTTAACGCTTAATTTAGTCTCAACTTTTCATTGTACATTTGTAGGTTGTATTCAGAATTCTTCCTTCCTACTTACTGTCTCCTCTTCAAAATCTTAGGATTTTTTGGTTATATCCCTTTGTCAGTGATTGATTGAAACTTTGCTGAAGAATGTTGGCAAAAGCTTTTCCTGAAGATAAATTTGAGAAAAAAAGCTATGGCAGGTTTTGTAGCAAGATATTGCAATGAAATAAACCATTGCCCAAACACAAGTTCAATCGGAAGCAGATCTGTGCCATGCTATGTTGATATTCATTGCAAATTCAGGGAGTTAGTCCTATTTGGGTTGGTTTCACAAAGGTATGCAGAGAGCCTGAACAACATGGGAGTGGGACACGTACAAAACCCAGAAGGACCATTTTGATTAGAATGTGGCAAACAAACTGCTGAGAACTCTGGAAAAAAATTTCTCCCAGTTTCATTCCCATTGCCTTTAGTGTCATGAGGGAAATCATGTGACTCCGCAGTTTCTCCTTATAAAACTGACCTGTAAAATTAAAGTACTGGTTAACTGTTCAGGTTAGAAGTAGGAATGTTTCTCTTGGTCATTGCTTTTTCAGGACACAACAATCCAATTATTTTCATATTTATTGCCTTACAATTTAATTTCTCCACTCCCTTGACTAGTGTTCTCTAAACACTCTGTAGGTTTCTGGCATTTCTTGGTGCCCATTGCCTCAGATCTCACCTCAGTGATCCCACTTAACCATTTATAGAAAGAGAGAATCAGGTTCTGGATATGATGCTACATATGTAGTCTGAAACCCCTGTTACCATTGTGTCAAATTTATCATGTATGATTGTTCTTATATTTCAGTCCCGTTATTGTTTTGTAGCTACAGTTGGTCAATGTGAGAAAGTCATCCACTTAGAAAGTAATTGTATTTTAGTATATACTTTCCTATTTTCAAAAGTTACATTTGTGATATATACTAGTACACTTTACTGTGGTAAATGACAAAAAGAATATTGATTTTTAGCAAAAGCACAGTAAATACACCTCTTCCATTTTCAAAATGAAATTTCATTTTGTTTTTTGTTTTTTGGGGTTTTTTTTTATATTACTTCCATGAAGATTACTTTGGACTCTTCTCACCTACTTCAATTTGGTTTGCTGAACTGGGCTCTTTCTTTTATATCTTTCCCTTCACTAGATCTCACATTTTGCTACTAACTTATCTCCTTTTAGTCATATCTGAAATTTTTTGTTCTGGTATTATGAATAGCACATTCATAAAATAATCTTCTGGTTATAATTGGGCTACTCTCAGGAATTGACCCTGTTGACAATTTTTTGTAGATCTGATTCTCAGATATAAAGGCCAAAAGGGACTATTGGGTCATCTAGTCTGACCTCCTGTACCACACAGGACATACTAAATTTTACTCAGCTACCCTACCTGAAGCCCACTAGCTTGCTCCTAATTTTGGATGTATTTCTACTAAAGTCTATATTGATTTAGGGCATGAAGAGATGGGGAATTCAACATTTGCCTTAGTATCTTTGCAAAAGTTAATAACATTCTTTTTGAAATTTGTTTTATTTGGATTTCCCTTGCTCAACTTTCAGCCATTGGTTCTTGTCATGATTTCCTCTGGTCCTTAAAAGCACCCTCCATATATGGAATTTTATACATGGGTGGTAACTGATCACTGAGAAAAATATTTCTTGGTAGGCTAAATCTGTGGAGTTGTTAAGACTAAATATAAAGGATCATCCTCAGACTTCTGATTGCTTTTGGCTCTGTTTTTCATTCCCTTTCCCACTGTTTTGAACACTTTTTTTTTTAAGCAAAAGGTGAGCAATTCAAATTTTGTTTCTGAATAAGTATGCATTCACTGCTAAATTGCCATTAGCTACACTAAATCAATGTGGCTTTGTGCTAAACTTTGTCATATATTCCTATTTATTGTTACCTTTTGTTCCAAAAGATCTTTTAGATAGTTAGTCTTTCATGTGATGGTGTTTGTATTTAAGATTATTTGAATTCAGATTACAAGAATTAATAAGACAATATCACTAACATTGTCTCATTCCATTTCGGTTTTCTGCTACCTAGCCATTATCCCTTGCATTACAATATAAGTTTTTAACTTCTGAGTTGGTACAGCACTTTGCAAAAATTAAGTTCATGATGAGGATTCCTCCATAATACGGTAATACATGAAGTAATATGTAATAAAACACCTTAAATATTCAGGGTATATATGTTACATTGACTGTTACCGATTTGACAATTCTGTTGAAAAACTGCAGCCAGAGGCCACATATGCCAGGTGAGAGGGAAAGAATCTCAGCTGGTGTAAATAATGACAGCTTCATTGCCTGTAATAGAGCCATGACAGTTTATTCCAGTGAAGCAACTGACTGTAAGAACTTGAATCCCTGAATTATTCTGATCTCAGGAGCTTCACATCTCTGTGAAAGGACAATATTATTATTCCTGAATGACAGTGTCAGGTGGATTCAATTTGCTCCAATCAGGCTAGGAGATATGTTACAGCCTCTTTGAAATTAAGGTCATAGACAAAAAGATTCTGTTGAGAAGACCTTAGGAGCAAGATTGGGGTAGAAATAAATGACAGATATTACCTGAAAATAGGCAAGTGCAGGTTCTTGATGTATTTACTTTATTTAGAGTTTTGTGGGAACAAAGATTTTCTGGGATGAATTGTTCTTAATTTTTCAACCTGTAGTTTAGGGGGGGGGTGTGTGTGTTTTGTTTTTTTAAAACATATATTCTGCTATTTTACTGGGAAACTAGTCTTGCAGTATGACAGTTCTGTCACTTTTTATTTCACTGAAGAGCAATATCACATTTGCTTCTCTGATTCCTCTGATATTTCCAGTTTTCTATGACTTGATGAATTATTTAGCTGGGTCCCTTCTTACCAAAAAAAATGTATTGCATTGATTCTTGATGTTTTGTTATTGGTTAATCCAAATTCTTTCTTATCTTTTTATCAACAGCTATAGTTGCAAAAATCTTCCTTGCTTTTGATTGTACTTCCCTCTATTATTCTTCTTTACAATGGTTTCCCATGGTTTATGTCTTGCAGGAGCCCTGACATGTGCATTGGGCAGTACATTACAAAGAAAAACAGTGTTGGAGAATGCTGAGAAGGAGAGAAGATCAAGACAGGGTAACACATTTTTTTTACTGCAAAATCTTAACATGTATTATGTGTTTAGAAAGTTTAAATCAGCAAAGATTTCTGTGGAATCAAAATGTAATCTTATCTAAGCCATAGTAAACATCTACACACAATATTTCTCAGCTCTGTGTTGCTCACTAAAAGCAAAGTATTAACAAATATTCTACTATGTTAAGATATAATTTACCTTACCTATTAGTGTACTTGTGGTGGCTTGAGCACCTGGCTGCCAGACACCCACTCATCTGCTCTTTCACTCCCCCTTCTCAACAGGACAGGGGGAGAAAATAATGTGAAAGGGCTCATGGGTCAAGATACAGACAGGGAGATCGCTTACCAATTACCTTCATGGGGAAAACAGACTCAGCTTCAGGAAAATTAAATTTATTGCCAGTTAAAATAGTTGTCGATAATGACAAAGGCAAACTAAACCAACACCTTCATCCCACCCCCCTTCTTTCTTTCCCGATGCTCAGCTTCACCTCTTCATTGCTGTCTCCTCTACCTTCCCCCACCCCTGCCCCACATGGCACAAGGGGATGGGGAATGGGAGTTGTGGTTGGTCCATAACAGCTCCTCTCACACTTTTCCCCTGATCCAGCATGGGTGCTTCCCACAAGGTAGAGTCCTGCAGGACAGACTGCTCCAGCATGGGTCCCCTATGGGCTGCAGATCTTGCCAGAAAACCTCCTCCTGCATGGGCTCCTCTCTCCACAGAGCTGCAGGTCCTGCCAGGAGCCTGCTCCTGCACAAGGTCTCCCTAGGCTGCAGCTTCCTTCAGGGCACATGCACCTGCTCCGGCATGGGGTCGTCCCAGGGCTGCAGGTGGAGATCTGCTCCACCGTTAACCTCCATGGGTGCAGGGCACAGCTGCCTCACCATGGGCTGCACCACGGGCTGCAGGGGAATCTCTGCTCTGGCACCTGGAGCACCTCCTCCTGCTACTTCTTCACTGACCTTGGTGTCTGCAGGACTGTTTCTCTCACATTTTCTCACTCCTCACACCTCTCTCTCTCACACTGTGCAGCATTTTTTACCCTTTCTTAAATATTTTACCCAAAAGTGCCACCACCATGGCTGCAGGTCTCAGCCGTGCCCTGCTGTGGGTGGGCTGGAGCCGGCTGGAACCGGCCGTGTCCGGCATGGGGCAGCCCCAGCCGCTCCTCACAGAGGCCGCGCTGCAGCCACCGCTGCCAGCGCATGGACATGTAAACCAAATACAGTACCTCTCTTTTCTATAGTATTTTTATCTGTGTTAATAGAAATTAGACATCGAAAACATCTTTATTTTTTCTTATATTAGTTTATCGGGATTACTTAGTTAATATTTTGGGGCATTTTTTGCTCTTTTTTTTTGCTTTCTTCTATAGCGTTTTTAGCCTCACATTCTTGTGCTAAGGAATGTGTTCTGTGGAAGCTTCGTACATCAAGCAAAGCATACCATGAAACTATTCCATCGCTTCAGGTATCATCTCAGCAACCTTGCCAGGTCACTCCCTGTATTACCCACATCTTATAGTCTCACCAACATAACCAGTGAAAGGGATCATGCCATCACAAAAATGATTTCATAAAACAAGAACTTCTCTAGAAAATAAAGCATATTCTTTCCTGACATTGGTTCTGAGCTACCATGACAAGGGTAGCGAAGAATACATAGGTCTTTAGGATGTCTTCACATAGAAGATAAAAGAACAATTAATTGCACTAAAGCAGTTTTGTCTCTGATTCACTATAGAACTGGCTCCTAAAGTATTACCCTTAATAACATACAGTGACAAGGTACCATGTTCAACCCTGAACCTTGCTTCAGAGCTGCTTTTGAACTTCAGAATCAGGATTTCAGTCTGATTTCTGAAGCATGTATGTGTAAATGCTGTCTGTGTAGTGGTTATTCAAGCTTCCTTTGAATTTTGTCCATCCATTTAGTCATCCCTGCCAAGTCAGTCTCTATTACCCACATCTACTAAGATGTGTTTTAATGGTGAAAGTAACAGGTTGACTTAATAAAAATGCTGGCAGTGATACCAAGGAATGCTGGGACTTTACTAACCTGAAAAATGATGACCATAGGGGAGCTTTGTTCCTCCTTCTCATGGGTCCCTGCTAGAAAGAGCTAAATAATTATAAAAAGGAGTCAACTCAATAAACACAGTGAATGTGTTAGTTGTTGTGAATGAACTGAACTTCTTTTGAACTACTGTTTTGAGCACATAGATTTCCCTCTGAACATGTGGTAGGCCAGACTGGGTTTCTAGTGCCTCAGTTTACTAGCATATTACATCATATTAGAACAGGTTTGTGAGTCCTCATTTCAGTTAGCACAATGTCAGTCATAACCGGGTAATCAGTATAGATGGAAGAGATACACACCTAGCATGAGACAGCCAGTTGAGAATAAATTCTATGGAAACTACAGGGTTATTTGCAATCAGTTCTCATCTTGATAGTAAACTCAACTTCTTCCTGTTGATACTGATTTCAAAAGTCTGATAATTAACATGGCTTCCTTTTTTTCCTGTAACCTACTTTTCTAGTGAAAACATTTCCAAAGAGAAGCTAGAGGCTGTGACAAAGAGTTCTTAGGGAATTGGCCACTGGATTAAAATTCACCTTTATGTAAATAAGCCATATCCTAGGAGAACTATATTTTGTATCTAAGTATATTATTTTTTTTTACCAGTACTTTATAGAAGGTCTAGTTTATTTAGATGGCAAGGACCTTTTGAGTGATTTAGCTGAAGCTACTTATATATGTGACAGGTATGCTGCTGTGAGACAGAAGAGAAACTGTCAACCAAATGTATAGTCAGGATGGAAGAGTACCTATATTCTCTTTTGTTCACTATGATGGGCTTAAGGGGGCAAAATCCTTCATGTCCAATCTCTGATTCCTCTGTACGTCTGACACCTATGCCATTTGACTGAATAGAAACAGAAACCCTGCTTTTTCTGGCAACATTTTTTGCACGATAGGCACAGTGCTCTTTTGAGAACAAGACAAATGACTGTGTGGACATCTGCTGTTAGGAAAATGGCTTTCAATCAAAGTCAAGATGTGTCAATTTTGGGAACATTTCATGAACCTATTTGAACTCAGGGTTGTGAACAAATACTACTGGAATGTTATACAAATACTATGTGTTTACACAATATTAAAACTGACCCAACCAGCACTTTCAGTCTGGCAGCCAGGTTTGCTCCTAATCCATGTCACCACAGCTATAGTCCCACTGTAGGAACTGTGGCCTCCACTGTTCCTAGAAGCCACATAAATCTGAATCTGGCCTTTGCTTAGACTGTCCCTAGTGTAAGGGAGATAAATCTACCCTGAAAATGCCTATATGTCTGGAATCGGATATGAAAGCGTATCTAAGCTTTGTTTGCTGTGTAGCTCAAAGCACTTATACAAGTCATATGCCATTTGGCTTGTAAGATTCAGGTGGGGGTTGTTTTATTGTTTGCTTGGGTTTTTAAAAAAAATATTTGGTAATACAAAGGGAAGTAGTGATACAAACATTATGAAATAAAAAAAACAAATGCCATTAAAAGTTTCAGTAAATTCATATCCAAAAAATCAAAGTTGAGAAATAGCCATAATGCATTTATATAATAACATCCACAATACTTCCCACTGTGTTTATTGAGTTGGCTCCTTTTTATAATTATTTGGCAGTTTCTAGCAGGGACCCATGAGAAGGAGGAACAAAGCTCCCCTATGGTCATCATTTTTCAGGTTAGTAAAGTCCCAGCATTCCTTGGTATCACTGCCAGCATTTTTATTAAGTCAACCTGTTACTTTCACCATTAAAACACATCTTAGTAGATGTGGGTAATAGAGACTGACTTGGCAGGGATGACTAAATGGATGGACAAAATTCAAAGGAAGCTTGAATACACTACACAGACAGCATTTACACATACATGCTTCAGAAGTCTGACTGAAATCCTATATCCAGGTGAATAATAAATAAAAGCATTTGTTCTTTTAGTGGTTGCTAGTGGCTCTGTTTTATTATTTTCATGCTGGATGGCTAAAAAGTAGAAAGCGTGGCAGCAGGACATCATTATGGTAAGTGAACATCTGAAAACTTACAGCTTTAACTAGGTATCCATAAGTTTCTTCCTTGCCCTATTAAAGGTTCACCCTTTGGTATCTACTAAAATTTGGATGAAAGTTTCATGTGAACAGGCTGTCTCTCAGGATTTCTGTACAGTATTTTTTTCCCTCACACTGAATAGGCATAGAGAACAGTAAAGTATAATAAAAACAAGAGGGAGAGTAGAAATAGCTATATAAAAGCTGTGTAAGCTGAGTAATTGAAATTAACTAATAATAAAAATAATAAACAGCATCAAAGTGCCCTCCTTCTGTCCTTTGTCCTCCACAAATCCTTGGAACTCATTTTGTCTTAATTCCTTGTTTCACTCTTCTTTTGCTTTCCAGTGCCCAGTAATGTATGTTTCCTTTGACCTTTATTTGTAAAGCTAGGCCAATATTTTTAATCAGGTGTTTACAGTCAGGTGCCTAAATCTATATTAAGTATCTAAATAAGGCTTGCATTTTAAATGAGCCAAGCATTAAGTCGATAGCTGTTGTGGTCTCTCACTACTACTGAAAAATAGCCCAGTTCTTTAGGTGCTCAGTACTCTATCCACAAGCTGGAAAATGTTCACAACAATTTTGGTATAATTCTTACCTTCACTGTGCAGTATACTCTTTATGTGAAATAAAATTCTGCTATCATACTGTACCTTTGGCATAAGAAGACTGGAGCATTCATGGCTGACCGAAATGTTAGAAGATAACTATACATTTCAGAGACATTTGCTCATTTTGTGGTTACTCTTGCTGTCACAAAACTGCTTGAAATCTTACAATTCTGTTGTGTTCATTGTATGATAAAAAACTGGCTATACAAAAAGAAGAAAAACATTATATTATTTTCCTTTGTGTTAGGGAAATAGCATATTAGTGGATACATGCTCTGCTGCTGCTGAAAATGTTTGTTCATCTCTCGGATACGATCCTCGTACTACCTGTCTCCCAGCTGTCAGTTCATGATTCAGGCAGGAGCTTGCACGGATATGTGCGTTGGCTGGAGGGGATGTCTGGAGGAGCTGGGAAGTAACCAGATGACTGACAGCGAGTCAGGCTAGACACGGCATGGAGGGGGTAGGTACAGAAAAAGGGCTAATCCTATAGAGGGAGTTGAAGGCTTTTTTGAGGTAGGATGAGGGAGGTGGAAAGCATCTGAGGGATTTGCTTTAGAGAGAATTTAAGGTTACTTCTGCACCTCTGCAACTCAAGGAGCCTGAGAGCTAGTCAGCACAGCAGACTTTATCAGTTACGCCAGCACAGTGAAGCTGATACAATTATGCTAGTGTAACAACCCATGTGAACACTCATTCCAGAATTAATGCTTCTCTTTTTTCCATTTTAGCTTAAAAATTGTGTAAAGCTGAACTGGGTTTTGGTTGGTTTGTTTGTTTGTTTGTTTTTAAAAAAAGGCATTTGTGCCAGTAGAATAAATGACACAGGAATTTATTTTTATGTAACTAAAGCTGTTTAATTCAGCCCTTGCAGTGTCCTGGTGTATTTCCAGCATGTGCACAGCTTTGGGTGTACTGTGTTCCTTGCAATAATGTTAATATGATCTAGAAATGGAGACCTGCTGGAGATAAAACCAATTGCAGATGAGCTTAGCTAAAAGCTAGAGCTGCAGTCTCTGAGTTTATACCAAAAGACAGCTTGAAAGGCTAATATATCATGCAAATGGTGGACCAGAATCATTTAGGCATAGATGGTCTGTGGGCTGTACAGGAATGAATCTTTCTGTATTCAGCTGTGCATTTGTGTGTGCGCTCCCCCTCCACTTGCTCCTCTCCCTGTTTCCCTCAGACAGGCAAACAGACCAGCTTCTTCCTTTGTGTTGCCAGTCAGATCCTCCCTCTGCAGTCTTACACAGGAAGAAGATTTATAATAGCTGCATGCAATGCCAGTGTCTCAAAGAGACAGTATCACGCCATGTGGAGGATTTTCATATGGGGTTTAACTTTGCTCCACTGAATTGCAAAGGTACATTTTAAAAAATCTTAATTATTTTGAACACTAAATTCCTGTAACTTTTATCTCCTGCTAAATTCTGACCTCCAAATACTAGCATCTTTAAATCACAATCTGTTGTCACAGTACAGTAATGGCTGTGATGTCTTAATTGAAAACATGGGGAAGTAAGGAATTCGAAAGTATAATTAGGGCACATTTCAATGTGAAGCTGTGAGTGCTGTTCTGTAAGATGGGCATCTGATATTTCTGACATACTCTATCAGAAATATAAAATTCAAACTAGAAAAAGAAAATACAGCACACATGCAATGCAACTGTACCATATGTTAAGAAATGTGCACCTCATAAACAGCGGGCTAATTAGCTAGAGAAAACAGAGATGACTGAATGATGACGCTAGAAACAAAAAGGATAATGAAATATTGAGACAGACATGTGTAAGTGATCCACCTGGCAGCAACTTGCCAGGTTTATCAAATTAAATTAAATCAAAGGAAAAATTATAGGTGGGAAATAATGAACTTAACAGCACTACTTCCCTTTGTTTTAAGCTCTCTGTTGCCTGTCTCTTAGCTCCCTGTGTAGTGGCATGTATTATAATTAACAATGGGTGAAACATCAGAGTCAGAGAAGCCCAAAAGCTTAGAAACTTTCCATAGGTGTGTGGAAAATCTCTATCAAAATTTGACAAAAGACAGTTTCTTGGGATATCTCTCTTTCCATTCAGCAGCAGGAATACAAAAATAAAATAGAGTTCCTTTTTGGCATTTCACCTCTTGGCTTCCCTGTTTTCCAAAAATGAATGCACAAACTTGAATTATTTGATTTCAAGAACACCCTAAGAGGGCTAACCCATGTCAGTGTCTGGGTTTGATATTAGTAACAGTTTCCCTCTGCAGAGGAACCTACAATCTGAAAATACAGAGCCTTGATAAAAAATTGGGAATAGAGGCAGTTGCATTAAGAAGTAAGACATTACACAGCAGGCCAGGGCAAGGAATAGCCTGTATCTAACTCTTCTGACTCAGGTACAAGTGCTAGGTGACAATCAGTTGTGTTTTCTTCTTCTAATCTGTTTTTCCTCATCCCATAGAAAGCATATGTAAACACGTTGCTCAGGATTTGCCTTAGAACTTCTCTTCCCATGAGTCAATGAACTCCAGAAGAGTCTTCACTGTTTTCACTCCCTGTTGGTTTTCAGCAGGAGGATTTCTAAGACATGTTTACTCTTTATGTAGAGAAACATAACCAAGAACACCTACTTCCATTATTTGCTCAAGCCTGAAATACTTCCTTTGGTTTTCCTCACATTTGAGTATGTCCACCCAGAACCACTCTTGTTGCATAGTTCTTGAGCTCTACTCATATCCAGTTATTCTCAGTACAATGCTTGCTTTTGCTCCTCCTGATTACCAGAGCCTTCATCCTCCAGCTTCTTCAGCTGATCCGTTGGTAGTTTTGGTTGATGGAGCCTGCAAATGGGCTGACATAAAAGATTCCTGTCCCAGTGGCCTGTTAAGTTGATATGCTAACTGACAGCTATTTAATCTGTAACACTAACTACATCAGTTCTAATGTGCTAGGAATACTATGTTTACCCAGATTGAAGGAACATTAGCAAAAGTCCCAAGGCATCAGGGAACTCAGTCTGCTCCCTTGCTACTATACAATTGTCTGTTGTTGTTTAAAGAAGCTTAGAGCTGATCAACAGAAAGGCTTCCACAGGATGAGCTTAAAACCTAGCAGCCTACAGAAATTGTTCATAGCTCTGTCATCTACTTTTAGTGTAGGACATGGCTTTCTGCACTGCTAATGAAATTTCTAGTACCCGAACTATTCTCATGAAGTCCTTTCTGCAAAGTACTCTTATCCAACAGATAAATCTCTACATACCGTTTACATGAGAAACGAAACCTCAGGGTTTCTTAAGTCAATATGTATGTCATCATAGTTAGATGTCATTTTTTTATCTAGAAAACAGTATCTGTAGAGTTATTTTCCCTTATCTCTGGTCCATTGAAGTTTACGCTGCTTACAAATGTCACTACTTTTGAGATCTTTCAGGGACAAGATTCAGGCAGTGTCTCATTGAAATCTGTGCAGAAAAGGTGACTGTACACAACAGCTTACTTGAGAAGGACCAAACACAGCAAGCAATGAGATGAGGCACTGACTATACAAAAGGCTTCAGAGTGCACGTAGCTGTACAAATACAGAGACGCTATCTCCATGCATGCATTTGCACTAAGCCTATATAGCTATAATGATAAGTAAACAGAGCTTGAATTCCAGCACTGGACCACTGGTTTTCCACACTGCTTGACTGCTAGCAGACTTATTCTGCACGGTTTGGCTGGTGCTAACTAGCACCCTGCAAGACAATGCCCGGGCACAGGGATGGAGTTTGCCTGGAATAATTTCCAATACCCAGCATCAGTACCCAGCCCTGGTTGTTTCTCCAAAACCGTCTCTGAAGGTTTTGCACCCTGACATACTCCTCCATACCCGCATGTCACACACCAGAGCGTGCTGCACCTTCTCTCTATTTCATACTCGAAAAGCCCCCATGCTAAAAAGCTGCAATATGACCCTTATGTTATTTCAGACACTTTGTCCCCTTGAGGGGATACTCAAGGCCAAGTGTTATGTAGTGTGCCTGCAGCCACTCTGTGCATTTTAACCTCAGGGCCAGAAAATAGCCCTTAGCCCTATTTTGTTTAGTGACATATATAGCCAACGAGACCTTCTGAGTTAAAGTTAGGGAACACCGAATAAGTGCAGTCCTGAGCCGTGAGAAAGAAGGAAAACGAAGACAAATGACATATGTCTCATGAATTTGTCAGCAAGGTTAAAAAAATGGTACAGACCATGAGAGAGACGAATGTTTGCTTCCCTTTTTGCCTTAGAGAACCAAGATATCTCAGTAGGATCAACTGAGTTTTTCTACGGACTTGTCATACCACAACGAAATGCTTAATCTCCAGAGAAATCACAAACAGGCAGCTAATGCTCAGTTGACTAGGTGAATATTCATGTTGAACAGAAGGGTAGTCACAGAGCCAGAACAAAGACCTTCCTCTGCAGTTTATGTTGTTGAATGAAACTATACAGGTTCTCTCTTTCTGTGTCAGCGATAAAGCTTTTTTTTCAAAAAAGGGAAAGGAAACAAAAATAAAAAAATAAAACACCCAGAACCTTAAAACTCATCCCACAGGAAACTGGAATTCAGGTGTTATATTTAAATAGCTATAAGCACATCAGTGATGCCAACAGCCCACATTATATGAGATATGGAAATTCTTAGCCAGGTTTAGTCTCAACCAGAGGATGTGAGCAACAGGAGCACTGGGAATGCATATAGTTCTTGAAATTCTGCATAAGAATAAAATCTCTACTGGTTCAGGCTACATGTGACAAGCAGTGCTACAGTGGTTGCAAATATTGGTTGTAAAAGTAATGAAGTTGCCCAATGGGAAGCTAGCAGCCCATCAAGCTAAACTATCAAGATTAGAAGCCCAGCAAGGATTTAGTTAATTCCATTCAGCAAACATTGTGTTGGTAATGACTGATGTAGACACAGTGTTAAAAATGTGTTAGATGATGTCCAAAAGACAAAATATGTCATAGGTATGAATATGTTCTTGAGGACATATAGTATTAAATAGCATTGTAGAAAACGCTATAGTAACATATCAATTTTGAATATAATCCAGATTGTTCATAAATAAAGCTGTAATCAGTGTTCATGGAACTGCTAAAAGTAGCATGATGAGTTCTTCATGTAGTTAAGACAAGTATGACATTTGTACTGTAATGCCATCAACTCTGTAACCCACAGCTGCAGAGGTTAAAACATCCTTCTTATAGGAACAACCACAGATAACAGTCAGACTCCATCATCAAGTCTAGGAAATTTAAACTTCCATTCTTACAATCTAGATGGTTCCAGTGTGTTAAAAATAGTTGGAAACATCAGGACACTGTAGACTTTTAGAAAAAATTAACACCAGTGAAACACTGTTTTACGTGAAAAAGAGTATATTTCCACTTGTTTCAGAAATAAAAGGATTTTTTTTTAATAGAGTCATAGGATAAATCAGGGACCTCAGGAAGTTTTTAGTGTAAACTCCTGCTCAAAGCAGAGTTGCACAGAACTTTACATGACCTGGTCTTGAAAACCTGAGGATAGAGACTGTATAGCCTCTCTGGGCAACCTACTTCAGTTCTTGGCTGTCTTCATGATAAAAAAGTTTTGCCTTATAACCAGTTGGAAACATTCTTTTTCTGATTCGTGTCCATTGTTTCTTGTTCTCCTGACATGCATCACTGGAAAACCTGCCTCTGTCTTTTCATAACTTCCTTGCAGATATTGGAAAGCTGCTGTTAGTTCCCCCAAGCTGTCTCTTCTTCAGACTGGACAATTCTGTTTCATTCCATCCCTCCTTACAGGGCTTTCAACCCCTGAACCTCTTGGCCCATTCATCCCATAGGACCCTCCAAATGACAGCCTGTCCCTCAAGCCCATCAACTGCATCCCCCATATGGGTTTCAGCTGCAAACTTGATGAGAGTACTCTCCATTACCTCCTTTCTCTGCTTCATGTTCCCAGAAATACATTCCTACAGGACTTGCTCCATGTTTTCCCCAGGGACTGAAGTAAGGCTGAGCAGCCTGTAATTCCCTGGGTTGTCCTTCTGGAACTTTTTAAAGTTTTGATGCAGCTTGTCTGGTCCATGAGCTTTTATGAGTTGAGTTCTCATAAGTAATCCCTGACTTGATCCTTATCTACTGCTGGTAGTTCCTCTCTTCTCTCTCATTAAGTGCAAAGGCCTGAAAGAACAAGGCATTGAGCACTTCAGCCTTATCAGTGTCCGCTGTTGCTGACTCACACTTACCATTGAGCAACCATTCCATATTTTCCCTTTTCAGCCTTTTATTAGTAATGTACAGGCTTTTCTTGTTGCCTTTTTGTCCCTGGCAAGTCTCAACTGCAGCTGAATTTTGGTTTCTCTAACACCATCGCTACGTATTAATGCAGTGTTTCAAATTTCCATCTTTGTAACCTGTCCTTGCTTCCATCTCCCTTATGCTGCCTTTTACAGTGGAGCTCTGTCTTGAGCTGGCCTACTGGTAAGTGTACTTGACTTTCTGAGCATCAGGGTGACCATTCAAGTGCTTGAAGGATGACATCCTTACAGACCTGATAGATTCCCTGAACTCATTTGCTTGCCAGAGCTGCCTCCATGGAATCCCACTTTTCAACTCCCCAGGTAAGCTGAAGTCTGTCCTCCTAAAGTACAGGCTCCGTACTATGCTACTTGGTGTCCTCCGTCTCCTCAAGAATCTTAAACTCCACTATTTTGTGGTCACTATAGCCAAGGTTTCCATTGCTTATCACATTCCCAACCAGTTATTGCTAGCTAGTGAATGACAGGTTCACCTGTGTGTCACCCTGGTTGGCCCCTCCGAGCACCTCAAGAATTTATCCCTGATACCATCCAGAAGCCTCCTGGATAGCTTGCCCTTCCAACAAATGTTACAGTTCCTACAAGAACCAGCATCATAGGATCCAAAGACTTCCTTGAGTTTTTCAAGAAGACTTTGCCCACTTCCTCACACTTATCAGGTGGTCAGTAACAAACTTTCTCCATGATGTCACCCTCACTGCCTTCTCTGAGACTTACAAGCTCTCACCCAGCTCCATACTTTTGAGCTGCTCCTTCACATGGAATTGTTCATGAGAAAGAAAATGTTTTAAAAAATTCTCAAGTGATCTTTTAAAGTACATTTGCTAGTAAAATTCTGTTAAGATAATGTCTGTAGCCACAAAAGAATTAAACTTAAAGTAAGATCCTACTACCTTCAGATTGAAGTATTTATATGACAACTGGCATGCTGTTTAAGTATTTTGTAATAAATTATTGGAGGCTACAGGAACAGGCCCTGCACAAAACATCTAGACTACCAAGCCCACTTGGTCTTGTAAGACCAAGCAATAAGATCCTTTCAAGACTGTCCAAAACCAGGTTAGTCAGTACTTTTACTGAGGGAAAAAAAAAAAAAAGTAGAAAACTTTATATCCAAGGGAAAAACAGTGCCCTAAACACATTGCCCACAGCATTGTTGGCAAGCAGTAAAACATGATAAAGGACAAAAACCAGTGTTCTCTAAAACAAACCAAATAGGTGGTATAGTGACTTCATTGTCAAACACTTTAAAAGTGAGAAGCAATTTCTACTTTATTAAAAAAATGAATACATAAGAGATACTGAAATGTGCAAGCTTAGTATACCAGCTTGCAAGAAGGTCATACAACCAGTAAGAATGGGATTACAAGCCTAAACTTTAGACTAACTATCATAAGCTCCTGATTTAGCCAGAGGAGACTCAGATATTTAACAGATTTGCAGTAAAATTAAATGAGAAAGTAGTGTAAGGTAGGATGTAAAATAGGAAAAAGAGTATGTACTCTTGTTTCCTTTTCATTTAGGTTCTGTGGGTAGATTAGTGTAGTTTATGCATAGCTATATATTTAGCTACGGTGACAAATATTACCTAACAGACGAGTATTTCACAGTTAACACAGCCTCTTTTCCAAATGGTAGGGATTATAAATAAAGAAGCATTGTCTAAAGAATTCAAATACACTCATACTGCAGGAAGAAGGGAACTACAAAGAAATGTTCATGATCCCAGATTTTCCAAGGACAGACTGGCTATCTAATCAACGGAACAACTATTCAGTAAGGGTAACCATTTAACTGAGACTCTTGTTTTCTAGACCACACTGTTGCTCTGTTATATAAATTCTCTGCCTTTACAGCTGGTCAGTTATGTTGTCTCTCTTGAAGCCAAAAGGTTCTCAGTACATAATTAAAGGTGAAGTATGATAATAGACTTCAAACACATGAAAAGCTGACACAAAGAGGAAAGAAGCAATTTGTTCTCTGTATTATGAATAGATTAGGCTGAGAAGTAATGGATATAAATTACATCAAAGTTAGGTATTAGGAAACAAATTCCTAAGGATAGGGACACCCTGGAAGATAATGGCATGGGAGACTATAAGACTCCCACATTGGAGGTTTTTTAGAACAAACATCATTCGGAATGATATAAGCACAGTTGAGTTTGCATTAGAGCTGGGAGATGGAAGAAATGGCCTCTTGAGGTCACTTCCAGGCCTGTGATTCTATTATTCAAAGTCTGATTCAAAGAGCAACAGTCTTTAATGTGTTTCAAATAGAACTACATCTCATTCAGATGTTTGTGAAATATTAAAATCAAACACGAGACATTAAAACCTGAAAACTGAAATAAGTGCACTAAATTAATCTCTCAAGTAATTCTTTGAATTCTTATATTTCTCCTCTTGGCTTATTCCTGCCATTGTGCTCAAGAAAACTACAACCTGATGACAAACACATGGATAGCTGGCAGTGACTCAAACTCATCCAGCTGTGTTCATGCTTGACCTGCCTTTTCTTAAGCAGTTTCATTTCATTTTTTACCAGTCATTAAGCTTATTGACTAGCCTTTAAATGCCAGTAAGGGACACACTTAAAGTTAGTAAATCATATAGAAAGTCTGTATACAACTGAAAAGTATTACCTATTCATGGCAACACTGGTTTTTTGTACAAGTTGGCCCAATCTCTGAACAGTGCATGTACTGACATCCAGCATATTGCATCTGAAAGCTGGAATTTGAATAGGCTGTGCCAAGTAATGAAATATTAGGAAACTGGACATTTGCTAAATAAAGGTTCACTACTACTTTCTTCCTGGCCCTGAGTAAGACATAATCCCTTTCCTCCTGTTCCCATTTCTCAGTTAGTAAAATTCTTCATAGTTTTCCTCAAGATTCATTTGTGGCAGTCATGACTAACTTCTCAGCTGAAGTCAGCAGCAGGGAGGCAACCTTCTTCCTCACCATTAGATAACACTGTAATCAATAGGAATTGTCTGTCCTCATAACAATAGGGAGGCTTTTCTACAAAAAAAATGTAACCATCCATACAAAATTGAAAGGAAATGCATAACCTCTTTCCAGGTCAGTTAAGCACAGTGTGTTTTTCACCTTTTACTGGAATATAAAGAAGCCCTCCTCCGTCTATTCTTGCTATCCTGTAGATAACCTCCTGCTGTTCTAATGCAGATTTATTTAATTTTAAAATTTTAAGATGTTTTGCTGAAACAGATTGCTGCCAAAGGAGCAGTAATAAGACAATTCTTTTAAAAGTCTAAATACAAAAGAATTTTCAACTTGTAATCATGAAAAATAATCTCCTTTATTTAAGGCATTATGAAATAAATCCTGTCATATTGAAATCAGATGTTTAGTATGATGCTTCATGCTATAAAACTTCCAGAACTCACATATTATTGATCTTGTTTTTATGAACAGCAGAATAATTCAGACGGACCTCCATTAACAGCAGTGAACTTACATCTCTGTTACAGTCAGTGAATTTATACCGTAAGAAAATCAGGAAATTCACAATAAGGATCAGCACAATTAGTTACACAAAGAATGGTGATAAACATGCTAGCCTGTGAATGTCTAAGTATGAACTTAGCAGTAGGAATGTGAGCACTCCAACTAACTTCAGTTAAACTATTCAGAGACATCAAGATTCAGATTATTGTATTAACTTAAATCTAAATCAGAAAAGTATGTTAAGACAAAGTGAAATATCAGATTCAAAGAAAATATTTTACAGAAACAGATTAGATGAGACCAACTAGATAATCCTGTATTTTCCAGTTCTACTATCTGTTACAGGAAAAATATATTACTGAAATATTGTGGAGAAAACAGCAATTTGCAGAATAAGAAAAACTGGAATCTCCCAAAAGGAGAGAGGAAGAGTATTTTAGAAGGGAGAAAAGATCTGAAATATTTTATAACTAAAGAATCTTCACTGGAAAGTATAAAATACATTTTTCCTAGAAGTCATCCATCATTTAGTGCATAAGGACTTCTGGGTTCTGTTTAGCATTCTGCAAATAAGTCTTTTCAGTTAATCAGCTAGGGTTGGATTCAAAACAAAACCTTTATTTATTTATTTATTTTTTTAAAGTTTGGCTAATAGTCTTGTCTAGAGTAGATTCCCTCTTTCATCAGTAGACATAAATCAACACTTCCAGAGTGTAGTACATCGCTCTTTCTCAAACTCCTTTCTTAGACACCGCTAAAGATCAGTTTGTCCCATCTTAGGTCTTTCCATTGCCTACTGAGGTAGTCTAGAAAATTAGCTTATACAAGATACCTCTACTATTACTAAAGGACAGCTTTATCTAAAAGTCTTTCTGTAGACACAGACTTGTGAGGTTGCACATCTATAGCATGTAATTGATTTCCAGGTAATTAATAAATATGCTAAACCTCTGAGGTAAAAGAAAAGTTGGATTTCCATCACTAACAGTCTTCTGGACTCAAAATTATGACTATTTCATTGCAGAGAGGTTTATTCATTGTCCTGGTACACTTTTGCAAAGGCAATGTGTAAACTAATAGGCATGCTCCAGTAACTGCACATGAAGGAAATTATGGATTTGCATCAGTTCTACAGTACTTCAAAGGACTGAAGATATTAAAAAACAGGAAAATACCATCTCTCCCAAGTAACACCATGGTACTGATGCCTGTGGTATCAAGCCCTTCCTTGCTGAAGAACTTGCCATACCATGTGCATAGCAATATTTTTATTTGCTTTTGGGAACAACTAAAAAGACAAAACAGCATGATTTTAAGTTTCCCTGTATTAAAAATCTGTAAAAATCTGTTCTTTGCTTGAAGTCTGTAAGAAACTACAAACAACTCCATATGTTCCTTTCTTTTGTGCTGCTTTTGTGCTTTTTACTTTGCAGTGTACAAAGTCATCATTGGAATCCAGTGACAGACCTTGATGAACTGTGTTTAATCTTTTTCTAGAGAAAAATTAAACTAAGAAAGTCTTCTGAAACAACATAATAAAATGTTATCATTCCATTACTCTCATTTTATTAAATATGCTCATCTTATTTGCAAAGTTAATCTATCCAGTTTGGCATCTTTGTGATGAGACAGAATGCATAAGGAAAAATTGGTTTTGAAATGTATGTTTACATATTCTATCTGCAGTGGTAATCTTACTGACAGACGTTTGTCACTGATCATTCTGTTGTGGTACAGTATAATTTGTACTCCTTTTCTCATTGTGACTGGAAGTTAAATGGAAAAATAGATAACTGTAGAAAAGCTTGTAACTTTTTTTTTTACTAACATTCATCTCTAAGTGAGCTCCAAATGCAGGAATTCTGCCCAATACCTGTGAAGCCCTTTGTGACTGTACTTTTTGTTTCCTAGCATAGGAACAGAAATATTCAATGAATTCAAAAGGTGGCAAATTCATACTGATAAAACAAAATACTCTCTCACTCCGTTTGTAACAGTGCTTTAATTTCCATCAGTGTCACAGAATGCTGTTAAAGGTTATTGTTGAGCAACTTTTAGAGGGTAGTTAGATGTTTATATGCCTAGTAGAAAAAAATAATATAATATCAGAATATTTACTAACAACAGGATTTTTGGAATGGAGATCAAAATTCACATTTCAGGCCTTAAGTAAACCACAGACATAAGGAATATGCATGAGCCACTTATTGAAACATTTTTCCCATTATTTGCTTCCAATATCTTCCCGTGGGAAGCTTGTTAGCCCTCAGACTCTGAATGGTGGACTTAGATAACCTGATCTAGCAAGATGATTCCTATGTTCTGATTTAAAAGTCAGAGAGGGTGCCATTGGTGGTCTCTGCCATTATCTACCCTGTGCACACTACTTTCTTCCCTAGGAAGATGACGGATATGCTGGGATGAGGGGAGAGCATTAAAAGCCTGGAGTTAAAGTGGTCTTTTATACTCTATGGGATGGGATGCAAAGGAGAAAAACAATTCAAGGGATACCTTACAATGGACCCAATAGTCATATCCTTTTTTCACTCACAATAGATAAGAAAACCGCTTGGTATCGGGGGGGGGGGGGGGGGGGGGGGGGGGTTGACCTTGGCTAGCTGCCAGGTGTCCATCAAGCCACTCTGTTAATCCTCCTCCTCAATTGGACAGTGGAGAAGAAAATATGACAGAAGTCTCATGAGTTGAGATAAGGACAGGGAGATCACCGTAATGGGCAAAACAGACTCAACTTGGGGAAATTAATTTCATTTATTGCCAACTAATGATAGAGTATGTTAATAAGAAATAAGAGTAAATTTTAAAACACCTTCTCCTGACCTCCTGACCCATCCCTTCTTCCAGGGCTCAGCTTCGCTCTTAATTTCTCTACCTCCTCCCCCTAAGTGGTACAGAAGGATGGGGAATGGGGGTTGTGGTCAGTTCATTATGTGTTGTCTCTGCTGCTCCCTCCTCCTCATTCTCTCTCCCTCCTCCAGCATGGGATTCCACCCACAGGGATCAGTCCTTCATTAACTTCTCCAACATAAGTCCTTCCCATGGGCTACAGTTCTTCACAAACTGTTCCAGTGTGGATCCTTTCCACGGGTTGCAGTCCTTCAGAATGGACTGCTCCAGCGTGAGTCTCCCATGAAGTCACTGCTCCTGTGGGGCTCCTCTCCACGGGGCCACAGGTTCTGCCAGGAGCCTTCACTAGAGCGGGCTCTCCACTGCGTCAGAGCCTCCTTCAGATGCATCCACGTGGGGTCCTCCCTGGGCTGCAGGTGGAGATCTGCTCCACTGTTAACCTCCATGGGTGCAGGGCACAGCTGCCTCACCATGGGCTGCACCACGGGCTGCAGGGGAATCTCTGCTCTGATGCCTGGAGCACCTTCTCCCCCTCCTTCTTCACTGACCGTGGTGTCTGCAGAATTGTTTCTCTCACATATTCTCACTCCTCTTTTCTGGCTGCAGTTCCACAGGGTTTTTTCCCCCTTCTTAAATATATTATCACAGAGATGCTACCGCCACCGCTGATGGGCTCGGCCTTGGCCAGTGGCAGGTCCATCTTGGTCTTTGAGCTGGCTGGCACTGCCCCTGTGGGACACAGGAGGAGCTTCTGTCAGCTTCTCACAGAAGCCACACCTGTAGCCCCCGCTACCAAAAGCTTGCCGTGTAAAGGCAATACAGTATTGTAGGTGCCCAAGATCTTTCCATGTCCTCATCCTTTCCTATTAAAACCATGTTGTTTGAACTGCCATATAGCCTACATAACTGACACCACCTCAACTATTACAACTTGCCTGTTGCACAAAGATTTCAAAAGCTTCATTTGATACATTTTCATCCTGATATGCTGGAAACAACTTTCCAACATACTTTTTCTCCATCTATGTGATATTAAGTCAGGAATAACATAACTCCATGTATTTAAGAAATATTTGAGCTTACGCATAATTTTTCCACTGGAAATGTAGGCCCAAACTGTTAGTCTTACTGGCATAAATATTTTTATTAGTTGTATAAAATCTGAGCTTAAAAAGTGTGAGCTTAAAAAGTGTGCAAAGAAATGCACATCTCTAAAATGAAAAAGTGGTATAAATGATACTTTTGTCCATTTGTGTGTAAGATAGGAATAGAGTAACAACATAATTTTTTTCAATTGTTGAGTTTAATGGTCAGATTGCTATAGATTATCCCTAATCATATATTTATCTATCAAAATTAGCAAATAAGTTTAGCAATTAGATAGATAGCTAAAGATATCAGTGCATGCCTCTAGCTTCATAAGGGATTATGAATAAAGACAAGACAAAATCTCTGAATTTGCTTAAATTGCAGTAAAAAGGAACCTACAAGAAAGGAATACCAAAATCCCTGATTCCCCAATGACAGAGAGGCCAAATGAACAACAGAAGTGCTGATTGGTAGGGTAATCACTTGAATAATTATGATACTAGTTGCCAAGATCTTGTGTATATTTTGTTAAATAAACTTCTGCCTCAGCAGATGAACTCTCCCCTGGTCTCTCATGAAACTGGAGGGATCACACCAAAATTTCTCATTAGATGAAATAGAAAGAAAAAGAGAACTTCAAGTGTATTTATGGAAATTATCAGGAGCCACAGTAATGATATAAAAGAAGGCAGAGTATTACCTTCCTGCTGCCCTTAATTTCTCCCTCAAGCAGATCTTCTGGTTGCCTATTTGATTTCTGTTTTTTGAATATTTCTTGTACTCTATTGAAAGTCACATTGCCAATTCTTATTTTCTGAATCTTCCATTTCAAAAAGAGCTATAATCTCTCATGCCTGAATGAGTTTACCCATGGTTTGAAAACCACTCTAGCTTATCTTGTCTTGACTAGTTGCACAATTCCCAGAATAAGTTTTAACACGTGATCTGAATCATGCATTTCTCTGTGACTTTTCTTGAGGGAATTGCTTTAATATGGAGTGCCTAGAGCTGTGATTGCAGTTATAGAGCTCATGTTCCTTAAAAGGATTCTTATGAAAGCATCAAAGTACTACTTTCCTTGCTAAAACTACTAGGCCTTAATGGACCTGATAAGCCTCACCTAGGGTCTTCAAGCCAAAGACATATCAGTTGAAATCACAGGTATAAAGGGAGATTCTATATTTATTTTAAATATATTTTATAGATGCAGCCTAACTTAAGTCAACAGAGAATTCCAAGTTCTGTATGAGTGAGATGTGTTCATACACTTTGAAAAGCAATAAATTGATTTTTCATGTATATATAATTTAATATATATATCTCTTTTATATATAATATAGAATATATTCAATTAGATATAAAAATGAAAGTATATGTATATGTTTAATACATATAGTCTTTGCTTTTCCCTTAGTTGAATGTAGATTTCTCCAATGGAATAGAAGAGCTTTCACTCCAGATGGAATAATCAGGTAAGCCTGAGAATGTTCTAAATGATAATTTTATATATATATATCTGTATGTGTGTATGTGTATAATTTGAGTATATATATTATTAACTATTATATGTATTAAATATAGAATGTTTAATATATATCTATTTCATATTTTTTAAAATGTATTATATAATATAATCAGGGTAAGAGTTTGGTGGGACAACTGGGAAGCTAATCTGTAGGCATGGGACTGTAATGCCATCTGCAGCATTTCTGTAAGTATTCTCCAAATAATGATAAATACTAGTTGTGTAAGCATGAAATTCCTTCAGAATGCAATCAACAGGCAGTACATACTTGGTTAGACAATAAGAGCCTAGTGACAATAAGACCTTCCACCTGGCTACTTGAGCTATAATCCGGCTTTACCAGTTCTCCCAAACTCTCTTCATTTTTCTCTTTGATTTTCATAAGCTTACACAATGCAGATGTTCTCTTTTTCTCTCTCTGTATCTTTTTCTTTGCAAAATTGTCTCAAATTCCTTTTATTCCTTTAATTTCTCTTTTAAAATTAACTGTTTTCCTTTGGTATCAATGCAAAAAGTTATCTAAACTTGATCTTCAGTTGCTTCAGTTGCATGCTTCATCACTGGTCTTTCTTGCTTTTCCTTTATCAAGTTCATCCAAAATGCCAGGCTAGTAATCATCTACATTATGGACAACCTCTATTATAATCTATTCATTAACCTCTCATTATCTTCATTATCCTTATTCCTGACTTCCAAACTCTGCATAGCTTCACATTGGCAATTTCATCTGCAGTTTCTCAACTCTGTCCTTGTCTCCTCTAAGTCATATGCCCTTCAGTTTGTTCTTTCATTTCTGTTTTTAGGCCTCAAATTTTGGACAGTCTTTGGATGTCTGAGTCAAGGGTGAACATACAAGCCAAGAGTGAAAATGCCTGCAATCAAAGAAACTTCTCTACCATGAGCAGCCATGGAAACCTTTCAAAATCTTAGAATGAATTTTCAAAGATGGTCTTCACACTCCCTTTTTTCTTTCCTGCCCAGTTAAAATACTTATCATTTTTGTTCCTAAAGTTCTCAAGGTGTTATAAAAGGTGAGCAGGTGTTGTTAGCCTAATTTTTACAGTGCTAAGGTAGGGTAAAACTAACATAAAGTGATGGTAAGGTAAAGCAAGATCCCATATCTTGCTAAAGGTCAAATGACAAATTAATAGCAGAAATCAGATTAGAATGGGTAGAAAATCTCAGATTAGTATTTCATATCAGCTGCTCATGTCAAACTAAATACGTTCTTTTCTACTCTAACATTGCAAGTTATGAAAGTATTGCTCATTCTCCATTGAGATACAGTGATATTATACTCAGAGAAGCAAGGAATATTCTTGTGTTCAAGGATAAAAATATTTTCCTTTCAAGATGCTCCCATGGAACACAATCAGGAACAGAACTCACTGTTAAGCTCTGTAATAGAAAAGAGAGTACTTTCTTACAGTCAAAAGGACTTTTTTGCCTTCACTGCAACTGCAGCTGAGACAGGTGAACCAATAACTGGCCTTCAGATATATTAAATTACATTTCATTGATGGCAAGATCCAGTTTCCAGCTAATACTCCATTTAGTAGATGGCTTAAAGTGCACCTTAATCTGCATCGTGCCCCAAGTTTGACATTATTTGTGTAGGGCATCACAGGTTGATAGTATTTTTTTTCTGCTGACAGGCACAGTTCTCTTCTCCATTAAAGCTTATGGATATTTATAACTCAAAGTGTTCTTGTAGTAGCTGGTAATATAGAACACTTCGCTGCAGTCTACTATTTGACAGCTTCTACTTACTGAGATCTCACTGATGAGAACATCCGTGGCTCTTAAAGTTACTAGAGAATTGTGCCAAGGTGATCCTGATCCCTTAACTGAAAGAAGCAAAGACACAAAAAGCTAGTTTCTTTCTTACCCAAATTCTTGTGTCAGATTCTTACTAGCATTAATAACCAACTTAGATAAATAGCAAATCAGCTCTGACTTCTACATCACTTTTTCCTGTTTCTTTGAAATAAATGTAGACTTCCACCATCTCAGCCGGCAACACTGCCTGCATAGATACAAATCAAAGTACATTTTCTTCATGCTTAAGAACATGGAAACAATAAAAACCCAGTGCATTAAGAAGTAGGAAGTTAGAATCAGAACAAAGGAACCATTGGAATGACATTTGGATTATTTGATCCAATGTCCTACTCAAAGCAGGAGTATTGCCAACACTAAATCAGATTGGGTTTATCATGTCCTGAAAACCTCCATAAGTGGAGAGTCCACAACTCTTCTGTGTAATCTTAGTGCTGAACTACCATTTTCCAGCATTCCAGCACTGAAGAATATATTCATAATGCCCTAGTTTGAACTTCCCAAGCTGCTGCTTGTGGCTGTTGCCTGTCAGCAAGTCCAGGTACTTCAGCTTCTCCTCACAAACTATATGCTGTAGGCTGCTGATCATCCTGATTGCCAGATCCTCTCCAGTTTCTCCACATCACCCTGGAATAGGGGAACCAAAAGCTGGATACAGTAGTTCAGGTGTGGCCTCACACAGTGAAAGTGAATAAGTTCCTTTGATCTATTAGTGAAAATTCTTCTAACTTAACCCAGTATGCAGTTTGCCTCATATGTGATGAGATCACACTGGGGCCTCAGATTCACCTGTGTATCTGCTATACCCACATGGCCACACAGTCAGCTCACAACTCTATTGAGTTATTCTGCTCCAGAAACAGAACTTTGAACTGGTAAGCTGCATAAGCTTTCTTTTGACCCAGTCCTCCAGTATCTTAAGATCTCTCTAAATTGAAGCTCTAATATTTATTGTGTCAACCACTTGGATTTAATATCTTCCACAGATTTAGTGAGAATTCTTGTCTCATTGGTGAGGTTGTTGGCAAAGATACCAAACAATGGTGGAGCCATTATGACCCCATTGGTTCTTGTGCTCATTACGAGCTTCCACTGGACATCACATCACTGATTACTACCCTCTGAGCACAGAAGTCCAGCCAAGAATAAGCCTACCTAGAAGTTCATTCATACAACCCATCCTTCTTCAACTTACAGGTTAGACTGTTCTGAGAGACTGCCAATGCCTCAGTAAAGTTAAGGTATACTACATCCACCACTGTCACTTCATCCATGTCTATAGTCACTTCAGCATTGAAGGCAATTGGAGCTAATAAGTGTGGTAAACCTTTGTTATTTACTTGTCTTTCAATGTTGTCATGGTTTAATGCCAGCAGGCAACTAAGCACCACACAGCTGCTCACTCGCTCTCCACCCCGCCTTGGTGGGATGGGGGAGAGAATTGGAAGGTTAAAAGTGAGAAAACTTGCGGGTTGAGATAGTTTTTTAATAATAATAATAACCAAAACAGTAATAATAATGATGTAGAGAAAAGGAAAAAAATAACAGAGAGATAATAAAACCCAAGAAAGACAAGTGATGCAAATGAAAACAATTACTCACCACCAATGTACTGATGCTCAGATAGTCCCTGAGCAACAGCTTCCCTGCCAAACTCCCCCCTAGTTTTATTGCTAAGCATGACATCATGTGGTATGGAATATCCCTTTGGTCAGTTGGAGTCAGCTGTCCTGGCTGTGTCCCCTCCTATCTTCCTGTGCACCCCCAGCCCACTCACTGGAGAAGCAGGAAAGACCTTGACTCTGCGTAAGCACTGCTCAGCAATAACAAAAGCATTCCTGTGTTATCAACACTGTTTTCAGCACAAATCCAAAGCATAGTCCCATACTACATACTATAAAGAAAATCAACTCTATCCCAGCCAAAACCAATACGAATGTTAGAAAAATCCTCTTAGAATCTGTTTCCAGGGACTGAGGTGGATCTGACTAGCCTGTAACTCCTGGATCGTTCATCCTGCCATTTATAACACTGGGCATAATATTTTCCTTTTTTCAATTGTAAGGGACTTTTCCAGATTGGCTCAATTTTTGGTCACAGATAAGGGGCAGCTTCACAATCACCTCCGCTGTGTGCTTCAGCACTTTCCAATGACTCTCATTCAGGCCCAGGGATTTGAATACATCAGGATCCTTCAAGTAGACCCTAGCCTGTGACAATTCCACTCTTGACTGCTCATCTCCTTCCCAAGCTTGACTGGCATGTGCAACGATCTGGTCTCAGGCTTTTCCTATAGGGACTGAGGTAGGGAGGTGGAGAAGGCATCAAGTACTTCAGCTTTATCCATGTCATCCATCACTGGGCTGCCTCCTTCCTTTCATCAGCAGTCCCACATTTTCACTGAACTTTTTGCTCTGAACCTTTTGCTATGAGCAAACTGACAGAATTTCTTCTTGTTACTCCTCATGTCACTAGGCAGTTTTAACTCCAGCTGGCCTTTGGCCTTCCATTTTTCCTCTAAGTGAGTAATGTTTGTTTCTTTCTTGTGCCCATCTTTGTTTGCAGTTTCTTGTAAGCTCTCTAGTTTAGCTAACATCAATTTGATAATAATTAAAAATCAATCATTTCATGTGTTATTGTATTGTTATTTGCATTGCATTGGTTCTATGAAGGCTGTGTTTGGTCACAGGTTGTGTTTTTGTGCCATGTATAATAAAGTAATAGTGGATTAACATAAACATACAGATATATTTATAAAGACAGAGAGATATGTGAAAACTCACCTGTTAAAGATGACCAAGATAAGCATCTACACCAAGCCTGTGGGCTGCCAGCAAACCTAACTTTTCCAGGTAGCCACAATACTTACATTCCTTCTCATCAGGAAGAAACTTATTTTGAATACTTCGGGTAGTTATATTCAAATCAAAACATACTAATTGTGTCCTGGTGCTGTGACATGCCTAAAACCCCTATCCATATGAGCCCACTGTTCAAAGTTGCGTGGTAGTCCAACTGCCATCACTTACTTTTCACATCCACCTTAAAGATATATGAACCATTATTCTAGATCTTTTCTCTTGGTCCTGGTTCCTGCATATCTCTCTCTAGCTGAGCAACTTGTATAGAGGCTTTCAAGCTTTTTCCTGATCCCTTACTTAAGAAAGTAATACCAAAAGGGGACATTTCCCTTAAAGATCCCTTCAGGCTGTAAATGTTAAAACCACAGTTTCATTCTATCTGCAACACTGTTTTTAGATTTTCTTATTAAATCAGATCAGTTGGATTTTTTTCAGTGAAAGACTGATTTGAATGTTTCATTTTAGAAAAATGTATTTTCTATTTTAAAGCAATGTATCATGTCTAGAAGTAAATCTATCACTATTTTAGAGTTTAAAGTTTGAAGATTTAAATGGAAAAAAATGCTTCAGCTGATCTGAGCTTTTTGTTCATTTATTTGACTTTTAAATATAATATTTATGACACCTAGAAACAGGATTTTTGTCACTTCACTCCAGTTAAGGAACAAACTTAGGGAACAATGAGAAAGTATTTTCCACCCACAACTTAAATTAGCTCTGCCACATAAATCATCATAAAATCACAGAATCATAGAATGTTTTGGGTTGGAAGGGACTTTAAAGATCATCTAGTTCCAATCCCTCTGTCATGGGCAGTGACACACTAGACCAGGTTGCACAAAGCCCCATCAAACCTGCTCTTTAACAATTCCAGGGAGGGGGCAGCCACAGCTTCTCTGGGCAACGTGTTCCAGTGTCTCACAACCCTCAAAGTAAAGAATTTCTGCCTTATATCTAGTCGAAATCTGCCCTCTTTCAGTTTAAAACCGTTAGCACTCAACCTATCACTACACTCCCTGATAAAGAGTCCTTCCCCATCTTTCTTGTAGCCCCCTTTAAGTACTGGAAGGCCGCTATAAGGTCCCCCTGGAGCCTTCTCTTCTCCAGGCTGAACAACCCCAACTCTCTCAGCCTGTCCTCAGAGCTTACGGGTGCTCCAGCCCTGTGATCATCCTTGTGGCCTCCTCTGGACCTGCTTAAGCAGGTCCATATCTTTCTTATGTTGGGGGCCCCAGTGCTGGGCACAGTACTTCAAGTGGAGCCTCACGAGAGCAGATTAGAGGGGCAGAATCACCTCCCTTGACCTGCTGGCCACGCTTCTCTTGATGCAACTCAGGACACTGTTGGCTTTCTGGGTTGCAAGCGCACATTGCTGTCTCATAGTCAGTTTTGCGTCCACTAGTACCCCCTTTTCTGCAGGGCTGCAGTGAGTGGTCCACCCATCAAATCCATGTCTCTCCAAATTAGAGACAAGGATGTTGTGTGAGACAGTGTCACATGGTTTGCACAAGTCCAGGTAGATGACATCAGTTGCTCTTCCCTTACCCACCAATGCTCTAATGCCATTGTAGAAGGCCACAAAATTTGTCAGGCACAATTTGCCCTTACTGAAACCATGTTGGCTGTCACCAATCACCTCTCTATTTTCCATGTGCCCTAGCATAGTTTCCAGGAGGATCTGCTCTGCAGTCTTGCCAGGCACAGAGGTGAGGCTGACTGGCCAGTAGTTCCCTGGGTCTTCCTTTTCTCCCTTTTTAAAAATAGGGGTTATGTTTCCCCTTTTCCAGTCAGTGGGAACTTCACCAGACTACCACGACTTCTCAAATATGATGGAGAGTGGCTTAGCCACTTCATCTGCCAGAACCCTCAGGACCCGTGGGTGCATCTTATCAGGTCCCATGGACTTGTTCCTTAGATGGTCTTGAACCTGCTCTTCTTCTGCAGTGGGTGCTTCTTCATTGTGCCAGTCCCTGCTTTTGTCTTCTGCATCATGGGTGGTATGGCTGGAGCCCTTGTTGGGGAAGAGTGAGGCAAAAAAGTAATTGAGTATCTCAGCCTTCTCCATGTCCTGGGTAACCAAGTCTCCCATTTCCTTCTGGCGGGGGCTCACATTTTCCCTCATCTTCCTTTTATCACTAATGTACCTCTAGAAGCTTTTCTTGTTGCCCTTGATGTCCCTGGCCAGATTTAATTCTATCAGGGCTTTGGCCTTCCTAACCTGATACCTGGCTGCTTGGACAGTTTCTCTGTATTCCTCCCAGACTACCTGTCCTTGCTTCCACTCTGTATAGGCTTCCTTTTTGTGTTGGAAATTGTCCAGGAGCATCTTGTTCATCTATGTAGGCCTCCTGGCATTCTTACCTGACTTCCTCTTTGTTGGGTTGCATCACTCCTGAGCTTGGAGGAGGATATCCTTGAATATTAACCAGCTTTCTTGGGCCCCTCTTCCCTCCAGGGCTTCATCCCATGGTACCCTGCCACACGGATTCCTGAAGAGGCCAAAGTCTGCTCTCCTGAAGTCCAGGGTAACGAGGTTGCTGCATGCCCTCCTTGCTGCCCTAGGGATCTTGAACTCCACCATTGCATGGTCACTGCAGCCAATGCTGCCCTAGGGCTTCACACTCCCCCTCCTTGTTGGTGAGAACAAGGTCCAGGATAGCACTTCTCCTTGCTGGCTCCTCTATCACTTGGAGAAGGAAGTTATCATCAATGCATTCCAGGAATCTCCTGGATTGCTTATGCCCTGCTGTGTTGTCCCTGCAACAGATATCGGGGTGGTTGAAATCCCCCCATGAGGATCAGGGCTTGTGAATGTGAGGCTGCTCCTCTCTGTCTATGGAGGGCCTTGGTCTCCCTGCTTGTGTGGCCTGTAGCAGACCCCCACTACAATGTCGCCTGTCCCTGCCTTCCCTTTAATCCTGACACATAAGTTCTTGGTCAGGTCCTCATCCATCTCCAGGAGGAGCTCCATGCACTCCAAGTGATTATTGACATAGCTTCTATGTGTCCCCTCACCTTATCTTTCCTGACTGTTCTTCCTAAACAGCCTGTATCCTTCCATTCCAACACTACAGGCATAGGAGCCATCCCACCACATCTCCGTGATGCCAATAAGATTGTATCCTTGCAGGCATACACACGTCTCTAGCTCCTTTTATTTATTCCCATGCTTGTTTATTTAACTCCTCTTATTTATTCCCCATAAAGTTCATATATTTCCTACGTTTATATTGAATGTATAAATAATTAGTATAGGAATAGAAAAATCCATATTCAATTTGACTTTCCTTATGTATTTAAATAAAATCACCTAGGAAAGAGTCTTTTGTCTCTTCAGTTTACATCTGAGTCCCTCAGAGATTGTGCATTTTTCTCAAACTCCAGCTAAGTATGCCATAGCTCCTTTCCACTTCCCCAGGGAAGATGTAAGACTCTTATGACATCTGGAGGAATCGAATTCTTGAAAGTTACAGGAAGATCATGCTTTCTGCTGAAATGCCAGAGGGCCACTACCTAAAAGATGGCAAACACCACCATAATATGCAAGAAGACATTCTTGATTCATATTTACATGTTTTCCTCCAACCTTATAAATACTATTTTAAAGCTCTTTTTGTTTCACTGGCATAATTAAATGATATTTACATGTAAGCTGCAAGGTTTTGTAATTTTTTTAAGGCCTTTTACCCACCCAGATTTGAGATATTTGACAAGTTATTAAAAAACCCTTAAATCTTATAACCTTATGGTAAAAAGAAAGAGGTGTAGACAAAAAAAAAAAAACAACAAAAAAACCAACAAACCAAAACCAAAACCCTTTCATGCTGACTTTATATTACAGAAATTATTTTTTTTTTTCCAATTTTGCTTCTATACTCCTGTGATTGGGGGTCAGAGTTGATGAATGGATGTTAATTACCAATGTATGTCTCAGCAAAACTGAGTGAAAATCAATGTTAATGTGTCTTCACCTAAACTTTTAATATTGTTCCTCTGAAGGATCAAATTCAAATCTCTCCAGCCAGAAACACCTGCACAAACAGGTTAATTTATGATTGAAGTGTGTAACTCCACACAAATAGAAGTATAAGCAGTTCAGCAGCAGACTAGCTGTAAATTTATATTTCAGAGGAAGATACTAATTTCAGCTTTTTTTTTTTTTTTTTTTTTTAAAAAAAAAGGGAAAGATTGAATAATTTTCTCCTATCACTGTTTTGCAGTGCAAAATGCAGGATCACTGAGGACTACACTGGTAGATAAGAATTCCAGACACGAATCAGCCTAGCTCCAACTCATGTGCTTTCTTTTACTTTAATTTTAAAAGTTTTGGAAGAAAGTCAAGTTGTAAGAGGTAATGAATTTGTCCAGCAGAAGTCAGTGAGAGTGGTGACTGGCCACAACAATAATGAAACATTATATAAGAACAATAAGAGCACAGTGACCCTGATTTTTCTCGTATCACAAGCAGTTTACAGAAAGCACTGTTTCATATTGTGTCCATGGAGCCCCAAGCTTTTAAAAAATTGATGCAGCTAGATATCTGAGCTCTGAATTCAAATTAGATTACATTAAAAGCTTAACATTCCAGGTATTAAGGACTTGGCAAAGTGGAAGGAAAAGCAATACAAAAAAGTTATACTTTAGAGAAGCGAACTCTGAGGTGTCAACCGGAAGCAGTCAAATACTGAGATCAGGATGAAAATGCAATGTGGGAGAGGAGGATTTTTGAGGAGAGGAGATTTATTATTATTACAATTTTCATATACTACCAAAGGTGCAGAGAAAATGAGGTCACAAGAGGCAAGAGGCAGAAAACTGCAATTCTTTTTATATCGAAATGACTCTCAAAGGCTTTCTTAAACAAGAGTGGAAGATGATGTACTTATTCATTGAGCATTGCTTCAGGATCCCAAGCAGGAAAGACATGTAGCCCATAACTGAGGAAGACATGTAATCTTTCATAGAACATACTGGTGGTGTTCCTGTGTATTTCACAGTGTGATGTCACACTCCTCCAGTAATGCAGCCCAAGTTCAGCTAAACAGCTTAGGACTCAACGTCTTCAAAAACATTCCCAAGGAAGGATATTGTGAAGGTCTGTAAGTTCCTGTTCACCTGCTCCATGAAACTCATGAAACAATTATTGACTAATACTCATAACAAGGACTAGGAGTAGACAATAAAAATACCAGCCAAAGTTTGTAGAATAAGCAGAAGAGACTACCTTTTCACTGAGGACATGTCTATGCTCTGGAACTTATTGGTCGTTGTGTGCCAAAAATATCAAAGAGAAACCAGACCATTTGGATGAAGGTTGCGTAAAAGTTTGATAAATGGAGAACTGTGTATACAGTCTTTAGCATCCCTAAGTGACTTATTGTTGAAAAGTGGGAAGATGTTAGTGAAACTATACTTGCTCTCTTACAATGGATCTGTAAGATTTCATTAGCAGTCACTGTCAGAAACTGGTCAAGATGGACCTTTGCTCTCACCCAGTACAGCTGTTTTATGTTAACTAGCCTTTTATTTTGTGCTTTTATCCTGTCTTTTGTGTGCTTTTGTTTAGGGTAGAATTTCTAAGGGAAGATGAAAATAGGTGTCCAGATCTCAGTGACTGCCAGTCATAATGTCTTTTGCACCTTTGAACTTTTCTCCCTTAGTTTTATTGATGAACAATTATTATCAGATCAAAGTTCTTATGGTTGCTGCTTCTGTAATATAAAATTGCCACTCATTTTTTGAAATCCTTTTTTTTTGGGATTGATTGTAAGTAAATATAATCTCAGAGACAGCAAAATTAGAACTACATTTTTGTCTAATAGTAATATGGCCATTCAGTTTGGCATTATAATTATTGTCCATTTATTGACCCTTTCATTTTTGAAGAGGAGTATCTATAATTTGCTGGAAGACTGTCTGAAAATGAAGTCCACAATGGCCAACAATTACTGTACAAAGAACAACATACTCATATTGAGCTGCTTTAAATATTTCTGTACATTGTTTTTAGTTGAAACAACTTGAAATAAATTGTTGTAAAAAATGTGTTTGGATAAACATTTAAAAAATGAATATCATCTTTAAAATACTTCTGGCCTGGGACAAGGAGGAAGAAATGTCCTTCACAAATGCAATGCTTTTCAAATAAATAAATTTTGAAATAATTATATTTCAAAATTATTTTATCACATCAAATTGTAATTGAAAATATGTGATTTTTTTCAGATTTCAGTGAGGCTTAGTCTCCCAAGTTATTCATGCATTAGTAGTTGTGGTGGGTTGACCCTGGCTGGATGCCAGGTGCTCACCAAAGCTGTTCTATCACTCCCCTCCTCACCTGGACAGGGGAGAGAAAATATAACAAAAGGCTCATGGGTCAAGATGGGGACAGGGAGAGATCACCCAGCAATACTGTCATGGGCAAACCAGACTTGATTTGGGGAAAAATTTTTAATTTATTACCAATCAAATCAAAGTAAGATAATAAGAAATAAAACCTCATCTTAAAAACACCTTCCCCCACCCCTCCCTTCTTCTTGGGCTTAACTTCAGTCCCAATTTTCTCTACCTCCTCCCCCTTAGTGGTGCAGGGCATTGGGGAATGCAGTTCATCACATGTTGTCTCTGCCATTCCTTCCTCCTCAGGGGGAGGACTCCTCACACTCTTCTTCTGCTCCAGTGTGGGTCCCCCCACGGGGTCACAAGTCCTGCCAGCAAACCTACTCCTGCGTGGGCTTCTCTCTCCATGGGGCCACAGGTCCTGCCAGGAGCCTGCTCCAGTGTGGGCTCTCCACAGGGTCACAACCTCCTTTGTACACACACCTGCTCCAGCGTGGGGTCACCCTGGGCTGCAGGTGGAGATCTGCTCCACCATTAACCTCCATGGGTGCAGGGCACAGCTGCCTCACCGTGGGCTGCACCATAGGCTGTAGGGGAATCTCTGCTCTGGTGCCTGCAGCACCTCCTCCCCCTCCTTCACTGACCTCGGTGTCTGCAGAGTTCTTCCTCTCACATATTTTCACTCCTCTCTCTGGCTGCAATTGCAGGTTTTTATTCCCCCTTCTTAAATATGTTATTCCAGAGGTGCTACCACCATGGCTGATGGGTTCAGCATTGGTTAGTGGCAGGTCCATCTTGGTACCAGCTGGCATTGGTTGTGTTGGACATGGGGGAAGCTTCTAGCAGCTTCTCACAGAGGCCTCCCTCACCCCCTCCCCCAGTACCCCCCCATACCAAAACCTTGGCATGCAAACCCAATACAGTAGTTCTCAAGGATTCTTATTCAGCTACAGTCAACATTACAGGGGGAAGTTCAGCAATTCATTTTGAATTAAAAACCTTTTTAGAACATACTTAATATACTTAATTTTGACGGGCTGGATCAATGGGCTAAGGCCAACTGTATGAGTTTCAATAAGGCCTTGAACTTCAGCCGCAACAACCCCCAGCAGCGCTACAGGCTTGGGGAGGAGTGGCTGGAGAGCTGCCAGTCAGAGAGGGACCTGGGGGTGTTGATTGACAGCTGGCTGAACATGAGCCAGCAGTGTGCCCAGGTGGCCAAGAAGCCCAATGGCATCCTGGCTTGCATCAGAAATAGCATGGCCAGCAGGGACAGGGAAGTGATCTTGCCCCTGGACTCGGCACTGGTGAGGGTGCACCTCGATTACTGTGTTCAGTTTTGGGCCCCTCACTACAAAAAGGACATTGAATTACTTGAGTGTGTCCAGAGAAGGGCAACGAAGCTGGTGAAGGGTCTGGAGCACATGTCGTACGAGGAGCGGCTGAGGGAACTGGAGTTGTTTAGTCTGGAGAAGAGGAGGCTGAGGGGAGACCTCATCGCCCTCTACAACTACCTGAAAGGAGGTTGCAGAGGGATGGGGATGAGTCTCTTTAACCAAGTAATAATCGATAGGACAAGAGGGAATGGCCTCAAGTTGTGCCAGGGAAGGTTTAGACTGGATATTAGGAAGCATTTCTTTACAGAACGGGTTGTTAGGTGTTGGAATGGGCTGCCCAGGGCAGTGGTGGAGTCCCCATCCCTGGAGGTGTTCAAGAGTAGAGTCGACATAGAGCTTAGGGATATGGTGTACTTGGGAACTGTAATTGTTAGGTTAATGGTTGGACTAGATGATCTTCAAGGTCCTTTCCAACATAGATTATTCTGTGATTCTGTAATTTTAAGTGTTTACACCTCATAAAACTTTGTCTGGCAAATTAAGAGTCTTTTTTTCTGAGCTTTTGAGGGGATACCACAGACATGTTTAAAAAGGAAGACTTGGGGGGAAAAAAAGGAGGCATAGTTGTCTTCTCCATTATGCAATACAGCCTCTCTATGATTTTTAAAAACATCTGTGTCCCAATTTATCTCTAAATAATGCTTATTCAGTGTTTAGTAGATTTCAAAACACTTTTCAAAAGGGATCAAAATTATTATCAAAGAGAAGACAAGGAAGTGATTTGTTCAAACTCTGTGGTTTTGCACAGAACAGAGCACGTATCTCCTAAATTTAGTTCACCAGTAAAGCTGTTAAATGACAGCAACTTTCTGAATTGTAAGTGTAAATAAATTCTTAATTCTGACTCAGTAATATTGGAATGCTGTCAGACCCAGACCGTAGGTCTCTCTTGTTTTGTGAGGGCAGGGATTAGCAGTCTACAGTTTGTCCATGATTCCTTATTAAGCAGTAATATTTGTGATGTGTTTGATTAAATGTATGAAATATAGGTGCCAATGGTGCCTGATGATTCTGAGGGTTAACAGTGTCTTATAGGCCCAGAGTGTTTGGAAACACTGTGTGTGAGTTTTTACACATATGCATATGTACATACATATATCTATGTACATATATGCATGTACATACATATACAGATCTACACAGTCATATAACAGACAGTCATATAAATAACAGTGAGTGATGTCTGTTAAGAGATAGGAAGGCCTCAACTGGAATGCTCAGTATAATTCAAAAAGATTATTATAAAGTTTGAAAAGATGATAGAGGTGTTTTTTTAATATGCAACTGTCAGTTTTATGCTAAAATCTAGTTTCAGGTTTTTATAAAAAATCTATCATTGACAGTTTTACTTTTTTTGTGATAACTCTGAGAATTTCTGACATTTTTGCGACTAATTTTTTCTACTTCTTTTGAGATTGGTGAGACACTAATAACTGTGGTCTACTTTTAGGATTACTTAGAGACATCTTCTGTTCCTCTTTAGAATAAGAAAGCCAAAGGATAGTCACTCTTCTAACAGAAATTCAAATCCCAGCTTCCCTAGTCTGAAGACACTATTGTCTTTTGAGATCACTTTTAAAACAATGGCACCCTGAGGCAATGGGCCAGAAGCAATAGTGTCTGCAATTAGTGTCACATTCAATCCAGACCAGGAGTATAATGCGTTTTGTTTTTACAGAAATCTTATTGGCTGTGTAACTCAATTTTATGATGATGTTTTAAGAATTCCCAAGTCATATACCCTGAAAAGGTCTGTATGCTCATTAAAGAATTGGTCTTATGGTATCTTAAGGAATTTGAACAGAAATTGAATGTACATTTAAAGACATCTGCCAGAGAAAGTTGGCTTTTTTAAAAAAAGGAAATTTGATGGTGAAATAAAAGACTGACATTTTAGTGGAATAAAGCAGTGGCTCCAGAGACGTTAGTATATTAAGATGGCAGTACAAAGGGCAGATTGATTTCTATTATTGATAGATCATGGGAACTGCTGTGAAAGCTAAAGATTTCCATCAGGATCACGTTCTGTGAACACCTGTGAAGAAACTGTTTTTCCATACACAGAGTTTAGCATAACATTCTGGATAAAGCCATACTAAGCACTAGATAACAAGTACAGAAACAGCAAATTATAGACTTCTAGGATGAAATTCTGGCCCTAGATAAGATAGGGTAGATATTACTTCTGTGGAGACTACTTTAACTCACATGCTTCAAATACAGAAGAAGCTTTTACAATCATTTAGGCTAACCCTGCTTGCAGTGAAAGTGCAGTTCCTGTATCAAACCCAAAACATCTATGCCTGCTTAAATGACAGGCTTCACAGTCTGCTGATATTTTTGTTAAGCAGTGGCTAATTGTTTCCGTGTTAATGATCGCCACTAGTGATGGCATTTGCATTAATGGACTTTCAACATCTTCACTGTGGAGCTTCATCTGATTTAGTTATCACTTCTAAACCTGCCTGTGGGTCTATCTCTGCTTCTTGTGAATGTTCTGGCCTCCCAAACTCTCTGCCCGTCTCTATCCTCCCAATGCTCAGATGCTCTGAGGCAAGGAGCAAACTCTTCCTCCCTCCCTCCCTCCCTCCCTCCTCAAGACTCTGCCTGACCCAAGGTGCAACACACAAACTCATGTGAAAGTAAACAGAGCGGGATGCTTGAGTGCATGCTGTTCTGCATATGCCAAAGTGGGTGTTTGGGTTTGAGCCTTACTTTGCTTTCAGTTCACACAGTCAAGCTTTCTTGCTCTTACAATTGTAGCTTTTGGTTGTGCCTTTCAGAGCCAAGGGTCAACAGATAAATAATACTTTTTGGTATGACGCCTCTTGGAAGGACATTAACAGCACAAGAATTTAGTACTGAGAACAGATAACTGTCAGCAAAGAGACAGTTCATGACTTTTAAAACCATTTTCCAGATGTATCTGACTTTTTAAATGATCCTATACTCTCACAGACCAAAGTCAGACAAACTAGGTCAAGCATTTTCAATGATGGATTAATTAACCTGTTTCATTATTTTGAATGGAAATAGGTTCATAAGCACTCAACAATTGAGGGATCTTCTATATCTGAGCTCTCAGCTCTGCCATGACTGTGCTTCTAGTCCATCGTTTACAATGCCTAACTGAGCTTGCACTGAAATGAAAAAAACCCAGACAAATAAAAAAACAACATGGTTTGTACTCAATTGAAACACATTGAATGGAAATCTTAAGGAACAACCATATTCAATACAGCTGCAAACTCCAAAATACGCCCCTTGGTAGAATCAAGATTTTGGAACAGACTAACTGGTAATCCTGCCCCTCAGATCTTTATTTTATTGTAGGCCATACTTGTATGGCATCCTTTCTGATTAAGATGGATTTGCTGTGTGCTGCAAGACAAGAGATATCAACACTTGAGAACTGGTGCTAAAATGAACATTTTGCTCAGTTAGTACAAATAAGGCAGTAAGACCATCAATAAAAGAAAAAAGACACTTTAGAAATGAGATGTGAGATTTATTAACACCATAGACATGGCTAATTCAAATTGGTAGAAGCAGATTACAATTTGGAAGGTGACTGGAAGGAGAAAGAAGCGGGAGGAAACACTGGATAACGTAAGCAATGGATAAGAAAAACAAACCTGTTGGAACAAAGATAAATCAAACAGAAAATAGAAATATTAATGGCATTACTACTTTTGAAGAACTATGACTGAAGAACTTCATTTGACAGGCTGCAAAAACTATTCATTTATATAGAGGAAATTCCAAATCATAGAATCATGGAATGGTTTGGGTTGGAAGGGACGTTAAAGATCATCTAGTTCCAATCCCCTTGTCATGGGCAGTGACACCTTCCACTAGGTCAGGTTGTTCAAAGCCCCGTCCAAACTAGCCTTGAACAATTCCAGGGAGGGGACATGCACAGCATCTCTGAGCAATCAGTTCCAGTGTCTCACCACCCTCAAAGTAAAGAATTTCTGCCTTATATCTAGTCTAAATCTGCCCTCTTTCAATTTAAAACCGTTAGCACTCAACCTATCACTACACTCCCTGATAAAGAGTCCTTCCCCATCTTTCCTGTAGCCCCCTTTAAGTACTGGAAGACCACTATAAGGTCTCCCCAGAGCCTTCTCCAGGCTGAACATCCCCAACTCTCTCAGCCTGTCCTCAGAGGGGAGGTGCTCCAGCCCCCTGATCATCCTTGTGGCCTCCTCTGGACCTGCTTAAGCAGGTCAATATATTTCTTATGTTGGGGGCCCCAGAGCTGGGCACAGTACTGCAGGTGGGGCCTCATGAGAGCAGATTAGAGGGGCAGAATCACCTCCCCTGACTTGCTGGCCACGCTTCTCTTGATGCAACTCAGGACACTGTTGGCTTTCTGGGTTGCAAGCGCACATTGCTGTCTCATAATCAGTTTTGCATCCACTAATACTGCTCTCAATCCTGTCATTGCCCAGCCTGTATTTGTGCTTGGGATTGCCCTCACCCACGTACAGGACCTTGCACTTGACCTTGTTGAACTTCATGAGGTTCGCATGGACCCACCTCTCCAGCCTGTTAAGGTCCCTCTGGATGACATCCCTTCCTTCCAGCGTGTCAACCACACCACACAGCTTGGTGTCCTTGGCAAACTTGCTGAGGGTGCACTCATTCCCACTGTCCATGTCACCAACAAAGATGTTAAACAGCGCTGGTCCCAACACTGACCCCTGAGGAACTCCACTTGTCACTGCTCTCCACTTGGACATTGAGCTGTTGAGCATAACTTTTTGAGTGGGACCATCCAGCCAATTCCTTATCCACTGAGAGGTCCACCCATCAAATCCATGTCTCTCCAAATTAGAGACAAGGATGTTGTGTGAGACAGTGTCACATGGTTTGCACAAGTCCAGGTAGATGACATCAGTTGCTCTTCCCTTACCCACCAATGCTCTAATGCCATTGTGGAAGGCCACAAAATTTGTCAGGCACAATTTGCCCTTACTGAAACCATGTTGGCTGTCACCAATCACCTCCTTATTTTCCATGTGCCCTAGCATATTTTCCTGGAGGATCTGGTCCACAGTCTTGCCAGGCACAGAGGTGAGGCTGACTGGCCAGTAGTTCCCTGGGTCTTCCTTTTCTCCCTTTTTAAAAATAGGGGTTATGTTTCCCCTTTTCCAGTTAGTGGGAACTTCACCAGACTACCACGACTTCTCAAATATGATGGAGAGTGGCTTAGCCACTTCATCTGCCAGAACCCTCAGGACCCGTGGGTGCATCTTATCAGGTCCCATGGACTTGTTCCTTAGATGGTCTTGAACCTGCTCTTCTTCTGCAGTGGGTGCTTCTTCATTGTGCCAGTCCCTGCTTTTGTCTTCTGCATCATGGGTGGTATGGCTGGAGCCCTTGTTGGGGAAGAATGAGGCAAAAAAGTAATTGAGTATCTCAGCCTTCTCCATGTCCTGGGTAACCAAGTCTCCCATTTCCTTCTGGCGGGGGCTCACATTTTCCCTCATCTTCCTTTTATCACTAATGTACCTATAGGAGAAGATAGGGCATCTGCCACCTTTCTGGGAAACTTGTTCCGGTGTTTCACCATGCTCATTGTAAAAAATGTCTTACTTATATCTAATCTAAATGTATCCTGTCTTCATTTAAAACTGCTAACCCTTTTCTTATTGCAACTGATCCTGCTAAAAAGTTTGTCCCCATCTTTCTTATAAGCCCCCTTTAAGTACTGGAAGGCCACTATAAGGTCTCTCCGGAGCCTTCTCTTTCCAGGCTGAACAACCCCAACTCTCTCAGCTTGTCCTCATAAGGGAGGTGCTCCAGCCCCCTGATCATCCTTGTGGCCCTCCTCTGGACATGCTTGAGCAGGTCCATGTCCTTCTTATGTTGGTGGTCTCAGACCTGGACGCAGTACTCCAGGTGGGGTCTCATCAGAGCAGAGTAGAGGGGCAGACTCATGTCCCCTGACCTGCTGGTCACACTTCTTTTGATGCAGCCCAGGATGTGATTGTCATTCTGGGCTTTGAGTGCACATTGTTGGTTCATGTCCAGTGTATCATACACCAGTAGCCCAAGTCCTTCTCCACCGGGCTACTCTCAGTCCACCCATTCCCCAGCCTGTACTGATAATGGGTGTTACAGGGACCCATGTGCTCCTAGGACGTTGCACTTGGCCTTGTTGAAATTCATGAGGTTCACATGGGTCCACTTCTTAAGCTTGTCCAGATGCCTCTGGATGAAATCCCATCCCTGAGGCGTGCCAACCACACCGCTCAGCTTGGTGTCATCTGCAAACTTGCTGAGGGTGCACTCGATCCCGCTGTCTATGTCATTGATGAAGATATTAAACACTACTGGTTCCAATATGGACACCTGAGGGACACGACTTGTCACCGATCTCCATCTGGACATTGAGCTGTTGACCACTACCTTCTGGATCTGACCATCCAATTCCTTATCCACAGAACAAGCCATCCATCAAATCCATATCTCTCCAATTTAGAGAGAAAGATATTGTGGGGAACCATGTCAAATACCTTATAGAAGTCCAAATAACATATTTTAAATTATTTAAAAGAAAAAAAAAGAGGCAAATGCAAAAGGTCTCATTATCGATTATACTTTTCTTGTTTTACATATTCAGAAACATTTTCTATTGTGGTTTTAGGCTGGTTTTTTTTGGTTTGGTTTGTTTTGTTTTGTTTTTTTCTTAATGTTGACTTCTTTCTTAGTGCTTAGATTACATTTTCATGTTCTTTGTAACCAGGAGTGAAAATGAAATAGGAATATTCCTGTCTGACAAGCACAATATGAATTCATTCATTAGTTGGTTTAGAGGATGCTTGTGTGTAAGCCCAAGAATCTGTGCAAGAACTAGTTATTACAAAATGCACTGTGAAATGAGCTGCATTATTTTGTTATTTATTGTTTTCCTATGGTTAGAAAATGTGCTCATTTTGAGGAACCCACTGATTGTGCCCACCTGGCCCTCACTGCTGATAAAGTTGATGATAAATTAAGCTTAGTTTCAGCTTTGTCTCCTGTACATTAACACAGATGTCCCTGGATTGATACTGCTTCAGAAACAGGTCAGCTATATCTTTCTGGTGTCAACAGAGCTTCTGAAGCTAAGTCATTGTTGAAGTAAAAAAAGAGCTGATTTAAAATATTTTAATGATTCATAATCTTGTTTTTATTCCTATGGAAGGGTGTTGTTGCTTGTAATTTCCCACTGGAGACAAGAAAAGAATGAAAAGGAAAGGGCTTATACAAGCGACTTAGGTTTTAGGTTTTGTCTTTTTGACAGGACTCGAGGAGCAAAAAAGTTGTGTATCATAGCCTCAAGGGAAAGGAAACCAGCTGTCAGCTTGAAGGAAACATTGGTTAAATTATCTCATCTAAAGCTTTTGTTAGACTTCAACTGCAATGAAACCCCAACATGTTTTTGCATACGCAGATTCTGTTACAAATAACCTCTGTACATTTATTTGTACAGTGAAGGAAGAGTTGGTATACAAACCATTACAGGAGCTTGACCGCTACAATATCCACCCTGACAATATCCACCTGAGGGTGTTAAGAATGCTGACTGATGTCATTGCAAGGCCAGTCTCCATAATCTTTGAGAAGTCATGGGGATCAGCAGAAGTTCCAGAAGACTGGAAGAAGGCTAACTTCACGCCCATCTAGAAGAAGGGCTTAAAGAATCCAGAAATTTATAGGCCCATCAGTGTTACTTCATTCCCTGGGAAAGTTATCTAACAAATCCTCCTGGGGGCTATCACAAGTCAGATGAAGTGCATTGATTGGGAAAAGCCAGCACAGATTCACCAAGGGCAAATCATGCAACCTGATTGCCTTCCATGACAAAGTAAACTGCTTGGGTGACATGGGGCAAGCGGTGGACATTGTCTATCTGGATTTCTCCAAGGGTTTTGATACGGTTCCCCACAGTCTCCTCCTAGAGGAAATGATGTGTTACAGTCTAGACAAGTGGTCTGTGCAGTGGGTGGGGAATGGCTGTCAGGCCACACCCAGAGGGTGGTGGTAAATAGCTCCCTTTCAAACTGGTGACCTGTCACAGATGGGGTCCCCCAGGGATCGATATAGGGCCCAACACTGTTTAATATCTTCATAAGTGTTCTGGATGATGGGATCAAGTGTACCCTGATGAAGTTTTCTGATGATACCAGACTGAGTGGGGAAGTAGACGCTTCAGAAGGGAGAGCCATGCTGCAGGAAGACCTGGATAGCCTGGAAGAGTGGGCTAACATGAAGTTCAACAAAGACCAATGTAAGGTATTGCACCTGGGAAAACATAATCCAGGAATGCAGCACAGGCTAGGATCTACCTGGCTGGGGAGCTGCTCTGTGGAAAGGGACGTGGGGATGCTGGTAGACAGCAAGCTCAGTATGAGAGAACAGTATGTTGCTGCAGCAAAGAAAACCAACAGGATGTCCATCAACAAGGGCATCACCAGCAGAGTTAAAGAAGTCATTATCCCCACTCTATTCAGTGCTTGTCAGATCACACTTGGAATACTGTGTTCAGTTTTGGTTCCTACTATACAAAAAAGATGTGGGCAGGCTGGAGAGGGTCCAAAGGAGGGCCACAAAGATGATCAAAGGACTGGGAAGCCTGCTGTGTGAAGAAAGGCTGAGAGAATTGGGTTTGTTCAGCCTTGAGAAGGTTTAGGGGAGACCTTATCACCACATTCCAGTGTTTAAAGGTGTCTACAATGAAGATGGAGACTCCCTTTTTACAAGGAGTCACATGGAAAAGATGAGGGGTAATGGGTACAAGTCACTCCTGGGGAGATTCTGATTGGACATGAGAGGAAAAATTTTTCCAATGAGAACAATCAGCCATTGGAATAATCTCCCCAGGGAAGAGATGGGTTCCCCAACATTGGGCACTTTTAAGATTCAGCTGAACAGGGTGCTGGGCCATCTTGTCTGGACCATGCTTTTGTCAAGAAAGTTTGGACTAGATGATCTTTGAGGTCCCTCCCAGCCTGGTATTCTATGATTTATGTATAATGTGGACCTATCTCATGGGTGTATCCATGGCCCTACCTCAGCTGCTACATTAAAGACCCTTACTCTCTCATCTACCACCAAATAACACTATCCTCAGCCAGTTTCTTTTTTTCTATCCCTTTTCGACTGTTCTCACTTAATCATACTGTTCTGCTTTAGTACTTTTTTTGCACACTGTGAACAGTCTACATTTTTGTGCTTGCAATCACTTTTTATTCTGTTTTTTTGTTCCCCAGAAGCAAATCTCACCAATCAAAGAGCAAAACCCCAAGGTGATACAAACCTTCTAAAAACAAATAAAATAAATCCAGATCATTTGCATCCTTAGTTTCTCAAACCCAAGCTAATCCATACAAAGTACTCTATAGAGGTGACTGTTTTCAAAGTGAAATCAAGTCTGTTGTTTGCATGCTTTTAGGATTTGCTCTCATACATGTTCAGCTTTGCCTCAAGCATATGTTTCTTCTCATTTCTGTTTACAGGTAAGTGTTCATCCTAGATGGACCAAAAATGACCATGGAATGATGCATCCAGAAAAGAGACGTTTGTCATTCTGTTTGTTTTCAGTTGGACCAAGCTTTATACTGTGGGGAACCACAGGCTAATATTTCATCCAGTCCAAATGCCTGCTCTACCTTCAGTGAGACTTCTCACAGGCAGTTACCACTTCCTTGTGGACATCTTTTGGTCATATCTTCCAAGTGATGTGCACTGCATCCTATACCTGAATCTGCCTGAGGATGTGAGACTTTAGGGCCCATCAGCACAGTACCATGTATTTCTACATACATTTTATCAGTCTGCCATAAAAGGCACTTTGCAGGCCATGCTGAGACATATCTTAAAGACAACAGGTTGCATTTCAGAAATCTTCTATTTGTGCTCTTTGCTGAAGAAATGCATGATCCATGATGAATGAACAAAGTAATGATTCAGTAGATGCTATTTGCATTTCAGTAACTAAATAGCCCATTTTCCTGCTAGGCTTTCTCAATGACTGAATATTTTCTCCTCATGCTGTAACAATTGCATGTTAAGTACTCTTCCCAGTAGCATGAATGCTGCTTATTGACATTTCTGACACTTCTCTTTGGTGTATGGTCCTTTGAACACCTCACTGTGTAGAAGTGGGCATAGTTTCTCTTTGAGCATCCTAAAAATTTATGCTCAGGCCACCCTCTAAACTATCGTCTTCAGGATCCTAATGAAGTTTATTGGCAGGGTAGCGAGGGTGTAAACATTTCAAATACTCTGTCTAAATTAGTCTCACAATGTCCAGAAAGAAATCAACCTGCCTTTTTGTTCTCAGGATTGCACAATGAGATAAGCCAGCAACTGAGTCAGAAAAGGGCTATCTCACAAAGAAGGGCAGCACATTAATCATGTTGAGAGTGAAAGCTGTGCTTCATAGATAGCAGTTCTATACTTACTGCCATTACAAGTGGTACTTGTCATTTTAGGCATGGATTGCATCCTTGTCTAAGGAGACAGTTGTTCATGGCTTAATATCCCAAGCCAGAATGCAATCCATACATTTCTGAAAGATGATCACCCAGGCCAAAAAGCATCCTTTGGAAGTGGAACATGTCTTCATCCAGGGACTTTCCGATACTGCTTTATGAGGTGTTGTGTAACTATGGAATTGGTCCTTCCACAATTTTTCCAAAGATATGACATTCACTTTTCTGAATCAACAGTGAAACAATTCATTCCACCTTTATTTTACAGATTTCTCTATTTTCCTGCACCATGAGCTCATATGCAAAGTCTGTAATTACCCAGGCTCTGTAAGGGCAGAAGCACCCTGCCATTTGACAAGCACTGGAATTGGTACTTCAGTCAAAAATGTATTGCCTATCTCAGTCTTGGATTTTGCAGACCTGTTACTATTGCAGGTCACAAAGGGGCTCTTCTGTGGTAAAAGCAGCAGCTCAGTGCACAGGGCTGCAGAGAAACCAGTCACTGCTTGGCTTTGTCTTGATGTAATGGGCTGATATTTTGAATCGCTTACTGAAGTGTGATAAGGGATTCCAGAAGCATTTACAAAACATGTTTCTGCTCACACCCAGGTGATCTAGTGTAGCATCCTTCATGCAGTCAAATCCCATTTCCTCAGCAAGCTGAAAGGCAGACTGAGATTTGCCTATCCATGAGGGAAATAAAGATGTAGTCTTTTACACACAAGGGTCTCAAAAAAGAAAGGAATCTCAGGTTTTTATCTGTCACTCTCTTAGAGTGGGTATGTTAGATACATACGTCCAAGAAGCCCTTCATTTTTAACAGCACCTTACAGAAATGAAAAGTAACAGCCTGTGGATTTTGTGCAGCTGACTGTCCATGGGCTTCATCTCATCTCCAGCTATCCTCATATAACTCAGCAGCAAGCATGTCCTCACCCCACACAGGATATGAGTTGTTATAGCTCACAGGCATGTAACTACGACTCTCTAACTTGAACAATTTACTCTACAGGCCATCAGCTCAGTTGGCCAAGCAGATGGCTGTTACACTTTATTCACTGAGATGCAGAGCTGTTCCCCACAGCATGCAGGGGATATGCCGCTTTTTGCTCAAGCCTCCTAAATCTTGCTAAGCGGAACATGTTCCATTTGTTCAAGGAGACAGAGAGCTTGTCCTCTGGCTGTCAATGGATCCTTCATCCTCTTGACTCTATACAATTCAAGTGTCCTAGTAGATCCTGCAGCAAACAGATTTGTCTCAGAAGCAGCTCTACTGTTTTAACTAAAAATATCCCCAACAAAATCCAGTCAAATATTAAATAAAAATTCCACAGCAGTCATTTCAATTTGGCAAAATTATAAGCAACTGACACCCCACCCCACCCCTTTTTAAACATTTGAAGAGCTTCAGGAATAACAGTTATTAGTTTCCTGTGTAATAAAATCAGATTTTTTTCTCTGCACCACATATAATATGCTATGGATCTTCCTGTTCCTTCATACTAAACTATGCCTCATTCATATTTTTAATCCGCTTTTTTTCCAGTTCTTTTGAACTGTTTATTTGGAGATCTCTTAAATTGCAATTTCACTGGGAAGTATACCAATACATTTTCTTAATCTTGCCTAGTGCTAATTTTATTCTTAATTTAGTTCACATGCAGTTTGAGTTTTAGCAGTTAATGGAAGATGGGTTGTGTGAAGACGTGTACTTCTGACACTTGGTGAATACTTTGCACATGGTTTCCTACTATAATGCATGCACACAAAGGGTCAGGTGAACTCAAAACAACTTGATACGTCCGTGTTTAAACCCATGGTTAGGCTGCTAAAGAAAAGTGACTTGAGGCTTCCAAGGACTAAATTGTAGGCACCTAACCTTGCACCTTAGCATGTGTCATAATGTGTAGTTCATTTCTCAGAAAATGTCAGTATTCATAAGTAATGTTTAGCTAAACAAAGATCTGGGGAACAAGATTCAGCAATTTGACAAAGGTTCAAACTTGACAAAAAGAAGTCAACAGTTCCCATCTGCTGATTAATTCCAGTTCACAAAATCATAATTCACATATTTGTGTAAATTGTATTAATCACAACAATTTTTTCCAGGCAGTTTATATAGAAACATCTAAATAAGATTGTATTTTTTCAGAGAACTCCAAGAAGTTTCTGTAGGAACAGCTCCACTAGAAGTTGGTTATATTTGCATTTTCACTATCTGTATCATAGACATTTTGTTTAGCTGGACTGCATTTCTGAACAATCTGCAAGGCAGATCAGAGCAATTAATAAAATGACCACACAGAACTAGAAAAAAACCCCTTTTGTTCATAGTACACATATGTCAAATATGAAGGTACAACTCTTTCATGCATACTTCCAATTATATATAGCAAAAACCCTGATGATTTCAGGAAAGAGCATACCATCAGCTTGATTTTTGTTTTTTTCAGCTCAAAAGCCAATTCTCAAGTGTTAACTACTCTGTTAATTTTTGCCTCCATCTTTTTATTTATTAAAACTTTCTGGATACAGATTAGCTTGACTTGCTCCATGTTTACTCTTGTTTCATTTGCTAACAGACAAAAAACTGCAAGAACTTTGTTAAGTGAATTGAAGCATAGAGCAGTTTAGCTACAGATTTGTAAAAACAAAGAAGGCAAATACTCCTTCATACAGTTAATTTCCAACTACTGTTTCTGAAAGTCTCTGTAGTGCCCTTTCAGCAACTGCACGTTCAAGAAGCTATTTCTCTTCCTTGAGCAATCAGAGAATACCACTGCCACAAAGTTTTGCTCAGTGAGGGCAAGGCTGCTTTCTGCAATGATGTCAACAAATAAGTGCTGTTCTTCAAATGCTGACCTTTAAAAAGCGCATTATTAAAACTAATACATTATCGTACAGAAACTGTAGAGCAAGCAGGAACGAGGATTCTCTTTACTAGAAGAGATAGCATTTCACTTCACCCAAAGCTTCCAAACTTTGTGAAAGTGCCAATTTTTCATATTTAAAAACTGTTCTGTGTTAGCCTTGTTTGCCATGCCTGGGTAGGCGGATCTGCACTAAGGAGCAGGTTTTATCCCATTCCCAGATGAGCTGAGTAGCACAGCTGGTTGAAGACAGTTAATTGCTCTTCATGATGATTAGAATGTTGTTAAGGTTTTCTCAGAGGGAGAGAAAAGAACATGCATGTGGTTTGAAAGGTCATGGTGGAAACAAGATATAGCAGGCAGAAGATAGTGTTATACTGACAAGTGTTTATCATAAGAAAACACACTCAGCGTTAAAACCTGCTACCTCTTCCAGTTGATTACAATGTAATACAGTTTCATAAAATAGCACTATGATTATGTGTCCCTTTGTAAAATCACGTTGTTTTTTTTCTCTTCTGCAGAAGTTTGCCATTTTTGTGGTTTAAAAGCAATGCAAATATGCTAGAAAGGCCTTAAAAAAACGATCCAGTCTGCCACGCTCATTAATTTGCTTCTGAAAGTGAATGTATTGTATTTTCTAAACTGTTTTGACTATATATATAGAAACCACCCACATTATATTTTATTCCCATTTTATCATACACTGTCATTAGTAAGACTCACACTACTGATTTAGCCATGGATTACACTTTATAAAAAGGACATGTTCAAACTGCCTGAACTAACCTTGAGAGCTGGGCTGCATTCAATGCCCTCTTCAATATCCAGGCACAGTGGTCTATCCAGTACAAGAACTGGAAAATAGCACTCATGTGACCTGATGAATATATGCAGATCAATGGAGTTCAACTCCATACAGATGCAGTACAAACGATTAATGGAATTGAGAAGGAAGATATTGTTACGATTATTCTGTATACAGTAACTTCTGTAAATAAGCAGGGGCTCTTTATCCCATTTGACCATCCTACACATTAACAATAGCTGGTCATTCTATTCTTGCCAGATGTTTATGGTGGATCACATCTGCTTTTTCTCCAGGATACCATGGAATCCAGCAAAACAACAGACACTCTTTTGTTCTTTCACTCTGTCTGGCCAATAATTTCCAGTGAACATGAAAAGGAAATTCAAGGTCATCCTTTCAAGGATGCTTGCTCAGTCATGCCTGTTTTAATTGCTCTTGATTCTCTTTGTCTCCAGACACAAGTATTTGCTGAATAGCTTTATCTACTTTGTCCTGAAGCTTTCCCTTAGTCTGGTCAGGTTTTCTTACTCAGCACTAACATTTCTAAGTTCTACCATTCCTGCATTCCTGGAAGGTTGTTCAGAAATAATTTTGAAGAATCCATACACTATAGTATGATCCTGAAAGAAACATCTTTGTATATTATTTCCAATCTTCTCAGGCTTTACTCTCTCATGACTGGCACTTCAAGAAAAAAAACACCTGTTTTCTGTGACTACTTGTGTTAACATCTCTGAAAAATCAGGGCATTTGTACTTAGCTGTGTCACTCAAAAGATGAAAATTAGAAAGTGTTGGTGCATGACCTTTAAGTTACCTTGACAGGAGAGGTGAATATCTGAAAAATATAGAAATGTAATCTTCCTGGGTCTTATTTGAGACTTTCCTAGCTTTTTGGTTTTTGGTGGTTTGTTTTTTTTTTTTTTAATTAAATTTTTGAACAACTAATCTTTTTTTAAGGCAATGGTTGTATTTCAGGGATAGCATTTTCAAAGAACTCACTTTCATTGCTGCCAGATATTCCAAATGCACATTCCATTTGGATTTAGTGAAACGTCTCTTCAAAAGAAAAGCCTCCAAGTTCCTTTGCCATACATGTATTTAAAGATTTACAGGTGTTAGGACTACAAATTCTGATGTTCTACTGTAGGAGAAAACACACAGGAAAACTACTGATATATGAAATAAAACATCCTAATGATAATAGTTCAAAGTGAGATGAAGTTCAAAATACAGTCATTTGCATTGAAAAAGACCTAAACAATGCTGTATAGCCTATCTCTTATATAAATTATGTTATTTTAGCTGTAAAACTGAAAAATTAAGGTTGAGAGAAGATCCACTTAAACTGATTTAAAAACACAAAACCAATTTTTTGTCATCAGAACAAAGAAGAAATAATTTTCTGTAAGAAAAATGTTCCACAGGCTCAAAACCATTTGTTTTTAGGACCTTGTAACAAAAAAAAAAAGGAAGTGAGAATTCAGGATATGATTCATGGAAGTTTTGATGGATATCCTGTAGGTCCACATATACACCGATCTCCTTGTCTTGTCTTCTGAATCTAGCTCAGATTAGGGAGGTACCATGTGGGGTTTTTTCAGCCGATGTTTCAGAAAATCAAAATTGAATCTAATTTGGTGCAGGTTTGTCTTCCACACCTTTTCTCCCCACTGCTAAACTGAGTTCATACAACTTGGCCTTCAAGTCACAAGTCTTTTTCCTTCTAGCTGTATGTTGAAGAAATTATGCTATTAGTTCTGAAAACAATGAGTTCAACAGGCCAGATTCATCCCTAGGGTGACTTTGACTTCAGTGAGAATGCCGCAGGGAGACATTTGGCTCAGTGTGTCTCCCATGTTTACTAATCACTGGAGGAGTGCAGTCCTCTCCATTTGAAAAGTGCTCTGCAGAACTTTCATTACAAAATAACAAAGCACAGCTAACTCAACTTTGAATTTAGTTATGGCTTCATTAAAATTTTGCAAAGTTTCTGTCTGAGCATGAATTTTTATAGTTGATGCTTTATGGATTCAGCTGAGTTTCAATGTGCATTTTAATCCTAGACTCACAGTGAAATACAAAGAAATGCAAATGGCAAACAAACTTCGATATAAATGCCAACAAGACAAATGTTTGAGATTTTTTCACTTCTAATGCTGCTAACACTGACCTCATCCCACATAACAGTGATTTTTAACCAGAATCTGCTTTCCTTCCTCACTGGATGGAGAAGGGAAGGTTGGTTATCTAAATGAAAATGCCTAGGTTGGGAATGTAGGTTCTTATGTAATTAAAAAGTAAAACATTTCAGTGACTACAAAGTGCACTTAAGCTAGGAATGAGCTCGTCATGATGCCCTGAATCACGAGTGCCCGTAGCGGTCCCTCCCCTCTGTTGAGTAACTGTGTTTGCAGTGCACTGGAGCTGCAGGCTATGGTACATTGTGCAGTCCTTGTCCCCAGGTATACCCTGGTCACATACAGACTTGGAGATAGACCTTCATACTCAGAGTCTGCCCATACACCTGTGTTCCTTTGGGATGCATGGGGAGCCACAAAGGCAGGAGCACTGTGCCCATGCCAGGACTCCACAACTTAAGAAGATTAGAACCTGAGATCATGTCTATAATGTACACTGCAGAGTTGTGCCTTGCAATCAAGAAAAAAACTACTTCAGTCTCCAGGAAGTATAGGGTCTCAAGGCACCTAATGTTATGTTGTGTGGATACTCCATACTGTGTATAGTACTACTCAGGGAGCCTGAGGATGTCAGGAGACAGCACTTTGACACATCATCAGACCCACAAGGACTCTCCCTTGCCTCTGAAAGTTTTTTATGTTCTCAAAGAGCCTATTTGACTGCACTAAAGTGATTTCATCAATTGACTGGTTTTTAGTAAACCAACACAGAACCTACTTAATAAATACATACTCACGTATAAGTATGGATATACACACATATATGTGTGTGTGTGTGTGTGTGCATATATAGTAACAGTTGGTGTCTCAAAAAACTCATTTGCAAATAAAACACACAAAAAATTATTTAATATTTTTATCAGATCTCTTTAGTACTTCTGAGGTTCTGCCTGAAGACATTTTGACTTTACTGGAGATTCCCTGACTGTCTGAAGAAGTTTAATAATGTGCAAGAACAAATCTTGCTACTAACACAGGACTACATGCACAAATTTTCTAACCCACTATTCCTGGTTGAAACTAACAAGTAACCTCAACATGGTCTCAAGGACATTGCAGAGAAATAAAAGATATGTATTGCTTGAAATCACTGTAATAGTCTGGAACCATCCTGTATCTTTAGAATGGTTCCTCATTTCAGTGTCAGCTTACTGCTCTCCAGGGATCCTGCATCCAAACTTTCATTTTGTGCTGGGGACTGTATATCTATGCAGTTCCTCTGGGAAGGAATCAATAGGAGGTTGCAGATGATGTTTGCTACAGGGGAGAGCATCCTGTGGGACTTCTTCAGTGAAGCACTTACTCTTCTGTTTTAAAGGGATAGGCATGGCGTGGGTTTCAGCTGGTTTAGTGCACATTCAGTTGTGTTTATATCTGCTGTGGTTTTATTCTCCAGAGGTGAAAGCAAAGCTAAATTCGAGCCAAACATTGTGCCTCATGCACTCTCTTTTCTCTACCCTAAAGCCAAACCAGAGGCCTCAGGAGATCTGTAGGAGGAAACTTTACATGCTGTGCATGCCCTTGGCACGGATACGTAACTCTGGAGGGACCTGACTCAACCAAAACAGAAATGTCCTAAATGTTTGCCTTAAAGAAAATGTAGAGTTAACCACAGCATCAGAGTGTTTGAGAACACTTTAATTGTTGCCTAGCAAAAGGCTGTACTACTTGAGAAAACGTATGTAATCGATAGTGCAGCGCCTGCATCATATTTCACTTTCAGGAAGCCAACTCCGACACATCACCAGTGTAGTGTCACCAGCAGATATTTGGCAGGGAACACTCGTTCAAAATTGGAAATGATAGTAAACATCCAGCAATTTCATTTCTTGCTTTGTGTGTTACCAGGAGGACAGTGGGCTTTAGGAATTGCTGTGTGGTTCAAGAGCTGTAACATCACGACTGGCACCGAGAAGTGCCAGAGCCTCCATGGGCTTCAGGGGATGTCACTGGCCACTGATTGTGTGTGTAAGATACTCAGATGCTCTACAATTGCACACGGCCTAAACTTTTCAGCTAGATAACTTATGTATTTGCTGGAGATTTCAAGCAATCTGTTGCTGTTGCCAATGTATTCAGCATGAGAACATATTTAAAATAGGAATGCATTGCATTTCTACTGCAGGTATGAATCCAGAAAAGCCATCATGTTGACAGCAAGGTGTCAGGATGTTCTTTTGTAATTATTTAAAGTCATACCTAGTCCTCTTTGTATTTAAATAACACAAGCTGCACTGACTGTGCTAACAAAATAGTGTCTTAGATGGTAGCAGGGTTACTACTGAAGACACAGTCACTTGGAATCTCTTGTATATGTGGAATTTTTTTATAATTTAAGGAAACAAACATAGAAAATGGCCAGTTATAACATCATCACTGAGGTTTTATGCAGGAATATGGTAAAGGCATTCAGCAAAGCCACCTGCTAAAAATCACAGGGGATTCTCAAACTGACTTTTCAGAGCAGCCTTCGGCAGTCCCACCTTTGCCACCTCTCTGTTGGGACAGTCACACAGGCACTGTCCCTCTCCCCTGCTGGCACCAGCTCCTGCCTGGGGTCCTACCTTATACCTCCCCCTTGGGTGCTCTCCCAGCTCAATCCCAAAGCTAGCAAAAGTTCGACCATGTATCCTAGGTACCTGATAGGCATTTAATAAGCATTAATTAGCACATGTGGTAGATCTGAATCTAATCCTGCTTACATGAGCAACTAAGCATTGCAGAGTTATTTTGGACTTGCAACTCTGTATGTATGCTTCAAGTGAGTTGGTATAATTTTGAGTTTACTGTGTTTGCTGAAAGAATTCAACTGTAGCATTACACTAGTGATGAGGTTAGAAGGGATTGGCTGGTTTTCCCTTTCACACTGATGCATACTGCAATGTTATAATATCATAATGTAGATGGCCAACCCTGTGGTTTCTGTAGACTGAGCCAGCTGAGCTCCTCATGTTCCTACTTCATGCCAAAAAATTGTGAGGCTGCTAGGACTCAGAGACAGTCCCGTACTTCTGCCTCAGAAAAATGTGATTTCTTAGGGAGTCAAGAATAATGCATGGTCCACAGTTCTTACACCAAGTGTACTAGTATAAATATATATTAGTGCAAATGAAAATTTTGGATTTTCTCCCAGCCAGTCTGTAAGAATAACAACCTCATAAATGTTTATTTGCAACCAAACAAAGCCACCATTCAAAGATGGTATTATAAACCAATTTCCAGAACCTCTGGTTTATAGCTAATTTTGAACTCTTTCAATAATTGTTGTCCTTTTAAGTAGAACACTTTGATTAAAGTATTCCTTGACTCAGTAAAAATTTGATGTATATGGTATAATCAATGATACAATTGTCAGAGCATATCTCCAGAGTTCATGGCCAACAACAAACATGATATGAATCAGTGACAAAGAACAGTATATATAGTACACAGGGAACTCCAGAAACACAAAATCCTTCAAACACATGCTCAATGGCCAAAACCACAGCACATCATTGACAAATATGGTACTTGAAGTTCCCTGTACAAATTCAACTCAACTATGATTTTGAAATACAATGTAAATGCAGATTTTTGTTTAAAATGTTAACATTTATCAAGTCAGAGAAAAGACCATAGGGAGGTAATTAAGAGTATTTTTAACCAGATATTTCTTATTTGTTATGCTGTAGATATAACTGGTAATTTCAGTGAAAATGAACTAGTTGCAGAATAAAAAATATTTCAATAGCTGTGCTATCCATGAAAAAGAAGAGATGGTTCTGCTTCAGCCAGAATTTTGAGCAGACAGTAATCTACAAAACCGAACCAGAACTGCTCAGTTTCAAGCGCATCTTTGTACACCTTCAGCATGTACAACTCTAAACAACAATAGTGTAAAAGCCTTTAAAAAGCATGTCTCAGGGAGTTGATGGAGCAGTGGAGAGACATGTCAGAAAACACTGCAACAGGCTGGACACAGTGCTAATCCTCTCCTAGATTCCAAAAGTCAAGGTCTTCCTAAAGTAGAAATTCAATCTAAATTATTTAAACCCACTTGCCAGTGAAGCTTTGCTAGATTTATATGGATGAGCAAAAATAGTCCACATTTGCTTATGCCCAGTTCAAATGAGAAATGAAGAAATGAACCATATGTCTGAGCACATAAAGAATTGTACAAAGATGCTCAGTGGCACAACTGTCACAGTTGTCTCCAGCATCCTGGAGAGCAGTTACATTTTACTGCATCTTACCTTGCACCTAAATAATGTAGGTCAGGTTCTCTACTGTTCAAAGAAATTATCAGAAAATGACTGACTGGTGCTTTATCACATTTTATTTCCTCTTTATTTAGAGGGACTGCCATTACAGAAATGAAAATAGCAATATAAACCTTCAATAAAAATAAACATAAAAATAAAAATGAAAAACATCAGTGGAAGGAAAGGAAAGCCTTGTTAACTGCAATGTGAACTTTCTCTAAATGGATCCCTTTCTTGCCTGAATTTTGTGAAAACAACCAACATACATATGGTAATACAAGAATAGTATATATTTATCATGTACTAGAAAATCAGGTGGTAAAATAGATCTATTCGTATCTACCAAAAACTATAAATTGTACCAGGCTCCAGTAGTACACAGCTGTATGTATACATCTGACACACAAGCAGATCAGCATTACCTTTTGTTAAATAACTGTGCATCATCAGAGATTACAGAATTCCCTTAGCAAGAAAACGTAATAGTCCTGCATGGCTGTGTAATTACTTAGTCACATTCAAGTACTGTACAGAAGATAAAGTAACCACAGCAGAGATCTAGATAATTTTCAGAATTTCTTTATTTTTAAAGTACAAGGGTTTTTATACCACCTTTAAGCAAAAGAAGGCAGGGATTTTGTTTTTTCTTTTATTTGTATAGGTGTCTTTTAAACAAATATACATGGAATGAATCTACTTTATGGCAGTTTACAGTTTCCCCCAGTACCCCAGGAACAATCAGATAAGACATTGTGTCCAAAAGAAGCATTTATTGTAAGGAATATGGTTGGGGAGGGGGGGTGGCTGTGCTATAAAGACCATACAGTCAGATAGGGTCAAGGCATCTACTCACCAGTAAAGGTGAGCAACTGCTCCCCAGGCTGTTTTCCACCCTGTGCTGGAGACTGTGGTGAACCTAATGGAAGTGAACTTAGCAATTCTTATCCCCTAGCATGTACAGTAGGTTGTGACCAAGCTTTAAACAGATTCCTTCATTTTCTGGAGTCCACGGGACTGATTCATGTGATTTGCCTGTGGGTTGTGAATAAAGCAGAATGGGAGAGCCAAGACTTCCTATTCTTGCTGGTGGACTTACTGCTGAGCCTCAAAGCCCCTTTCCGTTTTCTACTCCAAGTTTCTGAGCTGTCACTCGTTACTTTTATGCAGTGACATAGCCACAGTGAGACGTGTGGAGGAAAGCCCTCATCTCCTCTGACTGTGCTGCAGGCTGCTGTGGTTAGGGCAGGGAAATGGTTTCAGCCTTTTTAGCTCAATGGTGTTGGGCTCCAAAGGAGTTTTCTACCTCCTGGGCAGATGTTCCAGCCACTGAACTGTACTATGAGAAACAGCGATTGTGTTCTTCACTTAGCTAAAAATAAAGCTTACAGAAGGCACTCTGAATTGCTCCTCAAAGGCAAAGCTCCTGCAAAAATAGCATGGTGTAACTGATTTGATGGACATCACGATGCCATGTGCCTACCTATAGGCAGCCTAATCTGAACACTTCAGCGGTGTCTAAAAGGTGTTGCAGTGCCTATCCTGAAACATTGCAAATCCTTTACTGGATTTAGGGGTCTGCCCACAGTCACGCTTGACACACTACTCAGAGTGATGTGGCCTGGGAAGGAGTGTTAACTTGTCAGTAAGCAAGTAACACAAATGGCTGATCAAGGCAGCACATTCCCCATTCCCACCCCCCAGCCCCATCACATTTCGTGGGTTTTATTCGGAGCATTAGACCATGAAGTAGAACAATAAAAATCACCTCATGCCAGTTGTATACATCACCTTCTTAGACCAATAAAACTCCATTATTTTTAACATAGGCTTTCACATTAATGATTGGGCTTGCAGGACTTATGCTAGTGCTACAACCTACAATATTTTGATGAAGATTTACTTGCTGCTTCTACAACCATACTATATATTCTGCTAACGCACATTTCCACATGGAGCCATTAAATATATATATATGTCCCACACAGAGAGTGGGTCAGTAAACAAGTTTCAAAAGCTTGTTTCTTCTTCTTAAGGCCAGGTCAGCGAGTGACCTCCTTGCACTTCAGTTCCATGGAGACCATATGCTGCAGCTCCTGTTTTAGATCAAACCTGAAGAGGGGAGTTAGGCTTACCCTCTGTGAATAGAAAATACTCCTATTCATTGTAATTATTCTTGGTCAGAAAATATCTCTTGCACTTTTCCATTTTTGACTTGTCCTTCCTTACCGCGTAAAGGGTTCATTGTCCCTCTGCAGTAACCTGTATCGCTCAAAAAAGTGTATTTGCTACAGGGCATTAGGTAATATATTCCCAGATTGCTAAGAATTCATTTTTGTTTTCTTGGAATAAAAGCACAGGGACAAATACAGCTAGATTAAAATGAAAAGCATTGCTACAAAGCAGAAAGCACATATAGTGTTTTTTCTTAAGTAGAAGATATACCTTTAGTAGAAGGCCTGATGGGATTGCTTTAGGCAATAGCCTCAACCAGCTTCACTTCTTGGAACTTTTATCTTAATAGGGCTCCAGTCCTCATACGTAATACTTAGGTAGTGCAGTTTGGCTTTCAGTACTGCTAACTTTTGGTAGAAAGGAACAAGATTTAGAACCATACCTGGTAAAATCACTATGATGGGTTTTCTTCAGAAATCATCTTTTTAGGAAAAATACAAAAACCTAGAAAATCTATTGGATGTCCATCATCTCAGATATAGCATTAATTGGACTGTTCTAGTCACTTGATTTTTCACGAAACTGGGAGTCCTCTGATATCATTCAATTCCAGAATAGAGAAGATCAATAACTACTGCTGCTTCTATGTAGCTGACCTGGGGGCTGCAGGACCCTGGAGGACAAGGGCTGGGTCTACAAACTGCGGGAAATACTCAAGTTCATGAGATGGTTCTGTTTCCAGGCAAGGGATTTCAGGGATTTGATTTTTTAAAAATGAATGCCACGAACTAAGAGAAACTCTAACAAGCATGCATCGTCAGCCTAATGACGTGTCATGTGGAGGAGACTCCTCATCTCCTTCACTCTCTAGTTCTTAGGTGGCGCTATGTGAGCCTCCTCTCTGCAGCCCTTGTGGTATGACCACTTTTTTGTCTGCCTGTAAGATGAAAACATTTTAAAAGTTAACAGAAGAGCCACTACTCCAGAAAATAACTTTCATTTTCAGTGGTTGCATCATACCCTTTCTTTTCTTTACTACAGGCTTATAACAACATAAAGCTTGGAAGGCATTCTCAGACTAAAAGCATGACCATTTGTGATATTTTCGTACATGTGTAGAGATAAAACTTTCATCTTGGTTATAATTTGATTCTCTTACCTTAACCTCAAATTTTATTAAAAATACAAACAAGGGTTTAGGAAAATATTGGAGGTAAAATCACAGAGCTGAAAACAGTGTAATGACGTGTCAGTAACATGCATCTTTTAGTCATCTAAGGAAAACAGAAGAGTAAATTTTGACCCAATATTTTCCAACATGAATTGTCTACAGTGTTAAGTTAGTAAAATATTTTATTTCCCAAAATACAGTCTCGAGTGGTAACTGTAAAATTAATTGCAAACATCTCATCTGTTGTAAGTGTTACAATTACTTCATTCACTAAGATTTTTTTATAGCACCCCTGTCCCATTACTGTTCTATTGCACTTTTATAAACTTGATTTGGAGAATAAAAAAGAAAATTCACTGCAGAAAATATTAAGATAGCTAATTTAAGAAACAGAACAGCTTTTCATTAGCACTCATATGACTGCTATTCATGACTTACTAGTAATTATATCAGAAATAATACATTGCAGTTAGAAATTTTTCTAATTGGTTTTAATAAAAAAGAATAGACAAAACATGGTGAAAAGAACGCTGTTGGTATCACTAGCTAAAATGAACAAGAGACACCTGAGATATCTGCTCAGTTATCTTTAGCATATCCAATCTTGAGAATTCTCCGTTATTAAGAATTAAGACTCTGTTACTCACAGCTAACAGTACTAAAGCAACTTTTTTAGATAGGAAACCTGAAGATCAGAGAGGTTAAATGCTTGTCCAAGCTTATACCAATCTTACTGGTAGGAGCAATTTTCAGTTCTCTGCATCTGCAAGTTCATCTTCTCTAAATCAGAAACAGATTTTGGGTAAAATGGAAACAAAATGTTTCCAAAACAAATGTTTACTTTATGGATTCAATGCTCTCCTTTTATGCTTTAGAACAATTTACTGTGTACAGATGAGAAAGATTACACATTTTAAAGAGGACATGGGTGGACACTGCATATCAGTTCCCTGGTTTACCCTAGGGAACATTAAACCCATTAAATGCTCCCACGTTTGACCTGAAAGCTCTCGAGAAGCCTACATATTTATTACACATAAACACTGAACTTCTTCAGTTTGAGCAGATTGGCACCAGGCTCCTGCAAATGCCATGCTAAGAGGTAGAGAGGAATTGAGTCATCTGAGTTCCTGATCCCAGCAGGATCAAAAGAAACAGTTGCAACCATTTTAAATCTTGTGGTTGGTACCTTGTGCTTGGAGCACTCATCTCGGCATCAAGTGCATTGAGACCCTGAACGTGAACAGGACAGAGGTTTGTGATGGACATGCTTAGGTTTCTTCTTATAGCAAGCTCCCCAAAACAATTTCAGGAAAGCAATTTTTTCTTAGAATATCAGGTAGGATCATTATCTTTAATGACAGAGAGCTCCAACCGTCAAGGTGTAAACAGAAAAAAGCAGAAAGATTTCTCCACAATTTCTTCCCTGGACCACAGTGTCCTTGCTTTTGGCTATCTCTGCAAAGTCCAGTGTGTACCACTTGTCCATATGCAACCCATGTCCTCCCCATGGCTCCTGGATCCCTGTTGTGGCTCTCTGCTCCTGTGCTCCACTGCCTCCGCCACCCTTTCCCTCTCCAAGCAGGCTCATTTCCTTCCCATTCCTCCCCGAGCTCCAGGAAAGTCATCCAACCTTTGTCTGAGAGGACTACAGCATGAATTTAAATAGATGGGACACCTGGCCTCACCACTTATTTCACTTAAATTAGATTCCCCTTTCCAAACCTGCAGGAGGAAGGCATCAGGCTGTAGAGAAGACTTGGAGGGAGAGGGGTGGTTGAAACCCTCCTACTGAAGCTGTGTGAATGTGTGAAAGAGAAAGCACAGGAAAAGGGCACACAGAAGAAGAAAAAGAAGTCATGTTTAAGACTCCACAATGAAAGAGGTGGAAATTCCACATTCTGGTCCCTGCGGTAGTATGGTTTCTTTTCCAATTCAGTGTGGAAGTGGCAGATGGCGTTTGCTGCACTGCGTGCTCCAGGCTTGCAGGCTGTCTTCCCTTATGAGGAGTGACCATGTCAGGTGAAACTTTCAGAGAAGCTCAGGAGTTCACTCCTGTCCTTGGAGCAATCGTCCTGTGTTACAGCTGCAGCAAGCCTGTGGCTCCAGAAGAGAGGATGCTGACAATAGCAGGAGCAGACGGCAGGTCACAGGAATGAAGGAAGAAAAACATAGGCTGTTGAGATGGTTGCTGCACCTCTGAAAGACACTGTATTTCATTCAAAGACATTCATCTAGCTTTGAGTTAAGAGCTACCAAAGTGCCAAAAAGTGCCTTCCAGTTTTTAAAGAATTCTAAGGCATCTTATGTTTTTGATTAAGACTTTCTTATCTGTAAAATTGCCTTCTGCAACCATGTGAAAGAAAAGTGCCTGAAATCTTGTGGATAAGTTTCTTCCAGGCAGCTATGACTGTCATGCTGATAAGTCAGTTTAAGAGTTTTGGCATTAAACCCTTAGGCTCAGGAACTGTCTCTGCAGCATGTTCTGTTAATATTCCTCTATTAATTATAGTTTTTCTCTATGTCTTGGACATGCTTCAACAAGGTTGACTATCAAACACGTTTCAGGAGCATCCCGTAAAATTGGCTGTATTTCACATTTGGGACTTGCAGTTATGTTGACGCTTATTTGTAACAAGCAAAGGACCAAGAGCTGAGATGGTCTTACAGGAAAGCCGGGAGAGTGGGGAGATCCTGCTTTCAGGTACAACCTTGCACTTCATTAAAGTTAGTTCTTCAAACCAACTGAATGAGAAGATCTTGCCTGCAAAATTCTTCTCTCTCTAATTCCTCTCCCAATAAATGTTACTAGGAATTTACTTCAGATGTGAATTTAAAAGAGAGTGAAACTATTTGGTTTTGCACTTCCTCACACACTGTAATAACGATGCAGTCCTTCAAACTCTCCAAGGCTGACTTCCAAGCTTTTATGCTGGTCAACTTGACCTCCTCCCACTGTCACAGGAGAGACAAAATAAACAGTAACTAGTAGTGGAGCTGGATACTGGGCTTTACTTAACAACCAGCAAGATTAGAGCTTTTAGTCTACTTCATCATTTCACACTCCCTCACCCTGCCACCCCAGCGGTATGCTCTCTAGCACTTGCCTTCCACCCTGGCAGGTTGGTCACTGCTGGTCTGGGAAAGTTGGACAGAAAGTCCTGTTTGTTCCTGCTGCACCACTGCTCCTAGTTACCATTCTGGGCCATCACTTGTGATGATTCCTGGGCATCCCTGGTGTTCATCTCTATGCATCTCTCTGACCACCAACCCACTTCCCCCAGTCAGGGTGCTCACTTCTTTCCCAGTTCTCCTCTCTCCAGCATAATTTTTCCTTTTGGAGAACCCTTCTCTTTTGGCTTTTTTTTTCTTTATAGACCCCTGAAACCCAGGGTTTTCTCAATCTAGTTTATATGCAGAAGCATGATCAACATCCTAATTGTTGGTCCTGTCATGTCTTTCTTCAGTACTCAGAGGACTCCGGACATTTCACTGCTATTTAGTCCAAGTGTGAAAATTTACAACTAGCCTGTATTGGTTGCAGCTAGCAAGCAGCAGTCTTCAGCTTGAAACTTCAAAAGTGCAATTTTGGACACTCACCAAAAAACACACACACACCCCCAATTATCTGTCACCTATTACCCCTCACAATTTAAGATATTTTTCACCTATGACACCCACATATATTTACCTTTTTTCAGTGAGAGGGTTCTCCAGCATGAATCAGGTTTGTGCAGTTAATCCTGCCATGTCACAAGACAGTGAAAGGTCTCCTGCTCCCTACCTGGACCTTCTCCCACATTTCTGCTAGGCTCCTATTTCTTTAAAAACATTTTAAAAGCATTATGCTTGCTGCATTCCATTTCCTCTCTTCTTCCCATTTAATTTGCTAGTTCAAAATAGATTGCTATAAAATTATACTACTTGTATGTTTTGTAATGATCTCTTCTCAGGTAATGAAAAGTAGGGGTAAGCTCTGTCAAGTGAGTCATAAGATAATGCCAGGCAATTCTCTGCCTGAACACAATTGCTCAATCCAAGTGCAGATACAGATCAAACTACTACACAGATTTCTTTCCCAAATAACTGTGAAAAGAGACATTTAGATTTCGTTTCTGACCCTCCCAGGTTCTTATGTCTATTAGAAAAAGATTGTTAATCAGATGCCTCTTCAGTAGAACTGGATGGATGCTTAAGTGATTTATGGTGTCCTTTAGGGGAAAGGAGGCACTCTGGAGACTGACAATTTTAAAAAAGGGTCATTAAGATTTGCAATAAATGTAAGTATTATTTAGGGTGCTAATAATTCTCTTGAATTTCACCTGAGTGCAACCACCAATTTATTGAGTGCTGAATGTCTAAGCTGTTACCTGGTAAACAGGTAATTACATGCCTAGCCACGTGGACACAAAACTAAAAAAATGAGAAAAGAGATTTTTTTGTTATATAAAGTACCTGTAAGAAAGGATAGTTCTTCCATTTTCTTTTAAGTTCCTGGATAATATTACTTCACCTTAGCTTGCTCTCTTTAGTTTCAGATTTCAAAATCAGTTGCAATACGTGTTGCTTGAATCCTATTGCAACAGAAGTCAGTGAGAGTTGTTAACTAGGGAAGCTGCATAGCCTGAAACACCCCTTGTAGTATACCTAACTACAAAACAATGGGATGTAAATTTGCATACATTTTCATACATTTGAATAAATGCATGGACAAACTACTATAAACACAGGTTTTAGTTTAAATTGCATTGCAACAGAACTACGATTTAGGAGTATTCCTTTCTTATTTCAAATTTTCTTCATTAATCATAGCGTAGAATAATTTTAAAATATTAAAAAATAGCTCTTAAAAGAAAAAAGGAAGGAATGTTTCTCCATATTGTTCACTCATATCTCACAGCAGGTTCTTAATATTTTCTTATCTAAGAATGAATTTTGCTTTTGTGAATAACCACATGGTTATGACTTCAATGTAAAATTTTCAGCTGACAGTTGAATGCAGATATGGAATTTTCTCCCAATATTCCTATTTCATAGTGCAGTAAATTTAAAGTGTAGATAGGACTGGACAATATTTTTCTGACTGATTTTAAACATATACCTTCAGCCTCATGGCTCTAGATTTTGGTTGCATTCAGCCCTAAAACACCGAGAATGACATTTGGGGGGACAGTTTGGTACTTGGCATCTTTGAACATTTGGACCTCAAAAAAACCCCAGTAAAGGATTGATCAAAATATGGGTCCAAGCACTTGCTTAAAATCAAACAGTAATTAGCCAGTGTATACTTTCTAAGAAGACGAACGTGATAATAGGCTCAAATATTCCTGCAATGTGCCTTTCTTATCGCAGAATATTAAATCACAAAATTTACAAAAAAACCAAAAAGTATTTCAAGGCAGTTTCACTTTTTAAAATTAATTATTTTGCACCTGAATCAGGAACTGGAGGATTTCTGTTTGGTCCATCGTTGTCACATGGGATCTCCTCACTTTGTATACCTTTTTCCTGTGCAGAACACATAGTCCTTCCTTTGAGCAAACCCCATGCCTTTTGAAAATCTATAAGTGCATCGAGTAGCACAGAGTTGCTTATATCATGCCAAAATGATGAACCCTCCATTTTGTAATTTTTGCAGGAGAATAAAAGACATATTAAGCTATTCAATTTGTTAAGTGATGAATTCAGTGGCTCTGAGTTGCAGAAGACTTGCACGACTGTCCTCATACTTGGCTCTGAGGACAAGATTCTGCAGAGCAACGATGTCAGAATAATCATAGATTTCTTCAGCCAAGTAATGCACAGACTGTTTAACTTCATAGTAATAGGCTTGAACACATCTGCATTTACAATAAAACCTCAGGAGACTGTAGCAATCTTCACTGAAGCCAATGGTACTTTTTCCATTGATTTGTTTTGTTTAACTGTTGCATTAGAACCATATTTGGTCCATTGCAGCACTTAATAAATGCTCAGATCCTGTAAAACATATTGACTTTATCTGTATTATCACGTCCTGGAGTCCAAAGAAGCTTTCTATCTATGTAAATGCCAGCAAGATCATCCTTGGGGTTGGCCTAAGACCAAGACAAAGCTTATTTTTGTATAGAAACTTAAGGTGATCCTTTAGGGCACCTTCTAAGAGGATACTTCTGCAGTGTGAATGAGCCCAAATTGCTATAGAAAAGAGCTTTAGATACCAAACTTCTGCTGTGGCTGCCATAATGGAGAAAAATACATGAAATCAAGACCTGTCAAATTCAACACTTTATACATCTTTGTGTAATTTTGTGGAGAATGGGATGTTCATAATTAATGAAGGCTTTTTTAGAGATGGTTCTTCTGCACCCTGAAAATGTTTACATAGGATGTAATATAAATATAATTATTAATATAGTTTTGCATATGGAGAGCATGTCCCTTAATGTTTTGGTTGTAAGGGCCTCAACAGGCTCATAACTGTGAAAATGGGTACCTGTCAAAGGGAAATGTTTAAGGTCCAGTGTCCCAGACATTAAATCCAAGAAACATGACCGAGTGAACAACCAGAAGTACTTTCAGGAATAACACATGGAACTGCTCCAAGTTTGTACACAGCATGGCACAATGGGGGCTTGAACCTGGTAAGTACTTCAGTGTTGCGAGAGTATCCATACTTTACAGTCTGGAATTAAAGCAAGTATTAAGAAAACCTTGTCTGTGATAGCCTATCAAACACCTACCATGTTTGGAACATCAGTTAAAGGCAAATAACATGAACTCTGCTTCCTCTCAGTTATCAATAGGTTTTTATATATCCTTTGTTGCTACCTTGAAGAAATGTGGCTATTAAACCAGTTCTGTGTCTCTTCAATGACTTGAAAAGATACCAATATATGAGCTGTATTTTTGTTTATTATGAGACTACTTAAACTTTCCTCATTGTGAAGGGATTGTAAAATGTGTGGGCATCAGGGTACTCTGAAAGGGTATTGGTGTATGCAAGAATTGGGTCCTTAATGTTGAAATGTCTTATAAGTGTGAAAGCTGCAAACAGACAAAATCTTCAGTCACATGATATACATGACATATATACCAAAACATTTTCTAAAGGCAATTTCCATTCTGATGTCTTCTGTCATAGATTGCGTTATTAAAAAGGGAAATGGAAAATACATACTTAGATCTTTCACAGATGAAGATACAAAGTTAATTGTGCAGTGTAATGCTTGCAGAGGTAGAAAGAAAGACACCATGACTTTAACAGCAAGAAGCATCTGCATGCCGGGGGGGTGCAAGGATTCCTGCTTAGTTCAGGAATCCTGAAGAGGACAAACAGACCGCAGTATCATCTGGGACCCTACTGTAATCGTCAGTACTTGTCATCTTAAAGCTAGGGGGAAAATCTGCATTCCCTTCAATACATAAAGGAATAAAACATTACAGCTTAATATGCATCTCCACTGAAAAATAAGTGCAAGCCCTTGCACCCAGATGGTGTGGAGACAGACTGTAGCACAAAATCTTCTGCTATAAAAATTCATGCCTAACATTTTTGCCATGACTGGCAGTCACAGGCAAAGAGGTATCACCCAGCAGAGACTGTGCAAAGATTATTCTACCAGCTTCTTAAAAGCACAAAGGGCCTGAGAACTGATGTGAAAAACTTTTGGTGTACTTGTTTTGGTTTTGCTCTTTTTGCTGTGAGAAACAAACTCCATATATATAAAAATGTAAATAGAATAAAATTATAATTGATTAACTTTTGTACTTGCTGTCCACTAACATGTTCTACATTTAAATATCTGATCTTCCCTGATTGCCATATCATGCCAATAAGGAATTTCAGGATATGTTGTAATTCTATCCTGTTTCTTTTATTACGGAACTTAAATGTTACTTTTTCTGGCCCTTCTGGAGATGCTGAACCAACCACGTGTATATAAACATGTGCCTTCGCTCTCAGTCATATCTATTGCTTTAAAGCATCCAAGACAGAACATTTGAAGCTAGTCTTCCAAGTTTCCTCTCCCATCCTTGCAGTTATTATATCTTTGTTGTATGTGGATTATGACTCCCAAAGCTCTGCCCATGTATCGTATTTTGATGGTTACTCCTCTTGGTGTCACAAATGACAAACCTGCAATGTGTTCATCCAGAGAGCTCCAAAACAGCCAGAGTTTGGGGTGGATGTAGGAGGATGTTCATCATCCTTTCTGCAAAGTTAGACATTTAAAGAGTGAATGCAGCCAGAAGCAAGACGTTTACCTCTCTAGCAACTCAATCAAAAAACCTGACATACCTACAGAAAACAGAATGGAAAGGGTCCAAGGTGTCTGAATCTGTCTCCTGGTTTATTGAAACTTGTACCATGAATACTATTTATCACTTCCATCATTCCAGAAAAAAACCCCACCACAACATGTTATAAACTACTCAAGCTGCTTCATGAGCTTTTAAGCCATCCCTGTCAAAGGAACAGCAACCTTTGAGAAGGAGGCCAGCAGACAGATAGGAGCAGAAATCTTGTCAGCTGTCTGACTTTAATCCACTGATACTTTAGAGTCAAAACCCTAACACGTAATTTTCATTGCAAACAAACATTCAACATACAGTCAGCTCTCCATTATCCCCCTGGCAGATTATCCAGTTTGCTGATAAATGGTGCCACAATTGCAGAGACATCCGTACTGGCTCTGTGTAGGCTAGCCCAGGTCTGGCAGAGTTTATTAGCTTAAGCTCTGCATAAATACTTCTGTACAGCTTCCAGAGCCAGTGCTCGGGTGCTCCCGTATCGTGTTGCTGGAACCAGCATGCCAGGGAGTGCAATGCAGATACATCCAAGCAGCTCCACGGGAAGCCAGCTCATGTCCAGCAAGGCTTTGGAGTCTGCCAGACCTGCATTAACAATGGCTCACACAGGGGTTAAAAAGACAGATAGTTTTCTGTAACTCATCCTTTTCCTGCTTGTTCCCATTAATTCATTAGCATAGTTATTGTGAGTTCAGCCTTAGGCCACAAGAAAGCTCCCAGAAGACTTCAGCGTTAGCCAGGGAATGCACTAAGCAACATCTAATTAACCCCAACCAAAAGCAGGTCCTGGGGACTGTGGCGAGGAGGGAGAGCCAGGGCCATGTTGCCAAGTAACTGTGGGAAGAGAGTCCTGGAGCCAGTTCAGTGCCTCGCTCCCTTGCATACCTGTTTTTCAAGCAGAGCCCCAGAACTCCCTCTTTAGGAAATTTTAAATACAAACAAATTCAGGCTTCATGGTGTCCTTATCAAATAGGGTAGCTGATCAGATTTAAGCAGACCCTGGTTTCTGGCATTTGTAGGGAGATATACACTGGAATATGACTTGACTTAATAAATTATAAAATGCTTTGGGATAATCCAGAATCGGAAATATTACAGAAATGCAACCCACTGTTATTTTCGATCCCTGTGCCCTTTCAGGTTTTGCTCTGTTTGCTGAGATACTCAAAAAGCATGCTAATTATTGCACAGATGTGGGATTTTTTCCCACCAAATTATATTGATATTATCAGCTCAATTTATTTATTCATCCAAATGGCTGCCAGATGCAGACAGATTTGTGTTTTTATTACTCACCTATGCTGGAGTCAGGCTGGTGACAAAGGGGTGAAAGGTCCCACATCAGATTACTGATCCCTTGAGCCAGCCAGTCCTTCAGTCCAAGCACTTACTAATAGATATTTTGCACCACATAATCAACTCACTTTTCAAGGTGACATAGTCACAGTTTTAAAAAAGAAAAAAAGACAAAACCAAACAGTCAATGCTCATAACTACAGTCACCCTTTTGTCCAGTACAGCACATTTCACTTTAAACGTCTGGGGCTACATCTCTCCTTACCATCTAAAACAGAGCTAAATCTCCCAGGCAAATGTAATTGAGGAGGAACATATGCAATCTTTGCTCAATTTCTATGTGTATATATACATTTATATGTATTTGTATATGCACACACACTTTTGCAGTGCAAATATTAGAATTTTGAGGGAAATTTTTGTTAAACGATGCTAGCTGCGTAGGGAAAGATTATTCTGCCAAAGCTGAGAAAATAAAAACAAAGTTACTTGTTACAGGGTGGTCCCACCAAATCAGAATGCTTTGTTTATTGATCAGAAATGTTTCATTTGAGTCATACTGATATCAAGTTTTATCTGCTCAGCACCTTGTGGGAGCTCCACCGGAACTGTGATGCAGATGCTACATGACTCCATGATTTCTCATGGACTTCCTGGGGTGGCAATATATTCTTTGATGCTCTGTATCTTCCCCTGTGACCAAGTCATGTAGGATAATCTGAGTAACATGGTTACAAGGCTGATGGTAAAGATACTACAGCCAATTAGCCCTTCCTGTAAGGCAGGGTAAAATAAGGCAAGCAAAATACAATGCCCATAAAGCCTTTCTTTGGAAACTGAAGAGTTGTTATGCATCAGCTGAATATCAAACTTTTCAACTTGATTCAGTACACTGAGATGAAATATTTCAACCTGGGACTGCAGAAATAATTTATTTCAATTAAAATACTACAGAAAGTATTGCATTATTTACAAACTGATTGTTTCAACTTTCTGATTCACAGTAAATTTAGATATTTTGACTGCACAGGAAAAAAAGCGGCTAGAAATTCCTGGGGTTTTTTAGCTGTTTTAAATAATCTAATTCCTACTCAGATATAACACAGAACACTCCCAATTAGAAGATCATATTAAACAAATTATCACTCCACGTATGTAGATTCTGATTTTTAACCTACCATAATACATTTCCTCTCCCTGTATTCCCCCACACCCCCTATGTAACAAGCGACAGAACTGAGGGCAGGACAGAAGATGAGGGGATACCCACCTCTTCTCACACACAGCTTGACATCCAGAGGGAAACTCAACAAGACATAAAGCTTACATGCATAGAGCCGACAAATCTGCATTTCTTTATGCATGTTTTACTGATTAAGGATACCAATTAAACTCGGACATCAGAGTGAAAAGAGTAGGCGTACTTTACTAGTGATAACCAAGTAATGTAACAGAGTAATACAGAAAACATGCTGTAAGAAGAAGCAGAACAGTGCACTTAAAGCAACAAACAGGAAAATACAGGGTAATGCATCAAATCATTGCTACATGAGAGAGAGAGAGAATAGTAATTAAGAGAAATACATCACCACTTGCATATATTATCATCATCATCCAGATCCGCAGACGCTGGGGAGCCCCGGTTACAGCGAGGATTTGGAGAGCCTGTCCCGGCAAGTGGGAAATCCTACGCGGTGCGTCCACCCATAGGTGAGGCTTCCAAAGTCGCTGCGAATGGGCCCAGCCTTATATACCAGAGATCGACAAGCTGGCACCTTTGTTTTGAGCGGAAAGTTTCTGGTTTCATTCTCCTGTTGGATTCCACCCAAAGCCTGGCCAGGGCTCGGGGGGGGGGGAACCAAGGGAGTTTCTAACAAGGCCAAATACTTGGGTTCTCAGCCTTGAACAAGGCTGCGAAAGGAAAGTTGAAAACATTCTCTCCTCACTACTGATTATATTTTGTCTTTCACTAGCTAGTTTACATATTTTATTAATGACTACATGCTAAGTTAAGAGCTCCAGCTTGGGGCCTGTTGTTCAGGCTGCAGTATTTCAATGCTTTAGCACTTTTTACACCAGCATAAATAGGTTGTTATAACTTAATACAATACCTACTAGCACAATGGTTATCAGTTATAAAATATACAGGATTCATCTATAGGTCAACTCAGGCTTGGGCCTGTTGTCCAAGCCTTAGCACTTCAATGCATAGTAACCAAAAGAACCTTATGGTCAACTTCGGCTCATATGAATTCAGAGGATATATCCTGTACAGCCAGAAGGATAGAGCAGCAAGTGTAACACTGGGACCAAGTCAAGCTGCCCAGCCAACATGAGTGTATTGTCCTCATGTGCATTGGTGAGTAAGCATCACAAGATAGCTTTGTGCAAGAAAGGAGAGGCTGGTTCCTTAGGGAACATTACGGTTTCTGATCAAAACAATGGCAAAGACTTTTCAAATTTGTGGTGAAGGATGATAGTACAATAGAAGTATAATTTTGCTTAGAAGTAAGGAATTTGGGGAGGTCTAATAGCAATTTGAGAGTAATGCAAGACATAAAATGTCAGAGAGAAGAATTTGGGGTAGAGAGCACTGACACACATAACCAGTGTTAACTTTTTCAGGAATTTCCCTGCAGGTCAGCCAGGGTTTGATGCCACAGAGAGCATATGGCCTTGGGCAACAAATATCTCGTTTCCAGCCTCCCTCTTTTTGCTTTTGCCAGGTCCTCACTAAGCAGTGCAAACTCACAAGTACTTCATGGTCTAGGAGGGATCAGGAAAGAAATGTAATTAGTCTTATGAAGACTTCTCTTCATAAAACATTTTTTGGCTGTTGGGGTGGATAATATAGTCCTAATTACTTAAATAAGTCACTGGTGTATAATTTAAAATTGAGACCTAGATACAACTGACTGTTTTGACTGTTTACTGTGGAAGTAAATGTGGCTAAGAGTGGCACACACTTTCCAGTTTGCCTACGGCAGTAAAAACCCCTCAAGCCAGCCCTGTCAGGAGTGGCGCTGACATGCATTAATGGTGCAGTTATCAGTAGATAATATAATGCAATTAACAGATCTCATCACTAGTCCTTAAGGGAGTGCACCACATTGCAAAATTTCAATACACATCTCATAATTGGTGCAACATCCATTCAGCCCACAATACAACAGATGTTCTGATTTAATCTCACACAGTCTGTGCTAGTTTATACTACACCATAATTTTCTAGAGATTGCAAAACGAGACCTAGCTCATCTCCTGTCCTAAAACGTGCAAAACCCACAGCAAAGTTGCTGGTCTCACATAACTAAGCCTTATGGCTAAAAGCTCTGGAGGGGAAAGATAGCTTTACTCCCTCTGTTGGTGGAAAAGGAAAAAATGATGCTGAAAACGTCCTAATCCGTTTAGGCTACTTTATCTGTAATTCTTTTAGCAACAAACTTTATATAAAGTGGATTTAGGGAGATACGGGGATGACAAAAGGAAGATGTAAAAAAGAAAAAGAACTCTTACCATATATTTAATAAAGAGATTTGTTTCACGTACTGCCAAATATGGGAAATTGTTTTTGTCTTTCTTTCTGTGAGGGTCTTGCTGTGAGGGCTAGTACATTGTGAAGGGCTTTGCTATGTCAGAAGGAAGATAGGAGCAAGAAGAAAAGTCCAGCCTTCTTAAAGCTGCATCATTAAAATTTGACTAGAGGGTGATAACCCTAAGCAAGATCAAACAAGCTACTCATTTCGGGTAGGAGAGGCTACAGGTTGGTCATAGCTAGGACCAAAGTGTCTGGTTAGTGCTTAGGGATATGGTGTAGTTGAGAACAGTCAGTGTTAGGTTAATGGTTGGACTAGATGATCTTCAAGGTCTTTTCCAACCTAGATGATTCTGTGCTTCTGTTAAATAAGACAGCAAATTGCTGAGTGTGACCAAATAGTCATGACCCTCCCATGCGTAGTGAGCTATACAACAGTCATGAAGAAACAGGCTTCCTGCTGGTTTTTAGGGAAGCATCAGTGTTTCTCTGGTGGCAGATTGTTGTAGGAGTAGAGAATGGGATAAACCCCCTTAGAAAGTAGCCCTTGTGCTGTCCAACTCACCGGTAGCAGTAGGAGAAGGATACCCTGATCTCTAGCTTCATCTCTCACCTCTCTTTCCCTGCAGCATATCTTTTCCTTCAATTTTTTATCTCCTGGTGTAAATCTTACTGCTTGTACCCACATTATAATAGTTGGTCTGCTTGCTTCATCTACACTGTGAGTACAGTAACTAGAGGTAGGTAGTTGGATTGTAACTTGATGTGCACTCAGGTGATGGGTGGTAGAAGGGCTGTCAAAGACATGAGTATCTAGAGAGCTAGATAGAACATCAACTGTTAAAACCATTGAGAATTATCAGGCAGGATATGGACATGACTGGCACTTGTGTGTGCATGACAAGCAAGTTACCCATGATGGCATCTGCCTTGCTAATTGCCCTTAACATCAAGTCCTGTCCTTTCCATATCTTTTAATGAGAAGGCTTCTTTGGGACTTGAACTCTTTGTGGACATATGCTTTATTGGTCAAAGTTATGGGAAGAAGCCAAGCCAGGAGGCCAGGGTCTTGTTCACCTTGCCTCCTGCATGCACTGAGATGTGACAGACTGTTCCTTTTAGCATATTTATTTACTTAATTAGAAGTGAAATTCATCCTTGTTGTAACTGGGTGTGTTTTTCCTGATGAAAGTATAATTTTAATATGTACGGCTACTACTAGTTATGACAGCTATGGTTGTTGCCTGCATGCCTGTCCATTCCATAGGAGATTTCTTTCTATTCTCACTTGACACAGCTACTTACTTATAAGTCATCCTATTGCTGCTGCATCATCTGCCTTTCCAGGGCGAAGGTTTTCAAAACAGATTAATCTGCATGATTCCCATTTATGTCAACTACACAACATCCCCATCCCCATAGTATATCCTCTATTGGAAACAAACAAACAAACAAAAAGGGAAATGTATTTTTCCTCCAACTAGTTGAACTAAATAACCACCACCTTTCCAAAGAAGTAGCTCCCATTTACTTTCATTTTGAATGCTTGAAACAGATTATTAAATCATCTAAATGCACTATATATACCAGTTCAATAGATGTACTAAAAAATGAATATAAAGTCACTGCTTAAGATTATGATCTGCAGTACTTGAGAAGTGGCCATCTAAAGAAATGTAAGGGTTGATTCTGTCAACAAGTGAATTATACCAAATCATAGGTACATTTTCTATTTGCACATCCTTAATAATAGTGAACAATATTGCCAAGTGGATAGGGAAGACCAGACTTAGGATCACAAATAGCCTTTGTGCTGAATGATAAAACACAATAGATCCTTCTCTGACTCTGGCGGGTGAAAAAATTCATGTAGGATGATAGGGGCTGGGTATAAAAAACAGTAGAGTGCACTGTTGAAAAAGAATAGTCAGCTTCCTTCATGATTTAAAAAAAAAAAAAACAACACCCTTAATACAACAATTATCATTAAGAGTGATTTTTCCCCCACATAACTGACAAGTAAATTATCACGTCTGTACCTGCATGTTGAGTTAGTGCTTCACCTTCACCAGTAAACAAAGAAGGGGAAAAAATTGCTTTCAGTGACAATTTTTTTTTTTTCCAAAGAGCCAAGCTGTTTGTGCATTCTTCTCTTTTTCTTTCTCTATATGTTTTGTTGTTGAAAAAATCAGATATAATTAGATAAAGTGGTAGCATAAAGCCAGGAGAGCTTTTGCTAGAAATCAGGGAAATGGTGTCTCATTTACTGTTATCCCTTCAGTTATCTTCCCCATCAATGCTTTATTCCTATAGCCTTCCCTAAAAATATGAAAAGGTGAATTAATATTTAATAAAATAAAAGCCTTTATTCTGCTTTATTAAATGCTGAAGAAGTATAATGAGCAAATGGCTAGTGTGTCAGGTCACAAATATATAGAGCTTATGGATCCATCTAAATTCAGCTCTACTTCCCTTCCTTATTTCCTGGCATTTCATAAGAGAGAAACCCTAAATCTTTTTTCTCCTTACGACTCTTTTATGAAACAGATGTCTGGAGAAATTAATTTTTAAAAAGGGAGGACAGTGTTCTTACTGCAGCTTTATCAGAAGACAACAGTAATTAGGTATCACCAATAAACATACCAACATAGAGAAGCCTCACAGTAAAATTTTAAAGCGCTCATAAGATGCTGAAATCATCAGTCTGACGAGTCACGTCCCAACAGGGCCTATTTTTCATCAATGGGAGCTCATATACAAACATTCACAGGAGAAACATCTAAAGGTAGATGAGATGAATCCCAACCCAAGTGTCTGTAATTCTGCTTCCTGATACACCCGGTGTCTTGGCCTTGATAGAGGAAAACACCTCTTGTGTGCTTGCACCCAGGGAGGATTCAGAAACTACTAACCCATCACTCTTCCCTGAGAGGCTCTGTCGGGCAGGTTTTGTGGGATCCCTCCCAGCAGACTGGTTTCTCTGCAAAATCTTGACTCACATCCCTCTGCTAGACTAGTACAGTAGGGGAGCCCAAGCCACCAGATGGTTCAGCAGTCCAACACTGCTTTGCCAGCCTTGGCTGGTCCCTTGGGCCCTGACCACTGAGCCTCCCCACTTGCACCCTGGAGCCACCCAGATGGGTGTTTGCTGCTTGGGTGCCACAGGTCACAGCCCAGGGTGCAAGGTCAAACTGCCACCAGATCACCTCGTGAAGGAGCCGAGGAGATGAAATGTCACCCCATCTGCAGCCTTTGCTGGAAGGACAGGGCAAACCACTGGCTGTGCTAACCTCTGAGATCACTCCCATGAGAACCACTAAGTCATAGAATCATAGAATGGCTTGAGTTGGAAGGGATCTTAAAGATCATCTATTTCCAACCTCAAGCTCATGAGTTAGGTTGCTTGGTGGCTAGGAGGCACAGCCAACTTGTGAGAGTCCTGGGTTTACTTCTCCTTTATTTAAATTAATTTTTCTCATCTTTACAGCCATTCAGTAATCTATTCTAGGCTGAAGACATTCTCACCCTATCCTATAAAAGCTATTGCACTGTACGAAACCCAGAATTCAAGGTCAGGAAGAGAGGCTGTGCATTACTCTGTGGCCTTCTCCTTGGGAAAGGCGGGGAGTGCCAGCCCTTTGCTCCCGTGACTATTTATATGAAAAAGCCATTAGAACAGAGACTGAAATTCAAAAGTCATGTCAGGAATATGCCTCTCTTCCTAGCTGACTGTAAAAGCAAAGAGTATATAGCAAAGGGGTTAAAACAAAATGCAGATACTGAGTGTTATTTGTGGTTAAAAAAAGGTTTAGTATCCGTTTATACTGAACAAGAAATCCCTTTCTTATTTATACCACCATAACCCCACTTACCTTGGATTAGTCAGACCTGATGCACCGACAGTTAGACTGTTCTCCCAGTTCTCCTACTCTGCAGATCCCAGGGAGTAGTTCTTGTCACCAGATTCCCATGACCTTCTGCACATGCACAGGAGGCTTTTCCCTCCTTTCCCTCTGCATTTTTTTTTTAGGTAATCCTAAGAAGAGCACAGAGTGAAGTCAGGACTGAGAAGCATCCTCTCAAGATACAGTGATGTACACAAGCTGCTGCAGCTGCAGGATACAGTATGTGCTGAATGCTGGATTTAGCTTCCGCTTCAAAGAGTATTACAGCCATGCAGTAAAACTCAACCTAAAACTTTTTCATCTTTTACACCATCTCACATTATTTATATTTCCAAATGAAAGTTTAAGCGATTCACAGTTTTGCTCAGCGAATACAGCAAGCTTTGGGGATTACTTTCAAAAACACCTCGTTTGCATCAATTCAGCTGATCTCTTCCTTGTTGGAGATGAAAGTGTGCTGCTATCTTATGTTTCCCTTTGCTCAGACAATGAGGTACTCATTCCTTTCAAAAAAGAAAAAGAACTAGATCAGCAAACTTGTTGTCTGCTTTCCCAGTGTTTCTTTGACTGTATAATTGAAACGCAGGAAAAACTGCACGAAAGCAAGAGGCACAGATGTTTACATCACAGGTACCTCAAATAACTTAAAAGTATCCTAACTGTGTATAGCCTGTGAATATATTTCATGCCTCACTCACTGAGAATTAGCATTGAAAGTCATCACAGTGAACACAGGGAACTGGATGAATTTCAATCTACTGCAGAAACCAGCCACTTATGTTGTTTGATGTCATCTGCAGTCACATCACTGCAGACATCTTTTGCAAGACTAGTAAAAGAAACGTTGTCATTTTTGACATGGCTGCCTGTCCCTCTTCACTGCTCGAGTGACAGCATTCATAGCACTCTTCCCATTGCTCAGTGTATATAACAAACCCAGGTGCAGAGATGAGTCTCCTAGGCTTCCCTTTGAAGAATGTCAGATCAGCTCTGTTTCTTTTAAAACCGCTCCCTTGGACCAGCTGACATTTATGCAAGCCACACAACACTGAAGAATCAAGATTTCAGGCAACTGATACCACTTCGGGGACACGCAAACTGTAATCTAGATGCAAACTACAAAGCAAAAATTAACAATACATGCAACTGAATGTCACTGGGGTAGGAAAACACACTGCACCATTAAGAGCATTAAGGAAAAAGCAGGTATCAAACAGGTGAAATAATTCACATTGAGCACTACTCTTACTGGCCTTTTAACTTGTCACAGAACATCAATATTGCATTAATGTACAGTCCTGTGCAAGCTGTATCAAAGGGCAAAACAGGGAATTTGTGATGGCATAAAAGAGAGGGATCAGCCTACCTAATTTTAAGCACTTACCTCAGGCACCCAAGATGAAGACGTGTCACCTTGGACTCTTCCTACAGCAAATGAAGAGTGGGAGAAACACCTCCAGGGTGTTTCTAGCCCTTCTAACTTCTTGAGGTCTAAATTGCCTTCTAGTGGTGCCTCTTGCTCTTCATTTCTCAAGAAGAAAATGAAAAGCCTTTATTTAGGAATCTCTGGCCTTCTCTTCCAAGACCTCCATCAAAGACCTGCTTCAAAAATCTGCGTCCAGAACTTGCCCCAATTATCCAAACATTATATGCAAGTTAAAGTGGGCTAGAAATAAGTTGGGAAATCTCAGCTCATGTAATGGATCTGTAGTAATGATTCTTGCAGTGAAAAATAGCAATATTTAAAACTTTCCCTGGAACGACAACATTTCTCACACTAGCCTTGTAAAGAAGCAAGAGCTGAAGAAAACACATATGTGTCGGTATATTTCAGATTCTCACGGGCATCTGGGTAGAAATAGCTTTTAAAGAGATCAGTTCAAAAAGCACTTTTTATCTGTGCATTCATGGCTAACTTTCCAGAAACCAGCCTCTCAGTGAAAATCAACATTTTTTTCATCTGCAGGTACATATTTGGGGTTTCTGTTGGTTTACAACTTAGAGATTCTGACTAAACTAATGAAATCACTGCATCAAGAAATGTCTTCATGTATACAGTCAGCCATATACAATGAAAACCAAGTTATTTATCTCCTACACCAATGCTGTAGAGATTAAATGTTGCCTGTAAAAACCTGCAAAAATACATTTACATTAAAGAATTTACACACATTCAACACCTGAGCAAACAAACAGGAATAGGGAAAGAAGAGGATGAAATAAAAGTAATAAAATTTAATTCAGCCTTTTATTTTATTCTAAATGAAAATCACTGCACAACTTAATCAGTGGAATTTGTTCAAAAAAAAGTAAAGTGCACCTTATAGTTAAAAAAATGTTAAGAAAGCATTCTTCTTGATTGCAGATAATGGAGAGGGGTTAAGTGTTGTGGGATTTAATTGAGGATGCCTTATCCTGTGCATAACCAGCTTTCCCAAGACTCTGGACTGGGCAATATAAAAGCTTAAAAGGGTAAGAAACTAACAGGGTGTTAATGCTGTGTCCTTGAATGTGATGGCTTTGTGATTCAGAAAACCCAAGGCAGGAGGAGGATCCCCATCTTGCTTGAGGACTCATCCACATACCCTGTTGAGAACTCATAAAAACAGAGAAGAAACTGAAGCAGAAAAAGTGGTATGGGGTTTTATTATGCTGTTGTTATTCACAGCTACCTCTGGTGCTCAGTTTTTAAAAGGCAACTGATTTTTTGAAGCCAGATAAAGTTTCTGCTTGCTTTCAATGACTGGGATTCCTTAGCAATTTACTTTTAAATCCAGTGTGCCCACAATATCCATGCCCTGGGAAAAGGTGGGTTTGGGCTGCTGGAAAGTCTGCAAAGAAAGGGCTCAGCAATGGTCCAGAAGGTTTAATGTCTCTTGGCCGCAAGCATCCATTTGCTGGTGGAGCAGCCGTGCCCAGGCAGCATGCCAGGGGCATGCAAGAATGCTCAAGTGCACATGGACCCAGTCACAGCCCAATGAGAGGCTACCGGCAGCAGCTCAGCAAGGGTCTAGTGACACACACACACACAATATATATATATTTTTATGCATATGTATGCAAACTTCAATGCTTGGGCAGAACTTCCCAGATCCCATCTGCTGTGCACAGTGTGAAACGTCTTGCTGTGCAGGACCCATAACAGTCATGTGTTCTGCAGAAATCCCACTCGTGCTCCATTTCGGTACGTTTCCAGAGGCACAGCTTGTGCTGACCCTGGGAACAGAGGCGATTTGCATTCACATGCAAGAATCAGATGTTTAGCCGCTGCCTTCCTCTTCATTTTCTCCATTTGACCCATTGTTTTTCTCCAGCTCAGCTGACATATATACTGCATTATGCTTCTGATGTCAGAGAGTACATTAAGATTCAGGGGATTCTCTACATCCTACCCTCATTTTTCATTACAGCTATTGATATTATGTATTAAAAGACTAATGATTTGGAGCCTCTAATATCAGGAAATGATGTCTCTAATGATGCATCTTTGACCTCAGGCCTGAAGTCTGTAGCGTAGTTTCCTCGTCTGTGTGGATGTTTCCTAAAAGCCTGGCTGAGTAGTTTGTTGGCTAGTACAGCAGCTGCTTGAGTATTCACCTTTGCCACTTTGTGGTACTTGCTGTTCTTCACAGAAGACCACTAACTGCTTAGAAAGCAAGCCAGGGAAGTACAGGTATTTGAGTCAAAGCAGCTTCATTGAGTAAGTAAGTTGTATGTAAAAAAGAAGTTTTATCTAAATTTCCTTTGCTCTGCTAAATGTGCTGAATTTTGTATCATGCAAGAACAGCTTAAATCCACTCTGCAGTTAGACAAAGAGGAGATGATTGATCTAAAGGTGTACTGTATTAGTTCAGGCCCTGGTCCTACAGCACGCTTCATATGAGTGGAAGATATTGTATGATTGATAAGATTTTTAACATAGAAACTTAAAATTTTAGAGCTGTCAGCCTTTTCATGCCTTAAGACAAAGTGTGAATATTCAGCTCACTCTGACCTGCCTGTTTTGCTGGTGAATGGATTTCCTGAGCTCCCCACCATGTTGTGGAAAAGATTTCTTTTAAGAAGAGTGCCAACATGCATCTTCAGCATGCAAATAACAGATCTCTCCTTCAAGGGACCCATAAGAAAACATATTTATGTAAATGAACATTTCAAAGGCCAATGAAATATTAGGCAGCCAGAAGAACCTTTGTTTTTAACAGTGTTTTACCCACACACATTTTGCCTTCACTGGCAAATATGTTGATGTGTAAAGTTTCATTATCAAACTCATTTCTATAATCCATTTATTGGCCTGGATTTTTTTCTCGGTAGGCTTATTTACTGTACACAAACACGATGATGTAAGGCTCGCCTTAGGGAACTGAACTAACATCATTACTCTGTAGTTTACACTTTTTATTAAGGTTTTCTTATTAAAACTGCCACTTAAAAAAGACCAGTTCTGAATCCCTTCATTAATAAAGAGTTCCTCATGTGAATAAGTGCTCCAAGATATGAATTAAGTACTGATCCTGCAAAATCATAAACATGTCATAAATGTGTTTAATTTTATACACTTTGAGTGACTCTATTCAATTCTCAATATAATAGGACTCACAAGCTGCTATTCAGCAGAGTACTCAGACACATGCCTAAAGACACCTTTATTCAGGAAAGTCCTTCCGCAGGCAGATTATCAATAAAATAGCTAAGCATATATTTAATTTTAAGCACATGCTTAAGTGTGTTATTGAGTTGGGGCCACTATGTCTTGAATGAAGCATATCAATAAGCCTATACAATATGGTCTATTACTTCATATGAAAGGTAGTCAAATATGTATTTCCAAATACATACGATACAAAAATTAAATCAGTAGAGTAAAACACTATTTTGCAAGATATTCAAAATCAGCAATTGATTAAAACCAGAGTGCTCAATGGCAGATGCCACTTTCTCAATTACGATCTCACAGGATTGGACTACATCCGCAATTGGAAGACAGATAGTTGAGAAACAGATCTCTGATTATATACTAACAATTTGAGTATAATCTGTGTTGGCAGTATTTTTCCAATTAATTATTTAAAGATACAGTGTGTCTCCGAAAGTTCAGTGATCCTAACTTTTCTCCTGTTCTAATCAATATGAGATTTGACATTCGGAACTGAAACAACCTTGTGTAGTCATTGCGAACATTTTGTTTTGTCTTTAAATCTTAATCTATAGTAAAATGGAATAGCAACTGCACCCTTCCAGGTATTCCTGTGCCACCTAGGAGTCAACGTTAGACTATTGCATACACAACTGCATACAATGGTTATAGTTTTGTCTTCAACAGTTCCTGTTTCTCCTGACTGTGGTCCAGAAGCCCCATCAACTGTGTCAGGAAAGGCAGTCCCATTCATTGTGTAGTCACATGTATAAAAAAGAACATGACAGAACAGAAGGGCTTCTATATACAGTGTCAAAAGATATCAATTCCTTCTGGAAAAAACTCTGCTAAGTCACTAAGAGAATCTAAAATTGAAAGGAAAATAAACTTGAAGCAACAGTATTAGAAAACATTTGCGCTGCACTTGTCTTAAAATTATATATCTTGCAACCTTCATATGAAGGTTTAATAATAATTTTACATAAGCTGCATAGCTTACTTTATGACTTTATCACAAGAATTTTACAGGTCACCCCAAATCCATGCCAAGAAACCTTTTTACTACAGCATCATGCATTCTTTATTAATACTGCAGACAGTTCTGAGAGTCTCAGCAAGAAAGATATGGACAGAGATGAGGGAATTATGAAGGGGGAAAAAAAGAAAAAAGGCACAAATTTGATTAAATGGTCAAAAGACTAATATGTCAAGAAAGATGAAAATAGTCAACTCTGCGTCATTCAGATGACAAGAAGGTGAAGAATGTGAAAAACAAGAACAAAGAGAAAATCTTAATGCATTGCAAACTAGCAATATAATTATAATGAGATAAAATGGGAGAAAGGCTATCTGTAGTTTAGCTATGAAGAAATCTCTCTTACTGCTAAGACCTATTAATATCTTTTCCTAGAGAAGTGGCAGAAGCCCTAGCACCAATTTAAAACTAACTGGAGAAAAATGGTGAACAGTCTGCAGAAGAGCAGCACTCCCCACAGTGGTGTGCTGGATGATGAAAGAGGTGTTCACCTGACATCCAGTGCTACAGCTTTAATGAATCTTAATTTTCTGAGTCTTCCCCCTTAAAAATGACAATATGCAAGTTCTATAAAACATTATGGGCTCTCTTGACTGCTCTAAACTATTGTGATGTACAGGCAGATGTTTTTCACCTGGTCCAGATATTTTTTTCCTACCTTTTTTCTCCTTCTGCAGCCCTGCTTTTCCTTGCAGGGCGGTGAATGGGAGCCAGGAGTACACTTGTGAGAGAGCAGCTGTTTTGAACTGGAGCAGGCACACCTCTGCCAGGGTAATACAAAGAGCAGTTAGAGAGCCACTGACAGTTCAAAGTGTCTTGCTTTCATTATGCTGCACCTGCCATCAACCCTGTTACATCTGTTAAATTCCCTTCAGAGGAATGTTGTTTTTATGAGGAAAAATGAATAGCTCCCTTTTACTAGATGAAAACCTGTAGATGTATGAAGTTAAGACAATTATTAATATTAAACTAACATCTACCATTTAATAGCAGCTTCTCTTGAGACTAAAGCAGTGACATGAGTTACTATTGTTGCAGAAGGAGAGACTTGCAGTATACTATAAAAGAAATGCTCTGCTTACGTGTGCAGAGACACATGTGAAAAAGTGTGGCAGCTTTCATAGGTTTAACAAGTCTCTTTGGAGTTCCTCTCTCTCTGGTTAGTCATAGGCAAAGCAAGGAAAAAGCTGCGTGCAAATGCATACCTCATGTGAATAGCTGCACACCAAAGAGCAGGAAGCATAATGAGCAAAGAGATGGGTTTTCCTGTGATCTCTTCTTGTTACTTCATATACAACTGGAAAAAAAAAAGTCAGGAAACAAAAAATAGGCTGAGTTTTTGGTTATACCCAAACTCCAGACTACAGGGTATGATATGCAGTGGCAGGCTTCAAACTCTGCTTTTTATCCCTGGCCAATGCTGTGTTAGGAACAAGTGTTCCCAATTTGGTCTTACAGTATCAGTATGAGAAAGTGAAATAAGAAATTTAGTGTACCCCTTAAACTTCCTGCTGCATGTTTTCTTCTCTAAACTTATCCCCTGACTACACTGCATTGACAGCAAGAGAACGTGGTAGCACCTTCTCTCTCAGCAGGGCTGTAGAGCAACTGGCTCAGCCCTTCCTTGTGGTGTTCCTCTTTGTGCAGTTGACTAGAAATGTTGTGTCTAAAGTTCACTGGGCTGTAAGATGTCTGTCTTGCCTCTGAAGATGTACCACCAAATGGTATGGCAGTCTGGCATTGTATTGGTGTGTAATGAGGGATGTCGTTACCCATGAGAAATATTAGTCCTTGCAGTGCCCTAATATCCCACTTTAGATTGTGTGACTTTCTCACAACTGTTACGGTTTTCAGCTAACGCATGTCAGAGTAACAGTTGGCAAAGGGTTCAAAGCTTTTGTCATGCACTGCTTTTTCTTTCTGTATTACCAAGGTAGAGAGCTTTAGTTTGTGTTTGGAAAAGATAATTACTGTCATATGCTTTCGATATGCAGTTCTGCACTCTGTGGGTAGTGAAATGGACTGTACTGAAATTTAAGTTCCCAGTGTATCTTACAGCTTTAGAGGTCGCTTGTCAATCTAGTCAATGAAAACCATTATAGTCTGACTAGTTTCTCCTATGATTAACTCAAAGTGATGGCCAAAAAGCCCCAAGTTAATATAGAAAAAATCTTGCATGAAAGGATTATCTCTGGCCAGAAGTGCTTGCCCATCAATTACCACATTATGATTGCTACCAAAACCAAATGACTATTATTATTAGTCATCAGGAGCTATCTCTGGTTCAAGAGTCATTTGGCAAAATGAAGTTGCTTCAGATTGCCTATTTACTGCTCTTGTTCAATCTCAGTTTTATCCACTCCTTGTCCACTGCTCTTCTTAGTCTTATCATCTACTCTTTCCTTCCAAAGATCCTTGAATAATTGCTTTCTCCAATGCTGTCCTGTTTTTCTAGCCACATGTGTAAAAGGAGTAACTCCTGTTATCAACTCTTTCAATAAGGTGTGCCGGACTGTACTTATTAAAAAAGGTACAAGAAAACAATTACAAATAACACCAGAATATTGAGTTCCCCTTGAAAGCTATTCTCCTGTGTGGTAAAATAAGTCTCAAGTAATCTATGAGACCAGTAACTACACAGTTATAGCAGCCTGCTCATAGGAAATTTGTGAAGGATCCATCAGCTCTGATGTTTCAAATTAAGAGAGGCTTAGCAGCATGGAGTCCTCTATCCATAAAACTCAACAGTTTAGGGTCTTCTTGGATGATCTTCATCTTCTGTGCAGAGATGATTACAACCCACTTTGTTAAAATTGGAACATGAGCAGCTCCAGGCCCAGCAATAGGAATCTCCCAGAAGACAGGAGATCTCTCATAGCACCACAAAACGTCCATAAGTGATTGAATGCAAGAAGAACAACCTAACAGAAAACCTGAGGTTTTTCTTCAGTTTTTCAAGGTGTTGTTTTGTTGGGTTTTTGTTTGGGTTTTTTTTTTTTTTTAAGGAGCAGCTCATTTGATTTATCCTGGTTTTCTGTTAACGGGACACCAGTTTTAGATATAATTAGGTCATTTTATTGCTTAAAAGTGTTGTAGATGAATGCCAATGGGCATGTAATTTTTGCATCTAGGTTCGTAAGGGAATAAGCTTTCTGGAACAGTTCAGCATGTGCATCTTTCTGTGCACTGGTCATCCTGCCATCTCAAAACATGTCAACTGTTGACCAATCTCCACTGAAAAGGACATAAGAGGAAAGTTCTCAGTTATTATTAATCTCCTACATGACTAAGAAAATAAGCTTGCCATCAGTTAGAAGAGACTGAGCAAATTATTCCTTCTTCCCCATCATCCATAAAAAGGAAGCAACAAAATTATCAACTTGTATGAAAAAGAGCATGGGGAATGACTGCTCATTAGACCCCAGTTTGACTAGAGCTTAAAAAGAGACTTACCTTACACAAAGTCACCAGAAACCAGACTTTACAAATCACAGAACTGTTTGTTTAACTTTCTGGTTGATTTTTCAGGTCCTACATTTGCAGGTTATACATGAATCATCAGTTATTTTTCAATATTCAATGTGTATCATTAGTAAGTTTTTGCCCCAGCTACCTCTGTTTTTCTGATTGTTTTGAGATATGTGTAGAGCATCCCCTTCGTCAAGTCTTGCTATAAGGTGCCTATACTTATTCAGTATAAAGTGTTGCTCACATATGTAAGTAAATCCAGCTTCAGGAGACTCCAGAGTTCAAACGGCCTGCAGTGCCCCTGGGTAACTATCCTGTCACTAACTGCCTCAAAATTCATAATGGTATCCAGGCAAACAACTTTAAAAACAACCCCAAGAATTCACTTACATATAGTAGCACTGCTACCGGTGCCTGGAAATCTCAGTCATTCTAAAGGTACCCCCAAAGAGAACAAACATGCTCAAGAGATGACCAGATATCATAATCTTTTTATCATATGTTATTGATTACTGAACCAGAAATGTTACCACAGTACCTCTTACTAACTTGCTTTCCTTGCTAGTAAAGGATAATTATAACTGTCTTTTCACTCCAGGGTGAAAAATCACATTATTATGAGATTCTCTCTAAGAGTATGCAAAAAGCTCTGGTGAAAAAAAGGTGATAATCATCTGAATAGGTGTGTCATCATGGCATAGGAACCTGTAAATAAACATTATTAGCTGTTTAACTGGCACTGTTTAACATTTTTGTCGGCGACATGGACAGTGGGACTGAGGGCACCCTCAGCAAGTTTGCCAAGGACACCAAGCTGTGTGATGTGGTTGACATGCTGGAGGGAAGGGATGTGCCATCCAGAGGGACCTTGACAGGCTGGAGAGGTGGGTCCATGCAAACCTCATGAAGTTCAACAAGGTCAAGTGCAAGGTCCTGTACATGGGTCAGGGCAATCCCAAGCACAAATACAGCCTGGGCAAGGAGTGGATTGAGAGCAACCCTGAGGAGAAGGACTTGGGGGTATTAGTGGATGCAAACTTGAATATGAGCCAGCAATATATGCTCACAGCCCACAAAGCCAACCGTGTCCTGGGCTGCATCAAGAGAAGTGTGATCAGCAGGTCGAGGGAGGTGAGTCTGCCCCTCTACTCTGCTCTCATGAGGCCCCACCTGCAGTACTGTGCCCAGCTCTGGGACCCCCAACATAAGAAAGACACAGGCCTGCTTGAGTGAGTACAGAGGAGGCTACAAAGATAATCAGGGGTTTGGAGCACCTCCCCTGTGAGGACAGGCTGAGAGAGTTGGGGTTGTTCAGCCTGGAGAAGAGAAGGCTCCGGGGAGACCTTATAGTGGCCTTCCAGTACTTAAAGGGGGCTACAGGAAAGATGGGGAGGGACTCTTTGTCAGGGAGTGTAGTGATAGGATGAGGGGTAATAGTTTCCAACTGAAAGAGGATAGATATATATATTAGATATTAGGAAGAAATTCTTTACTGTGAGGGTGGTGAGACACTGGAACAGGTTGCCCAGAGAAGTTCTGGATGCCCCCTCCCTGACAGTGTTCAAGGCTGGGTTGGACGGGGCTTTGAGCAACCTGATCTAGTGGGAGGTGTCCCTGCCCATGGCAGGGGGTTGGAACTAGGTGATCTTTAAGGTCCCTTCCAACCCAAACCATTCTATGACTCTATGACTTTATGATATTTAGTAGAATAAAGCATCACTAGGATCTTTGAAAATAAAGCATTTCTGGATTATTCATTGCTGCAATCAAATAAGCAGCTACTCACTAAATCAAAGCAAATTCCTAAATGATAAATGCTTCTGGGAGAAAACTGAAGAGGAAATAAAGATGACTGTTTTGTTTCACATTTAGGTCTGCATTTCCAGCACTCTAATTAAGACTTATTCTAGTCTTGCCCACTTACACAAAAAGCTGCAACTTTTTAAAATAGAGATCAAAGCTTGATGGTAGAATTACTAAGTAAACTGCAGTTGTCACATTCAGAAAGGTGAGCCAAAGGACATGTATCTGAGGTGGCAAGCTTTCTCCTCTGAGTAGCACGGCTGCAGGGAAAAAATGCAGAATGGTTACAACAGCAGCCAGCCTTGCTTCATTTTAAAAGTGGGGGCAGTGAAATTTTGGGTTAGCAGTAGTTCACTCATATCTTCATGAGGCAATACTTTGGCTAGACTGTAGTGCACTTTGTGATCTAACAATGAATACTTAAATAGAAAATATGCCACTGTAATAAGCCCCACAGTAAAAAAATTAATATTAATGCAACAAAAAAATTGTTCTTCCTTTTGAACCCAGTAAGGACTGCAAAGACAGTGATTATTAAAGAATTCAGCTGGTTTCAAAATTGACCTTAACCTGGAAAAAGCTAGGCAGAAGCAGAGGGAAAACTGATTAAAAATTCAATGCAGCATTTCATGGCCTTGGTAACCTGGGACTGGGGTACTCAAGAGCTACTGACAGCTTGCATTTCAAAGCTGATTTGTAAAGTTGCCAACAGGTCAGTAATCAGTAACTTTACAGAGCATGCAGCTGACACAGAAAGCCAAAAAGGAACAACAAAAGACATAATTGGATCTTAGGACCCAAAAGATGCTATGAATGCATTCATTTTTGGCACTACGTATGCTGCATGTTGCGACAAGATATGGTTATAATGAAGGTGATTTGCATATTTTTCATGAAGTTTGGATGCACTGAATTATAAAAATAACCCCCTAACATGAAGCTGTTTCACTGGCACTTGGAAATCTCATTCGAAACATTGACAGAATCACAGAAGAAGTTAGTGATGAAAACAAAATTTTTAAAAAAAGTCCGTTAGGTCATCATAGACGGATGCCTTCAAATGCTGAATGATTTTCTTCAGTTTATTTTAAAGCCTTTTTTTGATATTTAAATAGCTCCAGTAAATAAAGACTACATCAGATCCAGAGGGAAACTTTTAAAGAGTCAAATGACATTCATATTTGCCAAAAGAAAGAAGCAATAAGGGAAATCACCAAAGTAACTACAGACAACTTAAAACTTCACAGCACTTAAATCTTCACACCCAAATGGCAAAGTTCTTACTCAACTGCTGCTGATTTCAGAGTTACGAGGTTTGAAAAGAACTAAGCATATTGAGTCAGGGCCTACTGGGTAAAACTTCCCTTTAATGTCCCCTTGTCCTTCCTCTCCCCACCTGTCATCAGTCCTGAGGACTGGATATGATAGTTCATATGCAGAGGTTTCTGGGTTGATGACCACATGCAAAACTGCATCCCATGTCATAAGGTGATGGGGTCTGCCCTTTCATATATTTATCTGGTGGTTTTGTTTAACATGGGAACTACCAGCTCTACCATCTTCTTGCTTTGGGTGGTACCATCCCAGATTTCCAGACACGGAGCTCCTGCAAACACTGTTCCAACAGACATGGCTTTCAGAGACCTAAACTGGGCACACACTGGCATCAGACATGGGGTGCTGGAGATGTAAGGGGCAACACTGGCAAGTTTCTTCCTGCTCTCAGTCCTCTGTCACAGCAGCAAGTGCAAAATTAGCAGCTGGGGCTTGCACAAGGCTTGAGGCTTATCACCTCCTTCTCTCTCACAGCACAGGTGACTAGAGGCCTCTGGTTCCTGCTGAAGTGTGTCTGTAGGGACTGAACCCATGTGCCAGCAACCACGTGACTAACCAGATCTTAAAGGATTCTTGCTGTCATGGCTGTATCACTCTTGGCAAATCTTTTGGTTCTTCTCCTTGGGAATTTTTGTAACTTCTGTGCCTCTCCTATCTAACATTCAGTTTGTGAATACCGACCTATCTGCTTATAGCTATCATGTATTTCCTCTAGGATGTTATAGCTGTATATTTGCTGTATTCACTTCAAAGAATATGTATAAGTATATATGTATAAATATTAACATAGAAGTGCATATTCCTCTGGTAATTTATCATTATTTCACTCTTTTCAATACACTAGTGATAAATAAGTGCCAGTTTGAGGATTAAATAATTTATTTTTAGGGATTTTTTAAAGTTTTTATTTCCTACAGGTTCCCTGCAGGAATTAAACTGTGAGTATACAAAATTTGAATATGTAATCAGTCTAAGGATATGTGGATCCTCACTTATTAGAACAGTAGGCTTCTTTACTGGGGTTTCAGAGCATGTAATGGTCAGCTTTAGGTTTTCACTCTTGAAGGAGTTTTCTCTTGGGTTTATAGGAAAAAAATCTCAAGTTTGTTTGTTGTTGGTAGAAACTACTACTTCTGCCTTTTGAACTGGATGGATTTAAATGGCAAAAGGCTGAACCATAAATGCAACAAAAGACCTGCTGGTGACCTATTTCTATGGGCATCCCACTCCTAGGAAACTGTGGTATTATACCATAGTATTAGCCATGAGTTTTTCTAGATGTGCACCTTGGATGCAGCATTTGCTTGTTTCCTTTTCCAGGTACTCTGCAGTGGAAATGTGAGACTTGTGTGAAAAGAGTAGAATGTCAGAGATCATCCATGGTAACATGACACAGGCTTCCTCTACTTTTTTCTCAAAGAGCATTAGTTCAGCAGAAGGTTTGGGAGGGGAAAAGCAAGGCAAGACAAAGCATGAGGGTGAATCTGCATAATCTTCCATGGTTGTTGTAAACTGAGTGGTATCAAGGCTTGATGCCATTGCCGTTATAACAACATGAAGTGTCGTGAAATGAATATAAGTAATACAGTTCTGTCATTACAATGCTAGACTTACTATATTGTCCCCACCAACTCATTCTGAATGCAAATTTATTCATACCGAGCTCTTGTGAGGAAGAATGTGATTTATTTTTGAATATGCAAGTGCCAAACTTTAGAGATGGAAGAGGTATTACACAAAATACGGTCAGAGGATATAGCTATAATTAGTGAGGGAAAATAAAAGAAACCAAAATGAATTTTTTATGGGTGAAATCTTCCTATCAATCAATAGGAACCTTGTACTTCCATAAGCCACATGCATGGGCCTAAGCATTGAAAATGTTGCAATTTATGGAGCAGTTGGTTAATGAAACCTGTGCAAACACTGAGTGAAGGTACTTAAATCCATTCAAACATGGTTTTAATTGAACAGGTCACAGAACCAGTTTGGATCTAGGGCAAATAATTTCTCACTCTAGACATATTCTTTCAGGTCAGAGGGCAATTTGTTGACACAAAAGGAATAGGAGGTCTGGTAGCAACTTGCTGCCTACACTAGTGCTGGGTATGACACGTAATTTGCAGTGACTTTTCAGCCCTTTCTACCAGCATTTGGAAGGAAGGCATGCTGCGATGTGCATGCATGCATGGCTAACTTAGCCACCTAGGGGATGTGCATATCTTGTCAGGTGCTCGGTGAAAGAGGCAGGACTCCACAAGGGGCATTCTTTGCCTGCCCCGCACCACTCATTCCTATAATTTAATAAGCTGATGGCCGGTGCCCCCTATTTTAAAAACTGTTAATAACTGATTCATTCACTAATGTGTTCACACACACACACAAATGAACAAAGTTATGTAAAAACAGGAAAACGTCCAAGCTTGCAAACCCTCCTTTGTTTCAAATACTAATTGATGTTGCTAACAGACAATAGTGTTGTTATCTATTGCACCATTTCCAAAACCAGACACTTAAACTCAAAGAAATTAATAATTGAGGTTATTAAAAATCTCATACTTCCACATAATAAAATCTGAACATACAATTCCTATCAAATAGCAACAAACGCAATAGAACTTATCCCCTACTCTGACCCTAAATCAATATCATCAGCCTGATTTTTCAGAAGTACTTAGTTCTTATAGCTCTGTAATATTTCAAAAGGAATTCTTCATGATTGGTGCTTCAGAAAAAAACAAGCTTGTTTTCTACCACCAGTTTAAATGAATGTACTTCTTTGAAAGAGAATGTGAGAATGATTTATGTGCACATTAATGTCATGCATTGATCAACCACCTAGTCATATGTAATTTTACTATTATTTGATATTATGGTTATTCATTAAATGCCAGGTATATGATTCCAAAGAAACATCACTTATCAAATTTTAGCAAAATAACACATTACAAATTGACTACCAGATATTTGTCAGTTAAATGCATCCCTTAAAAGAAAATATTTGGGAGGCATACATCTCACCTAATTTTTAGCCACCTGAAGGTTGGGTGCTTAGCCTAAGCTAGTCACTTAAGTTCCTCCTCAAGCAATGGAGAGAGATTGTGATAGAGGGCAATTCATCCAGTCTATCTCAGACACCTATCTTAAAATGGGATGAATTGCCATTTGGAGGAACCTATCTTTCTCCATTTACTATAAGGGGAACCTGGACAAATAGCTTAGATGAAACTTCTAACTTTAGATAGCTAAATGTAGTGAAGATGAATTCTACTCTAAATCAATATAATACAAATAATACATAAAAGCCACAATGCACAGGTCAAAGTTAAGGTAGTTGTGATGAAATACGTATTTTCTTGTTCTTGGTAAGAAGAATGTAGGATTTTTGTGTGCCGGGAAACTTCTAGATTTGCAAGGACCCTAAACTACTAATTTCCTTGGTTTTGATTCTGCTGGTTCTAAGTGAGCGAATGAGTAACTACACTGTTTATCACTGAAGTCTTTTCAAAGTCTTTTCATGTAGTTTTTCAAAAAAGGATCAAGTGCTTGTTATGTGTATGGGAACAGTTACAAGTCCTGAAGCAAGAATAGCAGCACCTCTTGGATTACCTGCCAGTTATGCTAAATACAGTCACATCTTTGAGGGCCTGGTAGTGATTGTGCTATCTGCATTTCCTTTCAAAATAGTAATTTAAAAAGAAATCATTATTCTTCTATTGTAAGTAGACTAAAAGTTCTCTGTTTCCTCAGCTTCAAATTTTTTGTGTGAAAGAAGACTTGTCCAGCAACATTATCTTGGTGCTACACAGCTCTGCCTCACATGTTGAGACCCCTTCCCCATTTTGGCTGTCTCCTTCCTGAGACTCTTTTCCCACAGGAATATCTTTCTGGGCCCCAACAGCCCTGCTGCTCACCTCCTCCTCACCACTTTAATGGTGAACAATGAAGAAAGGATGCAGCTTTTCAAATACCAGGAAAGAAATGAAGCAATAATCTGAGGGCAGTAAATTGTTAACTGCTGCTTCCAGAGGAAATCAGAGTCAAACTGGTCAGAGGACCAGATCCTGCAGGAATATCAGCTATTTTACTGGTTCCCAAGAGCTTAAATTCCAGCATCTGTAAAACTTCTATGGATTGAATCAACTTCCTTTTAATTCTTAGAATTTTATATTTATTTCTATTGCCATATTAACTGTTCAGAGCTAAAACAACAAGCCTGAAGTTTTAGTATCTCTAAGCAAAAGTACTTCGAATTTTTTAAAAAATAAGTTTTGGATAGGACAGAGAGATTTAAAATCATTATGACTGGTTTTAGTGTCTCTCATGTAGTAGTTCACTCCATGTGGTTACTACTGGTCTTAAAAGTGTTACTCTGCCCACTCTAAATGTAACTCTGGGATAGCAGCTACTGTTTGTTCAGCAAGTATGTTTTTGTGTGTTTTTCAAATAGACTAAGTCTGTATAGATGTTGTGGTTTAACCCCAGCTGGCAACTAAGCATCACGCAGCTGCTCGCTCACTCCACCTCCCACCCCTGGTGAGATGGGGAGGGGAATTGGAAAAAAAAAAAAAGTAAAACTCATGGGTTGAGATAAGAATAGTTTAATAATTGAAATAAAAAATAATAATACTGATAATAATAATAACAACGATGATGAAAAGGAAGATAACAGAAAGAGAAATAAAACACAAGAAAAGCAAGTGATTCACAATGCAGTTGCTCACCATCCACTGACTGATGCCCAGCCAGTCCCCGAGCAGCAATCAGCCCCGCTCCGGCCAGCTCCCCCCAGTGTATATACTGTGCATAACGTTCTATGGTATGGAATATCCCTTTGGCTAGTTTGGGTCAGCTGTCCTGGCCATGCTCCCTCACAGCTTTTTGTAGAATTCCTCACTGGCAGAACATGGGAAACTGAAAAATCCTTGACTTAGGATGGGTGCTACTTAGCAACAACTAAAACATCAGTGTGTTATCAACATTATTCTCATACTAAATTCAAATCACAGAACTGTACCAGCTATTAGGAAGAAAATTCACTCTTTCCATCCCAGCCAAAACCAGGACAATAGACTGTGGGTAAATATAAATAGACAGCATATATAATAGACCAGAATGGCCTTGACTACACCCTCTTATGAAGGAGATTTATTGTAAATTGAAATTCTGACCACAGAGAAACTTCACAAAAGCTGCTTGACGAGGAATTTAAACAACCAGGAGGATCCAGAGAAGACTCACAGTAGCGAGGGCAATAGTGCTCAATGTAGCAAATTGAGAGATGATGTTACTAAAGAGGCAAAGACAAATGTAAACCAGTGAAAGCAAGTATTTTTCTAAAACTTTGCTACCACTGTAGGTATCCTGAAAGTAATTGATAGAAAGCCTGGTTAAGTCATACTAAAATCACATTCGCTAAAGATGAAAAACACATCTTTGATTACTTACTCCTGTTCTCTTTATAGATGATCAGAGAGGGTTCCCACCCTTTGTGTGTAAATTCTTTTTGCCTGATGCAAAGGCAAAGGTGGTGGAGCAGGCAGGGAGGTGGGAGGCACTTTGCAGCCTGAGACAGGCTGGGCAATAGCTCTTACATAATTGAATGCCTTTAGAGGGAGACTCCTTGGCACGCATGTGGAGCAGGGCAAGCATCACTATATTGTCCCAATGATGTTAAAGAATTTTGGTTTTACATTCACACCACTAATATCATCACATATTTATGGAAATACCTAACAAATAATTAATAATACATACATGGGTTAATGAAGGTAAAAGGAATTAGAATCTCTGTGAACTTTTAATCTGAAATCTAAAAAACGTTCATTAATTCGATTTAATGACGTTAAATATTTAAAGTTACTCTTTTTTTAACATTTTATTTTTAACATTTTTTTAAACATCTCTTTTCTGTACCGTATATCTTTTGTTCTTCAAATTATCAGCAACTATTATAACAAAAGCCTTGGATTGAATTGGCAAAACTCTTTCCTGCTGGAGACACCACTGATTAATTTGTCCTAGTATTCAATTCATCACATCGATTAAAAAATCCTGTTTAGATCACCATTTGAAATATTTCCACTGTTCACTTTTATAGCACATTAAATCCCAATATCTCAGAGCATTCGGAAACATTAATGAATCTTCACATCTTAGGTACTAAATAGGAAGTAATATCCCCTATTAAGAAAAAAAAAAAAAGAGTAAACTGTCTGACATAAAGGCAAGCTTTGGTCAAATACCAGTTGCTCCACTCAACACAGGAGTAACTAGATTAAATTCTCTGACCTGTTTTATGCAGAAAAATCAGATAAGATGATCTAATGGTCTCTGATGGCTTAAAAATCTATGAAACTGCCAAATGACTTCTGCAAGGCCACAGGATGAGTGACTGAGAGCTACTGAATTGTACATATCAATAGGAAACAATTATACAAGTATTATGTTCTTCTGTATCAGTATAAATACCAAAATTATATAAGGAAATTATTTGCTAGGAAAGAGTTCTTGGATTACTATACTACTTTTTGATTATAATACACTATTTCTGGGGGCATTGTTCTTAATAAACAAGTCTACTAGTTGATTGTTAATATTAAAATTTGGTTAAATGCACTCCATGATGGATTAAAACCATTTCAACTTTACTCAAAGAACACACGTCCACCATAAGAAATAATGAAGTAAATATCTGGATGCATAATCTACTCTTCTATTTGCAAATACAAGTGAAAACAAAGGTCTGTAGTCCTCTCTAAATGTAAAATATGTTAAATAATTTTATGGGAAAGCATGGTGCCTAATGACCTGGACAGTCAGATGTTCTGATGTCAGACTTCTAACAAGAAAAAGAAAAGCATTGTATAGTAAAAGAATGAAATAGTTAAGAAAATATAGATTATCATTTTTACTTTTGATCTTTCTTTATGAGAACATGACATTGATTATTAAATGTACACTATAGTTTACAATAAAGTCCTAACAAAGAACATGACCCATCTACTTTGAAGGACTATATTGGGTCAAAGTGTTGAATTGTGTAACCAACTTGAAATTATTCTTGCTGCATTGTCTCCCAGCCTCTTAAGAATTCACTTGCAAATCAATTTTACTTTATAATACATATATTTAATTCAGTTCATCCTAGACAAATCTTTAAAAATATTTACCCCAATTTTCAAAATTTTCATCAGAGAGTAACATCAGAAGATATCGTTATGTAGTCCTTTGATGTACACATGTCAGTTCTGCTTTCAGATGGAATTTTGCATATCCCAGTATAACTTCTTATTTTGCCTGTGACATAGCTATATGGCTGTGATCCTTCATTTGCTGTTACCCACTATCTAGCTATGCTATTTTGGTATGCGCTTGCTGAAAATTTTGGTTGACAGAAATATTATATCACCATTGGAGTACCAGTTCTTGAGGAAGAAAAAACACTCAAACCACCTTGCAAACAGCCTGCTCAAGCCCAGCTGTATTTGAAACCTATCCCTCTCTGAGGCTGACACCGTGCAATCCTTTGCAGAGGGCACAGATGTCATCCTAGTTTTGAAAAAGAGCTGCTGCAAAGAGACCGTAGCCTCTATTTGTCTGTTAAGTGATTGATTGCTATTCAAAGCTGTCAAAACCACACTGTGCCTGAGATTCCCAGTCTGTGCTGAGAGGACATGGTCTATTGTCCTCCCTCCCCACACATTAAGGGTAGATTAACTTTAGAAATAAAATATGGCTTCTGAAGTCATATAAGGCAAGGTGTTTTATTAGACCCAGTGATTAGTTTTAGGTCATGATTAGTTTTCTACAGCATGCAGCAAGAGATATCATAATGAAGTTGCCATCATTTCTAGTTTTTTAAAGACAGCTGTCACAGAAATGGCAGGAATTGTTCCAAAGCTTGGGACAACTTTCCATGGAGAGGTGAAAGCCACTGAGGCAAGCAAGGTTCATTTATTCAGGATTTGAGCTCAGTAAGTGATGTTAACATTTTGTAAGGGTTTCACTGGAGCACAGTCCCACCAATATGAGAGAAAAGACCCATTCTCAGTCCTCCCTGATCTCACACCTCTGCAACTGCTGTATAGGACCACTGTCAACAGCCTCACCAGCTTTCATGTTTTCACTCAAATCATAGACTAGATTAGAAAGAGGGGTTTTATTAATATATTAATATTTTTTAGGATATGACAATTATTAATAAATTTTTAATTTACAAAATTGTGAAATTTGACCTGTAAGTAAAATGCCTTTCATCTCCCATTACCAACACCAGAACCAGGCCAAGCCTGATCTCAGAAGGTTTGTTGCCAGATCCACTTAAACTTTCTGGGTGAAAGTGAGGGTAAATCAGTGAAGATGGATGCCAGTCCTTGTTAGTTGCAATCGGGCAGAAGACAGGATGCCATCAGGAAAGCTAATGGTCCGTTAGCTACTCTGTGAGGGCCGGGCAGGGGACAGGAAAACATGGACATGCCAGAGACAGTGGGAGCAGTGGGGAGGGAAAATGCGTTCAGAAACGGGACAGCAAATTGAGTGAGACTAATGTAGGGACCAGGAGGGATGCAGAGGAGGGGCAGACAAGCATGAAGATGAGGATGCGGAGTCAGAGTGCAGACGAATGTGCTGTAACAGAGCGGAGGAAAATGCCAAGTAGGAAATTGTGAGAAGACGAGGAAGTATGGAGGTCAAGTAAATGCTGCGGCATGGGAGCTATGCGAAAGAAAATTCAAGAAGGTAGCTGCTCCCACAGCAGGGATAGAGAAATCTGAGTCTCAGGGGTTCCTAGTAGATAGAGTGTCTTGGATCAGTGAGCTGAGAGGTTGCATTTCTGCAGGGGTTTTTAAGGATAAACTTAAAACCTGAGAAAATGCCACAGACAGCGAAGGGAAGATGGGAGAAAGAAGGAAATGGGAGTTTCTCAATAGTGCTAAAAAGGAGACAAAAAGGGACAAAAGGAGGTTTGATTTAGATATAAAATAAGAAGCCCCTAGTGATTTTAGGCAGCCACAAATATGGGGGCTCAAGCTTATCGTTTTCAAAAGCTTGGATATGGCAAAACTACATTGTTGTTAAAATTATTGACTATTTGGATGCTTATTTTTCACAGATAAGTCATTGTTCTGAGAACTGCAATTGCCAGGCTTTGTTTCAAATCTATCATTACAGTATATAAACCAATATAAACCAACTAAGTAACTGCCATTGTTGCCCTTCTAGAGGAGCTCACTAAAGATATATGCACTTACATAGGACAGTTATAAATTAAATTAAGCCAGACGGATTTCTAAGGTTAGACAGTGTTCTTCATTCTGTTACATGAGAAAAATAATTTCTTGGATCCTTCTCTGGTGTTTTGGAGATCCAATGGTGTCAGAGTGTGCCAATATTGTACAGTCCAGTGGCTGCCAGGATTTATCTTTTAAAGGTTTGCCAGTGTCATAGTGTACTGCTATTTTACAGTCCAGCAACTTCCAAGGTTTATCTTTTTGCAGAAACCCATATAAAAGTTACAGCATCTTGGACAGTTTTGATAGGAAGCATCCATAATCACTGAAAGATTGAAAAGTATTTGAAGTTGGACACACTAATAATCTTCATTGCTTTCACAGCAGGTGTCACCTTTTACTTTGTAAATGCATCATGTCAGATTTGCCCAAGAAGGAAGACAAAACTTCTAGACTGGTGGAGAGCACTGAATAGGGTTGTGGGCAGACGGTTTGGAAAAGGCTTTATTTTTTGTGACTTTTTCAGTTGTGGTCCATGCATTAAAATGAATAAAGTTTCTGCAGAGACCCTGCCTAACTAACAAGTCCTTTTGTGCCAGAGAGGAAAGCATTAAACACCCTGTACTCTTGCTCTATGGCACCATGAGTCAAGCAGAAACCTGACTGAAGGCCACTAGATCTTCTTCTGTGAAGGAGGGGAGTGAACAAGCATGAAGAGCTGGGAAAGATTTGGGTTTAGTTTTTTCTCCCTTTTGGCAGACCTTAGCCTCCACAAAAGGGGAAATTATCTGTACTAAAAACAGGTCTGGTGTAAGGTGTCCATTAAGCACTGAGAAATCAAAAAGAAATGCTGAGCCACAATGAGATACCTGTTCCGTTGTTACAGTCTCAAAAATACTTTCCAATCAGAATTGTTACTTTGTAGCAAAGCCAAAAATTAACTGCTTCATTAATATCTATTTTTAAAAACTCAGGCAAATGGATTTTCAGGACTTTCTATTTTTAGTATATACAGAACATAATCATTCTAAGCTAGTTATGATAGTTTTGAGTTTTCTAGAATGACTTTCTGTTTTCTAATTACAAAAGATATATTTCGTCTTACTGTGTTTATGTAGTAATTTATAAACCACTGGTTGTATTCCAGTTAATGAATAACTGTATTTTGTTAAGGACTTCTCATAGTCCATTAGTCATGATGTTAACCAATAACTTCTGAGATAGCAAAACTTGAACTGGACAACTTTATTTACATGGTTTAGTAAAGTCATTTCATATACCATAACATGTCCATAGAAATATTTTTTTCAAGATTTTTATCAAAGTGAATATAGGATGCCACAATATGTGTTTTTATTCATACATCTGCTACTGCTGCTCTTATTTATATGATTCTTGTAAGCTTTTTTCTGCAATGCCTTAACTTCTATGGTAGGTTTGAAACATAAGCTTCACAAATATTAGCTGAGCAGTGAAGAAGGAGGAGCTTGTTCTAATAGACAATACATAGAATTCACAAAGCCCAGACACCAAATAGCCTTGTTTAGGGCACAGATTAATGAAATGCTTCTCTGAATCAGTGCACAGACAACATACAAAATGATACTTCCCTTCTGAAAGTTGGCAAAAATCAAAATGAGGATGGAAGAGGCAATGTAATTGGAAATAATCAGAAGTCTCAATACACTTTTGGAGCAATTCTAATAGATCACCTAATTTAAAAGATTCCAAATATAGATATTCAAATTCCTGCAAAATCTGTAATCTCAAACTTGAGGTTGCTTGTAGATGCCATCTGTCTGCTATCAGTGAAAGGAGACATGTCAAAGAAGGATTGGTGTTAACAAGGCATGTGCAGAGCTTGCTGAATCTGCCTGGTCATTAGTGCCACATGAGAGGGCGGCCAGTTGTAGAACTGATGTCAAGTTGGATGTTCACTGAGGGGAATCAGTACAAGGTGCTGAGACACACAATGGGGATCCCAATCAAAACATTCATTTCAAGAACACAGATGCAAGATGCAAGTCCCCAAAAGACAGATTTCTCTAAATGTGAATATCCTCACGAACAAGTCAGGCCTCATCAAAGTCTCACTCAAAGAACAAAGAAACAAACCCAGTTACAGCAATAAGGCATACGGCATCATTGTTCTTTATATGACTCTCTCTGTTTCAAGCAACTGAAGACCTCTGTGAGGAAAATGAACAGCCCAAGGTCATTTTGCAATAAGGCAAAATAATGTATTATTGTTTGAACTTCATGCCTCAAACTATGTGTAGAAGTCAACATCATTGTAGAAGTCAGATATCCTTATGAAGGAAAGAATCTCCAAAATATAGGGGTTGGTTTGTCCTAAGTCCCCAACACTTCAGCTGCAGTCCTTATTTACCCATTGTTTATTAGTTTCTACTAATTCAGTCTGTATGAAATCCTTTTCTTTGAAGTGTGTTGCCAACTCATTAAATGTTCCAAACTTTCCAGTACATGGATTTATGAGCAATTAAGGGTTTCTCAGACTCAGTATTCAGGAAATATAGCTCATTATCTGCTGCAAAGGCATTTGGCCAATTTAAGGAGATTCTTCAAGAGAAAATTTGTTGTTTTCTAACAATGTTTCCCAGTCTCTTCCTTTTTAGATACTTTGTCCTGAACACTTTTTTCATACCCTACAATGGCTCTAATCTGAACAGCTATTCCATTGAAAAAAAATTGTTATATTTTACCTAGATGTCTTCAAACAGTAAATTTACTGATCTCATCTAATCTAATGGCTCTGATATAATGGATGAAAAAACTCCATTGTCTGAGTGCAGAGCTTGAGACATATATTCAGACAAATGTTTTACCTTATTGCCCTTTTCTCCTTACTCCTGGCAATATGTACACAGTATGTTCATGTTAACGTATTTCCTCCAAAATCCAAGGTCCTGCAGTTCTTTCTGCCAACACTGCCATTTGTTCGAAATCTCTATTCTTAAATGGCAATTTTCATTTTAGACCTACAGGAAATGGATCTGAGTGTGCCGCTATATAAAAAGTTAGATTTTCTGAACCTTTCATCTTCTACCCTTTGGATAATTTTCCTACTTGTGCTAAAGTAGTGTCATTTCTATCGAAAGACTGCTCTTTTGAAATTTGTCACCAGGTGATTCTCTAAACTTTATTATCAGTTTCTAACAGTACCTTTTATTTACTGGACAATTCTTAAGTGCTTTAAGTAGCTAGTGCTGTAGCAAAGCAATCTCACAAGCAGTTTTGAAAGATTTATTGTCTGGGTGCAATTTTTTTGTGAATGGACTTGCTGCTTAGACTATGTTCAATGCTGTTTGCAAAAGCATCACAAAGAAGGGTATCTCAGGTAAGGTCTGCAGGAAACCATTTTAAATAATTCTGGAGTCCAGCCAGGGCCAGCTCTTAGCTCTCCAATACGAGCAAAAGATCAAGTCGTGGTGCAGGGCAAATCACATGTACCTACTTGGTCAAACAATAATCTCAGTAAAGTTATTCATGTACCTAAGTGTTTGCAATTTCAAATCCCATTCTTGGGGAATGTATTTACCACACTTATCCGTAGTTCTAAGTAAAAATCTCAGAGATCTTAAGAAACAATGCAAAAAATACACAAACTTCTCTTTGGGTTAAAACAAATCACCATTAAACAATTCATTGAACTATTTTCTTACCTGCTTCATGAACAAAATTTCCGGTTTTTAAGGCTTACTCTTTATAACCCTTAAACTACTGCACGAATCTTCCTGAGAAAGCTGGTGAAAAATATCATTGTATATATTTTCAGAATATGTTTTAAACTCTTGATTAGTACCTACGTTTTAACTTCTCCCAACACTATGCAAGACCACCTTACGTTTCTGCAGAGCTACTGGTATCTGTATGCAAGATGATTAGCTATAATCTCTAATAAAAGATGTCAAATTTTTCATTTCATCAGGGTTGCATTGTGCACAGGCAACTCAACACTATTAGGAAAAAAAAAAAAAGAAAGGAAAATAGAATATAAGTTAGTCTATTTATAGGCAAATTAATGTCCATAAGAAAAAAATGACTACTCACTTTCTGAACTGCATTTTCAAAACCAGTAAGTGTTTCACAGTTTATTGTCCTTCCCCAGATGAGACAAAGAGCCTGCCCTCCATTAGAAGCAGCTCCTAACTCTAAAGGCTATTGATAGGCAGTGCTAACAGCATTTTACAACTCTCAGTTCATTGTGCTGTCATTTACAGACCATATATATCATATATACATATTGACATATCATCCAGATGTATATGAGTATAGATGAATATGCGTATATGAAATATGTACATGTGTATATATGTGCGTATATATGTGCATATATATGCAGAAAATCAGGAACATCAAATGGTCATGAATGGTTTCCCAGTCCTCTGCAGTATGCGTAATATAGGATACAACCACCAGCTTTTAAGCATTTCCATTCTAGAGAAAATAACATTCTGTATAATAAATATTCCCCTTCAAGGTAGATTTTCTTAACAGCCCTTTTCACTCAGAAGTCCTTGCTTCACAGTAAGATCTTTCAGTTTCAGTTCAGATTAAAGAAATGAACCAGTGAAAGAAGAAACAAAATGTACCTCTACGCAGCCCATCTATTCATGTAACACATATACCACACATGAACACTGTCAACAGCCTGGCATCCTGTTCCACACATTTCTATCGTGCAATATGCATTAATAAAAAGCCCCTGTATCAAATGACAGCACCTAGTGAAAGCTCCCACATCAATCATGTTTTTAAAGGAATTTTGTTTTGTGTTCCCTAATTGAATTCTTTGAAAATAGGCCAGAAAGGTGAGATACTTTTTTTTTCTTCTTTTCTCTTCTGGCTCTTAATTACCCCTCCCTGAAAGGAACAGACATCAAATAATAGAAAGACTATTACAGGAAACTTTCAATAGAAAACTGAAATCTCTCATTACGGACATTTTTAAGGGACAACATTTTTAGTTAAATTATCTGGGATAGACACAACTTTGGAGAGTGCAAAGGTAGAACCACTGGCAGAGTAGTTGCTGTTTGGTGACAGGCACAAGCTTGAGAGCCACCCACATGTGCCTGCCTTCAGAGGAAAATTTGTTCTAACAAGTGAAGGTCAGCTAAAACGTTTCTTCTTCTCAACCCACTGTTGGGCCTCTCACTCCTTTTATGATTTTTCTATCCTGCCATGACAAACAGTCTGAATTGTGACACTTTTGATGCATATGAAGCTAAAATGGCCCAGATTAGCTCTAACAGCTGCACTCCAAAGGGGTTAGTATAGTGGAACCTGATTTCTGCAGAGAAAACTTCAGCCTTCGTTGCACAAATAAACATGTAGTTAAAAAATTTAGGTTTTTCATTCCAGTTAAGCAGAAGTGCAGCACTCTGAAAACCATGTTCACTGCAATATGAGCACTTAAGTAATACAATTACGTCAATGATTACCAAAGAATAATATAGCATGAGTCAATTTTCTGCATCACTCTGTCACTGTATCCTGTACCTTTGGTGATCTGCATAACTTTTGGCTTTATCATATTTGGCTGCTAAGCCTTCTCGAACAATTACACAGTTCAGTTATTTTAAGTAAAACAGATTTGTCACAATTCTCTCACTCTTTTCTGTTGCTGAACAATGCAGGTGTGCAAAGGCAAGAAACTGCTTCAAACCCCACCTTGGCTCAACACAGAACGCATGGAATGAAAATCGAGAGACAGAGCCAGATGCCGCAGAGGTAACATCCTCTTTCCTTTATTGTCTCATCTCACTCCTCAAGGCAGCCAATCTCCTATCCCCTCCGCACCAGTGACAGTAATCCTGTGCGAAGCAGTGTCACCATATAACCATTAAAGGGAAGCAGCAGTAGCAATAATACTCAAGGTGCCTTTTCTATCTTTCCTTTTAAAAAGATCAAACTTTGGGACATTGTGGGAAATAAGAACAGTTAGATGCACTCTGTGAAATCGCATCTTTGTTGGAATAGGAAATAGGCAGAGACAGAGCTACTCTCAACTGTTCTGATTTTAAAAAATCGCGCTGGCAATATTACAGAGAAAGATTACAGATAGTTATGTACATGTGTACAAGCACACAAACAGATAATTGAGAGACCAGAACTACACTGGCTTTTTGTTTGAGAAAGTACCATATGAAAAGATAATGAGTAAAAACTCCAGACAAGTAGTCCCTATAAACCCCCACACCTGGTAAGTCGCAGCTCCCATCTGCCCTCCTTGCTTTTCTCTGTGCAGTTTTCTTTGTACAGAAATAGGGTATATTAGTGTCACCATCAGATCCAAGCACACTGTTGGGATTTAGATAATAATGCAACTGATCCCTCTTTGGACTGTCAGCATGAATGTGTGGCACACTGACGTGCAGACATGTGCAGTGATAACACAAAGTCAGGCATGGGCAGAATGTGTGCCTGAACACCAGCCTCTCCCAGCTGGAGCCTTCCGTGGGCTCCTATAAGTAGCCATATCCTGACGAATAACACATGATACTATCATGTTGTGAAACTGTCATGGGCACAGTTGCTTTAAGTGTCGTGTGAAGGAGTGTACCACCAACTCCCACCCCAACCCAACAGACATTAGTTCAGAGACTTTGCAGGTCCCACTTGCATCAGCAGTGCAAGTTTTAAACTCGTCACCTCTCTTCCAGAGACACCTCGGGATTCAGTGCACGAGCACTCATCCACAGTTAGGAGCAGGGCACCACTGCCCCTGTCCTGGTCCTGGTGGTGCCAGGCTACTCGTTCCTGCTCCGACAGCCACCCTCAGGACCTCCAGTGGCGTTTCCTCTAGGAGATTTTCCTCCAGCTTCTTACTCTTTTTCCTCTTTCTCCAAAGAACATTCCAGCTGCTGTTACAGCTCCACATTGGTCCTTTCAGCCTGTTAAGCCAAGCCTAACCAGCTTCATCCCATATCTTCCTGGAGACAACTATGGGCCTCAAGTTGAGCAGTGCCCCATTACGAAACTTCAGTATGATAATACTGGGACCACTAGTCATCAAGATCAGTCTCTGGGTTGATAGGCTTCTTTTAAAATCCATCTGCATTTGCTCCAGTGGCAAATTTTGTCCCTTGGGACAACTTACTGGAAGCACTTTTCCCTAGATAAAATACTAGAATTCAACACTGGTCTCTATAAATATAGACCTCAGCTGCTCATGTTTCTTCTTTGACAAGAATGACCATTAAGGTGATAAGATCTTAAAGCTTAAACAACCAGAGGACAGCTTACCTGAACATGCTAAATAACATTTCCTGTCAACTAAAACTATTTTCCACCTCTGTGGAACAGAGCTAAGAAGATTCTAATTCCTATGAAAATATTGGGGTATGCTTTTGTGAATCACTTTGGAAATGCATCAGAGAAAAATGTTTCCACTAAATATTTCTCTCAAAAAGGCTCAGACACATAATTCACCCATGCAAAAAGATGTTTAGCTATAGCCAGTAAAGAACCAGATTTAGCCACAATACATTCAGTGCTTCTGCTAGATTTGGGAAGAACATTCTCAACAAGTCAATGACTCTAGACAGTTGAATTCTTTCTAACCTTCCCACTTTAAATACAATTCATGTTTAATTATTTTCACATTGGGGAAAGGTAATAAATACTCAGCTCCTCAAGGAATTATTTGGTTGGACTATCAATTTCAGGCAGCCAGCCTCAGGACTTATGACTAGCAAGTCAATCAAAATAACTACTTCATTTAGGTACTGCCAAAATTCAAATCCACACAAAAGGCATGTTGGAAACATTGCTTAAACATTGATACAGGAGTCCATGATGGTCTCTTCTGCTTGGGTTTACCTTCTCCCAGTGGGAGAAGCAGAACTGCTACTGGCCTAGTGGTGACGTGTCCTGATGGGGAGCAGATCTGTACCCTTCTCAAGGGTCCCAAGGAGGACCTGGTGTACCATGTCCCACCTGGTTATAGGCTATGATTTCCAATAGGTACTATATAAACACCATCCTGACAATGCTTTAAAAGAAGTCCTAAGGGACAGTTTATGCATTTTATATTACACAATTCCTGTATTTAAAAATAAACAAACAAAGCAGAAAGAATCCAGGTGGAAGAAGGCAGATCTCTGTACCTTCCATTTGAATGCCCTCACCCCTTGACTTCTGAGCCCAGATCCATGTCTGACCACAGTCTGGTCCCATGACTCCTGCAGTCTGTCTTCCACCATGCCACAGCCTCCCTGGGAAGCTGGAAGGTACTTTCTTCACCTCCAAACATAATAAACAGTTGATTAATACAAGTTTGTGCAAATTTGATCCTATGACCAGGGGAAAACAATAAAGGGCAGGTGGCTGGCAGAGTGGCTTGGGTCACAAGTGGACAAGGGCGCAGGGTTTTGGGCTCCACAGAAGTACCATCTCTACAAGCTACCTCTGTGCAACTCCCTGAACAGTGTGTGATAGAGAACACCTGTCAGGTAATGCTGAGTCCTTTTTCTGTGAGGAAATTCATGGCACCTAATTTAGGTGGACTGTGTTTTACTGCTACAGTTGTAAATATATTAAAGCAAAGTAAAGCTATAGGTAGGGACACAAAATCATACAGCTTTGATCTTAACCCCATAACTGGCTAGTACCCCAAGTCCCTTTCTTCTGCTTCTCCAGCTAATAAACAGAACCTAGTACTTTGTGTTAATTGTTTTCTATTTTTATTTTTCTTGTCTTTAGGGTTCTCTAAATCCTTCTGTACCTTACCCCAGTCATCCCTTCCATTACCAGTGATATCCAGCTTGTTTCCCTCATCTGAGCGGGACGTGACATTAAGTCAGCAAATTTAATGTCTACCCAAGGGACACATAAGATGGGACCCTTGAGGAGTTCTATCACCTGCTTCCATTCTCTGCAGCCACAGAATCACAGCATGGCTGAGATTGGAGGGGACCTCTGGAGGTCATCTTGTACAACTCTCCTGCTCAAACAGGGCCACCTAGAACAGGTTATCCAGGACTATGTCCAGATGGCTTTTGAGTATCTCCAAGAAGGGAGACTCTACAACCTCTCTGGGAAACCTGTGCCATTGCTCAAACACCCTCACTATAAAAAAGTGTTTCCTGATGTTCAGATGGCACCTCCTGTGTTTCAGTTTGTGCTTATTGGTTTGTGTTGCTCTGGTTCTGTCACTGGTGTGGTGGTGCAATTCTTCCTCCCCAAACCCCACTCATTTCTAGGCCACTCGGTGCTTGGTGTGATTCCAACCCCCTCCTGGGCCACTCAGTGCTTGGTGCAATTCCAACACCCTCCTGGACCACATACCTATCTGTGAAGGTAAGGGCTGCTAATGGCAGTGAACCAGAGCATTAAGGTGCCCCTTTGATGAAACTTGCCCCTGCTCTCCCTATCACGTGGGAACAGTTATAATAGCCCATCACCTCCTGACAACCTGGTACACCTGTACCTAGGATGTGGTCGAGGGAGAACAATAACAGAATTTCACACCCATCAAGCTCTTGTGCAACTGGTGGAAGACATCAGAATACTGTATTATTTGAGTTAGGCCAGAGTGAAAAAAAGTATTTGACAAGAGTCAGTTATGTTGGACCCTATAAATAGCAACCCCAAGTGAGACCATCTGAGCTCTCCTGGATTGCAGTGGGCCTGTGACCAGCATCTCCCCTGAGTTCAGATGCCTCTTGGGTACCAAAAACCTTAAGGTACTATCTGCCGTTAGAGCGAACGGGAGGCCAGAACAAAGTCAACCTGCTTGAGTCTCAATTATTGCTCATTGAGGAATGCCAATGCCTTGTGAGTATTTACTCTAAACTTGAGAGGAGGGAAATTTTAACTTTGAGCTAGCTTCTCTTTCACCCACTCTCCCTCTGTTTACTGATGTGTTTGGGTATACACACTTATTTTCATGAGTGTGGGTACATACTTATTCCATTGGATCCAAATACTTTTGTCTGTCTGTGTGTTTGTATGTCTTGTGTTTGTGAATACACATGTATATATGCATTTACTTAATGTACCATATAGTAGGTTAGTGTGAATCTTGTTGTCTTCAAATCTGTAGTTAAATCTCTATTATTACATCTTTTACTGAATTATTTTGTAAATCTGTAAATTGGTTAATGATTAAGTGCTGCTAGTCATTAATAAATCTTGATTTGCTGCTAAAACATCACAGCGTTAATATTTTCATCCACAACAACCGGGCACCACTGAAAAAAGCCTGGCTTTGTCCTCTTTGCACCCTCCCTTCAGGTATTTATATACATTAATAAGATGCCCTGAGCCTTCTCTTCTCTGGACTAAACAGTCCCAGCTCTCTCAGCCTTTCTTCATATGTGAGGTGCTCCAGTCCCCTAATCATCTTTGTGGTCCTTCACTGGACTCTCTTCAAGAGCTCTGTATCTCTTCTGTACTGGGGAGCCAAAGATGGGGCCCTGTACTCCAGGTATGGCCTCAACAGTGCTGAGGGAAAGGATCACCACTGTGAAAGCTTTTACAGCCCTTGCTTTATCCATCTTAAAATTCTCAAATTATTTTCACATCTTCTCCAGCCTAACTAATAACTTTCCATCACATAGTTCAGTGCAGTTTAGATAAGAACACAGGAGTATGAGGCTGGTCTTACTGATCAGACTAAAGCTCCATCTGTCAACAGCAAATGTCTATGAAAGAGAATAAAAATGGGGTGAGTATACAGCTTTACTTTCCCCAAAGTGACTCCTTACCTCCATAAATGTATGGCTCACAGAATTCCTAAGTGGAATTGATGTCTATCTATTTAATAGCCTTGGAGGAACTTTTCTTGAATTAATTTTTCTGATTGCTTTATGAATTTACGTAAACTCCAAGCATGAACAACATCTTGTATCAAGGAGTCCTTCAGGTGAAGTGTGGTAGATTAGATCAACTGTGTTTTCTGTGTCTAAAACTAAGCTGGTTTGCCAGGGATAGACAGTAGACTGGTTTGCCCAAATTTATTTTTAGTAAATCTTTTTGCCTCTTTACTTTCCACTTACCTCCATGTCTTCAATTTTTCCTTCCTTGAACTCAGACAAAAGTACCTGTCTGCGTTAGATCACTTTTTCTGTCTGCCTAAATGTAAGGGCTACGTTTGCTCTCCTTCAAACCCCTCATACAATCATACCCTGCTTAAAAATCTTTTACAGGTTGAATCATGAACAATCCCACTTCTGACTGTACATCAGCTCTTTCAGAACACCGAGTGAATTCCGCTCTTTGAATTTTGCTCCCACCACACATATAGTAACTTTAATTTCATCCTTATTGATAACTGGTTCTAAGAGCAGTAGAACTACTGAATCCTGGTTTCCTATCGCTTTGTGGAGGCCAATGTTAACATTCCATGATCATTTTCTGATGTCTAATAGGTGGTGAACTCATGTTGCAGATTGGGAGCAATAATAGGGCTCTTCAATTTTATCCAGTCATCTATTATCTTTGACAGTTCTATTCTCCTTCCAAATGTGGCTGAAATCAGCTGGTGAATTCAAAAGCTGTCTCACGGACAGCTGGAGTGAGGCACAGGACTTAGAGGTTGCAACATTTAGGGTTTTTTTGTAAATGAAGAATCAAGTTTTGACTGCTGTCACCAGGAATCCGTTCTATCATTACAAGATTGTTTCTTTTTCAAATTACAAATAAACTATTTGTTTCATTAATACTAGCACTGAAATGGCTGACTTGTTGCAAAGGCTGAAGTTTATACCCCTTAGAATTATATGACGCGGACATCTGGAAGAGGTAGTCTTAAAAATTTTATAAGACAAAAATTCAAGATTTATATCTTGCATACATGTCTGATCAAACATTAAGGTCATTATTTCATGGAATGATTAAAGGAAATGCTAAATTTTATAAAACATTCTAGCTGGTGAGAACAATTCTCTTATTTATGTCAAATCTATATCAAATCCTACCTAATACCTGTGCGTAAGATTTAATCTAGCTTTAAAGTATATGTTGCCAAGAACTCCTAGAAAGCTGGTCTAACATAAAAAAATGATTATAATTATTAGAAATGTTTACTTTATTCCATCTGTAGCCTTGCCACCCACCATAGGTTATTTATGTGCCCATCCTTGGGTTAAGGATAGGTTAAAATGAAGTACTTAAACACACCATCTGCAAAGTACTACTATGCTATAAAGCTAGTCCTGCTAAGTAGGACAAAATAAGCTCAGTTTTACTCCCATTCACACAGGATAGTGACCAGATGATAGTCCCAAGGATTCAGTCTACATTTGGTTGTTAAAATGATGTTTTATACCTTGATAACTGGCAAAGGCATTATTTGTGAATTTTGAGTAATTATTTATGTATCACTGAAAGTTAATCCTTCACCCACTGCTATACTAGCTTAAAATGGTAAAAGCTTGTGATTATTTCTTCACTTATTCCTTAATATCTTTTAAAAGCAAAATTATTTATATATCTTTATGGAAAATGCCTCTATAGCTCTGGGTGGAAGGAAGGAAGCTTGTTAAGTAATTCTAAATTCATTTTAGCAAACTTCTCTTTTGCTACATAGAAGCATATTTATGTTTTTAATTAAAAAATAAAGAGGCTGTAAATTGCTGGTCAATTTTGCAATGTTCTGTCACCTCCCATTAATGCAAATATGGAAGATATATTTCATAAAATAAATACATGGAACAAGAATTCATGTGGCAGGCTGATAGTCTCTCTTTTTACAGTACCTAGTGCAACATAGCTATAACCTAGCTGATGTCTCTCAGCTCTACAGTAATAAAATGTTAATAAATTCCACCAGTTAAAATGTGATGTTCAGAGAAGTATTACTAAACAGGTACTTACATAAGCATTATCAAAGAATTGTACATATTTTATATAACTGATCAGTCATTAAGCACAATAGGGAAAAGAACAATACAACAGGGGACTTGCATGGCATTTCGTTTTTTTTATATGTAGACTAGCAACTTGGATAGTATTCAGAAGAGACACAAAGATTATAATAATCAGATTTACTTTTTCAATGCTGTCATTGTTACTGGGTTAGTTGCACATCAGATCCCTCCTTAGTCCCTCCCTGTCTCACATGTGCCTTCCTGAGTGTCAGATGAGCAGCTCCATGCCCCCTGAGGTTAAATCCTGCAAATCCCTGACTCACAGCCCTGTCCCCAGCTGCAGTGGGCTACCTGGCCAACTGTACCTCCGCAGCAATCCCCACTAAATTTAGTGCTTGAATGGGACCTTTTTTTGGTTTGACTTCCAGCAGGGGATGCAACAACTCAGAGCAGCTTCTTCAACATAGAAGTGCAGCACTAAGACCATATGACGATAAAAAATGTCCCAAAACCAGAAGCAAATGAATAAAGGTTATTTGATCTAAAACTTAAGTGGGTCTAACTCATGTCAGACACTATCCCTTAGAGAGTGGAAGTCATAAGGATGTAATACCAATCTCTCTATTCCTCTTCTCTCCCTTCCCTGTCAGAGCTCAAGATTTTTCAGATGTGCAAAACCCCTCAGAGCAACTGAGCTCCTAGTCCTTTCTCAGCAAGATACTCCACCAAGGGACAGATGAAAACCATTAAAAATTGTTATTTCTTGTACATTCTTCCCATATTAATTTTTTTTTAAATCTGAAAAAGTTACTACATGTTTTCTTTACTATTCCCACAAAATCAATCTGAGTCAGCTCAAAAATCTCAAAAAATAGAATTTTAAAAACCCTGCAAAATAAAATTAGACATAGACTCTTATTCAGTAGATTAAAAGGTGCCCTGATCTTAGCATGATCAGAAATCAAGGATGATAAAAAGGTTTGTTAGGTTTGGACAAATGGCCATTGTTCCAAATAGAAATTATGAAGGAGTATTAACTCACAATTTTGCAATTACAAGATTTCTTTTTAATCATGTATGATGAAGGGATGTAAATCCACAAAACAGGGAACTCAGGGGCTGGAAAAACCATCTCATCTTGCAAGATTTCTCAAAGTGAGTAGTGTAGCCTTCTGCAAAGGTCACAAAAATGAATGAACAGAGACTGGTGAAGATAGGAGCAAGACACGCATCTCTGAGGTGTTCTTCAGGGTCCTAAATAGTATAATGCCAGAATGATTGTTTCAGGCTCTCTCTGGCTAGAGGAAGGGAACTCTGAAGTATCATTTACTTAATAGTCATGAAGCCCCCTTCACCTTACCACTCCCCAAAAAGTACAAGAAAAACCCAACAATTGTAATTTATTTAATCATGGACCACCTTGACTTTTAAACCATTAGACTGCTCAAAGAACATTCATAAGGGAAGACAGTAATCTCATTATTCATATCTGCATGTAGTGGTATGGTACACCCAGAATAATTTTTGCTAAAAGTGACTAGCACATAAAGATTGTGAATTGCTGCCCAAAAGGCAGATTCTTCCATAATTGGTCATTAATGTGTTTCTTGTACCGTCTTCTGAAACAGCCAGTATTGGCTGCTGTCAGGGACATAAGCTATTAGACAAACTTATACCGATCCAGTGTAACATGGTGATTCCTAAATGTTGTTTTTGCTTAACTGAAAACAGAATATTAAGTATTTATTTAAAGACATTTGAAAGCAGTGTTTAATGATATCATATGGAGTTCACAGATGAACACATTTGCTATTATTGCTGTTTTTCCTTTGTGGGGGCTCCTGATGCTGGTTGTAAGATATCCAGTCATTTTTCATCCCCTGCCCTTAGCTGTAACTCTTGTGCTATTTCAAACAAAACCCACAAAGCACTGACCCCCCAGAAACAGAATGTCATTTGGGATGACAAATTCTGTCATCGTATTGTTGTAAAGACACAATTTAAAAGAGTTAAAATAGATATGCAAATTGTGATGTCTAGTATTCAGAAACCTGCCTGCAGGAACATCAGGTAGGTGCAATCAAGGAAGAAAAATGTTGCTGTTCTAGGGATAGCACCTTGAATTTAAAGACAGGGCTCCTGTTGAGGGCTGCAGAATGCAAATCCCCTTGTTAAACTGCTCATTTATATATATTTAAAGCAGAGACTATAATTCAGAAAAGCACCGTACATATTCTTAAGTCCATTTCTGCTGTGAAAGTGGGAAGGCTGTTCACCATGTGCCTTCCATGACTGATGGTAGTCAGTGAGAAGAGTCTGCTGCAGATATCCATTGACAAACCTGTGCTGGCAGAGCTGGGGAATTTGACTGAAACAGCTCTGCTGGCAGTTGCTCCTGGTATTGACAATTATCCCTCTTTTCCACTGGTATAACTAATTTCTTTTCTATGATGTGACTTTGCTAATTGTACAAGGTGCATGCATCTAATTCTCACTGCAACCATACCAGCATCTTTGTTCTAATAAAGGTCTGTAAGAGACCTTTTCTCAAGTAGTTTCCTATGTAAGGACATTTTCCAGAACTGGAAACAAAGAAATAAAAGCAGAGAAATATAAATATAGTTATTTAATGCCAGCTGAATTCCAAGGATAAAGTAAAAGAAAATATACAGCAGGCTGCTTTTCTTTGGTGAAAATCTTTCAGTTGCCTGACAGAGTTTTCCTACAGAACAATAAAATACATATCTGTTAAAAGATGAATGGCCAAATTTGGATGATTTACCAATGCCAAGATTCACAAACTCCTTTTTTAACTGCCTGTTTGTCAAGTCAGTCCTGCTGTATAAAAGAGGCATAGATGCCAGCCCCAGACACATGCCCCAGTGCACAGGCACACGCTGGGCACACACCAGCCTGTACCCGCCAGTCCAGGCGCCCACTCAGGGGCAGACATGTGTCTCCCCGTGGAATGGGAAAACAGGTGATGCACTTCTGGGAGAAGACTGTCTGGAAACAGGCCTACAAAATTAGTGATGTGGCCTGGCCTTATTCCCAGTTTGCACCTGAAGTCCCTTTAGTGAAAGGAAGTAATGGAACAGCTCGGGGCAGTAGAGGAGCAGTCCTGGTGTGTCACACAGCTGCAGAAGTTAATCTGTGACATTGTAGGACTTGTATAATGCAGCTCTTATTGGTTCCTTCTGGCTCTGAACCTCCGTAAGGACCTGTGATACACAGATAATATAGACTTTATTTAGAAAATAGCTCCCACTTCAGTAATAACAATGACTTGGTTGAAATCAGCCTTATATGTGTGTCTGGAGTCACTATATTCTGCAAGTGGCTTCAAAGGAAGCATTAAAGAAATTATGACTGTAAAAGTTCTTTTCTTAGTGTCAACAATTTCAATAAATTCCATTTACTTGAGTGCTTTTGACAAAGGCAATTAATGCAATCTATTTCATTTTTTTGTTAACTGTATGTTTACAAGACTTCTTTTTTGAATAGTAAAATACAATTGGTTTCAATAAAATTAAAATTTGAGAAATTTCTGCATAGTCACTGAGTCTTGTAAGTGATGGAATTCTTGTCAGGTTTTAATGTATTTTAATACTTCAGAAAGGTTTGGTTTGTAACTTTTTGTGACAATATTAGTATCACACATTTAACATCTTGAAGAGACTTAAAAAACAAAGAATGGAAAGAACTTGTGGATAAGAAAGACACAATTTCTAAGGAAGCTATGTACTCATGGAGGTAAATAAAATTGTAAAAGAATAGGTTTTATAAATTGTATTAGAGTAATCTTTCCAAGAATAGAGTTAATGATGCACATAATGTCTTAGTGTGCGTAAGTGTATGTATGTATACATACATACAAACATACATACTTGTTATTATCTTTCCCTTATTCTCACAAAGGCATAGAAACTTGTACATAAGTTGGACAGTTGGATAGTGCCACCAAAAGAGCTTGCTGGAACTGACCTGTCTGGGCTTGGACAAAGCCTGGATATTCTGAGATTGGAAAATAAGAAGAAAAAGGCAATGTTTTGTAAAAAAAAAAATTAAAAATGTTTGTCATAAAAGATAAGAATACTTGCTTCTGCTTTACTATTTCAATTTCTAAATCATAAATTATATCAAACACAGAATGCACTGACCTTTTAAAACCAAACCTTTTAATAACTTCCCATGAGACTGGATTAGATACATATATAAATATCCCTTGTGAAACCCTCCAACTTTGTTGAATCAGCACTGTCAGAAAAGCTGCTCTACAAGAATTTCTTAATTAGCTGTAGCCCCACACATCACCCACACTTTAACAGGTGAAAAAATGGAATGGCAGCATTCTTCCCTGCTTTGGCAGGTGTACGCTGTGCAGGTGGACAAGCAAGGGGGCAATTGTACATAGTTTCATGCTTTTCCTTCACTCTACTTGTAACAAATAGTGAGGAGTCCAAATTATTCCCCAAATACGATGCCCCAATATCTGCTTAATCCCCAACGCAGCCAATCCAAGTACTAAAATCTCTTCCATTGGCAGTTTTCTTTGTCAAAGTCATAATGACAGGTGAGCCACCAGAACACCAGTTTTTATTTTTTTTATACAGTAGCAGAAGGTGTCATTCCCAGGGATATTAGAGAGCTGAAGGCCTATGCAATGACAGAAGTAAATATTGGGACAGAGAAGCTGGTCTTCAGAAAGGACTGAGTGTACAGGAAAAACATGTAATATCATTAGGCCCTTGAGGAAGAAGTAAGAGTGGAAGAAAACTGACAATGAGGACGAGCATTAGGAAGAGGGGTAATGTGTATCACAGAATCATTCAGGTTGGAAAAGACCCTCGGGATCATCGAGTCCAACCATCAGCCCTACTCTACAAAGTTCTCCCTACACCATATCCCCCAGCATCTCATCTAAACGACCCCTAAACACATCCAGGGATGGTGACTCCACCACCTCCCTGGGCAGCCTATTCCACTGTCTGTGTAGTCTGTCTTCTCCCTCATACTTGAGGTTACATGAGCAAGTGCATATGAAACTTAACATAAGGATTAAAAAGAATGGGGATAGACAGCATATTACAGGTCTTCACCACAGTGGGATTAAAGTACCACAGAGCACTTAGCTTAATACTTCCTCTATTAAAAAAAAAAAAAAAAAGAAAAAAGGTAGAAAAAAAGAAAAAGCAAACAAAACCCAAGCTAGCAAAATTTCTTCCCCTAGAGCTGACAGATGCCTGGCTGATTTTATCCTAACTTCTGTGGGCCATTAACGTCATTGGGAGACTCAACAGCAAAGCAGAAGGTGTGTAAAGCAACGTAACAGTGTGGGGTACAAAGTACATAAATTATCTGGCTTCTCCACAGTACATCATCAAATAACAGCTGTCTGGTGGTAGGGTCACTCATTGACATGCTCAGGAGCTCCAACATGCTTCCTCTCCCCTTTTAAGGACATCAGAACTTCTAAATTATCATAGATCTTGTTACATTTGATTATACATCCTATGAAAATATAGGGCAGTGGATTTTACTGGAATAGGGTACCTCTGGGAAAGTCATTCACAGAAGGTTTAAATTCAAGTTCCTTCAGTTTCACCACCACAAAAGCTGTTGCAAAGCAGATCCCTGTCTTCTGTTGTTGGCTTCTCCTTTGCAAAGTACGGAAAGCTCACAGTTACTGTAGCACTGCATCTTTATGGGAGAGGGTGGTATAAATGGCCTTGCCATGCCACTCTGGCTGAAAATATCATAGAAAATGCGGAAACACCCCTAACAAATTCAAAGCACGTCATTACTATTTCTGTCAGTGAATTTTGAATGAAACACATGGTCTCGGCCCAGACATGCAACATCTAAAATTTCTGTCTCTTTTGGAGACCTGAGATCTAATTTAGCACAGGCAAACGCATAACACAGACTTTCATTTTTATGCTCTCACACTGTATTCACTCAGTTGTAAGAATCTGACAATAGCAATGTAGAAAAGCCATAAAGCATCTGGCTTCTCTGCAGTCTATCAGCAAACTACAAATGTCATAAGAATTGCTTAATACTAGGAAAAGGATGGATGCACAAAGTTCCCATTTTAGTAGCCTTTACCAGCTTGAGGAAGTAATACTGGTAGGAGCCAAAAGTGGGTATCAGCCTTCGTCCAAATACAAAGGCAAGATTGTATTGGCAGAATGCTCCCTTTAAAATATTTGGAGATTTTAGTCTCAAAATTTCTTTTACCTTGGCAGATTATCTCAAATGCCAGTTAACAATACAAGCCTAGACACAGAGATGTCTTGAGTATTTTTTTTGGTAGCATAAAATTTAGGATTTGTCCTTACAGGAAGTTTTTTCTGTGCCAGTATAGTTAATTATTCTGATACAGTTAACTCTTATCTCTTCTGGTCTAACTCTCCCGTGTGGGCTCAGTTACCTGGAATATGAGTATTTTAAACCTTTTCAGATAGCTTGGAAATTGCTTCCCAAGTGACACACTGAAGTGACTGGAGGCAGCCCTGTGCCCATAGAATAAACTAATTTTAAACTCTTGTCCTACCTATATGGCTTTCTCATGTAGAAAAGCCCCTGGGACAAAAGTGCTTTAAAGTCTATTCCATATACTTACTTCAGTATAATTATTCTTAAATGCTAAGAGTGTCCACATGAGGATTTAGCCCAGAATAGCAATTTCAGTCAATATGTAAGTGCAGATACATACGGACACTTGAAGATACTTTACCCTTTCACACCTAATGAAGGCAACAAGGTGTTGGGGACTGCAGTTCCGTGGAGGAGCTGCTGAGCAAATTTAACAAGCGCATACCCTGATGAACGATGTATGATGAAATGAATTAGGCTCGCTAAAATAAGATAAGCCATGTCTCCGCAGATCCAATTCTTGTACCTGTCAACAGGAGACTGAATGAAGTAATGTTGTCTCTTTCCTTTGTACTGGGAATTTAAGGCCTTTGACAAATACTTCATAGACACTAATAAGAAAACTGGGTAGTCATTGGGCAAGCAGCAAAGAACTGCTACAGATTAGACACTGGCAAAATAACAAAAAAAATAGTCAATTTTCACCTTGGCAAAGCCTCTATGCTAAATCAGTGTTGAAAATATTCATAAATAAATCAGGAATTAAAGAACAGCAAGATATAATCGCTCTTGTAATGCAAATAGCAATTAACAACAATATTTGCATTTGACACAAAGCTCTGAGGATAATAGAGGCTGGAAGTGCCTGTAAGGAATCCCACTAGTAGACAAATATGGCACAGTGGCAGATAAAATCTAGCGTGGACAAAAGTGTGGTACTACAAGCTGGGAAGTATACCAGTCCTCAGAGATCGATCAAGAGCCCAGTAACACACTGAATTAGCTCAACCTCCTGATGCAAAAGGTCCACAAATGGCTGGGTAAAAACAGGACTGCAGAGGTTAAGACAAGGCACAGAGATAATGCTAGCTTTCCTTGCAATTAGGAAAGTAGTGTTGGAAGACATTACAAATGACCTGTATGAAAAGGATAGCATTTCTATCTGTGTGCAAGGTAAACATTAGCAAAACCAGAAAGCACTCCAAGACAAGTGGCAAACTAGGAGGTCTGAGTGACTCTGATGGTGGTGAGGAACATGCGGACAGACCGCCTAAGCTGAAAAGTTAAAATTGGTAACTAACAACATTTACTGTCCCTGCTCCCATGGATCACAGATGAACTTGTGGAACTCACTATCCCAAAATCATCATCAGGCCTGAAGGGATTAACTGTGTCCAACGTTACTTACAGCTGTCTCAAGGAGTGGAATCGCAGCACTCTTCGCTGCCATTCGCAGCCACGGGTGCCCAGAGGCCACACCATCCCTGGTACATGGGCTTCCCACGAAAGGAGACAGGGAGCACAAGCCTGAAGGGAGCAAGGGGGACTTCCCCTGCTGCGGAGCACGTGCACGTGCCACCCCTCTGTGTGTCTCAGTTACAGAGCGATATGGGTGCTACCGCTTCAGGCTTACTGATGGGAGTTAAGAAGAAATTTTCTTTATGAATAAATTATTCCGTCAGGTGACTTTGATACCTTCTCCTGTATTAACTAGTGCCAGCCACTGCACTGACTGAGAGGGAAGATCTATGCCGTTAATGCCATATTCCTCTGACGAGGAAGATGACATGGAAATGTCGCAAGTCCTCAGGGACCGGCAAAATTGCTGCCAGAAGCCGTTCTCATTCCAGTTGGTAGCAGCGACACTAGACACTTGCCATTTCGACTGAGAGACATGCAAAGGAAACAGTCAAGAGTCTTACAGGCTGGAAAAGGCTAAAGTGCAATTTCACCTAATTAAAAACTGACACAAATTAATAGCCTATAGTTCCTTCAGTGGCCCTTTGATTATGAGACATCTGAAGAGGGTTATAATTTTTAGAAGAGGAGTGCTCAGTGCCTTTGAAAAATCCATCCCCACAGAAGGCAGCCTGCACCCCCTGAGGTGGGAAACCTCCTCTATCCCTCCATTACCTGCCACATCCCTACTTATATATTAAAATGTGAATCAACACCCTGGAAAGAGAAAAATGTCAAAGTGCTGACACCATTAACAAGTATCTTGAGCTTACAATGAATGAAATGGTCAAACCACAAGTACTCCAGTTTTGGGGATTTTATCAGCATTCAACCTGTCTGCTGTACGTATATCTGCATATGTACTGGAAGACAAAAAATTATACAGACGTTCAGTCATTATCAAAATAACAAAAGAAAGCCCCAAACAAAGCTTATAAATATTCTGAAAGCATATCACATCTATCAGAGACCAAAATGCCCCCCTTCCTCCCTCCCTCCCTCCCCACCACACGTCCTAATGCCTCTGTCTTTTCCCTGGTTTGCGACAGCCCAGGTTTAACACTGCTGCTGTTGCCCCTGCTGCTCCCGAGGGTGTTGCTCTGCGTCTCCCACCACGACCGCGCTGGGCAGAGCCTGCCCACCAAGGCAGCCAGCTCTGGTGGGCAGGCAGAAAGCCCCAGTGCTGTGGGGCAGCCAGCCAGTGCAACACAATGCTGCCAGGCCAAGATGGGCAAGTTGACATGGGCCATGACAGCTGGCAGGTCAGAATTACAAATTTAGCCTTACTGAGTGGTGGTGGTCTCTTCCCCAGGCCCAATCTGCAGGAGAGGAGCGGAGTTCAGTCTAAGGTGGGAGACACCGAATGCGGGACAAGTTGGGTTTTAAGGACCACATGCCAAGAAGATTCAAAAGTGTGAGAGAAATATTAGCAGCAAGACTAGAAAATCTTGGGGATCTGGAGCAGGGCAGGGGGGTGAAGCAGCTCAGGGCTAAGGAGGAGGGGGGAGGAAGAGCATATCAGAGGGAATAAGACAGAATAAAACAAGCTTCTGTCATAGTCCAAATACCATGGTCAGAATAATAGTACTCTGAGCTGAGACTGAGGTTTTCTACACAGCATTAAAATGAAGCATTAGATAAAGTTTGAAGAAAAATGCCAGAAAAAGCCAGGAATTAAATGATGCTCATCTGCTTCTTTGAAGAATACAGAAGAGGATGGATCCCTGACTGTTAAGCATGATGTATAAGATGATGGTGTTTAATTGAGTTCAAATTGTAAAAAGCATATATATTTGACTTATGATGGTGGCAGGGAGGACTTATCTCTAGCTATGCTTTTGAAGCTATGCCTTAGGTGAACCTTTAACAAGGATCCCTGTCACCAAAACACTATCTGAAATGTAAGTATTAACCAAATATTTTTTAAGTGTTTTGAGTTAAGGAACTAAAAGTAGATCTCCTTGTTAGTAGTCCAAATTTTGTTAATTAATTTAGCAATTTTACTAGCTTTATACATCAAGACAATGCTGAATGTAAATACGTGGTGAAAAAAAATATCCTTTCCTTGCAGAAAACCCTTTTCAGCATGCAGGGAAGAAAGGTTTCCACAGATGAACTCCGGTGGCTCCCGCAGTTATTACCCCAGCTGTGTGCTTCACCTTTTGCAGAGGTTACCTCTCCCGCAGCAGAGCAAGCAGGAAAGGAGGATGTGTCAGTGCCTTGGCCAGCCCCGCGCAAACAGCCTGCCTTGCACGGGGAGGGAAGAGGAATCTCAGCTACCACACCAGGCTTTGCCTGCAGCAGCCGAAGCGTTGACATGCAATCCCTTCTGCCAGCTCTGTTACAGGGGTGCTGTCTCCAGCAGGGAGAAAATTAAAAATAGTTGGGGACTGAGCCATGAAAGACTCTGCAGTTCATGGGGGTTTGTTCTTAGCACTCGTTCATTCATTCATTTGTAGGCTTCATTTCATTTTAGATGTTGGGGTTTTTTTATGAATAAAAAAACATTCACACCGTTCCGGTAGTAACATTTCACTCTTGCTGTCTGCAGATTTGACAAAAACGCTCTTCTGTCTGTATAGGCAAGGTCTCCTCTGCACAGGTCTTTTCTATACACATACTTTGTTAAAGAAAAATATTTTATAAATTAAAAGTTAACCTTTGCCTTGCCAAGATAAAACATGTTTTTAATGCATTACAATCTCAATATAGGAGAGGCACTATTCATTTGGACACATTTCATCCAGCCTAAGTAATTGTAAGTGAGGAACCTAACACCAGGCAATTGATGAGTATTAAATTACAATTCATGTGTCTACAAAAGGATGGTAACACGGTTAAAAACACACCTTTTCCCAGGGGAGGCTTTAGTAGAATTCACATAGTAAATCAAATTATGGCAGCTAATGAGTTACAGTGCCTCAGCTCCAGTAACTCTTTCTCTGCCTATTCTCTGCTTGAGCCCGGGAAAGGACATGTGCCTCTCCTCAGCCCCCAGCAGGACCCCTGTGTAGCTGGGGCAGGCGCAGGCCGGCAGCCCCAGAGTGCATCAGGCACGGCTACCCCAGCAGCATGCCAGGCTGAGCTCTGCCTCCTCAGCACCCTGCTGAACCACCTCAAAAACATCACCACGGCAAGCCTCATGATCCAGACTGTTGGACTCAACTACACTCATGAGCTAGACCCATTAGTCCAATTTCAACTAAAATACTTATGCCAATTAAATTAAACCAGTTTATATCCAGTTTACAGAGCTTTAATTGAAAGCTGTAAGAGACTGGGAAGAAGGAAGGTTTTCTACCATGCTTGGCATAACGAGAGCGTCTAAGGGGAAATGGGGTAATGCCAGATGGAAATGTGACTCCCCCAGTGACAGTGAAAGTAGGCAAGGGACACAATGGATCTGTACCTCTTGAAAATTTTGAATAAGTTATCTTCCTCAAAGGTATGCTCTAGTTTTAGGCTGGATATGGGTATTTTTGGCTGAAGTCCCCCAGGTTTGTGCTATATGGAAAACTGGATGATGCACTGATTTATCTGCCTTCAAAAATTCATGTTTACTCATAACTGAATTAAGAAAAAATGAAGTGATCATAAATTCATTTAAATATGACCATAAAGGGTGAGTATTGCTTTAACTAAATGTATAAGCATGAATATGCACATACTTTCATGAAAAATTGCAGTTACAGAAGAAATTGCATTTATCGTGTACCTTATCCATGGTATTTTGCTCATTAAATCATCTCCACCATGATCCTGTGCACATTACAAATCTGTATATGTATACATGCTATAATATGTGGTGGCAGAGCTTTCAGCAATGTAGCCATCAGAGAGGTATAGAAATGTTTGTCACAGCCAGGACAGGAGCCTGAAGACAGGTGATGCTGGCACCTTCACTCCTCCCCAGCTGGAGATCCCTCAGGAGAGTCACTGTTTAAACAAATTCAGCCAAATCCTTCCAAAAGGCACCGAAGAGCAGAAGCAGACCTGGAGAGAAGGAGAAAACCGCGGTTCCTTCCCCATCGTCCTGCAGAGCATGTGCTGTGATGACACACTTGGTCCCCACTGCCTCCCCCTTCCAGCAGCCCCAGAAGTAGGTGCAAGAGGGCACCTCACAGCCTCCAAGGTCCTCCGGTGTCAGCAGCTTTTTGCTCTGATAAAGGTCAGAAGTGCTCACTCCCGGGCCCAACACTGCGCCACTAAGGTTCACTGGCCAGACTCTGCTTGAGGGAAAGGCAAGAGCCACTGCAGGGCACAGATGCTTTTGTTTATTGAACTCTGCCAGCCCGTGACCCACTTGCTTCCTGCCGCTCAGACAGGCTTTCTCATGCTAAAACACTGGCATGGTATTTTCCTCCATCAGCCTCAGTTTCCCAGATACATGCAATATTTAAAATTAATTAATAAAATGTATACATAAAATTAGGTTACATTTAGAACTGCAAATGTAATTCTTTTTCAGTGGCTATGCAGCTTTTTGGGGGTAGGAATTAAGGAATTTTTTTTCCAGTTTATGCTATTTTTCCATGATTTGCACAACAGTTTGGTTTTAGACTCTGTCAATCACACGCCCCAGCACTACATTGCCTAGAGACAATCAGAATTTCATCCCCTGATCGGAAAATGGGCTGAAAAACACTACTTGACCTTAACTATGGAAATTCAAATTCCTCTGATACAATGGAAATAAACAGGTAGAGACAGAGGGGGGGAAGGCTCCCCACTTCAAGCCCCTAAAATGAATATTTGGAAATATTACCCCTTAACAATTTCATATGTGATATACTATTCATAACCCTTTTTATCACAGTAATCCTGTTTATTTGAGCCATTTTCATATTATTTTCAGCCCCTACTTTATTGGAGAATGGTTGAAAGAAAAAAGGTCCATAGAAACTATTCAAGACAATCCCCTAGACACTATTGTAACCTGCTGATAACTGCTCTGACATGTCTCTTAAACGCTCAATAAAAAAGGAGGAAGAATGTGCCACAAGAGCCCCTAGTACCACTTTTAAAATTCTACCTGCGAACTACCAATTTACAGTGAGAAAGAAGAAAAACACAAACAAAAAAGTGGTAAAACCTGTGATGTTATTATTATCATTATCATTATTATATACTCTCCAACCTAAATCCTAAAATATTCTTTGTGGAACGGTGTAGACTTATCATTTAATCCTAACTCTTTTAGTCGGTCTAGGTATAGTATTTAATTTATGATGATATAGGACGTAACATATGATAAACATGAGAGATATAACAGGGTAAGAATATGAATAGTAGTTTATCATATGCGAGTTACTATTACAGGCAGTTTAGGTCAATTTAGCATTAAGCTAAGTGAAAGTTATAGGATTAGGAAATGTCAGAAATGCAAGACAGAGATGAGGTGGGACTTTCTTTAGGTGAAAAGAAGTGGCATGGCTGGCAAGTAGCCAACAAAGACAATTTTTTGCCTTTGCTCAGCTGAGATAATGTGGATTGATTATATCCAATTAATTTGCATAGATTGAAAAGTTCTGTTTATTGACCAAGATAACTGAAAAGGGGTCCAGCATTCCTTGTTCAACCTTTCCTTGAAATTTAGTTGCCGAACACAAACTAGGTGAAAATTCAGCTGAGCGATTTCTTTCTTAGTTTCTTTGAAATAATCTTAATTTTGATCTTCAGTATCTTCCTCTCTGTTTATTGCTTTTTCTTCTCTTCTATATTCACATTATCATTATTGGTATGTATTTTGTTTCACTGTTGCATATTAATTTTCCATATCAAATCTATACTGTATTACTCTTTATTTACTTACTGTGTTACATGACTTAATTGCTTAACTCTTGTTAAACTGTTGTTGTGAAAGCCTGCTCTCTTTTGGTTTCTTGAACTCCTCTCATTTCCCACATAATGTCTTGGGGTCAACAGGAGAGGGAAGCAGAGACGACTGAAGTTACTGCATTTTGCAATGTTTGCATTGTCATGGCCACAATAAACTGTCCATACCGCAGAAGGGAAATTCCTCAGCGTGAGAGTCGATCTCTGCTGCTCTCCAATGACTCCTCTACTAGTGAAGAGTAGGATGTACTTGAGTGGGGCATGAGAAGGGGACAGAAAATGCCCTTCAGGAGGACACCACTGACATCAGTCCCAGCATTTTAGCTACAAGAGCAAAGGAACAATTAGCTCACAAAGACAATCAGGACAGTTGAAAAACAACATCTGCACTAATATCCCATTTTACATGCCTCTATATGCAGAAATATACACTCGTAAGAATAAACCCAAATATTTGAAAGTGCCACTATTATGCAAAATGCTGCTTTAAAAAAGGAGCAGTAATCTAGCCCTTACATGTTGTTTCATAAGTGAGATTTACTGTAGTTTTCAAATAGCTGAATGAGAAGAATCATGTAATACAGGCAGCATTTCTCACACGCAGACACATGCTTCAATTAAAAAAAAAATCAAAACCACAACAAGAAATCCACAAATACCTCAAAACAGTGAAAAACTTTGAAGTCAGTTATTATTCTGCTATCACCATCTGAATATTCTATTTCTTCCTCCTGTGCCGCTGCCCGTTGTCACTGCTGGCGTGAAACGGGAAGCGCTAGAGAAAGCAGAACTAAGACAGATAAAAGGGTCAGTTTGCTGAGACAAAAGATGATATCACGTCGAGACAAATTACAGAGGTGCTGTGTCTAAATGTGTTGAAGCAATAACTGCTATACAACAGCCATATCAGCAGGGCTGCTCTGTGCCTCTTGCTTACGCACGCTGCATGTAAAGCAGGGCCGGCAGCCCGGGCGCTGCAATTCAGGTCACACACAGCGGCAGCTCCTGGCAGCCCGGGAGACAGCTAGCTACTAGGCCACCTGCAGGCCATCCTGCTCAGACGCAGAAGCAGCTGAAGAAGAAGAAGTCATTAGAAGTGACAGGTCGCCCGACGCTGGAGGGCAGAGCCCCATCCCGGCCCCGCGTCCCCCAGCGCGTCCCCGCCCGCCCCAGCACCTCCCCCCCCGCCATCCCCACGCCCTGGCCGTCCCAGGGGCCAGGGGGGAAGAGAATATCTTTTCTTTCTTTCTTTTTTTTTAAAAAAAAAAAATTAAAACCAGCTAGGAAAAATACAGGAGCTCTCAAGCACACAGCGTCTTCATCGGGTCTCGCAAAATAGTTGATCAGCTGAGCAACTTGAGAAGTGAAGGGCGGTTAGCACCTGGGAAAGATGAAAAACTGCTAGCAGGCATGCTGTTAACCCTGATGGAGAGAAAACTGGATAGTTAGCACTCCTAGGAGAGCAAGGTGCCATGGCTGGCTGGAGCGTAATTGTCACAGAAGGGAAAAAAAAAAAAAAAAAAAAAAAAAAAAGCCAGATAGATACATAGATAGATCAATCAATCTCACAGCACATGCCACCAGCTTTCCTCTCCAGTTGCTGTTTGGGCAAATGGTTATATAGCTTGCTAGGGCAAGGGGGATTGGAGGACCTCTCCAATTCCTTGCTGGAAAAGAGAGATTGGCCTCTTCCACAGGCAGAGCTAGGACAGGGACACCTGCCCTGACACAATTTCTGACCCAAGACATAAAGCTGTCTCGTTTCTGGCTCCAAGTTTAAACAGGTCTGATTTCCTATTGCTGTGCCAAGTTGAACCCTGGTGGCACCATCTCCTGAAAAAGGACCAGAGCTTTTACAAGCTAGTTCAGAGAGTGCCTGTGATTTTAGCAGCTGTTGTTACCAGACCATGCTGAATCACCTTCAGTACTAAAACTACTAGGGCAAGAGTGAGTTAATCTATTGAATTATGGCACAAAATTGAAAAAGGAGCACCAGGCTACCAGAACATTGCTCACATGATATAGTTCTGACCAACGGGGATGGTCTAGAGCTGAAATCAACCACCCAAATCAGTCATGTAGTTATAATCTCACCCCTGTTGAAAAGATCAGCACCACATTTTCTGTGCCCTGCTGCATTGCCAGTCTAACTGGCTTGCATCAGAAATAGCCTGGCCAGCAGGGACAGGGAAGTAATCTTGCCCCTGTACTCGGCACTGGTGAGGCTGCACCTCGATTACTGTGTTCAGTTTTGGGCCCCTCACTACAAGAAGGACATTGAATTACTCGAGCGTGTCCAGAGAAGGGCAACGAAGCTGGTGAAGGGTCTGGAGCACATGTCGTACGAGGAGCGGCTGAGGGAACTGGGGTTGTTTAGTCTGGAGAAGAGGAGGCTGAGGGGAGACCTCATCGCCCTCTACAACTACCTGAAAGGAGGTTGCAGAGAGCTGGGGATGAGCCTCTTTAACCAAGTAATAAGCGATAGGACAAGAGGGAATGGCCTCAAGTTGCGCTAGGGAAGGTTTAGACTGGATATTAGGAAGTATTTCTTTATAGAACGGGTAGTTAGGCATTGGAATGGGCTGCCCAGGGAGGTGGTGGAGTTGCTGTCCCTGGAGGTGTTCAAGAGGCGGGTCGACATAGCGCTTAGGGATATGGTGTAGATGGGAACTCTCAATGTTAGGTTAATGGTTGGACTGGATGATCTTCAAGGTCTTTCCCAACCTAGACGATTCTGTAACCGGCAGGATAGTTGGATGTATTCAGCAATCCTGATCTAGAGAGGAGATTTTTTAGTTTTAAAATGGTTGAAAACTGGAAGTTCTGAGAAGGTTTTAGGTCCTCAGTAAATTAGTTATTTTAGATGCATGTTATCCAAAAGATGTGGAGACTTTTCTTTTAGCTGAAGACACCTAAGCCATCTGGAATTATCCACACCTCCATATGGATAAGGCAAGTCCAAAACATGGACAGAAATTGTTAGTTTAGCGTTAGATGCCTCAAAAGAAACTAATTTGTGGAGATCTAAGACATTTTTAAGGAGGGGAGGAAAGAACATGCTTTATGCTTCATCTCTCTGGCCCTGACATATGGACTGTATTCCCCCAAATCCATGAAAATAGATAGAAGTGCTGATCCCTCAAAAGGATGGTGTGTTAATTGCTAATATAGGCAAGATGCTTTAAGACCTGGAGAACTCCTAATGGTCCTTGGAAGACTCCATTACCCTTATAAGTGTTGTAATTATTCAGGGAGGTGGAAGAGGGTTTAATCTGCAAACAAAGAAATGTTGGTTACATACTGTGATTGCCTCGAAAACACATTTGTTTCTGGAGCCCTACATTCTATCCACTGAAAAGCTCACAATGGGAAATTCAGAAGCAATGAAATGAATTTATCAAAATTACTGATATATCTAGGGTGATCAGAATATTTTGAAAATAAATATGTAGAGCACTGTTCCAATTTTCAAGTATTTTCTGACAGTCCCAGTTCTTTTGTCTTATCTATTGATCCTGAAAGCATGATAATCAATATCTCTACTTTTAAAAACATTCTGTATGAGGGGAATGACTTCCATTTAGTTTACATAAGTAGTTTTGTCAATGGGGAATCCTCTGGCACTGAATTGCCAGTATCAGTAATACACTTCAGTATATACCAAGGGTTAATGAAAAAAAAGAAAATGCAACCAAATCTAGGAAATAGCAGAGTAACAATTTCAAAGGAGCAAGGTGGAATATTAAATCTCATCCCAATTCTTTGAATTCTAGGGTGGAATTATTAACATCCTGGGGGTTGTTAAAGCATCTGGAGAAATGATCAACATGAAACACGAGGCAGTATATAGATCTGTGGAGTGAAATGTTCCACTTCTGTGACAGATCTTCAAAAACAATTGTTTCTGCCTTTAAACATGGTTTCAGGCTTATATAGTCACCTTGAATTTTGCAGGTTCTGTTTTTCAAATCATATGCAACAACATAATATAACTGGAGTCTCTGCTTTTCAACTTGTGGTAACCAGAACATGAGACAAACAAGAGGTCAATGGTCCGTCACAGATGGTCACATCCAAAAACTGATTTAAGACACCTGTTCAGGAACCACATTCAGAGGCCCCTCTCTTTGCCACTCCCATTGGGTGTAGAGGTGCCTCTCATTCAATTGAAGGAACTCTTTATATTCAGCTGTTGTATATCACCTCCCAGAAAACTGAAATGTCTCAACCTTGGGGAACTGGGGGCTTAATTCAGTATGTTGAATTTCATTAGAGGTGGGTGCTCAAAAGTTATCTGTGAGCAAGCTCAATGTTGTCATCCATCTCCCTGCTTCTACATTATCTCTGAAGTCTTCACAAAATGAAGAAGTCCTCTAAATTTCCATACATGTGACACAAAGGTGTAATGCTATTCTGTCATTTAAAATTAAGCAAAATGATACTCTTGTAACATAAAATAATACTGCTATACGAGTCCTGTTGCGTTAATGAAATATCAATCACAAGGGCAGAGGGACTTCCATATAACTTCCATATATATAACTTCCATATGCTCTGAAAGGCTGGAGATATCATGGGCTTCCTGAAGGCTCAGGACTGTTTTTATTCACCTCATTAAATGTTTTTGTATGACACAAGTAGGTTCAACATCTAAGAAGACCTATTAGTGAGTGTAGTCCTTCAAGGGGGGGAAGACTATTTCAGTAAATTAATTCACAATATTGTTAACTTTATTTTTTATAAGTTTTATTTAATAGATTATTACCTAAGTAGCAGTGCCAAACAGAGAATCTGGATTCAGACCTTGAGTTCTCAATTGCAGAAAAGTGTCAGTGCCTTGATAAATTTGTTATGTCATCAGGTTTGAATGATTAATTTATGCAGATTAAGAAGGTCCCTTTTTTAACTTGGAAAGTTTTCACATTAGTTTCCACAAAAGTTTTGTTATTTTCCTATATTGATAAAGTTGGTACAATATTCTCTTGCTGATGAGGCCAACAAGCTTTTAATCAAAAACTCATAACAAACATTAAAAATTAGAAATAATTCTGGGCAACATTTATGTAGTCAAGCTTTCAAAGCAAATTCCACCTTAAAGGCAGAGTGGCTTCTGCGGTTCTGTGAAGATACTTGTTCATTCTACAATTGAGCAATTTTGATAGTTAGAGACTGTCATCAGAATTTCTTGGGACTCAGACTCTGGCATAGGTTAACCTCCATTTTCTTTAGGTCTCTTACTTTTTAAAAACATAGTTTGCCTTTTCATATACAGGTGTTTTCATCTATACAACTTGCTGATCCTAGCTAATACCTCATGAATCAGAACTTGAAAAATAAATATAAAGCCCTTCTACTGGGTAATTATGTGATTGTTTTTTCCCGTCACATATTTGTGTCAGTGGTGACTTTTCTCTTTATTTTTATATGTATATCTCATTTTTTAATCCTCTTTTGTTCTTTAGTCTCCCCTTGTGTGCTGAAGCCATGTGTAGAGTTCCACAGGTAGTGGCATAATTGTGTCCTTTATTCATTTTCATTTTATGTCTATCAGTTTAGTTGATAGAAGCTTTTAAAATTTGTTCTTATGTAAGAAAGGCTAAACAGCAGTACCCAATTTACTTTATGTCACAGTTAACATGCCATTGAGATTAACAGGAACAATTCATATCCTTTTTATCTCAGTCTCTAGGGATTTGTTCAAACAACACAACATTCTGTTCCTGTTAGTAACCACAAAAATATGAAATTTAGATTTAAGTGACAGTTAAGATTTTGCATTATTTTCTTCTTCCTGCATTTGGAGAGAGATTTGTCAAATAAGACAAAAATGTGGGGGGTCTTACAGGTAATCACAGCATTACAGACACACACTCATACTTAAGACAGCTATGTTTTGATATAACCTTGAGTATCACAATCCTTACCTCAGACAAAAGGAAAAACAGAGCAAATTTCAATAATCTCTTGAAACAAACTGTCTAATACTCCAAAATTAGCTTCTTTTATTCCTGTAAAACTTCTAGTTAAGAAAGGAAAGTGTAAGTGCCAAAAAATGGTTCTCAGTTGAAACATCCGTTTTCACCCTATTCTTGCCAAGGACCTGCACCATTCTGTTATCAAGGTCTTCCTGTTAATTACAACTTCAAAATCATTCTGAAGGAATGAAATTATTTAAACAAAGCTTATTAATGGAGGCTCCCCTCTCAATGCTGTCACTTAAAAATTTCAGATGGCAAAATGAAAATTGTATATTAAAAGCCTACTGTTCATGAGACAGAGTAGTTGTTTTGCAATGGAGAATTCATGGTTTTGCACTTGATAGAAGTAATGCATTTGTTTATGATGGGCAAAGTGTAAGGATTTATTATATTGTCTGCTCATTTCTTTGTTTTTCAGTGCTTAGCTTTTGTAAAGGCTGTGATAGATGCATAGCCAATCACTCAGCAACTTCATGTGCTTTCAATTAAAATTTTTGTTGTTTGTTTTTATAACTTACTGAAGATTTGAAAAGTAGAAATACAAAACATAGCAAAACCTAACAGCACTTTTTCTCTTTTAGCAGGCAAACAAAGTAGTATTGATAAGAAAGGAGGACATACTTGCTACATTAAATTCAAGGGCAAGTTTCATGCTGATTTCAAAAGAGCTACAATTTCACCCATAGAGTCCTGCAGTGGTGTGCTCTACTGCAGCTGTTTGTGCACACACTTCCCCTTCTCAACAGTTTCCCTGTGCTTATGGTTCTTGCAGTACCATGATTGCCTCCACTGGCAAACCCAGGTTTCACCCCCCCATTGCTCCTTCCTTACCCCCAGGCTCCACAGCTCCTGCCCTGGCCACTCAGCACCTGGCCCATACCTCTGCATGTGTGAGATCTTGATGAACGTATAAATCTTTATAAAGCACATGCATATTGCAATGACGATGTTATATAAAACACTTAATGCAAGATCAAAATTATAGATACACTTAATGATATAATAATTATAATTGCAAGGAACTAACCTAAAATGTGTTATAATTAATCAGTTAAGTGGCCTGTCACAGAACACTGGATTACTTGTGCTTTGCCCATTTGGTTAGTACTAGGTTTCCCCAATTTGAATCGTACTGAGGTTACTGTTGGTCCTAGTCCAATTTGCTTGCCTGCTCTGTTTCCAAAGCTACGGTACTGCTTCCAGCTGGGACCATATGAACATACTTATAGGTGTGCACCCTTTGTCTGTATCCCTCTCCTGGAAGCCAAAAATAATGGTTCAGCTGCCTGTCCCCTCTTATACTCCATATCCTAAACTCTCCCTGAGATTTCCAGGCATCCATGTGAACCGTGCTACTGTTTCTCCCTTCAGGGACATGTGGCGAAGGTGAACAGCCTTCATATTAATCTAAGAAATTAATCTACAATCTTGATTTAGAAACACAAGAAAAAAAATTAAATTGTCAAGATGCTTCAATCCATACTTCACTGAAAATGGCTCATATCAATGTCAAGGATATAGGCAAAACAGGGCAACATAGGTGAAAGCCCAACCAAATGTCAGCCTGGGAATATCAAGGTGAAGTAAAACCCGTTAATGAAATGTTTGCTGCTTTTGTGTAGATTTTTTGGGAATTGGTCAGGGGGGAAAGAAGAGAAATTATGCGTACATGCTAATCCACCTTCAGTTATGGCCTGCTCAGGTTTCAAATTTTAATTAATTCAATAGCTCACAGTAAACTGTGGCTCACTTTCAACTATTATATTTAAGAAAAGTGAATTGTATCCAAATAATCCAACTGGAGACTATATCTTCCAGGAAGCCTTTCTCAGCAAAGTAAGCATAATAGCTCAGAACAAGTACAACATGATAGGTTTTTGAGTGTTGCGGGAGGTCAGTTGAAACTGAGTCATTTCCTTCGCTTGACCTCCAAGCATTAACTATGGGTCTTCCAGAATTCTTCTGAATGAATGAGTCATCCCACATCACCTATTAGTTAGTTTTTTTGGGGGGTTTTAATCATCAATCCCAAAATTGAAAAATTGACCATATGACCCCAGCCTTCCCCTAGTTTTCCTCCTGCAAGTCTATTTAAAATTTTCCATCTTCCTTTCTCTTCCTTGGGAAGTTGCAGGTTAAATGTTCTCTGTTACCTTTAGTGAAAAAGTGTTACATTTTTAATTTATACTGAGACATTTTCTACTACAAATAGGAATGCTTCCATGATATTAAGATGTAAAAAGTGAATGAAGAAACGCCCCAAATCCTCCCATGGGGCACAAGCCATTTCTATTACCAACCAATCTTACAATGTATAAAATCTCCTCCCCTCCCCTTTTTAATCTTTGTGATCCCATCCCCTATTTACTTTAGCAAACTCTACTTTGCCTTCACCACAATTCTCCTGAATGACCAGTCCCAAAGTCTTCCTTATTTGCTGCTGCTGCAGCCCTTACAGGTGGAGTGTGGGAAGTCACATTCACCACCCTTCAGGGAAATTCTGCAGGAGCAGCAATTGCTCAGCCAGGTTTATCAGGTGCAACCCATCCTTTTGCTATTCTACAGCATGACCGAACCTAGATCTATCCCTGTTCCAGACTTAGGTGAGAGCTGGGGACAGCTGGACAGTGAGAATGGAGGCAGGGTAGACAGTACATGGACTTTTTTCCAGGAGACAGATTTAAGTATGGTTATAGGCAGATGCAGTGAAGGGTATAGTTCAGATCTGTGAATCTTGAAAGTGCGTGTGCAGCAAGGAGGGAGTAAGAGAGGGTAAAGACCCCAAATTTCAATTCTTCCTTCTTAGCTCCCCTCCTGAAACACATCCAGTCCCTGCCCTGCTGTGGTTTCCCAGCCTCCTCTTCCATTCCGCTCCTAAACCCTGCTGACCTCTACTCTGTTTTGCTAAGACCACAAAACAAATTTTGTTAACTTGGAAGAGGAGAATTAAGTTTTATTCATAATGCTGAGATGACTCTGATGAGACCTAGACACTAGTGTAAAAAAAGGCAGGATTTAGCCCTTTGCCATTATTATTCAGAATGAAAAAAGAAAAATATCATCTGCGATGCTACAACAGCTGTTTGCTGCCTTTTTGCCCTCTATGCTTATTGTTTGAAAAATTAGAGGAAAACCTCAGAACATATTATTGCTGGAAAGAACCCCAGGGCTTTGTGCAGCGGTGAGCTCCCATAGGCAGGCTTCTGCAGCCTCTCTGTAAAGTTTAAGCAGATGATACCAGGCATTGCACATTGTTAACTTCCTGGATATAGCTCTTGCTTCAAGCATTCATACTGATGCTACTTTTCCTTCTATTGACTTTTCCTTTACTATATTTATTTTTTTCTGAGAAGAAAACCTACAATTTTTTTTCAAGAATTGTTGATATTTCCCCTTATCCCCCTCCTGTTACTCGGATTCTGAGTTCCTGAGAAAACTTTCTTCTTATACCTGTTACTGCTGTCTCTGGCTCATTGTTGGCACCAGAGAATAATGCGACTGAACTAAGCTTATGATGAGCCTTTTCCATTTGCTGTTCTTCCATTACTTGGTTTAATACCCACTCCCCCTTAAATGTGAAAAAGTGCTCCTAAAAGGTTCTTGCTATTTCTCTTAAACATACTGTTAAACTTTTCTTTTTCTTTCAAATCAGCAGAGAAAAAACCGAGAGTATGAACTAATTAATATATAAGCACAGAATTTCACAAAGCTTGACTCCTCAGGCTCTCTGTCAGGTCTGGTTGAGGGACTCAGAAATTTTTTACAAGATAGATGGATATTTGCAATGCAGTTGCCTTGCTTCTTTCCTTCAGGTTAGTCTAATTCATTAGACTTGTCTCAGTTTAAATATTAGGTCTTTGTTAACCTAGCTTGTCCTGACTGAAATCGCTAGAGTTTCACAAGTAGCTCTACCAGCAGATTTGAAGTTGTAATCTCCAAGAGTAGGAGTGGTAAGTACTTGAGAATAAGCTAAAGGGCAAGAACTTCTTCAAGGCAGCATAGCTGCAGCTATGAAAAGATACACATCCACAGCCAAATATCAAAATATATCATGAAACACCCACTACCTTGAAAGGGATAAATATAGACTATTCTGAGACATTTAAGATATTACTTTTTCTTCTAAACTAGAAAATTTTTATTCTGTATGTGTATGTTTGAATATAAAGTGATCAGGCAAACAATTTGACCCATGTGGTTATAATATGATAACCATTTGGCTGGGAGCCCATCAAGCTGCTTGATTTCTCTCACCATTTTGTAAAGTAAGATAACAAAATTCCCGACCATTTGAAGGCATTTCCCTTTTCCTTAATTATAATAATCACCTATTTATTTTCTTATCAGGGGCAAGCACCCAAACTCTGATCTAGTTTTCAAATACTTAGCTATAATGGCAAATAAAGGTGTGGCTTTATTCTGGCAGAACTTTAAGGGATACAGAATATTAAGTAAATAAGGTCCCAATACTGCCATGTGGAATAATAGCTTTATCATTAAAAGAAATGAAACTATTTTTTAAAAGAAATAATATTCCAAGTGCACATGTGACAGATTCTGATTCAACATGACAAAAATAAAACATGAGTTAATGTTTCAGGATATATTTTACAAAGGGTTGCATGAATTTTCTATCAGAAAAGCCACATGATAACCAGAGAAATAGGCCAAAAGGCAAAGCTTCAGCATTACTGTATAACTGAGTTAATGAATAGTGAAATACATGGGCTTTAATCAAGGAGATGGACTGAAATCAGGCTCTGAAAAGTTGTGTATGAATATCTAAATTGCTTACTAAAATTCTGGCTGTGCATGTACCTACAGCCAAATATCAAAGCATATGGAAGGTGTCTGAAAATGACTAGCATACCCTGAGCTGCTGATTGCAATCAAATTCTGTATAACCTTTTAAAAGCAAATGCTTATCAAAATTCAGTTCATGTTTTGGCACTATCTAATGTTTCTGTCTTCTTAGGTGAATATAACCTGAAGGCAGTCACTCTGCACCAAGAAAAGGATCCAGACTGAGGTGCAACTGATTTCACTGGTAATATACTCTGCATTTATAGAACAACTGAGGAAAAATGCTTATTGTCCTTTTTGTGCCAAGATCCCAGTTTGTGTGCTGCCTACTTTCCTGCTGTTTGGCTTTCCCTAAACCTTATCAGTGATGTTCTCCCTTCCTTCAAAATCCCCATCTTCTATAGACTTGCTCTGTCACTCACCTTTGAGGCTGGCTCCTGATCCTTTCTTATTCTGCTTGAGTCAGAGTCTGGCAGCTTTTGACACTCACTATTACATCCTAATTAAAACTGACTCTATTGATCCAGCTCAATCCTTCAAGTTCCTTCTAATCAAAGACCTGGAAGCCCAAGCTAGACTTTATTGCAGCATGTTATCCTACAGTCATGCCTACGAAGGGAGGCTGCCTATGGAGGACAATGCAGAACTACATCTGTGGAACAGTTATTGTCCACACAGGGCAATTTGTTGACTGCAAAGAAAACCTGAAGGTTTTTGGGGTGAAATGGTAGCTTTATATGGTCAGCTCATTCTTTTCCCTACATGAGCTTCCTATGCAAATGATACGGTTTACAAATGGACAATAAAGATAAAATAATACGGTTTACATTGAATCATATTTTTTTAAGTAATTGAACCATTTCCCTGTCAAATTAGAAAAGACATGGGAGTGGTCTAGGAAGGCCAGCTGGCCTGTGTGTTCAAACTGAAGAAAACAGATAATATGAAACTGTTACCAACACAACAAGGTAGGCTCTGAATATGCTTATAGCCCACCTATGTCAATGTTAGCATCACAGCTATAAGCCGTGAATTTAGGATGCCGCCAGCACTAGTTACATGTTGGTTTCCCAGCACCTCCTCCACTAAGTTACCGCCTTTAAGATTCGCACCTTTGAGAGATGAGAGCCATGTGTTTACCCTTTAGGCAGAACAAGTGTCTGCGTGTGACTGTGTGTCTGCTATGTAGGTAGCAGGTGGGTTTGGTTCCTAGCAGTTTTTAATTTGATGCTCTCCTTGTAAAGTTAGCTGCCCCTCTTCAGACACAGATAACCATGTGAATTTTTGCAGATGTCCAGCAGATCTCTCGAATTATCATGTTTTTCAATCAGCCACCACTCTGATTCTGCAGTACATTATTACAGAAAGAGTCAGAGAGGTAAGCAATCTCAAACTTCTCCCCTCCTGCAGCACAACCCCCAAGACATGTCAATCCATCTCTCCAGGTAGATGAAATAACCTGTCTGCTGATGATCTGGGGCTCGTGTAATAACCTGGAGGTAGGAGGGCACTGCTTGGAGCTGCTTTGTTTCCCCACGGGTCCCCCTGGTTGCTGCCCCTCTCTCAGTATCGCCTGATCCTTCCAGTCCTGCCTGCCTGCACTGGCTAAGCAAGCTGAATGAGGTGGTCTGGCTTAAAAACTAAATAACCATACTATGAAAAGGTGGGTCTGGGTTTTTTTCACCCGTGTCAATGAATCAAGACTGCAGACAAACAAACGGATAGAAATAAGAGGGCAGCTGTCTCCTAGAGAGAGGTCACAGGGGCAGATGGGTGGGTCAGCTGTAGGCAATGCTGTAGGCACACAGTGACCAAGCATGTGAAGGACAAGCTCAGGGCATTGTGACCCCAGCACCAGCGGTGTAGTCACTTCCCATATAGAGGTGACTGACTCCAGGAGGGCTGAGAAAACAGCAAAAATACAGTAATAGGGGAGACTGCTGCTTCTTCTCCTCCCCATTGCCAATTTGTACGCAGGTCCCACATGGCTGCTGTGGTGTGCAGGAAGGCCAGCATGCTTGCTGCAGCATCACACCCGTTAGCATCCAAGCTCTCTAGCACGTACCTACACATGATGCAGCCATATCTCAGGTTGACCCAGCAAGTACCTTCTTCTTTTTACTCTGTCTCTGGAGAGCTCTTGATGACGGCCCACAACATGAGAGTAAAATCTGTCATTCTGCACTCAGCCCCGATGCCAGCTAGAGCTATTGTCTGGATGATTGAATTCAATCACTAACGGCCCATTTACTTTAAGGAGCTCATTCTGCAATTCAGAAAGATATCTTGCCTTCAGAGGGGTGATTTTGCGGGGAATGTATCTATAGCTCCTTTTCTGTTGGCGTGCAGAAGGAAAAAATAATTTCTAGCACTAAGACTAAGCAAGCTTACATAGCCCATTTCTTAAACATTAGATGATGTTTGGCCACATTGCCACAAATTTAAAATCATTGAGACCGCTATCAGCATTTTCTCATTAATGTTATCAGGACACTGAAGCCATGACTTTTCTGCTATTTGCTGCTTTCTAGACCATTGTACAATAAGAATTCTGCAGTTTGTCAGTCCATCTTCTCTCTCCCTTCTTTTCACTTGTATGCTGGTTTATTTACATGCTCCCATCTCATTCCCAGAACAGAAGCTTCTTGTATTAAGTGATATCCCTTTCCATAACTTCATACAGGATCTGGTGCTCTAGAAGGCAGCCCTGACCCTAGGAGGTTTCTACATTCTTGAACAGTTTTCATTGCTGGTCTGAGTTAGCCCTGCTGGCTTCAAATCAATCAGGAACCACCTCAAACTATACTCTGTCTTTTCTGACTTTTAGGAGCAGCAGTAGATAACACAGGGCAATAACATTTCAGCCAACACGGGCAGTGTTTATTTGACCATGGCCGAAAACATCCCTCTGCTTTTTGTGCTTTTGAAAATTTCTAGCTTAAATTTTACTCAAGACTGCTATACAAAAGCTTTCTACAAAGGGATCCTTTGGCAAGGCTAGGTGTGAAGATATAACATGAGGCCAAACAGGGAAAAAAAAAAGTGGAAAAAACAATTCAGTAACAAGGAAGGGGATGGGGGAGAGAAAAACAGTTCAGTAACTCTGTGGTTAAGTTACTTGTGGGAGGGATGGAATGCTGTGCTCTTCCCAGAACTGCTTCTGCATTTTCTCATGAAAGAAACTACATTAGGAGCAATGTGTCAACAGGCAATGAAATGCAGTGTGACCCCTTCTGCCAGCTGAGTGAGCCTCTTGCCCACGACTTGAAAAAGTCTTGCTCACCCTTAAAATCTTCCCTCTTCAGTCGCTGCAGCCAGTGCAGCCCGGATGAGCAGGGAGAGCGCTTCCTTCCCCAGGGGAAACACCCGCCAGGCAGCTGGAGCACTTTCCTGAAAAAAAAAAAAAAAGGTGAACCTCAGTTTTTAGCTTTCTGGATAAGTGTTGTGGCCAAGAGGCTGTTAGGTGAGGAGTGCAGTGCAGCACCTTGCTCTGCTGCTCTGGTGGTGGTACAACACAAAGCTCCTGCTAGGTGTCAGCCAGAGCTGAGAGCCCTGAGAAGGTGCAGGCAAAGTAAAATCCACACTCATGGCTCTGGGGAAGGGAAGTGGGGAGAAAGGATTTAAAGATTACACCCTATGTCTAATTTCAGGCATCTGATTTCTTTTTTTAGGACTTGCACCTACTAAATAGCCTGTGATTGATGCTACTACCACTGGAAAGCAACATACTAAAGCAAAATATAAGAGCTATCTCATGGTGAACTATGATCCCTGTATTCTGAAATACCTCCTGCACAAAAAGGATTACCAGAGGCCTTCCCACGTGGTTACAGAAATAGGTTTTCTTTTCACCCCCTTCAGTAAAAATAAATAAATAAACACATTCCCTGGGTATCTGACAGCTTGACTAATTGCAAACAAGTTTTCAAATGAGGAACAGAACAGCAAGATTTTCAATCAGGTCTCTCCACAGTATATCTTTTTAATTTGAAATTTATTGGAAATAAATTAGTGTAATTATCCACTGAATCTAGCATTCACTGACAGTGAGAGAGATTTTAGGCCAAATGACTAGAATTTAGTATTTTAAAAAATACCACTTCCTGTTCAAACCTATAATACAAGTGAATTTACATTAACAATCAATAGTGGCCTTGGGTTTAAGCAGCCAATGTACATGAGTCCCTAAGTTCCCTAGGATCCTTCATTGCACATATTCTCTAACTGCCATTTGGCCACAGCCTTGATCTCAAAAGCACTGACCTTTCTTATATCTAATCTTAGAGTCATGGTTGCAGCCTGTGGCTAAGATTAAATCCTGCTTTGCGGTCGTCTCTGCTTGAGAAGTCTAGCCTTAGCCCTGCTGCCTGGTTTGCAAACCAGCTGCAGTCCCCATAACATTTGCATGACACCTGGGAGTGATAAATTCATGCAAAAAACTTTACTAATGTATCAACCAGCACATCAGGAGCTGATGAGGCACTGAAATGAAATAATGATAGCAGATCACAGCCTTCAGTGAGTTGCTGAGCAGCGACATGTTCCACACCGCCTAAATTAAAGTGAGTAGCTCAGGTCAGACAAAACAGATCCCTAAAAGAAAAGGCAGCTCAGGCTGCTGAGGTCTGCTTCAGAAGGGAAGCCTTGCAGTCACGACCCAGTCCTGCTTCTGCCTAGTAAATCTTGCATTAGGCTCATTCACAAAGCAATTGGGATTGACTCTGGTCTCTCTGCATGCATTAAAAATTTCCAGTGAAACCCAAGATGATGGAGGACACTGGTGACTCAGTAGGTGACATTCTCCTTTCTGATCAGACACAGCAGCACGATGCTGGAGGACACTGCTGCTGGGCAAGATGCAATGAGATGAGAAACACTGACAATCCCAACACTGCTGCTTTATGAGACCATTTGCTCAGCTATCCTCGTCAGACTCCAACGAGAAATTTACATCCTGCAGACCAAAGTCCCCCTTGCAGTTCTACTGCAAATGACATTTCTCATAATGTTCTCTCTAAAAATTTATATAGCAATGCTAAATCATTGCTATATTTCAGTCTGGAGATGACTGTGACTCTGCACAGAGCAAAGTAATTCCTGTATGTTGTTTGTAGAGCTTTTGGGACCCCTAAAAAGTGAAAGAAGCTATACTATGTTTAAATGTTTAATTAACAATCCCAAGAAACTAACAGAGAAGTCAGAATTTGTAATAAATTTGATGGTGATAAGATCTTTAAGCAGAAAACAAGGGACTATTGCATTTCATCTCAACATTTATCTTGAAAAGATTTGGAGTCTTTCATGGTCAAGGAGTGATATAAAAACTATTATTAGATGATTGTTTTGGTGCTGTCAGAGGATCAGACGGGATTAGGGCCGTTTTCCTCTCTTCTTGACACTCTTCTGGCTACCTAAATACTCTTCCCTGGGGAGCTTACTTTCTAAATCCTGGCAGCGTGCAGAGGGTGGAGGAAAGGGCGGAACCCACAGTGCAGAAGGAGTATCACAAATGCAACAAAAACCCTGTTCGTTTTCTGATATATTTGGCTTGGGATTTTGGAGGTTAGGCTTAGTTAAGAGAGGCTAAACTAATGGAGAATCTTGGTTTCCCCAAAGCAGGACAGATAATGCCACAGACAGTAGTGCTGGCCCTTCGAGTGCATTCAGCTTCAGTGCAGAGCATGCACTACACAAAGAATTAAATGCTGCTGGCAGCAAGTCTGCAGTCCAGGCTGGTCAGTCTCCAGCACTAGCGAACATCCACCTCTGAGAGCCCTTATGCACTTTGAAACTGTTTCATTATTTGCATCTTCAAGTGTGGTACTTGTTTGGCATAGACATAAACCAAATTGCTTTTGTCATGGGTCTGGAGTTTGGGGCTGAAAGAGCAACCTTTACAATCTCTGTTGTGGTAAGGACTCCAGTCTCCCAGAAGAATAAATGGGAATTCTTGCTGCAAAGTCACAGAGAGAAGGGTGTGAAAATAGGGTGACAGCAGAAAGAGGTCTCTCTGTTCTAGCAGACAATGGGAATTTAAAGAGCAGCACAGCAAAGGGATGTGCCAGCTACAAAGTTTGCATTGACAATGTCTCCAGGTGTTGCAGAACTCTGACATTACCACAGATAATAGTGTATGAGCGCTTTCAGTTAAGAGACAATATTGTCCTGTGAAGGCAAAAAGCATGTGCTACTGTATATGAAAGAAAAGTTCAAGTCTTTAATACAGATAGCCAGAAACAAAGATAGGCCAAAGGAAGTTTTTGTTTACAAAACAACCAAGGCAAATGGGTGAACACAGTATAAATGAGACCCCCCGCTGAATCACAAATGGCATATCTAGTTTTCTCAGCTGCTCAAGACAGAAAGAAATCAGGTGGGAAAACTACAGAGGACAACAGAGGAGACTACTATTTGTTCAGGAAGATGAAAGGCATCATGAAAATCAAGTCTCCGCTTAGCTGAGAGGAGGGTGGAATAGGAGCAATGTGTAAACCTCAAAGAAGATCATGATTGAGCAAACAGGCCAAATCTCTTTATGAATTCTTCCCAGACAACAGCATAAATCCAAAGAAGAAAGTGGGTTTTTATTTAATCTGATAAGAGTTTGGTCCTTGGTCTTTTTCTAAGGAAATAGAAACCCAAACTACTATTCTTCTCAGTATCACAGTTAAATTGCTAATGTTTCATACATAAATATTTGCTTGTAAGATCTAAGCTCTTGCATCAGAGATGCCATGCCATCCTGAGGATGTGGAATGCATACCAAAGGCAGCAAAACTGATTGTAGTCCAGTAGTTTATGTTGTCTATGGAGAATGAGGACTCTGGGACTCTGTTCTGAGCTTCATCAGAGACCCTCTCTCTTTCATATCCAGGTTTCAATCTGGGTATGCCTCAGTGTCTCTGTGTAAACTTACCCAGTAAGATTGCTGCTTACCCTAGCTGATTTGTAAAGTGTTTGCTGCACTTAAAATTAAAGTGCTTAATACAGAAAGGGCAAATCATTGTCCATAGAAAACAGATGTAAAACATTAAGTTTTTATTTCAAATTTAAAAAATACAGCTATAGTGTTAAATACATCCAGCAGATCATCCACAATACTTTTCAATACTTCACCATAACATTATGTTTGTGTTGATCCTTGAATTATAGTTCATAGTTGAAAGTGGATTGTTTTTTAACTGATGATGGCCTGATAACTAGAGCTGTGGGGTTTTTCCCCAGTTACAAAAAAATTAAGAACACGTTATACAAAACCCCAGAAATTTTATCCTGATCGTTATTTCTTGTGCCTATAATAAAAAAAAATTTGTGGGATCTCTTGATTGCAGAAAAATGACTGTCTGACTTTGAAAATAATTATGTATGGTGTCTTAGACACTGTTTGCTTTTAAATAGCAGACTGTCGATGCTTGGATGTCAAGCCAATGATGGAGAACTCTGTTGTGAAAGAACTGACCTGTCATGAGGCAAGAATTAACTGACATACTAAAAAGTTATGAAAACCAGCAGTCATTGCTACAAAATCATTATGTAGAACTTGCCAGGATTTTTAATGAGTCCGCCAACCTCAGAGAAATAGAAACCAGAGACAATATTTCCCATGAGGAATGTGGAAGATCTCAAGGTACTTTGCAAATCAGATGTATGCTCATCGTAGAAGCACCAATGCATCTTCTGTGAAAATACCTGCTGCTTAAAAACATGCCAAAACATCACACAGACATTTTGGGCAGGAAATTAAAAATACATCCTAAGAGACTGCTAAGGCTAACTAGTTAAATGTAATATAAACGGACTACTCAAACAGGCTTTGGTCTGGCTTCCAGAGAAAACCCTGTTTCTTTTCAAAAAAAGTGTTTGATTAACAAACTAAAAAGGAGACACACAATTTTAGTTCAGCCATTCAGCTCCTTCAGTATCCACACAGTTAAGTGTCTCTGAGACGTGCATCGCTTTGTGGGATCCCCATCAGGAGAGCATACAGTAGCACAGAGTTAGAAACAGCACGTGTGACTGCTTCCAGCCACCATGTCCCCAGCCTTTCTGAACCCGTGAACACCCATCAGATGCCCCTGAATCTAGCTGAGTAATTCACCATTTAGCAACTCAAGGCATAGGGTGCTTCTGGGGCAGCAGAGCAGCCCAGGGCTCTCCTCCTTCTGCCACCTGGGCCAGACCCCTGGACAGCCAGACAGGTTGCACTGATGGTCCTGAGGTGGGGTCAGGGTATGAGCTATTGCTACAAGGAGGAGGAGAAGGAACAGAAACTACAGTGATTATTACCCTGAACTGTTTGTTGACAGCAGGGACAGCAAGTCTGATTCTGCAGTATCTTCCCCCAGCATCCCAGCTCAATCCTGTCCCCCTACCTCCCTTTTCACATGGCAGCAGGCACTCAAGCCCAACCCATCATCCTAAAAGAAAAAATAAATTTTGGTTAAACTGTTAAAGAGCCTAACACATTTCTTAAGTCTTAGGAGGAACAGGACACGCACATTTGCATATGTCCATAAAAAAGACTTTGGCAAATGTCTCTGTAACATCTATATCCACGTTTATTTCTATGTTAAGACACAACTGCACATTTCAGTTGTGTGCTTGCCCAACATGATTCACTCTGTGAGGAGTGGTTGTACTCTGCCACCAGCACCACTCTGACTCTCCAGGCTGAGAGCAATGAAGCCGGCAAATGAGTAAAAGCAAGCACCAGAACTCCCATGTTCAAATCTAACAGATGTATGTGGAAGGATTTTGGACACCTCCTTCCCTTTGTTAACCCAAGCTAACAATAAATAAACCTACTTTACTGTGGGACCTGAACCAACAGTGATAAATCTAATCCACTTATGTTGCAGAATAAAAATAATTACTGTAATGTCTTTGCTTCTACTGTTTAAAGAAAAAAAACCCATGACTTTAAATAGTTAGTGTAACAGAGGCTTAAGGTCTGTTAATAATTTATATTTCATAGCAAGAGAAAATTGATAACAGATTTTATGTGGGTCATGAGGTTATGATCTAACTGTCAGTCAGGGTACTGAATGTGAAAATCACACAAGATCACGTTAGCTGGGAGAGGATGGCTCATGGTGGGCAACAAAGTGGACAGCTTAAGAGGTAGAGAAAGAGCCAGTGGTGGCAAAGAGACAATGTCCCTTGAACAACAGTCAAAACTAAACAGTCTGTATGAGCAAATATTTCTTTATGGAAGTGTTAAAATAATTCCTTCCTGACACTAGAGTGAACTCTGGGAATATCTGGAACTTGATAGTTTAAAGGATAAAGAAAGATTTTCTTAGTAAACAATGGACACTGCAGGGTTGGCCAGGGATTTTTTTTCTAGAAAATCAAGATATTCATAACTTAGTTGCAGAGAAAAGCAAAAGACAAAATTCATTACATGAAATGTGCAACATTAATTGAGGGGAGGGATATTGCACAAGCCACCTCTTTTGCGTTACTATCACTATGTATTTTATATTCTTAGTAAACATCCTATTTGTATTTGTGACTGCCAAAAGAGGTAAATATCTTCAGGCACTCAAATTCAGTCCTGGCAAGCAACATGGTAGGAGTGCTAAACCTTGATTCCCAGTTCATGGTTGTGCCTAGCAATGGTCAACACAGTTCAAGGACATCTAAGCTAGCTCCATATCAGAAGACTTCCCCCACACAGAAATATATTGATGGCAGCACAGAGCTTCCTCTCAACAATATTGTCAGACCAGGAAGCTGTCTCAGCATACCTAAATTGCAGCAGAGTTTGTTATAATCATTATCCCCCTGAGATGCAGGATGAGCAGAGGAAGGAGTCAGAAAAGGCTGAATCCCATGAATGCAGGGAAGAGTCTTGCAGAGAAGTTGAGTTCTATGGATCAAGTGACATCTGGAATATAACTACAGAATTTAGCATCCGTATCCTTTCTTATATGCATCAAATGAAGCGTTCTTACTGGTTGGCATGCTAATCACACATGTAAATTTAACACAAAGCATTGCACCTCTGTTCTTCAGCTCTGTCTCTACACATATTCATGGTGTGAGGGAGCAGCCAAATTCCTAATGATGTTGGCACAAAGACCCCAGTGATACAATTCAGGAATTCAGCCTTATATCCCAGTAAAATCCTTTATGTCCTGTCTTACCACTACAGATAATGGTGTTTTGAAACACGCTTCTTACATAAGGAAGATAGGTATTTAACATTGATTATGTTTAGATCACGACGGTTGGAGAGGGAGATGGGCAGACAGTTTTGTCCCTACCAAGTAAATGTATAGCATGTATACTGGATTAAAAATATTTGTTGCATTGTTGGAAGCCTCTAACAAAAAGCAATCCATGATCTACACAAGCTCAACCATTTAAAAGTACAACATTTTTCTACCTGCAGGTTAACCTCTTTTAGCAGGACACAATACTTTGGTTATTGTGCCTCAGTTTCCCTGCAAGGATTTTCCAGCTAGTCTAATAACTTACAGGGGAGACATTATGTAAGATCACCAAGAAGTTCAAACCCCTCCTAACATAATATATGGTGGGATAACATAAAACATGGTGGGATGTCTCCCATGACTGGAGTGCACCTGTTGATGGCTACAAGCTCTTTAGGAGGGACAGACAAGGAAGGAGAGGTGGTGGGGTGGCGCTGTATGTTAGGGACGGTTATGATTGCCTTGAGCACAAGTGTAGTGAAGACAGGGTGGAGTGTCTTTGCGTTAGAATCAGGGGGAAGGCCAACAGGGCAGATGTTGTAGTAGGATTCTACTATAGGCCACCCAACCAGGACAGAGAGGTGGATGAAATATTCTATAGGCATTTAGGAGAAATCTTACGATCGCTTCCCCTTGTTCTTGTGGGAGACTTTAACTTCCCAGACATCTGCTGGAAATACAACACAGCAGAGTGGGACCAGTCCCGGAGATTCCTGGAATGTGTGGGAGATAACTTCCTGACACAGCTGGTGAGTGAACCAACCAGAGAAGGTGCCCTGCTGGATCTCCTCTTTGTGAACAGAGAAGGACTGGTGGATGATGTGGCAGTCAGAGGACAACTAGGGCTCAATGATCATGAAATAATAGAGTTCTCTATTTTGAGAGAGGCCAGGAGAGGGCTAAGCAGAATTGACATCCTGGACTTCCAAAGAGCTGACTTTGTCTTGTTTAGGCACCTGCTTGAAAAGATCCCTTGGGAGATGATCCTGAAGGGTATAGGGGTCCAGGAAGGCTGGGCACTCTTTAAGAAGGAAGTGTTATTGGCTCAGGAACAGGTGGTCCCCAGGTGCTGTAAGAGAAGCCGGCGACAGAGAAGACCACCCTGGCTGAACAGGGAGCTTTGGCTACAACTCAGGGAGAAAAGGAGAGTTTACAGCCTTAGGAAGAAGGGGCTAGCCACTCACAGTGATTACAAAGATGCTGTGAGGCTATGCAGGGCAGAAATCAGGAGGTCTAATGCCCAGCTGGAAATTACCCTGGCTTCAGCAATCAAGGATAACAAGAAATGTTTCCATAAGTATGTCAGTAGCAAAAGAAAGACCAGAGAGAGCCTCCATCCCCTGCTAGATGCAGGAGGAAACATGGCAACGAGTGACGAGGAAAAGGCTGAGGTGCTTAATGCCTTCTTTGCCTCAGTCTTTAATAAAAAGACGAGTTGTGCTGAGGGAATCCAGCCTCCTCAGCCAGAAGACTGAGACTGGGAGAACACCCCACCCCCCCCCCCCCCCCCGCCGCAATCGAGGAGCAGATAGTCAGTGACCTGCTGCATCACATAGACACACACAAGTCTATAGGACCGGATGGGATACACCCGAGGGTGCTGAAGGAGCTGGCTGGGGTGCTCACCAAGTCGCTTTCCATCATTTACCAGCAGTCCTGGCTGACCAGGGAGGTCCCGACAGATTGGAAATTGTCCAATGTGATGCCCATATATAAGAAGGGTTGGAAGGATGATCCAGGAAGCTACAGGCCTGTCAGCTTGACTTCGGTGCCCTGGAAGCTGATGGAGCAGATCATCCAGAGTACCATCACACAACACATGTGGGACAAGCAGATGATCAGGCCCAGTCAGCATGGGTTTATGAAAGGCAGGTCCTGCTTGACAAACCTGATCTCCTTCTACGACAGGGTGACCCATTTATTGGATGAGGGAAAGGCTGTGGATGTTGTTTACCTTGACTTCAGTAAGGCCTTTGACATCGTTTCCCACAGCATTCTCCTGGCAAAACTGGCTGCTTGAGGCTTGGATGGGCACACGCTTTGCTGGGTAAAAAACTGGCTGAATGGCCGGGCCCAAAGAGTTGTGGTGAACAGAGTTAAATCCAGTTGGCGGCCGGTCACGAGTGGTGTCCCCCAGGGCTCGGTTTTGGGGCCACTCCTGTTTAACATCTTTATTGATGATCTAGATGAGGGGATCGAGTGCACCCTCAGTAAGTTTGCAGACGACACCAAGTTGGGTGGGAGTGTTGATCTGCTCGAGGGTAGGGAGGCTCTGCAGAGAGACCTGGACAGGCTGGAGCGATGGGCTAAGGCCAACTGTATGAGCTTCAATAAGGCCAAATGCCGGGTGCTGCACTTGGGCCACAACAACCCCCAGCAGCGCTACAGGCTTGGGGAGGAGTGGCTGGAGAGCTGCCAGTCAGAAAGGGACCTGGGGGTGTTGATTGACAGCCGGCTGAACATGAGCCAGCAGTGTGCCCAGGTGGCCAAGAAGGCCAATGGCATCCTGGCTTGCATCAGAAATAGCGTGGCCAGCAGGGACAGGGAAGGGATCTTGCCCCTGTACTCGGCACTGGTGAGGCCACACCTCGATTACTGTGTTCAGTTTTGGGCCCCTCACTACAAAAAGGACATTGAATTACTCGAGTGTGTCCAGACAAGGGCAACAAAGCTGGTGAAGGGTCTGGAGCACATGTCGTACGAGGAGCGGCTGAGGGAACTGGAGTTGTTTAGTCTGGAGAAGAGGAGGCTGAGGGGAGACCTCATCGCCCTCTACAACTACCTGATAGAGGTTGCAGAGAGCTGGGGATGAGCCTCTTTAACCAAGTAACAAGTGATAGGACAAGAGGGAATGGCCTCAAGTTGTGCCAGGGAAGGTTTAGACTGGATATTAGGAAGCATTTCTTTACAGAACGGGTTGTTAGGTGTTGGAATGGGCTGCCCAGGGATGTGGTGGAGTCCCCATCCCTGGAGGTGTTCAAGAGGCGGGTCGACATAGCGCTGAGGGATATGGTGTAGTTGGGATCTGTCAGTGCTAGGTTAACAGTTGGACTGGATGATCTTCAAGGTCCTTTCCAACCTAGATTATTCTGTGATTCTGTGATTCTGTGATATATAGTTAAGCACAAGGTAAGAGTTTCTCTGGCTCAGGTGGGCTAGGCTGTCAGATTCTGGAGTGATTTATGTTGCTGATATATTATTTCATTACTTTGATCCCATTTTTGCCCTTCCAGTCCCTGTGCAGCTCTGACCAGTTCTTGACAGCAGCCCCAAGCATGAATACTTCACCAGCATCCCTGTCACTCCCAGTTCCAAAGCGCCTGCTAGCCAGCCTGTTTCCAGTCACGACACCCACATGCTCAGCAAGCAAAGCCAACAGTGCTTGCTACACTTCAACCCTAAAAGCACATACAAAATTTGTTTACAAGACCAGGTCTTTGTCTGAAATGGAAAAAATGAATCTCTGCAGCCACTTGAGGTGACTATATATAGTAGTTGAAAACAGGAGATGAGCATCTAGAGAATATTGCAGTTAAATAGCAAAAAGTGGTGTGTAGAGGAAAAAAGTGCACTGCTTTGGGATTTGGGTTAGGGTCAAAATAGTAAGAGTATATTTGTGCTCTAGATATTTGCAGCTTACATCCAGTCAGCCTAGACAAATGTGATGCTGCAGACCTGGAAGCCTCATCAGTTAGGTGTGATTACAGCTTGAGCCATGTCACACAATTCCCTATTGCCCTGAACTAAAAAATTAACCCTGTTACTGCAAGCTGCAAGGAGTCAGAGTGCCACCACTGAAACAGGAAAGCCATTATAAAACACTGAGAGCAGGAAGTGTTTATGAGATATCTTAGTGCAGAGCTACATATATCTGAGTTGATTTAACATTACTCAAAACTGAAAAGTTGAGGGGAAAAAAAAGAAAAAAGGAAAAATCAGGTCTGCTTGAAATAAACATTGTCAATTTGCTCAAGAGACCAGAGAGGGGAAGGGGAAAAAATTGCTGTGGGTCAGCCAAAACATTTTGTTTTGTGTGAGGTTTTACAAAACCCTTTCTAAAAATCTGTTTCTAAGGACAATTTTCAAATCTGTTGTTTGGCAATTCTAAGATGTTTTCTTTTGAAGAGACTGAAATGAGGCAGATTTTTCTGAAGAGAAATTTTCCTTCTTTTGTTGTTTTGTTTATCCAAAACGGTTTGCCAAATCCAACAAAATTCACAAATATTTCTGGTCAGCCTGAAATCATTTTCTGGTCAATAAGCTTTTTGATGGAAGGGGGATGCTTGATTCTACTTTAGATCCTCGTGCTTGACAGACCTTCTGCTTTTGTATCCAAACTGAAGGCTTGCAGAGCCCTGAAAAAACATCTCCCAGGAAGCCATGCCAGGATGTTTTTAGCAACATTCTGAAAAGACGTGGGTTTTATTACATATCAAAGTAGACCATAAAATAAGAAAACACTGAACTGAGAACTCAGTTCTAGACACAACATAAATAAGGTCTGATCTTTATTTCATCAGCTTCATCTCTTACCCAGCTCCTTGTCTATCCTCTGGCTACATTTTCTAGATTTTTAATTCAGAAGGAGGTTGAATGACTTCCAAAAGTGCAAAGCTCAACCCAGCCATAACTCCAGCCATCATTGCTCAGCTGCCTTGCTGATACCTTTTTGGCTAGCATTAACTCGTGTTCCAGCCTTCTCACCCACTACCAGTGCAAGTAAGACTGCATTCATTAAAAAAAAAAAAAAAAAAAAAAAAAGATAAAAGCCCCACATGGCTCATAAACGTTTTGTCACATCACAGAATTTCACTCAAACTCAGTGTGGATAAGAACAGTTTATAAAGTGCCCTAAATAGGCCATTATTTGGTGGTCCAGAAACTTATTTGTATTTTCTGTAATTTCAATACAAATTGACTTCTCCAAGAGTGACAGCTACTACTGGGTCTCTGTGCACAGACTTGCTGAGAGTGGCAGCTTTCCTATGAGTTTTCCTAATAATAAATGCAACACAGTAGGTGGTCAGTAGCTTTGGATTCTGTGACCTATAATATTTTCTGTCAAGGTACATGTTATGAGATTGGTTAGCACTGACTTCCTTTGGTTGCCCAGACATATGTATAAAGTAAGTACAAATCAGTTAAGTCTGACTGCATTTAAAAAAAAAAAAAAAAAAAAAAGCACTGATGTTAGTCAGATTGCTACCACAACCTGTGAAATATGCTATTGCTTTGAATGACTTGAATAACTCTCTATTTCTTTGGCTGGAAATGGAAAAAAAAATAAAATAAAAAGACAGTCTTTCTTTCTTTTGTTATCTTTTGACATTTAATATTACTTATAATATTACTAGCAACATGGGATTATCACACTTAAATTCTCAACCACGCTCCAGCTACGCTTCTGAAGAGTATCAAAAGGCAGCTCAGAACATCTGAAGATTTACACAGACAGGAGGGAACTAAAGGGCTCTATTCTTCCTTCAGTGTTCATGTTAGCTATGCACAGAAATCCCTCACGTTATCAACAAGAGCCTCCTGAAAGCACTGAATGAGTGCAAGAAATTTAGATACCATACTTTAGAAAATACATAATAGAACTCAGGGAGCCCCAAAATGCTCCTGTGCTAAAAACATTTTATCTGGTTCCTTGCGTTTTCCTGATATTTATCTTGTTTAGGTTAGTTTAAATATTTTTCATGTTATCAACTGAAGCAATGTAAAATTTTGTGACCAATCCAAATGGCTGGGGAAAAATCTGTAGTTAAATATGTACCTGTTTTTTGCACAGCCTTACAAATCTCTTGTTAGTGTCAAACATAAGGCAGCCTTTGGGGAAGAGGGAAGATTAGTGTAGTAGCCACATTGTAGAATCCCTGGGGTAGACGTTAACTTGTAGCAGATTGTATATAATGCATAGTGCCCACAATTTAGGAGGTTATTTTAATAGTGTTTATGTGTAATTAACAACTTCTCCTGCTGGCAGTTCAGGGTGTGAGCTTCACTCATGTTGTGTTCTGAACTCCCTTTGGAGGCAGCTTTCTTCACCGTTGGCTAGATAGAGCATCTAGAGGCTCTAGCATCTAACTTGAGTGTCTAAATAACTTGCTGAAGTTAGGTAGTATGGAGCTCTGACATAGAAACTATAATCACTCTCTCTTTTATGGGCATTTCCAAGACCACTCATGTTTTCTCTCCTGTTATCCTAGGACCAGAGAATCTTTGAGACTTTGTGCAACCTTACGTGGGTCAGATTGATGTTTCCATCCTTGTTTTACAGAGATGGAACTGAGGTAGTGAGAGGAAATTATTTGCCTAAAGTAACTCAGGGGTTCTGCTGCATAGCAGGGCATCCTACTACTGTCTTGCAAGTCCTACCCTAACAATACAGGCAAATATTCAAGCACAAATGATCGTTACTAGAGCTGTCCTAAACTGTTTTGTCCTGTGTATATGGTCATAAGAGACTATTTGCACAGGTGAACACTTAAGATATCTCAGCCTAACTCATTTAATACAAACTCACTTCAGAGCTTCCTACAAGAGAAGAAGAAAGATTTATTTAGACCAAAGGTGATAAAGTTACTCAGTGAGTATGTTTGATGTGGTACCAGGGGGAGGGAATGCACAAGTAAATATGAATAAAAATAATTGCATCTTATTAAAAAGTCATGACATAACTATAGTAAAAGCATCATCTCTGATCCTTCCAACATGCTAGAAGACTTCTGAAAATCAGGACCTTTCAAAGAGAAAGTCCTATGATACTTTCTGTTAGCCTTTCTCATAGTCATCACCAGGCTGCCACCTGCATATCTGTTTATGCCTCTTCCTCTGACACATCAGTAAAAATAGATAGAGGAGGATATATCTAGAAGCTAGCCCTGTTTTCAACCCACATATCACTCCTGATTTCTGTGAGGGTGTTAGCTACTAGCTGCCCATGGAATATTTGTTTCACAAAGTTCAGACTGATGAATGTTGTACTTTCAGAAGGAATTAGTAAATTTCTGATCACTACACATAATAACTTCTGGTTTATTCAGTTCAAGGTCTTAGACACTGTCAGTTTACCCAGGACTCTCCCACCATCAAAACCAGAACCTGGATCTTCAAAACAAACTTAGACGATTTCAGGGAGCAATTAGGCACATAAATCTGAGGCTGTGGACAAAATGCGTCTTCTAGAGGTAGAACTTGAGAGTGCTTGAATATACGTCTGCAAGGCACAATGTGACACTGCCCATTTTCAACCAGAAACAGCATGAATACAGTCATTGGCTGTATTAACTTGGACTCAGCATCATGCTAACTGCACTTACATGGCTTTCAATATCTTCCACGACTGGCAAAAAAAGCCAATGTTTACCTGCAAATTTTTGTGTAGGTATATCATGTAATTTTCCCATGACCACTGAGGTAGCAGCAATGCTAAGCTGACATCTGTTTACAAATTTCTGTTTTCACTCTTCAAGTGACTATTTCTCTTCTAATTCTTATCTTCCTTAAACAGGAACCAAAACCAGAAGGATCTTTTTTCATTCAGTGATGAGGCCTGTTTTTCTGGGAATCAATATTTACAGGATAAGGCTGCATTAGATGAGGGACTATTCTACCAAATAAGACTTTCTGACAGTAATTTTTCTTTACCTGAATTCTGAATACATGAAATTTTGAATATGTCTGAATTGTTAGGGAATGCTAACATCCGCATACAGGTAATTTTTCACACAAAATTGTGAAATATAGCCTTAATGAAACACCTGAAATATAATTAACTTCTAATACAGGTTGATGTCTGAAACTGAAACAGAAAACCCAGACAGAGCGTACTGATGGTAAAACAATGTTTGCAGAAGTTGTACTGTCTTCATGGAGATGTCCATGAGGCATTGACTTTCTATTTGTCCTTCCATGAGGAAAAAAAAAGAATTCTGTGCTGCTCTTCTTTTGTTCTGTGCATACTTTTTGTAAAGAAGATAGATACCCACTACACAGAATGGAGAGCAAGGTCTCCATTATTATTCAGAGTACTAATCCTGCGTCATACTGCTACTGTCTCAGGTTATCTTCTCATTTTACTTGTGCTTACTTGATGCTCAGAGAGGTTTCACTTTGACTCTATGGAAATTTTTATATGATCAGATTTTAACTGTCTGCATAAATATACATGAACATAGCTAAAATATATGGCCAAGATAGGTTATTCTTTGATTCACATGAGCTTCCTGTTTTAAATTACCCACAGATATGCTTATTTAGCATAGGTCTAACCATAATTCCATATTTAGAGTAATCCTACAAAAAGCAGTGGAAAAAAATCAGGCAAAATAAAAGAACTCACAGGTAGTTAAAGAAGACATATGGCCAGGTAAGGTGGATCAATAACTAGAAACAAACTTCAGTAAATAAATTTTTTAAAAATTGCACACACACCCCCAATATATGTCTGCAAATTATTGAGCTGTTCTGTATTTCTTGTTATATAAGCAAAAACTTCTGCTTCAGTGTAATATCATCCTTACCACCCAGCTATAGCACTTTTCTGACCCAAAATAATCTGTTACATAGCTTTGTATTGGCAATCATTCCTGGTCAGTACATTGGCTCATCTTTGAGAAGATGACATTATGAAGTCTCTTCTTCTGCTCCTTTTCAGGTCTGGCATATTCCAAAAAAACAGAGTATAAATCCATGCACTCGCCAAGAATTTCAGCCTCTCTCACTAAACAATTAAGTCTTTGAAAACTGTTGATCATGTAGACACAAACGAGACAGGCATATGGAAAAAAGTATATCTTCAAGTGAAGTATCCAGGATTTGTGATCATTCAATACAGATTCTGTGTTCTCACCCGTCACACCTGCCAATTAAATGAACTTAAAAGTTACTGAGACAGTTGAATGAGGGAGGTGGGAAAGTAGCGCAGAAAAGATAATTAATGTAAAGATAATTAACGTAAAGATAATTACTGTAAAAGGGAAGGTTTCAGAAACAATATCACATTTAAATTATTTTCTTATGTAAATCTATTCTAAATTGTATGGCTAAATGAGGAGATAATTACTTCCCAAAGAAAATGACATTTCATATTGAATATTTTATATATATACCCACAGACGTAATACATTTACATCTGAAGTTAAATGCATGACACTGAAACATTTTAAGAATCTGAGCAAGACTTCCCTAAGATCGTGTGTAAATCTAAACATCTCTTACAGATTCCTTTTATACACACTTCAGCCATCCTAAATTTTTTGATGGACAGTACTATGTTTATAAACATGCAAAGAAGACAGCTGAAGTGATCTAAATTATGTCTTCATTAAAACCTAGTTATGTTTAATAGGAAAGACATAACAATCTTATCATTAAACAGCATCAGCAGTAAGCCATTCCTAAATAAATACAAATTAAAAAGGCAAGCAGGTTTTAAACCATATCTAAGTTTATATCACAGCTCAAGTGCAGACCTGATGTTTGATATGTCTTCTGGTAATAAGAACATCATCCTTCATCCAAATGTTGGGTGTTGAAATTGGAGCTGCCTCTCACACCACTTTACCTGCTTGACAGCATCTCAATGAAGATGTGGCTTTTCTGTTTTGTGATTTTTATCTTTTCATGCACATATAGCATAATATAACAATAAGTTCTGCATTTTAAAGACTTTTGCTTTACTATGTAAGAGAGTAAAGGCCTGGGCAAAAATCATAAGTTTTCATTAATTTCTTTCATTCAGTTTTTTCCCTCTGAACAAACTGTCTTTGTGGATTATCTTGCTCTTGATCTCAAGACTAAATTGAACACCTATGCTGCCTCTTCTACTACAAATATATTTTTGTCTCTTCTTTCCTCTCTTTCTCCGTTCATGTCCCAGTGGCAAAATGTGGGTTTTTTGTTCTCCTACTGGAAAGGAACATCCTTAAAGTATCAATTATTACTGTTTATCAACAAAAACTGGTCAGGATAGTTATTTTCCTCTAAGCTAAATGGTATATAGGTAAACAAATGAGGGATCCTAAAATACAGAAACTCAATAGCAAACCTTCAACTTTGTTTAGAGTATATACCTAGAATGTAAAATCCCCAAGTCACCAGGATCCAACTAAATATAAAGCCATAAATGTTTTGATAATGGGGAAACAAAAGAGATTTTTAAAAAGAAATAGTAGTTTTATTGACTAGGACAGATAGGATAGGATAGGATAGGATAGGATAGGATAGGATAGGATAGGATAGGATAGGATAGGATAGGATAGTTCCAGTTGGAAGAGACCTGCAACGATCATCTAGTCTAACTGCCTGACCACTTCAGGGCTGACCAAAAGTTAAAGAATGTTGTTAAGGGTGTCCCAATGCCCCTTAAGCACTGACAGGCTTGGGGCATCGACCACCTCTCTAGGAAGCCTATTCCAGTGTTTGACCACCCTCCTGGTGGATAAATGTTTTCTAATGTCAAATCTGAACTTCCCCTGATGCAGCTTTGGGCCATTCCCATGTGTCCTATCACTGGATACGAGGGAGAAGAGCTCAGCACCTCCCTCTCCACTTCCCCTCCTCAGGAAGCTTCAGAGAGCAATGAGGTCACCCCTCAGCCTCCTTCTCTCCAAACTAGACAAATACAAAATCCTTAGCTGCTCCTATTAGGACATGGCTTCCAGCCCTTTCACCAGATTTATTGCCCTTTTCTGAACACATTCAAGGACCTTCACACCCTTCTTGTGGGGCCCAGAGCTGCATACAGTATTCAAGGTGAGGCTGTACCAATGCTGAATACAGCAGGATAATCACCTCTTGTGACCAGCTGGTTACTATGTGTTTGATGCACCCCAGGATGTGGTTTGCCCTCTTGGCTTCCAGGGCACACTGCTGACACATATTGAGCCTACTGTCAGCCAGCACCCCGAGATCCCTTTCTGCAAGGCTGCTCTCCAGCCACTTCTCTCTCAATTTACACTTGTGCTGGGCATTACTCCATCCCAGAGGCAAAATCCAGCATTTGTTCTTGTTAAATTTCGTGCCATTGATGACTGCACAATGCTCCAATCTCTCTAGATCTCTCTACAGGCTCTTGTCCCCTGAGAGAGTCAACAGCACCTCCTAGTTTGGTATTATCAGCAAACTTGCTAATGGTGCATTCAATTCCTGTATTGAGATCATTGATAAGTATATTGAACAGAACTGGCCCTAGAACTGAGCCCTGAGGAACACCGCTGGTGACGGGTCACCAGTCAGATGTAGCCGCATTCACTACAACCCTTTAAGCCCTTTCCTTCAGCCAGTTCTTCACCCAGCATGCTGTGAACCTGCGCATCCCACAGTTGGACAACTTATCCAGAAGGATGCTGTGAGGGACAGTATCCAAAGCCTTACTGAAATCCAGAAAAACTACACCCACCAGCTCCCCTTCATCCACTAGGTGGGTGACCTTATCATAGAAGGATATCAAATTAGCCAGACATTGAGTTCTCAGGTATACAGACAAGAGCTGGGTTTGAAATTTGAATTCATTTAATTTAAGGGGTACAGAAAGTATGCAGTCACAGTTGTACTTGAGGGCCGCTGTAGTAGGACTAGAAACTAAGCTCAAAAGACAGCAGAAAGCAGGGGTAAATACATGTAGTTCACTAGACTAGCAGCTCAGTTTTCCCTCTTTTTTTGGCTCCCTTGGGAATAATACTACATCGCTATCACAGTGCAAACAGTGTTATTGGACACAGTCCAGTGGCACGTCTGATTAATGCATATCTTCCAGACATGTATTTGAACTTGATGTGAAGATAGAAATGGCAGTTCCTCCATTTTTCCTACTGGTTTGATCCACTGGTTAATCAACTACTGTGATAATACTGTGCTTCATTTCCCACTTTAACTTGTCTGGTTTAAATTTCCAGTCGGTTAAACTAAAGAGTCTTTAATATCTAATATTTCTTCTCTATGATGGCACTTATCCCCAAGGATCAAGTCACTTCTCATTCATTGCTGCACTAATGGAGCCTGGATGGTGACAAAATGCACCTCTGACTAAAGCCAGGTCATCATCTGTGGAGTTCAAAGGAGGTCTGCTGTTCAAACAAAACCAAAATTATCCTTAGGTGAGAGCAGATGATCTGCGATAAACTTAGGAGCCATTTATCTGACCTGTTAACCAGAACTGAGCCTAATGACAGAATGTTATTGTGAACTTTCAGAGAGATTTTGACTGTCTAGCACTCTCTGCCAGAATAAGCCCACTCTTACCTAAATTTGGGAAGATTAGTGCATTTCAAGCAAGAATTGACCCATCCTGATATCTGCATACTCCATGAAGTACAAGGACAGATAAGCGTCTCCTTCTCTATCCTAGCTGGCAGTGGTACACGTCTCCCAGGAGCATCATGCGCGTCCTTCACCCCCTTGTAAATAACCACTTCTGAGAGCACAAAGGATTCATTTTCCATAATTAAGACCTAATTCAATACCCACTGAAATCAATGGAAGTTTTTCCACTGACTTCTGTGTGCTTCAGCCCGAGCCCTGAAACCGACAATCATCTGGTGACATTTGTGTTATATTAACCCAGCCTTTAGGAACTATATTGAGGTCTCCAACTCATTTCACATAAGCCACCAAACAGTAATAATTTTCAGACAGTGTCAACCTGACCCAGATTTGAACTGGCAATCTGGAGCTAGAAAGCACTATAATCCATTACTAGCCCCGTGAACCATCTGGTCACAATATCTCAAGCAACTTATATGGTACTTAGTAGCTGAGTAGTTTACTGAGACTTGTAGGGCAAAAACCAGAATGTGTGTATGTGTGTGCATGTATGCATTTAAATATAATTAAGAATTTTCTCTCATCAACAGAAATAACTGATTTTCTGTTCACTTATACAGACTAGCGTGCAATTAAAGAATTAATTTACAGTTTTGGTATTGGAGTGACAATCAATAGGAAAAAACAAAAGGAGCTAGAGTAAAAGCCTAATAAAGGCATTGTGACCAACTACAGTCAGGCATACGGGTATTTCTGCAAGAATCTCCAGCACAATATGCATGTGTTTCTTTTAAGTACATAAACACTTAGCCAGATACATTCTTTTTTACAATTATACAAAGAGCATGCTTTGCTTTTGTAAACTTTTCCCACCAAGAATTGAGCTTGCTGGTTACACCCATAATTTCTGCCATCATCTCATGCTTATATTTCACAAAGAAGACAATGGATGCTGCTTTTCTCTGCTTTGCACTTTAAACACTCATCTGTGTTTAAGTAAAGTGAGTGTCAAGGGCTACTAGGTTAAGTGGTGTTATTTTAAATTCATTTTGCAGATGTGTAAATGACTAAAAGATGCAAGCTAGTGAAAAATAAGATCCAAAGGGAGCTTTGTATGAGGACATCTTAGACCATAAGTTTCTTCATTAAAGGTCATCTTTCAAAAAAAGTATTTAGTCTTGAAATATCAACTAGAAACATCTTCATATGATTCAGTGTATATACTTTAATATTTTAATAATCTGCCTGGACTAAAAGCCACACTTCATTTAAGCTATATTTTACAGTAGCAGTCAGGGTCAATTTATAGAAGAAAACTCATTAACAATGTGATAGACATATGAATATAAATGTACCACAAGAAACTCAGACTAGAAAAGCACAGACAGAAAGGCAGTATATTTACTGAAGTCTCCTCTTTAAACTGGCTTTTACAAACTTCTTTTACCAGTGTTATAATGACAGCGTAAAATTAAATACTGATGCTGCTTGGCAGTCAGAGGGTTGTGCCTAATGGATGAACATGTACCTGTGTATGTTATTACAGACATTTAAAATAAAGCATGTGAATTTCCATCTTATATAAAAGAAGCTCCTAACATTTTTCCAAGGTCCTATATTCTCCTTCTTGAGTTCTCCAAAGTAATGCAACAGTACACTGCACGCAGGTTATCCACAAGTACATGAGAATAAGCTTTTTGATATGTCTGACTTACAAAATAGTTCAAGTGCTAATACACTAATTTTTCTATTTATTGTTCCAGGAAACAGCAACAAGAGGTAGGAAATAAATGTCTTGATTTACCCTTTCCACTTGTAAATTCTCTTTGTGGCTAATCAAAGGTATTTGATAGTCATCTGTTTAATTCTGCAAATACTATCCACAGAAGCTATCTTTCTCAGTTTGTTTGCCATCCATCTGCTGATGATGAAAATATCCACTACATACCAAGTAAGGAGAGATCTGTAGAGAGAAAAGAAAAAGCATTGTAACTAGAATAAATGATGGCAGTGGAAAAACATTTTTGCAGACAAGTCATTCTTCAGGACTTGCTGAAGGAAAGAAGCAACCCCAGACTCCGACGGATTCAGCCTCTGACTCTCAGATGGCAGAAAGGTAACAACTTTGCATTACATGTCAAGTACCTGCCCATAAAAAATAAAAAAATAATTGAGTGTGAGAAAAGATTTAAAGATATCTTGGCATCACAGTAGGATGTCATTAGGATGTTTACCTGCTCCCTGGTCAGACTTTGTTTTTAACAATATTTGGAAGCGTAATGCATAGTCTTGGTGAAACTACCAAGGCACCAAATAAAATATCCATACACTGGGATACAGTGGAAAAGCAAAACCATATCTTATTAGATAGTTGCTGAAATTAAAATTCTGCTTGAACATTCTAAGAGAGTAGTTGATATAGGGAAGTCTCATATTTGATACTCTCATACATTGCTAATATGCTTCAATTAGTCTTAGTGTGCTTATTATTGTGATAGGATATGGTAGGCTATTAAACAGAATCTCTTTATATTACAGACTTAAAATATATTTTGAAAATCAAGAGAGGAAGAAAAGTATAATCCTCTTCTTCTTAAGGTTTCTCTTTGTTTTAGTACATACATACAAATTTCATATATATCATTGGTCAAGAACCAAGGTATTTTTCACTATCACTTGCTGTAGTATTTTGCTTTATCTCCCTTTGTATTATAAAGGCAAGAATAAGGCACTTTTAATATAAGGAGAGGATAAGAATTATTCATAGGTAGAACGTCTTTATTCTACAGATCAGCAAATGCTTTACAAATATTAATGAATTAAGTTTCACATCCCTACTGAAATATTTTTTCCATTGTACAGCAGAGAAAAGAGGCAGAACAACCTGAGATGTCTCACTAAAGGTCACCCAGCAAGCCAATGCTCTAGCTAGAAATAAAGTCCCTAGGTAACCTGACTCCCAGTTATATATGCTAATCACTAGGCAAACTTCTGCCAGGAGATTCAAAGAATCAGTGAGAGACGTGAGTTTAGCAGACACTGTTGCTTACTAAGTCATGACTTCTGTGGCATTGCTGTGTCAGTCAGAGCTGCATCCCTGAAGCTATACCACCTGGACCTGTAGCCTTAAAAAGAACAGTGGAACTAGATTATTGGTGTGTTTTGGTAAAGGAAGATAGCTTTGCACTTTGGTATCAAACACAACTTTTCTAGTGTAGCTCTATTTACATGCAAAACACCTTTTTGATTGTGGGGAGTTGACCTTGGTTGGCCTCCAGGTACCCTCCAAACCACTCTGTCACTCCCCCACTAAATAGGCTCAACTTCAGTCATAACTCTTCTACCTCTTCCCACCAAGTAGTGCCGAGGAATGGGAAATGGGGGTGTGGTCAGTTCATAACACTTTCCTCTGATGCTCCTTCCTCCTTGTGCTCTTCCCCTGCTCCAGCATGGAGTCCCTCCCATGGGAGACTGTCCTTCATCAATTTCTCCAACATGGGTCTTTCCAAGGGCTGCAGTTCTTCAAGAACTGCTCCAGTGTGGGTCCTTTCCCTTGGGTACAATCCCTCAGGAATGGACTGCTCCAGCGTGAGTCTCCCATAGGCCACAGATCCTGCCAGAAAGCCTGCTTCTGCGTGGGCTCCTCTCTCCACAGGCTACAGGTCCTGCCAGAAGCCTGCTCCAGCACAGGCTCTCCATGGGTTGCAGCTTCCTTCAGTGCCGATGGTCACATTTCTGCTCTGTCCAGTTTCAGAATCATCCAGATACAATCTAGTTCACATTAAGGAACCAGATGTGTGTTAAAAGAACTTTGTTCCAGCCCTAATTAGCCAAGCTAAGAACAAGGATATGCCAGCCTGGGGTCTGCAGAGTGCGTGTGTTTCTAGGAGTGCTTTGAACCTATGTAATTGTTCTCCACTGGTGTTCTCCTCAAGCTTTGTCTCTTGAGCCACTCTGGACACCTACCACTAGGAAAACGCAGACTCCTCTGAAATACATTTCACTTTTGACACTGACAGTGACATTGTTCTATTGGAAAAAACCCCAAACAAAACAGGCAAAAAGGAAAGGAGGAGAGAGAAGACAAAAGCTATCTGAAAAACTCAAGATGCCAGTTTTCAGATGTAAGCCTGAACAATTTGCACAAATGTCAGTGAAGGTTGTTGATTCTGAGTTCTGGTACCAGGATCTCTAAGCCTCTTACACAGCTGAGTTTTCACATTGGGACCTCTGAGATAGAGGTAGCACTCTGAGACACAGCTCAAAACTGGGCAGGACAGCAGAAACCAGTCCTGCAAAATCTGCTAGAGACAGCTGAACAAGAAACAAGGTTACCTGAACAAGCCCAGATGACTGAAGTATGGTGGAAAATTAAATGGGTCTCTGTAAACTGCGTTCTGCATCCACATCTAATGTCAGCAAGCAAATGAGTAGGTTGAAAAATTGGAAAAGTTTCTGATTAGAGGTTAGATGATCACAGTTGTCCTTTCTGGCTTTAATCTTTGACTCTATGAATAAACAATGAACATTTAGAGTGCAGAGGGAAACAGGGAAACCTTACCAGCAGGTGTTCAGTTGGGTTAGCAATAATATTCACTGCTGGATATCCTTGCTGGTCGGGGTCCACTGTTAATTGGATGGTGCTGAGAACACAAGGATGGGCAAGAAATTATCACATTTCCCTTGGAAGCCTGTGGAGGGCTATCACCCATTGCAACTGGGGCACCAGGAAACTTTTAGCAGAGTTGGCAGCCAGGGCTCTCAGTTGACAGCTTCTGTGTTTGAGGGAATTAGTGGAGATGGGTGAGTGCCTTTTTTTTGGGTATGAGGGAAAAAGGTGAATGGTACTTTAGGGAAAGCTGTGAGAAATGTGTTTTTGCTGTTGATGCTTACTATGCTTGTGACTGCAGTATATGTGCCTATTTAATATAATGCATTTAAAAGACCAAGTACACTGTATAGCTGTACAATTATTAGGCAAAGCTCATTGAACTGGGGATGACTTTTAGGATCCATGAATGCTGAAATGTAAGCCCATTTAAGCATTCATTTATTTTCACAGTGATCTCCATTCCTCTTAACAATGAACTAAAAAATTCCATTTATATAAAGGTGTGGTTCTCTTGCAGGTCCAGTCCTTGCACAGGAATCCCAATAATACTGAAAGAAATGTGCAATGAGAGGCAAAGCTCTTCCTTTCAAAAAGTTGCCTCTATTTGCATGTACTGTTTAAGGTAATATGCAATATGTCTTTAAGCAGATGGTATTGGTATGGGATTTCCTTATGTAATTTGCTTGTGCAAGTCTCATATTTTATAGGGAAAATAAAAGACAAAGAGAAGGGTTAAAGCAAAAATGGAGTGTATTACATTCTTCTTTGGCATGAGATCACAGCTAGCCTGAGTCTCTGAGCCTCTGTTTTTCAAAAAGCCTCCTGCATTGGCCTGAGTGTCCTCTGAACTAGGATATGTACAACATATAGAGAAAGAGCAGCAACTGCTTAGTTTTCATATCATCCCTCATCAAAATAATTTAAAAAGCTTTTGTCCAGGATTAAAGGGTTTGTTACAAATAACAGTATTAATGAACAAAAGATACAGTTTGATTCTGCCATCATCATTTCAACAAAAGCACCTACCCAAATGAGGTGAAAACAATTCTGTTTGATTCCATCAAAGCCTTTCCTTAGTGTCATATTAACCCCTTTATCTTGGGTTTTATGTATCACACTAGCTGAGATTTTGCTTTCACAGAAGCATTGTAATACCTTTGTGAGTTTGTCTATAAACAAATGACTGGACACCTTCAGTTGTTAAGGTCAACAAGCACAAAAATCCTCCCAGGATATGTACTATCCAATTTTGGAAATGAACATTAAAGGACCAGTGTATACAGAATGTTAATAGAAAAGGAACAAAACTTACACTGTCATCACAGTGTTGCTAGGTGCATTTGTCTCAGAATTTTTTCTTCTTTAACTAACTCACCCGTAATACAACTCAGGTGGGGGAAGTAACTTTCTGTGGGAAAATGAGGTAGATCCAGTATAGCACACATTTAAGTAGCTTTAGCTTGAGGATTACCCATAGCCTGTTTCCCATAAATGTGTTGAATTTCAGGTTTGAGTTTTATTAAGCAATACATCACTTATAAGTTCCAATTTATTAAGAAGTAATACATCAAAATATAATAAAAGAAAGTCTTAGCTAACAACTATGTGATTACTCAGCTATTTACTGCAGTGGATACTTGATTTTATATATGTAATCATGGGTAGCACTAGCCAACTCTGCCAAAAATGCCAATGTATTGAAATTTCAATTTTTTACAGAAGTGTACTAGTTCAGATGAAACTTTCACTGAGAAAGGTTTCTTTGCTCCCGGACAGAATTTCTGATCAAAATGAGAGAGAGAGATAGGAAAGAGAATAACCTAGGAAATCCAAGTCCCTTAAAAAGACCCGAGTCAGGAGTCTGGTTCTCTTGCAGTCCAGGTTCCCCACTAGAGCACTCTAATCCCATATCCTCTCTCTCATCTTCAAAAAGTTGTGGTTTTATCTTGTGGAATAAGAAAAGTTTTGAAGTTTTACCAAACTGCAAAGCTGTTTCCTACACTATCCTATCTCTTCCTTATCATTTTGTAAAGAAAGCTTTGTAAAATGAAGAGTGCTGAGACCAACAAAGAGTTCAACTAAAAATAGTTTCATGTATGAAATTAAGTAACCACTTATTAAAATAGCAATTTAGTTGTCAGATAGGTAATGATGTATCATAGCCAATGCATACTTCAATACATGCCTAACTGTTGTACCCAGTTTTCCATGAAAACAGGTATTATAAACCTTATGTTTGGTAGTTGCCCAACATTAATTCATACACTAAACATTAGCTAATTAAGAAGAAAACTCATATTAGTAAGATGTATCATTCCTGTGACAGATATTGGAATTTAAGCAAAATTATTCTTTTCCTCCATTAGATTATGTCTAGAAAATTCATGACAACTTTCAGAATTTATGTCTTCATAGAAATTATTTCCCATTACATGCTTTAATTATTATTTTCATATAAAGCTTAATTCTATAGTTCAGTATGAGGCAATTCAAAAAAACAGATTATTTTTCTTTTTCAAACTTACTAAGAGTTTGCTGTTAGTAGAACAAAAGAAACTGGGGGAGAAGAGACAAGCAGAGACCTGCCATTTCCCACCTGAAGCCTACAATGGAAATTGACCCCCATGCTGGATATGCTGCTAACGAAATGTATTACTCATTGGGTACAGGTTCTTAAAAAAAGGAAAACAAAACAAAAAAATCAAAAATTAAAATGTAAACAAACACCATATTGACACAATAATAACTTCTATTTGATTTACATAACCTGCTGGTTCATCACTATCGCTGCCCTTCACCACACGATTAGTAAATTAAAACTATGACTAATGTTGTCATTAAAAATTACAGCAAAGGACAAGACATATCAAAGGAAAGCAGAAATATGGTTTGATCAGAAGACTTGGAAAGGTAGGGGGTAGGGCTGGGAACATGGGTGACACCACTTATTTTTCTTTTGCTATTCCAACTTAGAATTCAGCCAGTCAATAAAATAGTTCTAACCACAGAAGTTCATCTCTACATTGAAGTCATGTTCATAACGTGTCTCAGGTATGCCTCTAGCTTTTCCCTCTTCACAGTATCTCATTTATGACTGGGCTTAGTATACCCTTCTTGACACAAACACTGTTTCACTTTTATCCTGTTGACATGTTGAAGGTAGACAATCCTAACTTGTTTATTTGCCTTGAATAATTAACAACCCTGATACAATTCCCAAAAGCATCTTTCAAAACAAAACTGTATTTTCTGTGATGGTGCAATTACTAGCCATCAGTGAAGAATCTATAGGAAAACTGTATAAAATATTTAAATTGGAATTAAAATTGAAAGGGTAGGCTAGGTATATATTTAGGCTTATGCTTCAATAATTTATTATAATTGCCGTAATGTAACAGGGGAGATGCTACTACAAACTTAGCTGTAGAATTACTGCTGGAAAGTAGCAAGAGTTTATGTAATAAATATTTTTCTGAAATGCAAACCAGGAAAAAGAAATTGTAATGTTATTGTATAGTTTCATGCTGTGGCTCTTACAATGTTTCATTGCAAGCCACATGACTGAAATCAGATGGTCCAAATGAAAGATGGTGACTGTTTCCTTTCAGAGAAATGTCATTTATCTCATGATTACAGGCAAGGCCTCTGCTTGCAGATCCCTTAGGAGCTGGGTGAAGCCCAGGGAAAGGCAGGATGAGTGGCTGCGAGCTCCAGCCCAGAGGCAGGAAAACCACCTGCAGCTCTGCAGCTGTGACATTCCCCCAAAACGTTCCCACCATCCCCGTGCTGCTCCTGGCACACATCTGAACCTGGGACTGCAGACAGAGCCTTGCAGGAGAATTGTGGCTGCCTGCCTCCTGCACTGGGGAACTGTCACTGCAGGAAAGGAGGGATCATCCAGAGAGAAGGAGAGCAAGAAGAAACAAAAGAATGGGATAACAGAGCAGTTGTGAAAAGACAGTCAGTAAAACAAAACTAAAGACCAGAAAACAGAGCTTAGCCCTTTTATTTAAAATAAAAGAACAAGAGCAAAGCTGAATCACCTTTCTCTTCTGTCCAGCAATCACAGGCAGAAAATCAGGTGGGAAAACACAACTGTGCTGGGATGACACTAACTTTCTGGACAAACAATACATGAAAGGTCACACAGCTCTGGACATGTCTTCACTGAAAAATCTGGGTTTTTTATCTTATGTAATGAATGCACACTATTTGTCCTGAGGTAAATACATAGCAATGGTACAGTAGTGGAGTTTTAAACACCGGCTGTATCCAAATCACACACACACACACACTGACATGGTAAAACTAAATGGAACCCAAGATCTTCCTTAGACAACATCGCCTCGAAGCTGCACACCTATCACAGGGATAGAACGCATTACTCAAGGAACTGGAGAAGAGCTGTATTTAGGCTGTATTCTGTGTCAAATGCACCAAAATTTATGCTGAGGCCACTTGCTTACTCTGGGGGAGGGAGAGCAAGGATGTGGGGAGAGGCATCATCAGGTGTCAGCAGCCAGTGATTTCAGTGGTCAGTGAGATACGCAGTGCCAGAGACTGGCTTATCTTTATCCAGCCTCTCCCGCACTTCCACCACCAGAGAAATTACTGAAATAAAAGGGGACATTCTCAAATTTATGGCTATGCAACAGAGATCAGAATTTTGCCCGAACTTTGGCAGTTATGACAATTTAGAGTACAATCCATCTTCCATTGAAGTCAATGGTCTTCCAAAACAGAAGTCTCATGGGCTCTTCCACACTGTTCAGAGGGAGCTAAATAAGGTCTGTAGCCCTTTCTGAAGCCACAGAGAAAGTAACTCACTCAGCTGACTTCTAATACCAAACTGAAGATCTGAAAACTGAAAAAAAAAAATAGTCCCACAAAATAGCTGTCCTCAAAATAATCCCTACACCCTAACATTTTTAAAACAAAGCAAAATAACTTGCAGAGCAGGAAGCCATCATCAGCTCATTCTCAGAGGGATGATTGGCAGCACTGAGAACACATGCCAAAAGAAATGTCTGTAAACCCAATGCAGGGAAAGCAGCAAGGGGAAGAAAGGGGTGTCCAGAGCAGCCTGATTTCAACTCAGCTTGAGGTGAGTATGAGACAGCACCAAGACAGAGTTTAAGCTGCAAAGAGGAAGTGTCAGTTTTCCTTAGGGAGCTCATACTCAGTCTTAGGAAACATCACCACTTTATGCCTAGGACTGAAAAAGTACTTGCTTTCAACTCATCTACTAAGGAAACAAAGTCTACCTAGTTTCTATGTCTGACTTCCACCTCCCCTTCATAACTTGTGAATCATTTTGCCTGTTTAGCTTACCTCTGACACAATGTTAGAAATATCAAGGATATTAAGTTCCTCCAAGTATCACAGAATCATAGAATCATAGAATGTTTTGGGTTGGGAGGGACTTTAAAGATCATCTAGTTCCAACCCCCCTGCCATGGGCAGGGACACCTTCCACTACATCAGGTTGCTCAAAGCCCCATCCAACCTGGCCTTGAACACTTCCAGGGAGGGGGCAGCCACAACTTCTCTGGGCAACCTGTTCCAGTATCTCACCACCCTCACAGTAAAGAATTTCTTCCTTACAGCTAAATTAAATCTACCCTCTTTCAGTTGAAAACCATTACCCCTCATCCTATCCCTACGCTCCCTGACAAAGAGTCCCTCCCCATCTTTTCTGTAGGCCTTCTTTAAGTATTGGAAGGCCACTATAAGGTCTCCCCAGAGCCTTCTCTTCTCCAGACTGAACAATCCCAACTCTCTCAGCCTGTCCTCATAGGGGAGGTGCTCCAGCACCTTGATCATCTTCATAGGCAGTCTGAAACCAGCATTCAGGGTGGGTAACAGTATCAGCTGAAGGAGTAACTCTCTCAGACTGTCCTCATAGGAGAGGTGCTCCAGCCCCCTGTTCATCTTCATGGCCTCCTCTGGATCCACTCAAGCAGGTCCATGTCCTTCTTATGCTGGGGGCCCCAGAGTTGGATGCAGTACTGCAGGTGGGGTCTCACAAGAAGTACACAGCCAGGTGGAGGAGAAAGACTCAAGTCTGAGTCCCCACAGCAGGGACTGGCAGGACCTCAGCTATCATTTGAACACCAAAGCAGGCAAAGAGAAAAAGCTTTTAGGAATGCTCCAGCCATAGGAATGTTCAGCGCTCGTCTCTCCTATTAGCTATCCAACAAAGCAAAAATGAACAGAGCACTACAAAAAAACACACTGCATATTTTTTTGCTATTGCTAAAGTGTGGGTTTTGTTCCCCAGAAGGCCCTTTGAAGCCCTAGAGCTGGCAATCCTCCCTGCCATGTAAGCCTGATGAAACACCTTGCAAATTCTATAAGCCATAATAATTTATTTTCTCCAGTTGGTTGTTCCAAAGCAGGAATTGACATTAAATGCACACATTTCAAAATTTCACATTAGACAAGCCTAATCTATATATATTTACACAAAATGTAATGAGTTCCACAGCCCGAAGGGTTACATACTCTATAAACTTAGTTGCAGTAATTACTTATATTAAGAAGATATTTTCACAGCCAGAAGGACTAGAAATAATTTCGATTCTGTTCAAAACTTTCTAACCTTTAGAAAGCAGCTTCATGACCCTAAAGTCAGAAAGGGTTAAAAAGTACAAATACGTAAATAAAAGTCCCAACAGTTTCAGAGATTAGTTTAAATGACATTACACTGAGATCTGTAACTTCTCCCAGCACTTCAGCAGTGCTTCTCCCAGCACAAGCAATAGTGATTGTATTTTAAAGTACTACACTTTTTCAAAATACAGCTTAAATAAGAAATTCAATGTGAAATTACAAGTTTACAAACATCTTACCTGGACCTATTTAAGGCAAGCAATAGGAAAGAACAGCCAGCTGTTTTTTCTCTTGCTACTTCATATGGCATTATGCAAGAATAGTTTCCCTAGATTATCATAATTAAGCAATACAGATTGTACTTTTTTTCAGCAATAAATATTTTCACATTTCCATTTGCACCAATAAGTAGCTCAAGCAATATTTACATCCTTTGCACTGTGTCATGTAAAAGCTGTAATGAAAGTAAAACAAATTGTTGAGATCACTTTTTAGAGCAATAAAAGCTGACAATATTATTAATAAAAAGTACAATTTTCTAGTAGCACTTACAGAAATCCAGACCAAAATTTTGAAATGCCACTCTGGCTTTTAAAATCCCAGTTTGCACAATTGTAAAGAGACATAAATTGTCTGTCTTTCAGTTTGAAAATGCACACTTACTACGTAGATACCTCAGCTCTGCACATCCAAAAACAGTTATTATAAAACAATGGGAACTGCCAATAATCCTGCCCCCTGTACTCTGCATTACCTGTACATAATACTCTAATGGGAAAAAAAAACAACCAAACAAAAATGTTTTCTGGTATATTTTATTTATTTCACTGATAGGCAAAAGTTGTCATCCCTCTTGCTTATAATTATTTTCAGCTTTGATTTTTCAGTTAAGTACCTGATGGTTTCCTGCACTCTTTTAATCACCTATTCTAAAATGTGATTTTTGGTTGGGATCATTAATGTAAAAAATGGAGCAAAGGTATTTCCCCTACAAAATCCATCCTTTCAACCTGTTTTCCTAAGGAATGGGTTGTAATAATTATTGGTTTGCTCCTGAAAAGATACTCGTTCACTTAGCAACAGTCTATTATTATTAAACATCTATGAAAAGGGTAATTGAGTTACTCGTGTTTTCTTATCTTTTCCCTTTTTTCTTCACTGATCATCTTAGAAAATGGTAGAAAGTGTTACTTCTTTTGACTCAAATGGTCAAGAAAATATGCAGTCTTCCAAGAGAAGAAGCTAATAACAAAATCAGGCATTATTCTTTATTTACAGAAAATACATCTCTTTCTACAACAAAATTAATGCAAAATAGCAGAGAGACTTTTTCTTGGCTTACAGATTCAGGTATTTTCAGCCAATCCCTTGCCAAAAGCTTTCCTTTCTCATTTTTTTCTCAGGACCACACTATAGGAGCTTTCTCTCTGCGCCCCTGTTGTGCTTAGCTGCCTCTCTGTCTCACACAAAGCTGGCTTCAAGTCGTTCCTTGTCTCTCTGTTTTTTACAAAATCCTCGAAGAAAAACATCCAACTGAATGGCCTAGCTCATTGTCCAAATTTCTGTGTGGGTGATGGTTTTCTGTTGTTTACCAAAACGCCATTTCATTTTTTCTTTATCTACTCTAAATAAAAGGTGGTTTTAAAAATGTAATTCAATGTATCCACATCCTCTCTCCTCCTTCCCCAATATTAATTTCATCCTTTGCCTTCACAGAAAAAAAAAATATAGCAATTTCCCCTATGGCATGATGAGAAAGAAAGTCATGATTTCCAGATGATACAAATTAAATATGGATATAATTGCATGGGGTTTTTTATATCAGGGCAATTTTACCTCAGCCCAAATTGGTTTTGTGGCTGTCCAAGTCTGCCTCACTGCTTCCCACCCAATTTGCTTTCAGCCACCCAGGATGGGCATCTTTCACTGAGCCCCCGAGGAATGTCTATTGTTACTGTGAATTCTGCTGACTGAGACAGGTCTTACTCATTTTGTTCTAATGGAAAATTCATCTCTGTCACAGGAGTATCCTGCCATCAGTCTGTGATGAGAACTCGCATCAACATCAATGGGAGCTTCGCGTGCATTGTGCAAGTAGGATATCATCATCATTATTTATTAAACGCTAATGGAGTCCCAGACCCAGATCATTAAAAGTTACAGTCGAGATGCAGTCAGTATAAAATTGGTGATTCTTTAGGAATGGTGGTATTTTCTTTTATTCTCTGCTTCTTTGCTGTGTTTCCACTATATTTAACATGAGAAGTGGATGGTTTTTTGCTTCAACGCTAGTCTAAGTGTGACAGTGAAGTACTGTAACTATTTGGGCAACCAACTAGAAAAAATGTGTTATAATGAGTCTTCTAGAAGATGACCTGCATTAAAGGCAGAGTCGAGTTAGTCCTGTGTTGATATCTGTACTTGTTTGATGGGGATCAAAATTTATAATTTGTCTTGTATATCTCATATTTACCTCTACTGGGATTATGCAGTGTTCTGATCAACGCACCAGTCTTCCAAGACAACCAGATAAATAAGAGAACCAACACTTATTTCATTAATCTCATAAAATTTATCCACTTATTTCATTAATCTCATAAAATTTATCCACCTCCTCATCTTGTACAAACAACGATTTTTTTCCCTCTTGTTGTTTCCTTCTGTGAAGCTCCTGGTTTGTCCTCAGTTTTCTGTGCTTTACTTTATCTGTCTTAGTGATCACAGGACTTGATTAAGGTGAAGATGGCAGCTCATGATGTGGAATTATTTCAAAGACTCTTTAGTCCAGAAATTAGTCTGCTGAAGCACCAAGCTGTTGCAGAGTCTAAGCACATTGCTTTTGATCCAGCCAGATCTACTTTTTCTTGTCCTGTTATTAATGAGGAAAACCAGACCTGAAGCCTTATTTTGTGCTATTGATCACATATTGCACCACAAATCACTCCTCGTGCACAATCCTTCAGCTGCCTCCTGTGAGAAATTCAGCGAGTACAGAGTGAATTTCTAATCAGCTGCAACTGTTCAGCGCTACGGCTGGTAATTATGCTACCAGTGCCTGTATCTGCAAGTGTTATACATTTGTATTTGCTTCTTGCTGAGATCACACAGTTGGGAAAGCAATCATGCTCCATTACTCCTGGTTTTGACTCTTGGCCCATATGGCTGCTTGTGGACAGTCTTTCAGTGCTTTGCTTCATTTATGGCTAACATGGTTAATGACTCTTTGCTTTCTGCAGGTCTCCTGATCTGCTGAAATTTGCAGCTGTTCTTTGTTAGCGGTGAAAGCTTTCCCTCTCTTACATTGCAGATTTCTGTTCTACCTAGTGATAACTGGACTAACAGTCTCTTTTGGGATGTGAGGAAGGGAAAGATGAACCAAGCGGTTGCCCTTTTACTACCAGCAATTTTATCAGGGAATGGATTATATGAGAGGTTTCAGTCTGGCTTCAGGAAGTACCACAGTCCTGGGATTGCTTTACTTAAGGTCACAAATGATTTATCACCAGCTGCTGATTCAAGTTAAATTACAGTACTCCTGCTGATGGATCTTTCTGCTGCTTTTGATACAGTAGATCTTGGAACTTTGCTGAATCGTTTGAAGCAATTGCTTAGATTATGAAGCACCATCCTGGATTGGTATCGTTCAGAATTGATGGTGTATTATCAGGTTGTAACTTGGCAATTGTGGATCAAGTTCTGCCTCACTGGTCACATTGCTCCTCAGAATATAATATCCTATAATTCTCTCTCTTTTTTTATTTGCTACAGATGTGGACAGAATTCTCTAGCAGCATAATATTAATTTTCACTGCAATACAAACAACATATAGATGTATTTGTCTTTTACAGTTTAGCTTCTTGCTGCAGTTTGGACCACACCGTTTGTTTTACCAAAGAGTGATCTTGGATGGTCACAAATGGTTTGAAACTGAACTGAGATAAAATATAATTGCTTTTGGCAAATCCTCCCTGTCTACTAGGTGGTTCTTTCTAGGCAATCAAAACTATCTATGCATATCTAAAGTATGCATCTGGAGCTGATCAGAACATTTCTATTGAATGAAATCTCATCAAAATATGCTGCTTTGTCACACCCAAAACATGTCTGCTTAGGTGAAGGTTTAATCAGGGAGGTATTCAAGATTCAAAGCTATTGGTCACTTGTGATGGCAGAGACAGGGAAAGCATGCAGTCCAGTTTGAAAACCCAAGATTTTTCCTCTCAAACAAAGCATTTCATAAAAACATTCAAGAGGTTCTGATTTTTTTCCCATGCAAACTCAAAACAATGTTGACACCACAAAAGCTGCCACGAAACAGAATTACCATCCTCTGAAATGGAGGCTCAGAAAAGCTGTACCTGCATCATCACATCAGCTGTGTGGTCCTCCTCCACAGAGCACCACATGTAGGTTACAGTGAGTTCAGAAGCTGGAGGGCTAGAATGGCGTGGGGCTCTGACGTGGTAATTGGCAGTTTGTTGCTGATCTTTCACTGCCTGCGAAATTGTAACCAACAGAAACATCTGCATTGTGATGAAAGATTCAGGAAAAAACACTTTCCATCTCTGAAAAAATAATTCCTAGTCAGAGAAAAGATAAAAATTCAACATCTAATCTTTTCCAGAAATTAAGATCTGGAGGAAAATTATGTGGTCTATCAACATGCACCAGTACTTATAAATTTTAAACATGTTTTTGATATTCCAGTGGTTTTTAACTGCTCAATTAAAGTTTTAAAACTCGCTGTTATAAACTTTTAAGAGAGAGAAATTATCATATAAAAATGCTTAATCTCTCAAAATCTCTACCAACCTTTACAATTTGCCACCTTTTAGCATTTATTCTTAGAGGTTTGTGTCTTTCCTAATCTCAAAAGTATGCCCACCTGAATTCTGCCAAAGAGAAGTAATAGACACTTGTCTCCAGGAGAAGGGTCTAGCTATGACTCATTTCCCCAAGTTCTGGACAAATGGGATTCTTCAGACACATTTCTGTTTCTGCTGCTCTTCATGGAACCCAGCTTGATGAGCCTGTTGATCACCCCATGGGGCACACTGCCCTCCCCAGATCCTGCAGCCACAAACACAGACCTTGTGAATCAGGGTGCCGGGACTGCGCAGCACTGCAGTGCTTCAGGAGCTGCAGCTCCGTGTCTGGAAAACCAGCACCATCTGTTTCAATAGACCGCTGAGATCTTCAGGTCAAGTGCTCACCTTCAAGCAGAGGAGCATGACTGCTTCACAGTGTTTTAGGTAGATTTATCTCCTTTAGAAATGGCAGGTAGTGCTTTTAGCAAGGCCACTTCAAGATCAGCCAGTGAACAAAAGACCTGAGCAGCAGACAAGGGTGGACGCAATCACAGTTTGAAGCACAGAACTGATTGCTTCCCCAGACCGATGCTCGCTCTTGAGGCACGGACATACATAAGTCCCTTTTATCCCTACACTGGGTCAGTTAACTGAGGCACTTTTCTTGTGGGACACAAGGGCATGTTGGGAGAAGGGCAGGAAAACCCCTTAATCCCCATCCTGCCCCTTCCCCAGGATGGGTAGAAAGCGTGCAGTTCATGTGCTTTGTTGTACACTGTTCAGCAACAAAAATATCTGTATATCAGATCAAAACATGTAAATAATTGCCATTTGGAGCATGTCACAAAACACACAGCAACAGGCTGCTTGGGCAAACAGCTCTCTGAATAATTTTGAAAAACCAAGATTGCAGAGGAATGGAAAAATAGTTTATCTTTACATACATGCCACCCCCACATAGCTGCTGATGGCCACCAAATGCACAGTTCTGCTTTGCATTAGCCACAGTCTACAGGGTCAACTGGTTGTTACACACTGGAAAAACATTGCAGATGCCTCATTATAACTCAGTGCATTAACATTAGCAGTCCGCCACTAATCCAGTTATCCACATTGCTCAGCACCTGATCTTGAAAGGATTAGAAACATGAAAAAAAACCTAAAACAAATTGCACTAAAATATTTAAATATAATGACTAAGAAATTCATAAGCATATTAAAATATTGCAGGGGAAATATCTCTAACGCATTTTTTAAAATTCTTGCAGTGGCTTTATTATTTTTTCTTTATCTTGACTGTTGTACAGTCCTGAAGATCCTCATGTTTTTCTTCCTGGTTGTATACAAGGTGCTGCAGAGCCCACGCTTAGTTTCAGGTTGCTTGATGTCAATCACTTCCTTCTTGTAGTTCCAGAAAAGACTACCCACACCTACTACACTGTGAAACATAACAAATGCCAATAGTAATTCATTACACTTCATTAACAGGCATTCGTATTCTACTTTATAATAATTTAAGAAAGCATAGTTTAAACAAACACAAACTGTATAGGGGAATGGCCATATTGGGTTTATTCTAAATACTGGATTATTAGACTAGCTATAGTCCAGAATATTTTAGAAATTAAAATCTCCCTATTCCCACAAAATTTAAATATCATTCTGTACCAGGTTGAACATGCACTTTCTTTTGTAAAAAATGAAGGAGTTAAAATCTAAATTACTAAAACAACAAGCACTTACCAGATTTATTTTTTTTCTTGCTACATGTATGTAGAAATAAACAACAAATCATTTTGATTCTATGAAACTAAGAGCAACTTGACATGAGATGAATCACAGGAAGAAACCTTTTCATAATTCCTTACCCACCAAGTACAAATTGGTGATAGTAGATATATTTTCCCTATATACAAACCTTACTCTTACTGCATGATGGGAATAAGTCCATTAATAGCAAGATGCATGGGGTTAGTCCTGCCAAAGACTGGGAACACAGCTGCACAAGTGGAATTAGTCAAGTGGAAGATTGCACAACTCTCTTGCTGCTAGATACTATACTGTGTTTCAGCAACAAAGCTCATGTCTTGTACCCTACATTACCCCATCTTTCAAAACAGTTTGATTTTTAGTACTGGTTGAATGGTTATGTTGACTCCAGACCATCTGAGTTACCCAGTTTGGTGCACAGAACCATAAGTATTTACTAACACATCTGAGGGGGCAGTAAACTGGTCATGGATCTTGGGAACTTTCAAGCCAGCTTTGCTGCCAAAGACAACATATCACATAGTGACACCTCCACATTTCAAACCAAGGGTGGTGAGGCACTGGAACAGGTTGCCCAGAGAAGTTGTGGATGCCACTGCCCTCCCTGAAAGTGCTCAAGGCCAGTTTGGATGGAGCTTTGTGCAACCTGATCTAGTGGAAGGTGTCCCTTCTCATGTCAGGGGGGTTGGAACTAGATGATCTTTAAGTTTTCTCCCAACCCAAACCTTTCTATGATTCTATGATAACCACTGGAAGGGCAAAACCCTTATGAATTGTCTCCTTGGTTAGCTCACTGGCAGAAACAGTATGTCACCCTTTGGACATTTTCTGTCCTTATATTTGCTCCCCCCCATTCTAATTCATAGTTTTCCCCTTCGGTCTGTTTTCCCCTTCAGTCTCTGAGATGATACTCTTGCTCACTGGCTAAGTCTAGCTTGATAACACATAGTCCAACACTGCTATCAAGAGTACTGATTTAACTGCTATGGACAAAGCATGTATCTTATTTTTACATCAAGTGGTCCTTTCTGCCCTCTGTCTTCACTGTTTGCTGCCTTGATCTGGTTTTACACTCTGTTGTTCTAGTTTTATTATTGCATTGCCTAAAATCATCGCAGAGAGCAGTATTCCCTGTTCTAATGCCTCATCTTCTCAAAGTTTTCTATTGGAATATGTAAGTGGGATTTTCCAGAAGTATTTAACATTGACAGTACCTTTGACATCATAATTTGAAAAAATAATTTTTGTATTTTAAATCTTAGCTATGTATTTGAGGGTGTGAATTGATCAAAACTTGGTTTTGTCTTTGTTGTGCGTTTTGATACTCCAGTTAGGCACTCCGCTGATAATGACTTGATTTGCTTATTTATACAAATTACTTCTTATACATTTCTCAAAGCCATTTACAAAAGTATCAAGCATTATCATGGTCTCTGCAGATGTGGAAAGGAGCTGGTAAGAACTGACTTTTTTGCACAGTGCCTGAGTAGGAGACTCCAACGCTATTGCCAGTCCAGTACTTTAACAGCTTTTGAACTTAATTTGTAAAAGTCCTTCCCAAGATTTGGGTATGTCAAGAAAAACAGAAATCAATGAGACTTTCTCCATTTTGAGAAGAACATAACTAGTGTATTTGTGGGGGTTAGGTGAGCAGAGTAATTTTCTGGAAAAATAACTAATCACTGAAATGCCCAGTGGAAATAGAGTCCACATAGGATGGTTAAGCATCACTGTCCTACACAAAAGACATAAGGAAAAACATCTGACAAGCAGTTTTCTGTACTCTTCTCAGTACTGCTTAGTAAAAATAATTATGGAAGAAGCATAAGACCAGAAACTAAGCAGAATTTCACTCTCGTCTCCCAGATATTTTTCCTCTTTGGGATCTTGACTTAAAGCCCAAAGCACCACAGGGCAGGCACTGCTTTAGGATGATTCTAGTATCATAATAGTGTTAACGGCTCAGAAATGAATAGCATATGCCTGGCTGGACCAGGCTGGCCAAACAGCTTTGAGCATCAGACTACCTGACCCTTGACACTAGACAGGTTGATTTATTATACTGTTAGGCCTCCTGACAACATGCACTGTGGGCTTGGCACTGTCTGGTCATTTTTCAAGCTCTTTGCACATTACTGGCACCTATAGCCTCTAACATATTACATCAGACAGCTCAGCTACAGAATGCTAAAAGCCCCTCTCTTCCTCCATCACTCCCTCTTTCTCTCTCTTCCTGCATCCCTCCCTTCCTCCCTCTCTGTTTTTTTCAAGTAGTGAATGAATATGTGAATCTAGTGCAGGATAGGAGGTTAATGTTTGTATCAGTGGAAAGAATAAATATGCATGATGTAGGTAAGGTCAAAAAGATGAAGTAGAGGGTGTTATGATAATGTATTTGCAATGATGCTTATTAAGTGATGTCCAATTACCCATAAAAGATGTTCCCTGATCCAGGAAACTCACAGTCTCATAAAAAGTCCTACTTTTTGTCTACCAGAGAATAATCCAAGACAGGGGCAACCCAAGAATAGATTTGTGAGTAAGAGAGTCACAATATCCTCTACATTTCAAAGGATTAAAAACTGCTACTGTTCTGTAGGAGTAAGAAAATACATTTCATCAATGGCCACAGCCAGAAGCACCAAGTTCAGAGACCCTAAGGACAAAAAGTCTTACCTCTACAGCAAGGATGAATATCTTATAGCTCTTGAACTACACGCAGCTTGTAAATGTGGTTTCAGTATTCATCATACACACCATGTTCCTGTGCTACATCACATGCAGGGCTGGCACAGGGCCTGCTGAAGAACGTCAGTCCACAGCTGCAGGAGGAAATAAGTCAGTTGCCGCTGTTAAGACAACCATCGTTGGACCATCCTCCAACTCATTTTCACATGACCAGGCCAACCACACACCATAACAGAGTTGTTCCTTGTGTAGCCACTGTTTAAGTAATGAACATCCTCGCTCTCTGAAGAAGACTTTGCACCAGCCACACTGACATCAACTGAAATTCTGGCCACCACTTGCTACAAAAAAGGCACAAACCTTGGTGTGGTCCTGGACAAGCCATGCAACTCAGTTTAGGAAGTCACTGCCAAAGAATTGTTCTATAATGCCAGGGTGAACTTCAGCATCCTTGTAAGAGTGAAAAAGAAAAAAGAACCACTCTCAGTCTAACAGCACTGAGATTAGAAGTAAGGAATTGCATAGAAATAAAGAAGTCCACTGAAGGCAAAAAAGAAGCAGCTAAAGGATAAAATGCTTGTAAACAGCAAAAGAGACTGTTTTAAGACATCTCAGTGAAAGCACACTACACAGCAAAAATAAAGTCTTTTTCCCTCAGCCCCACATATATACATATCACAGAAGGATGGTGAGAAGACAGCCTGCTGAAAATAGAAGCTTTGTCCGAATAAGGAAAATATGAAATAGAATAAGCTATAAATGTGAATGTAGAATGGCCATAAGGAAAGCCAAAAAGAAAGCAACTTGTTAAAGGCATGAAGAGTATGAAAAAACACCTCTTTCCCAATACAGAAGTAGAAAGCTTGCCAACAGTCACGCAGTGGTGATCAAAGTGTCAAGGCGAAGTAAAAGAAGACAAGACCATAGCAGACTAGTTAAATGAATGGTTTGTATTACTGCTCATTATACAAAAGTTTTCCATTTTGCAGCCCTTCTCTGCAGAGGACTATGCTAAAGAATTCTTCGAGGCTGAGGGTCAGCAGAGAGATTCCCAGAACAGACCAGCCCAGACTGTACTCATTCACACCTTCTTAAAAATCTGGGTATTGTGAACTGTAATTTAATATTTACATTAGCTTTGGCACCGAAACATGATGCTAATTTTTTTAGAGATGTCAGAGGAACTGGAAACTGCACATACCAATTTTCATACTAGCTAAAGTGGTTACACCGAAAAGAAAGCACAGAATTAGAACACGTGTTCTATTACAATACAACAGGTAAGTGTCTAATTGACTTTTGTACTAGGAGTCATGTCTCGCAAATCGATTAAAGTTCTTTGAAGGAATAACAAGCAGGTGGAGCAAGATGATAAAAAAGGATCTGAAGACATCCATTTGCAGAGACTCTTAAAGAAACTAAACTGCCACACATTACAAGGGAAAGTCCTTGCATACATAAATAATTTTTGAAATGACGGGGAAAAATGATCAGGGATAAAAGGCCAGTTACACATTGGAGGAATTTTACTAAGGTAGTCTCACAGGCTGCGCTGCTCAATGTATGTGTAAACAGCCTTTAAAAGACCGTTGATAGTGACAAAGTTTCAGGATGACAATACATTCGCTATCCTTACAGCAGAGGCTTTCAAAACGTCTCCAGTCTTCAGCAAGTGACCAGCTGAACTGCAACACTGACACGCGAAATCATCATCATGGGAAAAACAGCACTGATATATTGATGGTATACATGTTAACTACTGCTGCTCAGAAACATGTCATAAGAATGGCCTTTCTGAGTCAGGTCCATCTAGCCTAATATCCTGCCTGACTGAGGCCAATAACAAAAGTTTAGAGAGAAGTATGAAAAGGCAGTTAATGGTCCTTTCTCAGCATAGTCTCCCAGCTCCTGACCATCTGTGATGCATGAACGTCCTGAAACAGCAACATTCCTTCTGCATTATTTAATAGCCATTTATGAGTTTATCTTTCATTAATATCTTTATTTTTTAATCCATATAAATTTGCGGTATCTGTACTATGCTATAGTAACAAGTTCCTCAATGAAATACTACATTTTATGAGAAGAAATTAGGACAGTTCTCTGAAAATGACATCTCAGTGGCCTGCAGTCATCAAATGAAGAAGCTGTTATTATAAAGGGAATTAACTGGAAAGGTGTAGCAAGCAAAACAGGAAACATCATAATGCCACTGTGCTGATGCGAGGCATACCCACATTTTGATCTCTGGACCCAGTACTGGACATCCCAGGAAAGATAAGTTGGAACCTGTAAAAGAAGAGTGTAGGGCAACAGAAAGATTACCATATGGGAAGTCTTTCATAGGAAGACATTTTAAATAAAATAAGATAATTCAGCTTGTAAGAGAGATGAGGAAGGAATGATGTGATAGAATTATATCAGAACAGTTTGAAAAGTTTGATTCAAATGTAGGAGTGAGAAACATCTCTTTGGTTTCCATAATTCTTAAGTTTTCACTTCTCCTAGAGACTGGTTTTTTTTTAGATTTTTCAAGAAGAGCTGGAATAAGAGGAGGACAAAGCTGCAAGCAGTTGCCCCTGACACTTCAAGTTCTACTGCAAGAATTGGGAAAAATGGAAAGAAATCCTAGCTGTAGTTTCTGGTATTCCAGAAAGCTCACAGTGAGACAAAGGGTTTCATTAACATGGACTTTCAAAATATTTTAATAATCAATATGTTTAATTTAACAAATCTCCATGCCTCACTAAAGGAATGTGCCTTCTGATTTGAAAGTTCTTGTCCCAGACAGCAACAGCTTCACAGTACTTCTAACCCAGCAGTGTATACAAAAGTGTTTTACTTTTTCAGTATATTTTTTCATTCTGTAATAGCCATGCAAAGCACTCAATGGAAAAAAAAAATACCTGTTCTGCTTGAAACTTGGGTACTGTGACTATATTTGGAGATTCCTATCATGAATCAAACCAGATGAACCACAGGATACCAGCTAAGGCATGGCAGGGAAGCCAATAATCCCATCATTTATGCAACACAAGAATCACTATATGCCTGAAAGAACTGAGGTAAAACTATTTGCTGAAATCCTTAAGAAATACCCATTTGCTGTGTTTAGAAATACAGCATTGTCTCTGCTCATGAACTTTTATACAAATGTGATTTTGTTTCTTCATGAACAAAGTAAATTATCTAGCTAATCTAAAATTCTCTGAGGATTAAGTGCATTTGCACTACACGGAAGAAATAATACCATCAAAAGTTATACATACTAAGATATAGAAAATATGCTGAATGGACATTACAAAATCATAGACATGTTTTGATAAAAGATGAACATTCAAGCCTTTATCATTTAGTGACAAAAGTCCTGAGGAAGAGATTCACAACTATGGATTTTGATGTATGTGTGGGGACAAAAAAGGAGCATGTAAGTATCTTATCCCCATTTAATAAAACTCTTAACTAATCGTAAGGCCCACAATTTAGAAAGAAAAGCAAATCCAGTCATTGTTTGGTCTGGGCCCTGCCAAAATGATGTAACAACACTCTGCAAAATCCATGCTTGTAGACATGTGCTAGTCCATTAACCCCATTCTATTGACAGTGAACCTTATGTCCTTGGAACACTGATTTCCACTAACTATTTCATTCCTTTGCATGTATTTCTCTGGTCACTCTGTGCTGTTTAGTCACAGTCCATTTCTGCATTCTGTTCCATCTTTTGCCCTTCAGCTTCTCTCTTTTACAGTTTTCCATGGATACTTGCTAACAGCTGACACTTAATAGTTTAACCTGGAGCTTGTGCATCTTCCCTATACATTTCCTTTTCCCTAGTTCCCTCTCCCTGATAATACCCTGGTCTTTAGAATAGAATAGAACAGAACAGACTAGAATAATTCAGTTGGAAGGGATCTAAAATGATCATCTAGTGCAACTGCAACTTTGTTCTTTCTTCTGGATCTATCATGGACAAGCAACATTCAAATCATATTACTCCTTCTCTTCCTAGTCATATTCAAGTCCAATCCATGAATGGTGCTAAGAACTACCTCCATCTCTGATATTTCTGGCATTCTCATCAGCCCCATCAATCCACCTAGAACATTAGCAGTCTTTCCTCCTATAAATACTGACATATTTTCCTCCTCCAAAAGGTCACACTCTAAAATTTTTTGTTATGGTCCTTTGTAATTCTGCCTCTGCTGATATGATAGAAATTCACCTCAGTCCATTTATACATGTACACACAGATCTTCCTGGGCAATGTCGCTTTGGGAACCTACTGCCTGTCTTCACTTTTGATTGTAGTTTTCCACACTGCCCGGACATAGAACACCTTCCTTCCCTCATGCTCTTACTGCCCCTTTCCCTCTTGGTAAGCTGATTTCTGCTGTGACGAATATAAGCAGCTACTTTAGAATCTAGATTTTTCTCTATGTTCCTCCAAAAGGTAGTTCAAACATAAGCTCTTTGGGGCAACTTAATTTTGTGTGTACTGGACAGATAAAGCACTGTTTAGAACAGTGACTGATAGCAGGAGTAGTAGCAATAATAATAATAATAATAATAGATTTGTGATCACTCCATTCATTTATATCTCTAAAGCTCTGATGATAGGCAGCTTTTGAAAATGTTTCACTAGTTTTATCTGGTCTCGGCTTTGTTCACTATATATTTTAAAATGCCTAGTTTGCATTTCTCATTTTTGTAAACTAAACCAAATTCTTCTGAATGTGTTATGCAGTCATGAATCTTGCATTTTCTATGTGACAGATTCATTCAAAGAGTTTGTACAGAGCTCAGTTCTCCAACAGGGTATTTGCTGCCCTGTTTTTCTAGAGGGCACCCTCTTGATCCCTTGGAAAGAGAAAAGAGGTTGGGAAATCGAAAAAGGAAATACCCATATACAGCTGTGCTATGAAACAAGGACTTTCTGAAAAATCTCTATAGTCCAGCTGTCCTCCACACAAACAAATATTCAGAGAAGGTTTAGCTAAAGTAAACTGTAGCATTACTGGGATGTAGTAAGAGGAAATGTTTATGTATTTAAAGAAATTTTTTCAATGTAAATTTAGTATTAGAGGTGTGTTTCTGAATCATTGCCATACCGAAAGCACAAAGCACTGGGGAGGAGTGTATAACCAAAAAGGCTTTTTCTGTCCTTGCTAATTTAAATTGTAAATGCATTTAGAATCACTCTTTTAAAAGAGTGCAATATGGTCAGGAAAATATGTAAGGAAACATTTGATTCATGTCAGACCAAGATGTGACTCTAAGAAGATATGTATGATGTGAATGTTGTGTATCATGTGTGATGTGCATCGTGTGAGTGATGGATGATTGTGACCAACACTCCAGTGTATTCTATTTCTCTTCTCCAAAAGCTACTAATAACTTTAACAGAATGGTGCTCCCTTCTCTAGTCTCATGATGATTTTCAAAATGATAAAGATTTGTGTTCACCAAAGAGTTTGACTTTTTGTTAACCAACTGCCAATTAGCTGAAGGTCCTTTCCATGTTTGTAAAGGTTAGGTTCTCCCCATGTATGTGGTGCAAGCTACAACCTATATTTTTGTTTCACTTTTACATTTCCTTTAGCTGCTGTTACTTGGGAACTGAAAGAAGAAAAAAAAATCTACTGCAGATGATTTTTATGGCTTCGAACACCAGCTGTCATTGAACAAGTTATTCATGTGCTAACATTATAGCAAAAAAAAGTAAGAAGAGTACAAAGAAAATTCATAATGCCCAACTTCCGTTAACTAAGTCTTTAAATTTTCTATACATATGGCTAAAATATGTCTGAACTCTGATGACCAAAAATGCCTCCTAACCCTTCAGTATACTACTTTGTCCTGACCATGTGTGTTATGACAGGATGGGGATGGTTACCATCCCTCCGCATGCCTCGACAGAGACTCACGTGTCTAAGTTGGAAGCAATTTGTGGTCCACTGAAGAAAGATCCACCCCCTTATCTGGTAGGATTGCAGGACACACAGGTGTCCTCGTTTCAGCCAGGATAGAGTTAACCTTCCTTGGGCTGAGAGGGAGCAGAGCTGGAGGGCCAGGTCCTGACTGATCATTGGAGCATTCCATATCATGTGACATCATGCTCAATATAGAGGTGGACACGTGCTCTCTCACAGGTGTCTTTTTCAGTTTCCAGGTCAGCATGGTGGGATTTTTTCTCATGCGGTTGGATCACTGCTGGGGATGGGCTCCATACCAGTCGCCACTTGGTGAGCCACTGCTGCATTTTACCCATTTTGGACTACTATTGTTACTGTTGGTTTTGTTAGTATTACTAAAGGGTTTTTTATTCAACCTACAAATTTCTTCTTTTGTCCCTCCCCTATTTCACCGGGGCGGGGGGTGGGGGGGAGTAAACAACTGGCCACATGGCGATTTGCTACCGGCTGAGTTCAAACCACAACAGTTTTTGGTGCCCAACGTGGGGCACAAGGTTTGAGATAATGACAGAACGGGTAGTAATGTTGATTGCTTGGCTCCTTAAGATTTTATCACCTCATTTGCAATATGTATTTCCCATGCTGTTGCTCACAGTCTGTGAGAGTTGGGTTAAGATTTTGGTTTTGCTGTACTATGTGATGCTAATCTATGATGGGGTGCTGTCATCGGCCCTGGGGCTATTTACAATTGTGTTTGAGAAATTCAAGAATTTCAGATACCTTTGGAATGTTGATATTAACATGGTCATCTTACTGCTAGGAGCTAGTGTATTTCTGCATGTGGTTCAGGTCTTGTTCAAGGTTAAGCAACTATTTAAGAGTATCCCTTGGAAAGGGTTGGAGAATTATGAGTGGCTGGGGGTGTGGAGTAGCATGGGCAAGTACCTAGAACAGTGGGCACCTCTGGTGTATTGGAACTTCACTCCTGCATAGGTGCACAATCTTGACTAACTAGTAAAATATTTTGAAAAAGTATGTTGTCAGCCGGGTAATTCCAGAGAGGCACAGCTCACTGCTACATGCTGGGGCATAGCCCATGCTTACCGAGTGCTATTAAACACTGTTCAGCACCCTCAAGAGGAAGAGAAGGGCTCTGGATCTGGTAACCAAGTAACAGAAACTGCAGCCACTACAAGCCCGAGGACAGGCGCTGCAGCTGAACCAGAGAACCAGCCCATGACGGTGTCAGTTGCTCCCATACATAAGAAGAAATACACAAGAAAATCCCTTCACAGTGTACAGCGTGATGATGAACCAAGCCCATCACAAGAACAGGAGGAGGAGGCAGACCCAGTAATAGTCACCTGATCTTTATCCCTGAGTGAGTAGCGAGACATGCGAAAAGATTTCAGCTGCCATCCAGGTGAGCAACTCGTTACCTGGATGCTCCGATACTGGGATAGCGGGGCCAGTAGCGTGGAATTAGAGGGTAGGGAGGTGAGGCAGCTGGGATCCCTGTCTAGGGAAGGGGGCACTGACAAAGCCATTGGAAAGAAGACACAAAATCTCAGTCTTTGGAGGCGACTTCTGTCAAGTGTGAGGGAGAGGTATCCCTTCAAGGATGATTTGACATGTCGACCAAGTAAGTGGACCACTATGAAAAGAGGCATTCAATACTTAAGGGAGCTAGCTGTGCGGGAGATGGTTTACTATGGCCCAGATAATGCATGGCTATCCACAGATCCAGATGAAGTCCAATGCACCCGGCCCATGTGGCAGAAGTTTGAACAGAGCGTGCCATCATCGCATGCCGATGCATTAGCAGTAATGGACTGGAGAGATGAAGAGGGACCAACAGTGGATGAACTGGCTCGCCGACTATGACAATATATAGAAAGTCTCTCTTCCTCCCTCGTCACAGCTGTGGAGAAATTATCTCAAGAATTCCAGCAATTTAAAGAGGACATGTCCTACTCCCCACCTGCACGGACTAGAATCTCAGCTACTAGGAGTAGTTGTTTCTCTACTTGAAAAAATCGATACACACCATGGGGGAAGCTGTGACATTGCCTGCGTGACTATGGAGAAGACATGAAGAAGTGGTATGGAAAACCTACCTACTTCCTAGAAGAGCGGGTATGTGAGTTGGAAGGAGGAACAAGAACAAAACCGGGTTCTTTTAGGAGAAATGCTGCTCCGGTTTCCAGTAATCAAGTGCCCAAACAGAGCACAAAGGTCGAACCTATGAGAAGAACTTATGACTTGTATTCACAAGAAGTGAGTGATCAAGATGAGACCGAAACCCGTGCACACCACACTAATCCATTTTTCATTAGCAGGTATTATGACCAACATTAGAGGGCCTCCAGCCAGGTGAAGGACAAGGACAATCAAGTTTACTGGACCATGTGGATTCGATGGCCTGGCACATCTGACCCCCAGCAATACAAGGCTTTAGTGGACACTTGTGCTCAATGCACCCTAATGCCATCAAATTTTAAAGGGGCAGAATCCATCTGTATTTCAGGAGTGACAGGGGGGGTCTCAACAGTTGACTGTATTGGAAGCTGAGGTGAGCCTAACAGGAAAAGAGTGGGAAAAACACCCCATTGTGACTGGCCTAGATGCTCCATGTATTCTTGGTATATATTATCTCAGGAGAGGGTATTTTAAGGACCCAAAAGGGTATCGGTCGGCTTTCGGTATAGCTGCCTTGGAAACAGAAGGAATTAAACATCTGTCTGTGTTACCTGGTCTCTCAGAGGATCCTTCTGTTGTGGGATTGCTGAGGGTTGAAGAACAACAGGTGCCAACTGCCACTACAACAGCACACCAATGACAATATCGCACCAGTCAAGACTCTGTAATTCCTATCCATAAACTGATTCATCAACTAGAGAGCCAAGGAACCATCAGCAAGACGCACTCTCCCTTTAACAGCCCCATATGGCCAGTGCAAAAGTCTAATGGAGAGTGGAGACTGACAGTGGACTATAGTGGCCTGAATGAAGTCACGCCACCTCTGAGTGCTGCCGTGCCAGACGTGCTAGAGCTTCAGTATGAACTAGAGTCGAAGGCAGCCAAGTGGTACTATGCCATGATAGATATTGTCAATGCATTTTTCTCCATCCCACTGTCAGAAGAATGCAGGTCACAGTTTGCTTTTACCTGGAGGGGTGTCCAATACACCTGGAATCGATTGCCCCAGGGGTGGAAACACAGCCCCACCATTTGCCATGAACTGATTCAGTCTGCACTGGAACAGGGTGAAGCTCCGGAACACTTACAGTACATTGATGACATGAGCATATAGGGTAATACATCAGAAGATATTTTTGTGAAAGGGGAGAAAATAATCCAAATCCTTCTGAGAGCTGGGTTTGCCATAAAGCGTGGTAAGGTCAAGGGACCTGCACAGGAGATTCAGTTTTAGGAGTAAAATGGCAATATGGACGTCGTCAGATTCCAATGGAGGTGATTAATGAAATAACAGCTATGTCCCTACTGACCAACAGAAAGGAAATGCAAGCTTTCTTAGGTGTTGTGGGTTTCTGAAGACTGTATATTCCAAATTACAGTCAAATTGTCAGCCCTCTCTATCAAGTGACCCGGAAAAAGAATGATTTTATATGGGTCCTGGAGCAACGACAAGATTTTGAACAAATTAAACAAGAAATAGTTCATGCAGTAGTCCTTGGGACAGTTCGTACAGGACAAGATGTTAAAAATGTGCTCTACACTGCAGCTGGGGAGAATGGCCCTACCTGGAGTCTCTGGCAGAATGCACCAGGGGAGACTCAGGGTCAACCCACAGAATAGTCACAGAATTGTCTAGGTTGGAAAAGACCTTGAAGATCATCCAGTCAAACCATTGACCTAACACTGACAGGTCCCAACTACACCATATCCCTAAGCACTAAGTCAACCCTACTCTTAAACACCTCCAGGGATGGGGACCCCACCACCTCCCTGAGCAGCCCATTCCAACGCCTAACTACCCGTTCTGTAAAGAAATGCTTCCTAATATCCAGTATAAACCTTCCCTGGTGCAACTTGAGGCCATTCCCTCTTGTCCTATCACTTATTACTTGGTTAAAGAGGCTCATCCCCAGCTCTCTGCAACCTCCTTTCAGGTAGTTGTAGAGGGCGATGAGGTCTCCCCTCAGCCTCCTCTTCTCCAGACTAAACAACCCCAGTTTCCTCAGCCGCTCCTCGTACGACATGTGCTCCAGACCCTTCACCAGATTTGTTGCCCTTCTCTGGACACGCTCGAGTAATTCAATGTCCTTCTTGTAGTGAGGGCCCAAAACTGAACACAGTAATCAAGGTGCGGCCTCACCAGTGCCGAGTACAGGGGTAAGATCCCTTCCCTGTCCCTGCTGGTCACGCTATTTCTGATACAAGCCAGGATGCCATTGGCCTTCTTGGCCACCTGGGCACACTGCTGGCTCATGTTCAGCCGGCTGTCAATCAACACCCCCAGGTCCCTCTCTGACTGGCAGCTCTCCAGCCACTCCTCCCCAAGCCTGTAGCACTGCTGGGGGTTGTTGTGGCCCAAGTGCAGCACCCGGCATTTGGCCGTATTGAAACTCATACAGCTGGCCTTAGCCCATCGCTCCAGCCTGTCCAGGTCTCTCTGCAGAGCCTCCCTACCCTCGAGCAGATCAACACTCCCACCCAACTTGGTGTTGTCTGCAAACTTACTGAGGGTGCACTCGATCCCCTCGTCTAGATCATCAATAAAGATATTAAAGAGAAGTGGTCCCAAAACCGAGCCCTGGGGGACACCACTCGTGACTGGCCGCCAACCGGATTTAACTCCGTTTACCACAACTCTTTGGGCCCGGCCAGCCAGACAGTTTTTTACCCAGCAAAGCGTGTGCCCATCCAAGCCGCGAGTAGTCAGTTTTTCCAGGAGAATGCTATGGGAAACAGTGTCTAAGCCCTTACTAAAGTCAAGGTAGACAACATCCACAGCCTTTCCCTCATCCAATAAGCGGGTCGCCCTGTCGTAGAAGAAGATCAGGTTTGTCAAGCAGGACCTGCCTTTCATAAACCCATGCTGACTAGGCCTGATCCCCTGGTTCTCCATTATATGACTTTTAATGGCACCCGAGATGACCTGCTCCATGACCTTCCCTGGCACCGAGGTTAGACTGACAGGTCTATAGTTTCCTGGGTCCTCCTTCCTGCCTTTCTTGTAGATGGGTGTCACATTTGCCACCCTCTAGTCCAATGGGACCTCCCCAGTTAGCCATGACTTCAGGTAGATCATGGACAGTGGCTTGGCGAGCACATCTGCCAACTCCCTCAGCACCCTTGGGTGTAACCCATCCGGTCCCACAGACTTGTGTGCCTCCAAGTGGTGTAGCAGGTCTCTGACCATCTCCTCTTCAACTGTGCTGATGTCAGTCTGCTTCCCCTCCCCATCTCCCAGCTCAGGAGGCTGGGTGTCCAGAGAACAGCCAGTTCCACTGCTAAAGATTGAGACAAAGTAGGCGTTGAACACCTCAGCCTTTTCCTCATCCTTAGTTACCATGTTTCCCTCTGCATCCAGTAAAGGAGGGAGATTTTCTCTAATCCTCCTCTTGCTGTTAACCCCTGGGGTTTTGGAGTCGGGGATACAGAGGATCTGAGGACCACTATACTCCAACCGAAAATGAGATACTGGCAGCATATGAAGGGGTCCGAGCTACTTCTGAGGTGATTGGGACTGAAGCACAGCTCCTCCTGGCACCCCGACTGCCAGTGCTGGGCTGGATGTTCAAAGGGAGTGTCCCTTCTACACACCATGCAACTGATGCCACATGGAGTAAATGGGTTGCACTGATCACACAATAGGCTCGAATAGGGAGCCCCAGCTGCCCAGGAATACTGGAAGTGATTACAAATTGGCCAGAAGGCAAAGATTTTGAAATGGCACCAGAGGAAGAGGTAACACGTGTTGAAGAGGCCCCACCATATAATAAACTACTGGATAATGAGAAGCGATGTGCCCTGTTTACTGGTGGGTCCTGTCGCATTGTGGGGAAACATCGAAGGTGGAAGGCAGCTGTGTGGAGCCCCACACAACTGGTCGCTGAAGCTGCTGAAGGGGAAGGTGAATCGAGTCAGTTTGCAGAGGTGAAAGCCATCCAGTTGGCCTTGAATATCGCTGAGCGAGAAAAGTGGCCAGTGCTCTACCTCTATACTGACTCATGGATGGAGGCAAATGCCCTGTGGGGATGCAGAGCAACCAGCAGTGCAGAGGCAAACCCATCTGGGCTGCTGAATTATGGCAAGATATTGCTGCTCAGGTAGAGAATCTTGTTGTGAAAGTACACCATGTTGATGCTCATGTACCCAAGAGCTGGGCCACTGAGGAACATCAGAACAACCAACAGGTGGATCGAGCTGCTAACATTAAGGTGGCTCAAGTAGATCTGGACTGGCAACATAGGGGTGAACAATTTATGGCTCGCTGGGCCCATGAATCCTCAGGTCATCAGGGAAGAGATGCAACATATAGATGGGCTTGTGATCGAGGGGTGGACTTAATCATGGATGCTATTGCACAGGTAATCCATGAATGTGAGACCTGTGCTACCATCAAGCAAGCCAAACGGTTGAAGCCCATTTTGTATGGGGGACAATTGTTAAAATATAAGTATGGGGAGGCCTGGCAGATTGATTATATCACGCTCCCACAAACTCGGCATGGCAAACACTATGTGCTTACAATGGTGGAAGCAGCCACCGGTTGGTTGGAAACTTATGCTGTGCCCCATGCCACTGCCCGGAACACCATTTTAGGCCCTGAGAAGAAAGTCTTATGACAGCATGGCACGCCAGAAAGGACTGAGTCAGATAATGGGACACATTTCCAAAACAACCTCATAGACGCTTGGGTCAAAGAACATGGTATTGAGTGGATATATCACATTCCCTACCATGCACCAGCCTCTGGGAAAATTGAGCGATACAATGGATTGCTAAAAACTACACTGAGAGCAATGGGTGGTGGAACTTTCAAACACTGGGACATGCATTTAGCAAAAGCCACCTGGTTAGTCAATACCAGAGCATCTGCCAAGCAAGCTGGCTCCGCTCAATCAAACCTCCTACATACCATGGATGGGGATAAAGCCCCCATAGTGCGCATCGAAAATATCCTGGGGAAAACTGTCTGGGTTACTCCTGCATTGGGTAAAGGTAAACCCATGCATGGGATTACTTTTGCCCAGGGACCTGGGTGCACTTGGTGGGTAATGCAGGAGGACGGAGAAGTTCATTGCGTGCCTCAAGGAGATTTCATTTTAGGTGAAAATAGCCAATGAATCAAACTGCCAAATAACCCTGTTATTGCAATTGGTGCCTCGCAACATCCTCCTGCCACATCCAAAGCCTCCTGCTCCACTGACTGAGCCAACTACACCTCATTCATCCAGCCTCAAAGACTGTCATGACAGATGGAACCCAAAGTCATGGACTAAATGAACTCAGTAGACATTTAGGAAGGATGGCCATAGACTGAGGGAATGATATCTATGAAACCTGGGAAACTTAGAACGTATTTGGAACCTGAGCATAATGTAAATGGTATAGAATAAGGGGTGGAGACTGTCCTGATTTTGTCCAGGATAGAGTTAACTTTCCTTGGGCTGAGAGGGAGCACAGCTGGAGGGCTGGATCCCGATCGATCATTGGAGCATTCCATATCATGTGATGTCATCCTCAATATATAGGTGGACGCGTGCTCTCTCACGGGCATCTTTGTTTTCAGTTTCTGGGTCAGCATGGTTGGATTTTTTCTGGTGTGGTCAGATCGCTGCTGGAGATGGGCCCTGTACCAGTCACCGCTTGGTGAGCCACTGCTGTATTTTACCCATTTTGGACTACTATTGTTACTGTTGGTTTTGTTAGTATTACTAAATTTTTTTATTCAACCTACAAATTTATTCTTTTGTCCCTCCTCTATGTTACTGGGGCAGGAGGGGTGGGGGGTAAACAGCTGGCCACATGGCAATTTGCTACTGGCTGAGTTCACAACAACAGGAAAGTGTATTCAGCATATATGTTAAAGAGAGACAGAGATAATCAACTCCCTGAAGTTATTTCTAAGTAACAACAATTATGAAAAAAGTACCAAAGAGTCAAGACTTTGAAAACCTGGAAAGTTTGAAGTTCCATCACACAGTAATGTATGCCTATGGTGCTTAACATTAGAACAGATATTGCTGTAAATGTTACTAAATTATATCAAATGTTTTAAGAACTAATCCATAAAGTAAAGAGATTAGTATTTCCTTCTGAAACTTTTGTTAGTGATTTCTCACATTATGTAGCAATCTCTGTCTCTCTCTCGCCCTCCACTCTAGCCAACCTTTTTCTTTTTAAAGAAATCCCTAGATGTATTTATCCTACTTGTCATATAAAAACACCAGTGAAATTACAGTATACTAGTCAAATTACAATGGTCAAACTGGGTATCAAGACAATATTCCATTAAGTCACCAACAAAGAAATAGACAGAAAAGTAGTGATGTCCAGAATGGAGCCTACTATTTTTCAAAATAATTACAATGTTCTTGTTTTCAAGCAAAGAAGAGGCAGTGATCTAACATATATGGATTTCAGTATCATGTGGGGAATTGTTCTTCAAATTGAAATATGTATGGATTGCTGTGAAGTCTGTGAAGTTTGTCAACAGCGATTTCACTTCATCTGCATTTTCTTCCAGGTTCATTTGAAATGGATGTTACCAAGCCAAAGAGAGAGAGAGAAATAGCAGAATTTGCTAAGTATAAATTTATTTAATAAGACAGATTCTATTTAATATCTTCATTAAGGACTTTTAGAGGGGAAAAAAGGAGGATAGTGGCCATGAGATTTGCTGATTAAACAAAAATGAGAGTCACCATTGAAGCAGAAAAGGACAAGGAGTGATGGATGACCCTGGAATAATAAAAAAGCCGAACAAAATATGAAAGACTAATGACAACAATTTTTGCCATTAGCCCATCAGCTGGATGCAGTGAAGAGCAGGGTAGTGATATATTGACTGATCACAGAAATATGAACCATCAGACAATGTGTCTCCATCATCTGCAGTCTACAGGCAGATGATGTCTAAGGCCTGATGTCCATGTTTCCTCTCATCCCCCACTTGGCAGCTCACAAGCCCTGGCAGCTGCAAACCGACTGCGGTAGTCCAGTGGAAGTGCATGGAGAGAACACAGATATTGCATGGTGCTGCATAGCACTGTTCAGAGGCAGAAAGAGATATGGGATATGAATTGTCTCATCCAAGTTAAAACTGTAATGAAGGCTTCACTCGCCTGGCAAGTGCTGCAACTACAGGGCTACTGCTCATAGAGGTTGAGGAGGATGAAGTATCTGAAAAGTGTCTTTGTAGATGTCTGTTCTCAGAGGACTATGACCTGCTGATAGCAGCATGACCTGGAGAGGTGACCAGGTCCATCCATACTATGTTTTGCTGCACTCCACCTTTCACATTATCTTGGATGTTGCATGACATGCATGCATACAAGCAGACTCTGTACTGACCAGTGCCTGAGACAGTACACCCTCACAGCATCTACCTCAGTGGGACTGTGATATGGTCATCCAGTTAATCACCAGGAATCACTGAGTCCAGGAAGAACTATCATCTCAAGCTCAATTCTATCAATAGCAGATATAAGCTGGTAGCACACAGACTTATTCAGAGGTCTCTCTCTGCCATATGCTCCACAGTACCTGTGATATCCAATTTATACCATTTTCCAGGATAACCTCCTCATTACCAGAGATAACAGAGATTGATGGTATTGTTCCAAGGACATCAAACAGGTTTTGAACTTATTAAAAGGTGAAAAGAATGAGGATGGCAGAATTTGAGACATTGATGTTGGGATATTACATGTTTCTACAGTATTGCACAGAGGTTTTCCTTACCAAATGTGGGAGAGCTTATTTATTCCTGGTATACAACATATCAGAAGACGAAATACACCCTTTAGTGTATTTGATGATATTTATTTGACTGATGAACTGATAGCTGGGTCATAGTTTTTAATACCAAAATCATTTTAAAAATCTATAATTTCTACTTTATCTCAAATGGGAAATATAGAGCTCATTTGTCATTTGCTAATCTAACTTTCTGTTGCTGTCACTGTACAGAAACGGCATGTCTTCCAAAAAAGAACAGTGAGCATCCATCTAAGGTCTCTACAAAGGAGATGCAAAAGGTGTAATTCAAACTGGTGTAAACCACTGAGATTGCATTTCAAGAGGAAGCACCTTGTTCAAGGCTTTGCTTTCTACCCTAGTGTTTGCAAAGGGATGGAATTCTTCACCAGCTAAAGAGAATCCTGGCCCTTCTGTCCAAAAATATATCCTCAGAGGTGGCGGTCTTTGGAGACAAAGATGCATAAACCCCCAATGATTATACTTGAAGCTGTTTTAGAACATATGGATGCCAGATTAACAAGGACACATCAACTACTATTCACAAGGTTTCACACCTGGCACTGGTTTGATAATGAAAAGAATGGGCCTCTATAACAGTCTGCCAGATGATTTCACATGTATATTGAGTGAGGAGGGTAAAGAGAGCCCCCACCTAAGTAAATGGTTTTGAAATTTCCCTTTAAGACTGTAGGTTTCATAACCCATAACCATACTCCAGCACATTTAACTTACATTAACTAAACCTCATGGAAATATTTTCCAACTTTTTTTTTTTTTTTAATGTAGAGGGAGAAAAAAAAGCAGATTTGTCAAACCTGGAACATTTTGCAGAAATCTTTCATTTCAGTATAAGAGTTCTTGGCCTTGGGATAGATTCTTCTGTCCTTGAGGCCCAGGACATCCCCTCCTGAACAACCAGTGGACACTCAAGCACCACAGCCTCCATGGAGTCCCACATCTAAGTACCTGTGCTATCAGACCATCTCTAAATGAACTTTTTGAACAACGAATATGTAGTTATTCATTGAAAATGAAACAGCACTGACAAGAAAGATTTGGATGTTCCACCTGGAAAACCCAGAGATACTTCAGAAGCACGTTCTTCTTTGTGGAAATACTGTTCTAATTATCTAGTGAGGTGGCATTACCCAGTACAATTTTTAAATATGTATTTTATTCCCTTCCAGCACCAGTGATAGAGCAGGTGATTAGATTAGGCTAGATTTTAAACCAGATAAATAGTAACCATCTTACTGATGAGATGTCAGTCTTAGGTAGGGGGATTTTTACTCAGTTTTGAAATACACTATTTATTTTGACAGTCTCAGATGTCACTCAAAATCTTAGACTGGGAGTGGCAGTGGAATTTTAAGTTATTTTTTGAGGTATGCCACAGCTACCCTGATCTGAGAAAATGAAAGTCAGAAACACTACAACCACAAGAAAAATGAGAAACTGCAATACACTAATTTGTAATAGAGCAAGGAGGATTCAGAAGAATGCTATTTAATGTAAACTGTTATGTGAGGATGATATTTCATTTTGATTTACTTAATTAAAGAAGATCCTAGAAACTCAGTAACCATTAATGTCCTCCTAGAGAACTCCAGGAGAAATTGTAGTAGTTGACTGTTCACAAGAGATCATAATTTCTTTCGTTCTGATCAAGTGTAAGTCATACATCTAATTTGTCCTTGTTTAGGTTTAGAGAAAGAGGTCTGTTTAATTCCTTTAGGTTTCAGAAGGAGGAATAACTTTCACTGACACCATTTAGTCTGTTTTTAAACCATAATAGGGTTTCACTGAAACCATTTTGTCATCATAACCTTACATTGTAACGGCTTCATAATGGCACCGTCAAAAAGATCCTTATAGACTTGCTGTGAAATAGTTTTCCCATAATAACTTCATATCTCTGACTGCATTGTAATGATTCCATCACGAGGTCATGGACTAGCAATGAATCCCTTTTGCCATTGAAATCTTACAGTTCTTCATTATAGCCTCAGTCACTATAGCATTGTTATGGGGGCTCCACTGGATAACAATGAAACCATTTCCTTGTGATACATTAGGCTTAAATAATATTATCACCCTAATGATATAGTCAGGGGTTAGGAAAGAGTAAGCCGTCCCCTTGCTCATTTCAGCGTTTCAGTTCAGCATTTGATTCAGGGGGCTGAAGGTGTGCAGAATGGCTACTGAACTACCATCCCTTCTCTCATAATGAAAGTGAATGGTGGCTACGCACCCTGCAGGAATAGGGAATTTTAAAAGAAGAACAAAAAATGTGAAAGAGCTTCTTTACTGCTTTTGGGCCCCAATTCCACAAGCACTTAAGTTCATTCCTCTTCAGCAACAAGTCTAAGTACATGTTTAATTTTAAACCTGAATTCAAATCTCCTTAACTCTAGTGAAATCTAAACACATGGGCAGGTGCTTTCTTGTATCAAGACAGACTCAGGAACGTTGTCTGCAGCACTGAACTCATGTTTTCACAGGTCAGACATCTCAAGCTAGCTGGTGCAAAACAAATCCTGAAAAGTGATGCAGGTTCTGAACTCTCACCAGGTGCAGTGGAACTATCAAACCCTACAGATACAGATTTACAGGGAGTGTTCTGCAACAGCCTCAGCTCTCCTGTCAAATCCACAGCTGTCCGATCTCACAGCTCTCACTTCTACAGGAAATGGTACCTACTCTGTTTGTTCAGCTTTTCTACAACATGAATACTCCTGATACAACTTACTTAATCAAGCTGACCTAATGAAGCAGACTATTCCTTCTAGCCTCTCACCACAGGCTAATGTTCTGACAAACTCCTAAACTCCTTGCTGTCCCATTTTCTCTTCCTTGTGGACTTGGAATAGTATAGTTGCAACAGACTTGCAATTTATGCTATTGAAATCTCGAATTACAATGGTTCTGCAACCCTCCCAGTACAAGTTCCACACAGATTGATATTCCTTATGCTGCCACTGCTGTTGCACTAAAAACCTCCTACCTTCACATCACTTGCTAGTGCTGACTACTCTTAAAGCGGAGGAAAACCAATTCCCAAGTCAAAACACAAGTTATATCTACATTATCTGCTCCCTCAGAGAATAAGAAAGCACCCTAGGGATGCTGCTGCATGTGAAAGCCTCTTAGAGCTAAGAAGAAAAGTTGGAACAATATAATTGTCTTTACATCTCCTCAGCTTCTCTGAAACTGATGACAGGGGAGCGGGGCAACGAGGGCAAGCGTGGGCACTGCTACTCTTGCCATTGCCTCCTCCAGTTTGACACAGACAATATTATTAATGGAAGTGGTAATGGTAGATAATCTCTAGCTGTTTTTTTTTTTATTTTATTTTACTGTTGAAGCCATGTTAAATGTTATTTTTCTAGGGACAAGCATGGCTAAGCAAATATGTCCACAATAACTTTGCAAACCTGTGTATGCCTTTACAACTGGCATCCACCAAGAAAGTGATAGTCTGCAGAATACACTGTGAATAAGGAACTTTCTAGTTAGCTGCCAAGCTGAAAAATAAAGCAGACTCAGATCGACTTGAACAGAATATTTTTCAATAATTTAACCTAAAAAAAGAGTAAATGTTGTTTCATCCAACATAAAATGTCTTTTTGAAATCAAAATGAAATGCTTTCTTTTCAGATACCTGCTAAAAAATTATAACATTTATTTGAGGGACATCTTTAAAAAAACTGCATTCTCATTGTTCATTTATTTGCCCAATGGTTCAGCAACCACTGGATGAGAAAAGCTTGGTTTGACAGCTCCCATCAACTCCAAAGAAAATGTTGTCTACTCAGTTTCACTAAGCCCACTCAGGTTTTCTCAACTTCAATGCCAAATTTTTTCCTTCTTTTCTTCAAACTCTTTCCCAACACATTTCTAAAAAAAAGATAAAGTGGATAGTTTACCTAATACCTTCATTGTCCTTTCTGCAACCTGCAAACTTCCTGAAAAAACCATACATTCATTTACCAAGGACAGTAAGTCAAATTTATGTCTCTTCCAGAATAAAAGAAGAAGACAGAAAACTAATGTTCCTCCTGTGGTTTAATATGATCTACTGGCTCACTTATAAAAAGATTGTTTTAAAGAAATTATATGTAAATCCATAAAGTAAACAAAGCTGCCTCTTTTCATGAGCTCCAGTCAAATAATCTGAAAATAATCCCATGAAAATTTTATTTAGAGAGCTGAGCACTTCCCTGGAAAAACACACACAGATGCAGACAAATGACTTTTAGTTTCAAAGGTGTATCTACACAGTTTTAATCTTTGTATTGACTTTATAGCCAACAACCTTAACTCTGCCCTAATATTTGATAACAATAGTCAATATTCATTATCACCACATGAAAAGAGTCTTCCTGGGCCAGCCACCTACTTAATATAAGCTCTTACCAAACCCTGTTACATTTGGCTGCATAGCTTTAAATATATATGGTTTAAACATTTTCCACTATAAATTGTAGTGCATGGTACATATATCGAAGTCAGAAAGGCTATTACATAAAATGGTATCAGCAATCAAAATCCCTAAAAAATTAGATAAATGAAGTCTGAAGTCCAAAATCCTTCTGATCTAAGTGAAAAACACTTTCTCTTTTAACTATATGCAGTTGTATTGACTCAGGTGTCAGCATTCTTCACCTCTGCCATTTTTATGATTCAATGTACTTTTAAACAACAACAAAAAGAGTATAACCCCAGCTGAAAAAAGCCTGGAAAACTAAGGGTCAAAATAATGCAGGATGCCCAAACCCTGGAAGAGGTAAAATGTATTTAAAAAGAAATGGAAATTCTGTAATACTTCCAAGTGTACAGAGAATATAAAGTACTGCTAGACAACAGCATCACCCAAAGAATATTATATAAATGACCTTATGGCTAAAGTACCTGTAGTGAGACTTAATATCAGCCTTTTCTACACACTCCATGGTATTAGACAAATTGAGGAAAAGAAAAAAAAAAAAAAAAAGGACCTGTAGGCCAGAGTGTGGGAATAACTAGATAAAGAATAGTTAGATAAGCAAGACGTGTTGAAGTAAGTTGCATATTTGCTGCAGGGTTAGGAAATTCCAGTGCCTTCCTTGGAGTGTCTGCAGGGAGTATTACTTGTGTGTAATTTTGCTTGAGTGTTTACTATCTCTGAGCAAAGCAGCCAAGACTTATGAGCATCTTCAGGTTACTAATTTCTTAACCAGCAGAAGCTGCCACTGGGAAGTGCCCTTTCATACCACCAAGCAATGTTCTGAAAAAGCACATTCCAGAAACAGAAAATATTTGAGACTGTCAGTAGTTGACATTTTAGTCCTGGAGGAATGATATACCAAAGCTCTGCTTCAATTTGAGCTAAGCTACCAGTGAATCCAATATAAAGAATCCAATATAAACAGGCATATCAAATATGCTTTAGCAGCCTAGAAGCACAAACTTCTTAGGTTTTCAGGGAGACCATGTACCTTAAATCATGTAGTCCTTTTAAAAATCTCAACTAAATAGACTTACTAGAGGTTTGTTTTGCAGGTTAGGTGTTTTGTTTTGTTTTTTTGGTTTTGGTTTTGGTTTTTTTTTTTTAGCATAGAACAAAGGAAGAACTGCTTTCTTAAATACAAAACCAAATATGTTTTATGATATTTTATGCCCTTCCACCTTTCTGCCCATATCTGTGTACTTCAACACACTGAGATTGGTCCCAGACTGCAAAATCAAATGAACTGAGTCTAAAGTCATACCATAATGACTTAGAAGTGACTTTGCTGACATCAGAGCCATATAAAAGTAGCTTGGGGGAAAAACTGACACCATTGCAGAGATTTTGAGCTCTATATTGCATATATGCACAGCCACTCTTAATTCTGCACCTTTTACTAAGAAAAGTATCTAAGTGAGGAACAGACAATGAAAACCAATCCCTCCATGTCTCCCTTAAAGTTAAAACAAAGACATGATTTTTCTTGACGAAATTCACATCCTAACAGCTCCAGTTTTGGCAGGTTCTTCCATTCCATGATGCTCAGCTGTTCCCTCTTTCTGCACCACTCATTCTGACACCCACTGCGATGAGATGTAGTGGACATGAGCAGAGATTGCAAAGACAACGTATGCTGAGTATGAGGTAGGAAAATATATTCTTTCTTGTCTTTTCCACCCCAACCAATCCTTAACCTCCCTTTTACGGACACTCAGTAACAACCTCTGTTCTGCTCCAAAAGATGGCTAGTGCAATCCTGCCAGGTGACCAAACATGGTGCTATCATCTCACACATCTGAGAAGCAACATTTGAGGCATCCATACGTTTTCTCTATTTTAGGAAGCAAAAAAGCTGGAGGGAAAAAGGAAGGTAAAAATCTCCCCAGGCTGAAAGTGCAGATCAGATATCTTACCTTTACTGTGCTTACCACTCCAAATGCAAGTGGTTGCTAGTAAAACAGTGATCACCCAGAAAAAACACCCCACCATAATATCTTGACAGTAAATATAAATGTTAGAGAGAGATGCCGAATATCCAGTGACATGGTGGCCTTCGTAATTTCTGTGAAGTCATGGTGCTTACCTCCTGGAAGGTAAGTGTTAATTACAGTATGTGGACAAAAGCTAATTACTTGTTTTGGAGTTAATGTCCCATTCGAAAAGGATTACTATTGTTACCAACCACATCAAGCAATTAATGGCACCCATAATGCTTAAAAAATTAACAGTGGCAGCATAGTTGAGTGACTATTTTGAAAAACTGGTCAGTCCTTGGAGATTAATGAGCAATTTTCTGTCAGAGTGCAGGATGTACTCTGGTAGAAAAATGACAAAAGAGGCACCATCCTCAGGGAATTATTTTTAACAACCCATTTTGTTGTGCATATTTTAAAGGAAATTTGGTAGATATCACTGCCATTCCAGAAGTATATTCTCATTTATTTTTCACTTTAAAAATTATAATAATAATATATGACAAGTTACACTGGACTGGTTATCAAGAATCTAAAACGACTAATTACAGAGGAATAAACAACAAGGTGTAAAACACTGCATACGGATTGTTTTTCCAATTGCTTTCATTTAGGTTTGTTAGACAAATAAGTATCAGCAAAATGAAGGCAATTAGGTTTCACTTAAATCAGTCACAATCGATTAATGTGAACTGTTTCACTATTTTTGTATAAGTGTCTCTAAGCAGGTATTCTGTTTAAAGTACAAAGTTTCAGAAGAGACGTGTCTGATTAAAGACATGTAATTAGGACTATAATGAATGTGATTCTTACTAGAAACTTGAAATGTAGTTTTTAATAACATCCATATATTCTTTTTATGAAGAATTGCCCTACTTTAAAACTTTGATTTTTTTTAACCCAAAACTTAGCCAAGATTCTATTTTGTTTCTCCACTTATCAAATTGGTCATTGACTTACACCTGCACAGAGTAAGACTGATCAGGTGTGTAGCACCCAATATAGACTTAGCACAAAGTATAGAATGGACCAGCAGCTCCCAGCCATCCCAGCTCACAGTGATATTTCATACGAAAATACTGGCTGTGTCCCAGAGCTCGTGGGGTTACAGTTCGGGTCCAGGTCTGAGTCTTTTTTTTTGCCTGAGGGCTGCTGCTGCTCCTTATTTCTCTCCCAGAACTCACCAAATTCATTAACTTCGGCTCTCCAGTCCACCTGTAAAAAAATCATACATCACCACCAAGGGCATCCTCTGTGGGCCTAGAACAGACTGACATATATAATCAGTTTACAGGTAGGAGGGGAAAAGTTTCAGAGTGAACATACTGCAGATCGATTTCTGTTGTCTTCACAAACAAAGCTACTCTTCCAGAGGCTGCAGAATTGTTACAGCTGTCCATGTTGTTCCTCTGAGCAGACCCCATCCTGCCATTGAGCCTAGGTCACAGGAGACACAGTAATGAACCGGCTTCTGGAGAAAGAGGAGTAAGGGTGGAAAAGATGAAATAAAGAAATCAGGAGCTACTGACTCCCTCAGATAAAATTCTGTAACTGTCTAGGCTTTCCTGAGAATGACCAGGCAGGTGAGAAAAGGAAAGCAAAAGGGAACTAGGCAAGTTTTAACAAGGATGTTCAGGGCCACTTGAGTAAATTACTTTCTTTTCCAAGGACCTTTCTGAAAACAAGTCATTTTTCCTTCTTTCATTCAGGATTTATACATTGTGGTCCCTAAAAGTAGACCAGCACAGGGTCCCTGACAGTGTGTTTCTGAGTAGCCTCTCTCCACCCCTTGCCTTGGCTGTTGTGGCTTTAACTGCGAGTCTTGGCAGTGGTCCACAGCTTTGTCCCAATGTTCTGGCGGCCGCTCTCCAGCATATGGTCTATTCATTTTTCCCCAGCTGTTGCTCAGCCAGGGAGAGCATGCTCTCTCCTAGCTACAGACCTTTGTTCAGAAACAGGGAATCAATTTTCCCCTTATTAAAGGGGCATGAGGGCAGAGAGGAAGTGAGCAGATATTTGCATCAACCTTACGCATCTAAGCTGAGTGCTGATATTTTTTTGCTTTCACTGAATAGTCAGTCAAGCCTTCAGAGGGTGATTCAGACTATTTGGTGTGGAGCACTGTTTAGGAGTATGTGGCAACCAACCTCCTCCACCTCGCCCCCTATTTTTCCAACTCATTTATCCTTCACATTCTCCTTCCTCCAGATCCTTGGTTGTCCTGGAGGCTCCAATGACTCTTTGGAAGCTTAGATTCCTTAGGGACTAAATTGTATGGTGCCTATGCCAAAATGAGTGCTCATATGAACCTAAAGTAGAGGGACCTTCTGTGTCTTTCTATAGTGGGCAAGGTCACATGACCAGAAATAAAAAATTGACTCATCTGTCCTTGAATTGCGGGGATGTGATTTGACTAACCAGTTAAAGTAAAGCCATAGAGCAACAGTGCAAGAAACTTATCAGACCTTACCTAAGAATTGCCTTAAGCACTCTGCAAATAAGGACAGCTAGTTAAAACATATAACACCAGTTGACAGCTGGAAAAGGTACATTGAAAGGCTCTCTGACTGGCCCACACCTCACAAAGCCAATGGAATAAAATTCCAAGGAAGAAAAGGTTGGGGGTGAGTTGAAGAGGAGAAAAAGTTGGTGCAGCAGGGGAAAACAGATCAGGTCTGGAATAAGGGTGATTTTTACAAACTCCCATTAGAAAACATTTTTTCTACATAAAAGAGGGATATTTCATGACTTGCTCACTCAGCAGCTTGCCACTAAATGAGCAAGACTAGTAGCTACTGGAGTTGTTGGAAACTTCTTTCAACCAAGAACTTTTTTGTTTGTTTTCAGTTCCTTCTAAATAAAATTTAAAAAAATATATCAAGCACCAATAGTCAAATAAAAAAGGGTGAAATTTGCACATAGATTAATAGGGTGTTGAATTAAGAAAGAGAAATTACAAGCAACAGAATAAATCTCCTCTTTCTCTCAACCATATAGTCAGAAAACAGAAGGATCTGAAGTATGACAAACATCAAGAGACAGTACCTGGGATTTTTACATTGTTTGGGACAGTGCTGTAAGCATAACAGCATAAGAGTCTGCCTGAATAATAAGTTTATGAACAGAAAAATGCAAGGGAAATGGATCACAAGCTTCACAAACAGTTCAGTTGTAGCTGGAGTAAACATTTTCTTCCACTCTTAAAATTTTCACATGTGTAAATGTGTCTTACATCATACATGGCAGAGGCTGAATGAGAGTCAAAGGGAAAGCCCCTAGTATCTCCCTGTAACTCCACCTGAGGTGACCCAGAATATAACAGTACAATAGTTTTTCTAGAATTTATTATATATACTATCTGGAAAATGTTCCCACTCTTGCTGCTGTTTCTTTAGTAACAGTCACAAAGTTAGTGGCAGCCATTTACTGGTCTGTGACTTTGACTCTGCTGCTTCTTTCTCCCATAGATATCATCTCCAGTAGGTCCTTAGTACCTTGCCCAGCATAACTTCCAGGTCATCAGGTCATGTCGGGTCTGTTTCTTCTTCCTTCTTCCTCCTGCTATGAGACTTGTCAGTGTTGACCCCAGATCTTCACCTGAAAGGGAGAGGAGCCCCAAAGTTTGTGGATGATGGTACATGGAACAGTAAGGAAAGACTGTTCAAACCCTTGGTGGATGGTCAGTTGCCAGACTTGTCCATTCCTATGGTTTTCAGAATTTACACCAACCCCTATTTCTTTTGTCCTAAACCAAATTGAAGGTACTTTACCATCCATATACATTTCTGTGCTCTCACTAAATACATGCATTAGAATGACACTGTGCTTTGCTTTGAGAGTACACAGAGATGAAACCAAACTACCAGGATAAGAGAGCGGGACAGGCCTATGTGAAGTTGCAGTGAATAAAGCAATAACTCCAGAGCTGAGTGCATGCACTGGAAGGACAATGCTCTAGTTTTCATTATTAGAAGACAGCAAGACCACAAGAGTCAGTGACCAGTAGAAAGCCAGTGGGGAGGAAAGAAATCTTCTCCTTGGAGTGGCAGATTAATTTGTGCTGCAAGAACCATGTCAGGTTCATGATTCAACAGATAAAGGTTTGCTACTGAAAAGTGTACTGACCTTTTCCAAGGTGTCTTGAAGTCCTTGGCAGGATGCACAGTGACAAATTTTGCCTGAGTCCCTGAATCCCTGAATTAGGAATCTTGGCCTCTTGTACAATCAGTGGAGGGTCCAGAGCACAACTCAAAACATTTTGTTATGAAATACTGTGTGGGAGCAAATGGCAACAATTATCTTTAATCGTGAAGTATTTTTTCCCTGTCATCCATTTCGCTCTTCCTGCCCCCGGCTCATTTGCTGCCCATCTCCTTCTGGATGTTCCACTTGGGAACTCAGGCTTCTAACTCAGCTTTCTAAATTAGATGGCACAGATAAGATACTTCAAGATGTGTTTATGTGTGCCTAGTGCACAGACCAATTTTTGTCTTTCCTTTAGAGGTTGGCAGAGTCATTCATATGCTTTACCTATAAGTAACATCATGACTGACTTGCCAACCAGTGTTCTGGTCAGCAATCACCAACCTCAAACAGATCCTTTTTTTTTTTTTTTTAATGTCTGGGCTGAGACAGATTCTGCTGGTTGAATATGAGGCAGAGCATCTGAAATTAAGGTTTAAATGGTAACCATACAGAAACACATATGCATTGAGTTTCTGTTGCAGGGGGAAGAAAAAAAGTCAGAAATTCTCAGATATAGAATAGAATAGAATCAGAGGAACAAAGTGAGTTTCACTCACATGCTCACTGCAAAGTAGATGGGCTAGAACTGTTCTTAAAGCACAGCACAGACTTTATCCTATAGCGCTGTCTAAGCAAATATGGCAATATTCAGTGGTCAGGCAGGCAAGAATTTAAGGGATGGGAATAGCAGGGGGGGGATTTGGAGTAAACCTCAGATAAGAATGCAGATTTCGCCCACTATGAAGGCATATCTGTAGGAACTATTGAGATTTCTTCCCCCCTGTACTTTTTTCTGGCTCCATTCCTTTTCAAACACAATTAAATCTAACCAAGACTGTGGAAGTTTCACTAAAATTAGTCAGAACTCTCTCAAGTAGTTCCACTAGTCTCAGTGAATCTGCCTGCAGGAGCAGGTGTTTGTTAGCAAGAGAAGGCTTTTCATAATCTGAACTCTACTTATTGAAAATCAATTTGCTGCCAGGATTATTAGAATCCCTGCACTGAGGATAGAGCACAACACTGGACCTTAGAAAATCTGTTTGTTACAGAAATAGCAAATACACAAGTTCACAGGAGATATGTGAACCAACACAGAGGTTTCTTTCACCTCTTTCAGATCAAACCATTGTATCTTAGATAATGTCTCAAAACTTTCAAAGTTGTGTATATACAAATTTGGGGCATATTTCCTAATTTCTCCCTTGTAAGCTAATCAATGAAATCTATTCTCACATCTCTCTAACCTTCTCCCTGTACTATCCAGAACTTCCAACAGTAAATATACAGAAATCATCTGGAATTCAGAGTCCATCACTTCTGTGAATCCCATAGTTCTACTGGAATATTAAATGTCTGGGTAGGAGTACACATTCAGCAACGTTGCTTGTTTTCATTTTCTACTTACAACTGGAGTTTGCCATGGCCAGTCTATTTTCTAAGGTTCACTGCTAGAGATATTCTAGATTAAACATCTCTGACATATACCCTTGTTTTACTGTGCACCACAATAACATGCTACTAAGTCAGTTTCCTCCAACAGTTCTACCATCCCTCCCCAGTCCCCCAGGCTTTAACACTACTCACTGAAGGCCACCTTGCTCAGACTGCTTTGGAGAGACTTCATTGAGCAGACTGCTTCTCAGTTTTATCAGAATGAGTATAAATACAGACTATCTCAACCCAGCACGCTAGCTGTTCCTTAAAGTACTGAATTATCTCTGTTGTTCACTGTGTCAGCAGACTGAGAGATAGCAGCCCTGAGAAAATGAGTCCATCTCGGTATAACTCTAGTTTCCATGAACTCTTGGATCCTTGTATTTTGAATTAAATTAAAATACACTGATTGATACTGGCATACTGGAAAAAAATCAATATTTAACACAAATCCCTTCAACAGTAGCATGCTCAAGTGTTACAGTGGTTTCCTCTGGAGAGCACAGATTAGATTTTGTATTCATTCAGTCCAGAAACTACAATATTAATGGAATATAAATGTTAAGAGTTGAACCCACAAATGACAGGTAGATCAGAAATAAAGTTGCTTCAGTCCATGTCCTTGTTTTCTGTCAGATGTTAGGGTCTGAGTCTATATAACCACAAACCAACAAGCATAGAGTTCAGTGCAACTGAGCAAGCACTAATTGGTTTATCAAGTTAACCAGGAGAAGATATAGGAGTCCTTCTTGTGCTAAACATGCAAACTAAGTAAACTAGTATAAAAAGATCCCTCTCTAGTTGCCACATCATGATGAAAACACAAGAGGAAATAAACACATCACAAGAGAGGGAGGAGGGAGGCACAGGGGACCATAGTGTGAAGAAGAAACAGAAAAAAATCCATCCTTCAACAAAACTCCACAAAATTCCTTCACCCCCTTTGCCTTGCTGTTTGTGCTGTTTTGCTTTGGCCTTGTTAGCAGTTGTCTTCCTTTTCCTGGTGCCATTCTTATTTCTTCTCTCCCTCCCCTTTTTTTGTTACTGCCACAGTGCACAGGCTAACAAGTTCTGCTCCCTGAGGCCTGGAGCATGTGTTTTTCTTCTTTAGTTTTTGAATATTCAAAAAAAAGGGGATTATAACTTACATCCTTTCTCTGCCTCATGCAGTGTCCCTCTCTGAAGCCTAATATATATTTATTTACACAAAACAGAACAGCTTTGATAGAAGATAGTGGGGGAAGCAGTCTGCAATAGCAGCAGTTGCATGGTTAGGGCACTTGTTCTACCTGATGTGCACCACTAACTCGAACCAGAGACCAAGTCAGTCCCCCTCACCACATTTTTTTCTCACTCACAAGTTGAAATATTTTAAATTTTGATTGAAATAAAAAAACAGCATTTCCTTTTTGTAAATGAAATTTTAAAATTAATGACCAGTTCTATTCACAGGAGGAACAGAAACATAAATTAATCCCTGCTTTTTAGATTCTTGTCAGTTACAGAAATGATTAGTATAGATATTGCAACCCCACTTTTTTTTTTTTTCCCTAAAAATCTTCTGGGATTGGCTAGTGTGCTGGAGAATTAAGAACATCTGCCAATTATAAAGCGTTAAAGCAGTCTTCAAGCAATATTCTATCACACTGGTTTTGATATCAGAATTACTTAGCTAAATTTAATTGACTGCTTTATAAGTGGTTTGTAAACTTTTCTAACATAATTAGTTAAAGTCATGTTCCTCAAAAAAATTTAAAGTTCTTCAAATCAGAGGTAGGCACAGACATCTTATGAACTCCTACCCAGGCTGCCTCACTGAGGATTTCCACAGAATCTAAACACTATATATATATGATTGCATATAAATAGTAACATATTTGTTACTATATAGTCTTACTATATATTTTGTGTGTGTGTGTGTGTGTATGTATATATAAGTATTTGACACTGTGCCATACAACATCCTTGTCTCTAAATTGGAGAGACATGGATTTGAAGGATGGACCACTCCGTGGATAAGGAATTGGCTGGATGGTCACATTCAAAGAGTTATGGTCAACAGCTCGATGTCCAAGTGGAGAGCAGTGACGAGAGGCGTTCCTCAGAGTTACAGTGTTGGGACTGGCACTGTTTAACATTTTTGTCGGCGACATGGACAGGGGGATTGAGTGCACCCTCAGCAAGTTTGCCAAGGACACCAAGCTGTGGTGTGGTCGACACACTGGAGGGAAGGGATGTGCCATCCAGAGGGACCTTGACAGGCTGGAGAGGTGGACCCGTGCAAACCTCATGAAGTTCAACAAGGCCAAGTGCAAGATACTGCACATGGGTCAGGACAATCCCAAGCACAAATACAGGCTGGGAAATGAGTGGATTGAGAGCAGCCCTGCGGGGAAGGACTTGGGGGTATTGGTGGATGGAAATCGGACTATGAGCCAGCAATGTGCGCTCACAGCCCACAAAGCCAACCGTATCCTGGGCTGCATCAAGAGATGTGTGGCCAGCAGGTAGAGGGAGGTGATTCTCCCCCTCTACTCTGCTCCTATGAGACCTCACCTGCAGTACTGTGTCCAGCTCTGGAGCCCCCAACATAAGAAGGCCACAGACCTGCTTGAGTGGGTCCAGAGGAGTGCCACAAAGGGCTGGAGCACCTCTCCTCTGAGGACAGACAGGGAGAGTTGGGGTTGTTCAACCTGGAGAAGAGAAGGCTCTGGGGAGACCTTATAGTGGCCTTCCAGTACTTAAAGGGGGCTACAGGAAAGATGGGGAGGGACTCTTTATCGGGGAGTGCAGTGATAGGACAAGGGTTTTTAAACTGAAAGAGGGTTGATTTAGATGAGATATTAGGAAGAAATTTTTTACTGTGAGGGTGGTGAGGCAGTGGAACATGTTGCCCAGAGAGATTTTGGATGCCCTGTTCCTGGGAGTGTTCAAGGCCAGATTGGATGGGGCTTAGAGCAGCCCATGTCAAGGTGTCCCTGCCCATGTCAGGGGGGTTGGAACTAGTTGACCTTTAAGGTCCCTTGCAACCATTCTATGATTCTATACATTACTATATATATAGTATGGTAATATACATCTATTTATAACCTGTATGTCTTCTAAAACATTAAATTTACCCAGGTACTTATGCTCTGCTCAAGAACCATCTTATGTGTGGTATCATTCAACAAACACTCATTAGTTTGGGACTCCTATGAAATGCATCATTGAACACTTCTTTCATAGAGTGTTTGTCACACAGGAACTATTTTTCACTTGCCTTTGTTTAGGATTCGAAGCCTGGCTATGCTGTGATCTGTTAAGTGAGCTTAGTCGAGTCATCTCAGATCTCTGTGCCAATGTAAAAGAAGAATGACACTTTCCTATGCAAACCACTTGGTCCAACTCAGTAAAGCAGTCTACAATAACAGAAAATTCAAAACCATTAACATTGAAAAAATAAATAAGCAAATTCCACTTAAATATTAATTTTCTTTCACGAGAGTTATTCCTCATCCTTTCAGATTTTGGACTGTATTGTAGTGCATCCTCTGAAACAACTCTCTTTGTTTTCAAAAAAACCTTGAAGGTTTCTCTTCCCTACCACAGAGGTGATCCTGGGTTCTAACTGCTTCTTCACACTGGTTTGTCACCCTGTCAACTGCAGCTCATAATTACAGAAAGCCTAGTGCATTGGCATATAGGTGCTATTGGCAAATAGATCCCACCAATATGTTTTAAGTGCGTTGGTAGATCAAGGCCAAAGTAGCAACACCCTCTAGGATCACATTTGGTGGGCTTTAATAATGCAGGAATCCTGGAAGCCCAGGATGCAATTGATAACAGGAATGCCTTTGCTGACTTTCCAAAAGGCACTTCTGCATTTGCATAGTAGCTTAAATACCTTCCAACCTGCAAATAAAAAGCAGATGGAACATTTATCTTATATATATATAAAAGGTGAGGTGACTGTTTCTTCTTGCTTTTTTTGTTTATATTTTTCCCTAAACAAAACAGTAAGTGATTTGGTGCAAAGGACTTTAAGAATCAAAAAAAATAAGTCCTTAGCTTCAGTCATTGTAAAGAGACATGATTTGGGAATGAGAGATTCCCACCACAGTCTCAGAAGGGCATTGATTGAATGGGCACAAGGTTAGACCTTCTATGCAGGCATGCATACATGTTAAGTGAAACAGGAATTTATCCAGTTTGAGAGCTCAGTTCTGAGAGTATGGAGAATGAACATCAAAAGGAAATTGAACTAAATAGAGCTGAAACTTGCAGACAGCAGTACAGGGTTTTTTGCTTTAACTTAGATGTAGGGATTTTTAGGGATTTTTTTTTTGGTGATATATCCAAATTAGTTGAGGATCACTGCCTTATAATGTCAATGACCACTTGAGACATTACATAATTTTCCTATCTGATCAGGGAATGGTCCATTCTACTATAGGCTCCTGCTTCTGTCAGGAACAGATGCATCACAGAAAGGGGGAGAGTCACAAATTATTGATTTGTAGAATAAAACATGTGAGTTTATACCTATCACAGACTGCTCCTTAACAAAATTCACACCCATTATATTCAAGTCTTTCTGATTTTTTAGGATTTAGTGGCATGGGTTTTTAAATTTTCTATTTTTAATGTGGAAACAAACAGCAATAAAACTTCAGCCACAGTTTTGTTGTGCCTAAAACTCCCCTCTGAGAAGTGCATTACCCAGCTTCCTGGTTTTTCAGAAAGCCTCTCTTTAGGTCACTGCTGCTTCTGATGCATGACAAGTTATGAGTCATCAGGAACCTACCATTAGTATAGCTGGGTGAGAAATGACATCCTCTGCCCCTTGACAACTTCAGGATTTCAAGAACTGCTCCACATTTTAGGGATATTTTTTCCTTATGTTTCTATGTACTCCTCCATAGCTAATAGGCCAGTGATTTAAGGGGACCACAAACTGAAAAAGGACAGACACGAATACTTTGTGTCTTCAAGGAGACCTGGAACACCTGCTATGAGTGTAGCTCAGCATTCACACATGTGCTGTTATTTTGAATGAAAAAGAGCACAAAAACCCTACCTGTGTGTTTGAAACCTTATAGTGTCAATAAAGTGTAAAAATCTCTGCAGTTTTGATGCAATGATATTGCAAGTACCACTTGTATTATTGTTGTGCAATGTCTGTCTTTCGATATTCCTATAGTGCTGTTCTACTTGCAGCAACAGACAATAGGAGTTTCTTAGCAAAATCACATACTAACTACTAGCACCAGTCTGGCTCTAAAGTACAAGGTCATTCAGATCCTTTGCAAATATTTTCTTCACCAAGGGCAACCACTACTAGAAGCAACCCCCTAGGTTGTTAAAACAGCAGTTCATTCCTTATGGTACGTTAGAGGCACTGACATTTGGGGGAGGGAAAAAAAAAAAGACAACCTCATTAGGTTTATTTGCATGAAAAGAAAATCACAAGTCTTTCCTTTGTGCTTCTAACAGAAATGTTTTAATTCCATTAAAGGAAATTCACTTAATATCTGCATATTTATCAGCTACTATCCTAGCATATAAAGGCAGAAGATGCAATATGTTTTTTTATCCATATATATATATAACATGAGAGATCTGGAACACCTGTTACAAGTGTAGCTCCACATTAACTTCTCAAAAGGAGTTAAACTATGCACAGATCACTTTGAACACCCTGAATAAACACTTGTCAAAATGGAAAAGGTGCAGTATTTTCACCAACAAGAAAGGGTTTTTACAAAAATTCATTCCATTTTATAACCTACATAATTAGAGTAAACAAAGGGAAAGACAAGATATTGGAATTCTTTTCAGTTTGTGGACTTTTTTATTTAGGGGGTTGCATTGAAAATACTTAAATGCAAGGTATGATCTTTTTAGTCTATTGTATTTCATATCACAAAAATATAAGCACATGAAATAAAGGTATTATCAGGGCTGATATGTGATATTTTAGGAAGAGCTGGTGAGGGATGACACTTGGGGTTTCGTTTTCATGTCAGGGACAGAGTGGCTAAAGAAAGACCAAGGCAGCTTAAAATAACCAAGTTAGAAGAGTTACAAGCACTGTCACTTCTATTAACAATTATCGATGAAGCCCAGTGAAGATCATCAGCCCAGTCACGTGGCAAGAGCCTGTTACTACCATCTGCATGCTTTTTTCTTGCTATGACACTGCTCATATTGCCTGCTTTGGATAAAACAGTTCCACACGAACTATGCTTTTTTACAGATATTTTAAAAAAATACATGATATTATATTTTTATATTACAAAGAATTATAAAGAATTTAATATAAAGAAAAAATTAAGACTTTTTTCCACCTCCACTTTATTCAATGCCAGCCCTCTACCTGTTCAGAGGGCTGTGGGGTGAATCAGATTCCCACTCACATCACTCACTGCAGAAGCCAAAATCTGTTTAATGAGTGTGACAAGGAACTACAAAGAAAGAAACATAATTCTGCATGCATTACCTTGAGGAGTTAGGTTTTACCCTTCTTTCTGCTACGGAGTTTCTGTGTTACACTGTCAGTGTACAATTCACAGAATCACAGAATCATCAAGGTTGGAAAAGACTTTGAAGATCATCTAGTCCAACCATTAACCTAACACTGACCGTTCTCAACTACACAGGTCCCTATTACAGAGGTCCCTAAAATCAGACCTCTCTTAGGTGATAGCATGCTGCTCATTTTATGGCCCCCTCATGGTCCATGGAAACTGTTTTATAGATAAGGTAAGTACTCAGGGTTACTCCTCATAGTCCATGGGATTTTTGCTGCCAGCTCACACCAATTATGAAAACTAATTATGAAAACTAATTATGAAATTGTATTATGAATACAAATGATGAAAAAAACACTTCTTACCTTGTTTTAAGCATGTTTGAGAATCTTGACTATAGTCTTTCTTTAGTTTAGTTCTTCCACCTGTAAAACGGGGATAATAACATCCTTTAACACAGGAACACAATGAAGTTAAATTAATAAACAGCTAAGAAGCACTAGGACACTAGGCAAGAGTACCATAGAAAGTATGCCTACACTGACAAGGTCTATTTCTACATTCAGGATTAGGTTTGGATCTTGCAAAGGAAACAAAAGGGAGGGCCATAACTCAAACAAAGAAAACTAAAGTAATATTAAATTACTACTCATTTTGTGGGTACCAACCATTCAGGGTGTTAAATTATGCAGGGACTGTTATATGAATTATATGAGGTCTTATAATTTAAAACACTTTCGCATTATACATGTTGATTGCAAAGCCTTCTAGCATTTTCCAACATTTGTGTTCTTGATTTTGCATCCTCAAAGTTCTCCAAATGAAATCTTTCATAATGCTATAGGATTTAAATAAATTATAAAGGTGGAATAAACCAGAGTCCAACATGTTCATCTTTCTTCCACTGATGGGGATTTCAACTCTTCACAGGAAGTCTCTATGCTCTTACATCTCAAAATTAGTTGAGAGTACTTTGATATTCATTGTCCCCTTCTCATCATGTTTTGATCATGGAATGGAAACAGCTTTGAATCAATAGGTACAAATATATTCCACCATAACATGAATAATGCCAGCCTAGAGGAAAATTGATAAATTGGACTTTTGTATTCCACTGAATAGATAAAATATACTAATGCCAATAGAAGTACAATAGCATAACTTAGTGGAAAATTAAATTCTATAGCCTAGATCCTCAAAAGCATTTTAGTTCCCACTTCTCACTGAAATAATTTTGGAGGGATTTTGCACCTCAACAACTTAAAAGATATGTGCCTTTAAATTTTTGTTGCTATTTTGCATTTTATTTTTGAATGAGTAACTCAGACTGTTAGGCAGTAAGACCACATTGAGAGGGAACATACTATTTTCTGTATGCCATAAGGTCAACACATGTGGCCAAATATCTTTTCATATTTTTGTTGACCATAACCTTTCTGGAAGGGCAGAAGGGAGAGGAAAACAAATGGAAGATCCAAGAAAATGATAATCTAGAACACACAACAGTCTGGTAAATAAATGCAAAATACCTTAAGAAGATGGAGGGAATGAATTTTCTCCCACCCTGCGGCAATCAGGTTATTTCCGGAAGGATGGTATTTCATAGATTGCCAAGAAATAAAAATAGAATCTGTTGTAAAATTATCTATCCCTGTTATTTTTACTGGTTCTTTTCCTGGGTAGTCATTTCAACAAAATGTGTATAATACATCCATGAATATTTTAAAATTCAAGTTTCTCCTTCACCTTTTTGCTATCTGTCAATGTATGGCTATTTTAACCATGACTCACGTCAATAGTTGAGTGTTTTGCAATCTTCTGTTTCCAATAACCCTAGAGATAAAACTATATCCATTTTATAGACCAGACAACAAAATACATTGAGAAGACTAGAGGGGCAAAGGCGATAGGTGCCATAGCACTTATGGAAAGTCATAGACTAAAGTTTGGCATTAAGCTCCTAAAAAATGCATGGAAAGAGCCTGTCATCCCACGCTGGGATCTGTTGGGTCAATGTCCTAGTCAGGAGTCACTTCAAGCTAGCTGATACTGCAGAGGTGTGCTAAGTCCCACCACTCTCTAGTGATGAAGGAATGCTATTCTTTCTCTCTCTGACTGCATGCCTTGGTGCCTTTACCTTCTCGTGGAGTAAAATCAGCCTTTTCTCCAAAACACAGTTGGAAGACTGTTGTACTGTAGATTCTGCTGTCCTTTATCCAATGCCAGTGGTTAAAGTGCTCAGCTACCCTGTGGGAACATACTTTCAGTTCCTTTCTCTAATTGTGAGGAATTTGAAATTCCCAGGTGAATTCTTCTACTACAGAGTTGCATAATGTCATGATATATGATGTTTGTAGCACTGTTTGTTGAAGCTGCATAATTTTGATTGGCAAAATATAGAAGGAAATAGTAAGCGTGAGCATGGCTGGTTAAGTGCACTCATATGAGGAAAGGCTATGAACCAGCTTCTGCTGCTCTGAATACTTAATACAAGAGATTTAAGCATTCATTGAATTCAGATAATATTTACTTAAGACATTAGTCAATATTTTCCTCATTAAGAATGGCAGAATTTGACCCAGTCTACAATCAATCCAGTGGCACCATGTAAATAACATAGTTTTTAAAATCACATCTTTCAGACAGAAGGATTCCTTAAGCAAATAGAATGAAATTTACAGATGCAGCACACATAATATTTAGATGTAATATTAGCTCCATCAGGAAGAAAAAATCCTGAAAGTTAACAAAAATTGATTGATGCTCCCTGACTGGAAGTGTCTGTAATTCTTTGCACAATAGCTATATGGAATGTGTTAACTCCATGAACACCAGTGTCTCCTCTGTAACTGCTGTTGCTATTCTAACCACATTATCAACCTCACACATGTTTACCTCAGGGATATTTAGCCAGTCATAATTGACTTTTGCACAAAAACAAAGCTGCAGGCAAGGTTTAATCCTTTTGGGCTTGCCCTCTCACTAAAATAAATAAGTATCTAAGAGAATTGTAAGTAGATCAAATATAAAATCAGAGGATGGGGTGAACCTGTGCAGTCTTTTTCAATTTCATATTTCTTAAAATTTTAATAATTAGAATGTCTGGAAGCAAACAACCTCTTTGCGTGTAAGATGGTACAAATAAACAGAGAACTCAGCATTTCCACTTCCAATAACAGTATTTCTCTAATTGTTATTTAACCATGTCAGATTCCTTCTTGGAGGTGGAATTTAAAAAAGCCTCATTGCTATACCGATATCACACTAAAATTCAGCCGATAGGGTTAATGCCAGGTAGTGCTGATTGCACATAAACTCTAGGTGAGATTAATCTTGCTTAATATGGTAGGTGGTGTCATGGTTTAACCCCAGCTGGCAACTAAGCCCTACACAGCCACTCGCTCGCTCCCCCTGGTGGGATGGGGGAGAGAATTGGAAGAGTAAAAGTGAGAAAACTCTTGGGTTGAGACAAGGGCAGTTTATTGGGTAAAGGAAAAGCTGTGCACAAAAGCAAAGCAAAACAAGGAATTAATTCACCACTTCCCATCAGCAGGTAGGTGCTCAGCCATCTCCAGGAAAGCAGGGATCCATCATGCATAACGGTTACCTGGGAAGACAAAGTGCCATGACTCTGAATGTACCCCCCTTCCTTTTTCCCCCAGCTTTATATGCTGAGCATGATGTCATACAGTATGGGATATCCCTTTGGTCAGTTGGGGTCAGCTGTCCCGGCTGTGTCCCCTCCCAGCCTCTTGTGCACCCCCAGCCCACTCACTGGTGGGGTGGTGTGAGAAGCAAAAAAGGCCTCAGTGCTGTGTAAGCACTGATCAGCAATAACAAAAACATTCCTGTGTTATCAACACTGTTTTCAGCAAAAATCCAAAACATAGCCCCATACTAGCTACTATGAAGAAAATTAACTCTATCCCAGCCAAAACCAGCACAGGTGGCTAAGACTAGAGTTCAACAGATCCTTTAACCTGGTGCTACCAAGGGAAAGAAAGCAGTCCTGCATTACTTTTACTCACACCTATTCCTAGTCCTGCACAGATTTGTCTCTTCTGCTGATACCAACATTTGTACAGCTGTGTGGTAACTTGTTTCAGGGAGTTGATCTGGCTGAAAACTAGTAATTTTCCCCCCAGGTTAGTTTTAACTCAGATCCACTCACCACACAGTGCATCACACACTTTGTGATGAATACGTGAAGAGAGGGGAAGACTCCAGGACTGCTTCTTCTGACAGCAGAGCCAGCTTGAACTGATAATTCATCTTTGTCTTCAGATAGGTGGAATGAAGCATATTCTGGACTTGCATCTCTTTTCTTCATTGACAACCATAGAAGCTCAGAAAACTATCCTAAACAATTTTCTACATGCAGATAGTTGAAGTGAGAGGGATCTCATCCATGAGCACAGCTGTCCATACTAGGATAAATATTTAAATCAAAGTATTATATTAAGAGTTAACATTCTATGTCAGGTCAATTATCTCAAGTGCAGGTAAATGCAATGAGTGCTAGGCTATGCTGTCCAATAGCTAAGAAGGTAGGACACTTGGGATAAAATTGTTGCTCCACAGAAATGAATGGCAGACTTCTTATTGACACAAAGCACACAAGAATTTTATCCTAGTGTCCTGTGTTTGATCCTGCTTTTATCTGTTGCTTGGCTTTTAACAAATCTCTAGCTGTAAAGTGGTCATTACTGGGACTGTATTTGTAAAATGCTTTCTAATAGTACATATGAAAGAATTATTTAAGTGTTAAGTATATTATTATCTACTGACAAGTCATCTGCTGTGCTAGGAGAGCAATTACAGAAAATGTTCTATATGCAGATAAATCTAGATTTAAGTGAGAAGATTGGAGGGGGAAAAAAAAGAGTGCTTTCCTTCATTCAGTCTTTCATATATGAAACTTTGTATAAAAGCCTTTGTAAACTGTTCTCTGACCTATGTTAAGAATTCTATTTCATGCAGGAAAAAGGAAAAAGAAACAACTCAGGCCATATCCTACTCGGGTATATGGACAACTTTCATCACTATAGTCAAGTAAGTGTGGTCCAACTGAATACATATGTGGAAGTAAGCAGCAGGTTAATCAAAGAATGATGTTCTACACTCAAAGAGATAAGAAGAAGTTTTATTTTCTAAATATAGCAATTTCAGGTGTTCCTAGCAGATATAATATTTTTAAGCAAAGGTGTGTGTTTTGGGTGAAATGTTGTAATGAGTCATGACATTAATGTTTTAATCAATAAGCAACAACCATGGTATGAAAGTCTATAGAAAGTTATTAGATACCATGGGCTTTTCCTATTTTGTTTTTACTCATTTATCCCTGAAAATCTATGAAGATGTCAATGAGTAAAAGATCTTTGAACTGCATGCCTTAAATTATTACTGTTGCTCTGCATAATGAAGAACAATTTTGCTTTATCATTAGTATACTGCACTCAGAGTCAGTGTTAGAGCAACCGAGTAGCATTGGAGAGGGAGTAAAATGCCAGTACCATGGGAAGTCCATGACAAAATTCTGCCTCCCTTCAAGGAATTCAGATACTACTCAAAGCATGACAGGAATGGGTCACAAATATTTGAATATTCAAGGCTGGAGGGGGCTGAAACTAAGATGGAAGCTATAAGAAGGGCAGTAACAACTGTACTGTGGTTCAGAAATAGAAATCTTTTCTAAAGGATGGAGTGACGTATAAGAAATCCAAGAGTCAAGCTGTAGAAAAAGTAGTCAAAAACCAGTATGCGTGAGTACAGAAATCCATAAGGATGTCAGCTCTAACAAAATGTACACCTTCAATATGTAGTTACAGCTGAAATCTCAGAAAAGTACAAAGCACAGTCTGGTATGCATGTTAGAAGAAAATCCATGTTTCTCTCACTGAGTGTACTCAGTAGTGATGAGAATCTCAAATAACCATATCTGATGAATGAAAATAAGCCAGTGTTCTCATGAAATGTATATCCACACACATCTTATTTTCTTTCATCAAAGTAACTATAGGTTCATAGAAAGGTTGAGGTTGGAAGGGACCTCTGGAGGTCATGCGGTCCAATCCCCTTGGTCACAAAGGGTCACCTAGAGCTGGTTGCCCAGGATCATGTCTAAATGGCTTTTGAGTATCTCCAAGGATTGAACAGATAATTTAATGCCACAGCTCCAGAACTTGTGTCTTCTCTACAGATACATTTGATTGTCATTCAATAGAAGGATGAGGAATACTTTTGAAATTTCCTCAAAATCTTCTTACAGTCCTCCGAAAAATCTAGAGTATACTAAGCCACTATGTCAAATAGTGTTGGGACAGGTTCTTTCTCTCATTAAGGGTGCAGTAGAACCCCTTGCTGACTATGAATCTGGCAAATGAATGCTGTAGGATATATGTAAGGAATGTGAATATATATCTCAGTCCAAAGCCTTATACAAAAATGAGACTAGGTGTATTGAAATTAGAGGGATTGAAAACACAAGAAGTTGAGCCTGCATTGAACCAAATGTTTCACAGAAAATATGAAGAGCTGATACTACTAAAAATACTGAATTAAAGATAAAGACAGATTATTACTCATCACCAATGTTTAATATGTCAAGATTTTTCTCATGTTTTTATGTAGTGCAGACAACTGGAAACAATTTTTGCTCAGGTTCTTAACAGAAGGATTACTCTTATTTTGGAATCTTATATGTCATCACCAGCCTAAAATCATTAAGAGATGGTCACCTCTTTTATTACTGTGTTTCTATAGCAGGCCCACAGTACTTGCAAAGCTAAAGTTTGTTTTCTTGTATATGAAAAGATAACAAACTTTTCACCGTATTTTAAATCATATGTGAAGTTGTATTACATTTTAAAATATTAAATCAATCACACATCGGTTTAACAAGTTGTCATTCACTGGACTGCTGTTATTTAGCAATGAAAAGGCAGAAGCAGCAATTTAGCTAAGTAACATGTAAAATGTTCCTGGTTTGTGAACAATACTGCAGGTTAGTAGGTTAGCAAATTAGGGCCATTTTCAACGTAAATGTCTAAACATCAGAAACACATGCTGGTTGTAGCACGCAGTGGTAAGTAGTGTAATGGAGTACATATTCTACTCAGCATCCTCCAGTAAGCAAGGACACAATAGCATCCTGAACATTCTCTAGAGCAATGCACAAGGTTCCTTCAATACTCTTTACTAAAGTCAGTCTGCTGCCATGCCTATCTGTTTATTAGCCACACTGAAACTGAGGACAGCATGGCATTGCTGGTATTTCATTTGTTATGGAAATATACCCTTTAATGAGCAAACATATGAGAAAGTTACACTTTCTTCCCTCTCCAAACCTTCCCACATGAGTTATAACATATTTTGAGCCTATTTTTCATGTAGGTTGTAAAACATCCAGTCCCTTGGGAACTATTCTATGTATGAATAAATAATCAATTCTCTGTATGCTATAATTTATGTCTGTTAATGGCACCACAAATCTATTGATCTCAACCATCTACTTATCAACATGGTTTTCTATGTCAACATGTGTGTAAAAAATTGCAGTGGACAATAGCTGGCCAACCACTTAAGACAGAGAGAGGAGAAACTTGTAAGGAAAGACTGTCCCTGAATTTGCATAACTGCAAGCTTCACAGACTGTTAAGTCTCCTGTCTCTGCTTCTCTTTTAAATTTCTGCCCCATAGCATGATCAAGAGGTTATGTGTCTGGATCCTTGTTTTCCCATATGCTAGCCAGAGTTCATCTATTTGTTTGCTGGGGTGGCTGCTGGCTTTCCCCTCCTTATAGCCTTTATTCCACTTTCAGCTGCCCTGAACAGTGATCAATAAGTTACCAGTCTATGCTGCAATCAGTTTCCTATCTCACTTCTGCTCCTACAAAAAAAAAAAAATTTAAAAAAAAATCTTTTTCTTATTCTTTTTAAATTTTTTATTACTCAGATCAATACAATCAGAGTTCTGTGTCTGTCTAGCCTCCACTCACCAGAGCCAGCCACTGTGGGGACCTGCCAGTCTCTTAGTAATGTTCATGTCAAAAGGGTGATTTTTCTCTCCCACACTAAGTTCATCTTAATTACTTCCTCTGAGATGCTAGGGGTGGCCTCACTTCCCTTTGCCACGACTCGCTGTCTCTGTCCTGCCATGTCTGCTTTATAAAATGACGCCTTCCAATTTTAGGCCCATTTCTTTTCCCACAAGTAGTGAATGCTCTGTTAATCTTTAGGAATGATCCTCCCAAGAAGGCTGTAACTTCTATTTTAAGGAAGATTTCAGTCTGGGTGGATGATTTTTATGACCACAGTTAGTACTATTTCTAATCTGCCTTTGTTATCTAAGGTTTGGTAGAAGGTCATGGAAGTTTAAATTCTGGACCACCTTGTCAGAAATCATCTGCCTGAAGAGTTTTAAACTGCCCATTCTGTTACAGAGCTGACTCTGCATTACTCTGAGTGTGTTCTGAGTTTACAGAAGCCCTCATCTCGATAGCAGAATTTTCTGTTAATATTCCACACACTCATCAGACTTGGTATACTTTCCTCCTCTCTGCACATTTGGAAAAACTATTTTTTTCATAATCTCAATACAAGATTCTGCCTAATAGACAGCAACTAAGAAATACAATTCTAGGCATTTAACACAGTATGTACAATGTTTTCATCAGAGAAATTGCATAACTATAAAAGCAGCTGAAAAGAATCCATGGTGTTACAACTCAAAATATTCTGGAACAAAATCTCCTCTTCCTCTCTTCCAAAGAATCTGAACATAAAGCTTGCAAAAAAATAGAAGTTCCTCAAGAGTTAAAGGCATGTCCTTTATTTACAAGCATTTAGGGAAAAAAAAAAAAAAAACCAGAAATCATGCACTTAGAACATTTAAGTAGGAAGAAAAAAGTGCTTTCATTGCTGTCCCAACAAACAGTAAAGAAGTGATGACAGATAAAATGAGTTTCAGTTGTGTTTAAGCACTCTCAAGATTACTTCCAGTAACACAAAAACCAAATTCTGAAATTAGAGCTGAAATTTAATTGGGAATGGAGTATCATTTTCCCTGAAAAAAAATGTACATTTTCAGTACATCTACAAACTGAAAAGAAACCTGTTTGAAAAAATGATCCTGGATTTGTATAAACACTACAGTTTCTTAAAAATGGGGTCTGATTTTTCCCAGCATCAGCTTATTCAGTGAATTATAACTCCTTTCTTATATAGTACATTTAAAAGAGATCCAGTTAATCTAGCAAATCCATAAATATATTATTTTTTAAGATTTTGGTGTTAATATGCCAATAACATAACAAATATATTCTATCATTTTTTGCCTGTTGTATTCCCAGATTAAATATAAACTATAAAAAATAAATAGCTCATTTAATGCTCAACTTTTCTTGTATAAACTTGATATTTGAATTATATTTTAAGGAAACTCATTGGAAATCCTATAACTTCCTAAAAACAATCAGTTCAATTCGATGTCTAACAAAAGGCAGAGCACTATTTCAAATTTAGGAGATTAAATCTACTGGACATCTGAATCTAATCCAGTATTTACATGATTAAAATTGATACCAAGAAAAAACAAGTAATAATTTATGTATATAACTTTAGGTACCAAATTTTGAAAAATGACCTAAAAATCTACATAAAAGGATGAAAAAACCCCCAATCAGCATGCATAAGCCTTGGCTGTCTCTGATAGATGACTGTGGTAAAATAAAGGCACTAGGTCAGGAGAATATTTTTGCCCTGAGCTGTCCACCACCAACCTGAAAGCCCAGGTGGTAGTTTGAGGACCAGAAAGACAATTTTTTCCGTGTCAAGTGTGTTATGCAGTACAGGTATTCTCATATGCATTGATCTCGGATTAACAAGTAATTAATTTCAAGTTGAAAAGGGTGAAGTAACCTGCAAAGCAGCACAGGATCATTGTTTACTGCACTTCAGGGTGAGCACAGGCAAACACAATTCAAAAAATTACTCTTCCAAAATCAACTAGAATCAATCTTTAAAATGATGTCACAGGAAAAAAATTTCTCATGAGCAACTAGATAGGATTTCCTCTCAGTTTTATGTAATGAAAAGCAGCAACTGTATCTAGCTTCACAGAAGTGTATGTCACCATACAGGAGAAACCCACATCTAATTATTCACCAGAAAATGGCCTCTCTGACATAAACAGGGAAAATTGTTTCATAAATCAATTTTGCGCTAACCTTCTAAACAAAAATGCACCACACATTTGAGATGCAATTACTTTGCCTTGTACATCACAGGATAAGGTGACCTGATATTCAAGGGAAGAAGAGGTGAGAGTTGCTCTTTGTTCTCTACACTGAACATGACAATCTATTTTCAGAGAAATTATAAACATTCACAATAAATACATCATCCTCGACCCTCATGCACAGGCTCTCCTGTAACCCCTCCATGTAGTATTTCTTCTCACCAGGGCCAGTGACAAGCTTGGCACTATCCTACAGCATCCTACACCTCCCACTGATCATGCCACATTAATAATTTAGGCCTAGCCCTTTCTGTTGTGTATATGGTTAAGGGACAGTTGCATCTGCTTTCCAGAAGCTTCTGGAGTGAGGACTGCTTAAGTCAGAAGCCCTGATTTTTACTATTTTATTATTATTTTTACTTATTATCTTCTTCAGATAAGAAAATAAGCATAAAGACAAATCAGTGCTTGCTTATAAAGAAAGAAGAATGATGCAAGCACTACTATTTATACTGTCTTAATACTACTGTACTATTTTTCCCACTTTCCAAAATTGTGTTAGGGAATTTCAAAAGAGGTACCTAAATGAAAAGCTCTTGCCTGGATTTCATAGAGCGGTATGAAAAGACAACCAGGGATGGGAGGTGGGAAGTCAAGCTAATGGTGTACAGCAATCAAACCCGGCAACTTCAAAGGGGTCTGGAATGCTTTTGCTTCTTCATGTTCAGTTTAGATGTATTTTTTTATTCTGGGAGTGTGCTCTAGCCATCATGCTCTTTTGCCCCTTTACCGCACTTGTTTCTTTATATCACATGGAAACTTGCTTGGCTTGGTCACTCCACATGACAGGGACAGTTTGGCTCAGATTCTCATGGAAGTGAGGTTATTTAAAACCTGATTTTCTCTCACATCACCAAGAGCGGGCAAGAATGAGTCCTTGACTCATGCCAAGAGCCAGCCGTGAATCCAAGCGCTGAAAGTCCAAAGCTGCCTTGGGAAGAGGTTGCTTTTCATTGTCTTGTAGCCAACAGAAAAGAAATAAGCTGTAAGGAAGTGTTTTCTTGATGAGACGGCTATAAATCAATAAATAAAGGATTAAAGGGATATTCAAAACTAACGTGTCAACATGGGAATGCACAGACAAGTCAGTGTGGATGAAGGAGGCTGGTGGGCTTACCAAAGACGATGCCATTTGCATAATACATCAGTTTATACTTTCCTGAGGATAAACATAAGCAGGGAAATAAATGTCTGTGGCAAGCCTTGTATTTGCTTAAATCCAAGCTTGTTAAATAGTAAATATCAAATAGCAATAGTTAGCTTAGGTAATGTTTGTGGAGGAGGGGTTAAATTTACAAAATTGTTCGGTTTCGTCCTGGCAAATCTGACACCAGCACACTAACAATTTCTTTACTTCATTACTAATTTTGGTTTTAAACCTTGAGGCCATGATTTCTTTAGTGCAGTGTTGTGGTAAACCCACCACTGATTTTGAATATATAATTCTGCATCTGGCTATACTATTTGCAAGTTATAATATTAATCTTTTTAATGCTGAAGATAAATTAATAAATACCATTGCTGGCATGAAATAGGTGAATGACAAGGGTTGAAATATATGGATTGTGGCCACTTCATCATCCAGTGTCAATGCAAAAAGCACTGTGCCTTTCTCCATAACGTCATCCTATTCCACTTTTGTCCTTATATATATTATGTCTGCTTTTTTTGGCATGTGGTATGCATTCAATTAAGTAATAGCACTCCAGATGTGGTAAGTGCTCTGCTCTAGTTTTACATCTCAGTACAATGTGCCATGTATTAGCAAACTAGACAATGATCTGATTTACTATGTGTATTACTCTAAATGTGAAAACACTGCTCATAAATTGTATTTTTTGTATCTATCACTTAGTCTTCCACTGCTATTACCTGACTTCAAAAACTGTAGCAATTACACAGTGAAAACAACTTGAAAGTTCATGGTATCCTGCAGGAGACAACACATTGTAATGCATATACTCAATTCTCTGCAGGATTCAGCAGACTGCAAATCTGTCAGGGCCGAGTCTATAGGGAAACTGTACTTTTCAACTGTCTCTGCTGTATATAATCCACATTATATGATGCAATAAGATATAAAATTGTCAGAAGAGCCCAGAGTTGTTCTCTCTTTACTTAAAATTATATGTGCAAAGACAAGGAGACAAAAGTAGAGTTTCTATGTTTTTGGAGCTGAAATCATATTGGCAACATGATGCTTCATAAATTTTAAACCATCAGCTGTCATGGCTGATCTTATGCAGGTGCTGAACAGTAAGATTTGTGCTAAAATAATACCATGTTATATATCACCCCTGATAAGTGTTGGCCCATGCTTTTATCTAGTGCTGGTAAACAAAAATAAACAAATAAATAAGTATACAGCATTGCAAACACTCACAAGCAGATACATCTTTAAATAAATACTTGAAAATAAAACCTTAATAATACTGACTTTAGTAAATCAATAAAGAACTTTACAGATCCTGGACAGATGGCTTTGTCCTACAACATTTCTTTGGAAAGTACACTGACACAGCAACATCTCCAAATTTTGGCAAATGCTCATTGTGACAGAATCATCAGCTCCAGCTATAACTCAGATCTTGGTCCTTTCTTGACTTCTGTCCACAATCCCTAGTTTAAGGGTTTTTAAGTAGGATCATCTCTCACCTTACTTGGAAACCTCTCAGACAGTGAAGCCCACAGAACCCTTAACAGCTTCTCTTTGATACCAGAAGGAGAAATGAGCAGCAAAGGATGGGCTGGATAGGAACTGCTTGATCCAGCCCTGCTGCAGCCAGAATAGCCATGTCTGGCCATGCCTTTATGCAGAACTTTAAATGTAAACTAGTTGGACCAGGTGGGGTGGAGTTACTGGAGCTGTACTGAGTAATGTTTTGAGAGGACAACCATTTCAATTAAAATAAACATCAGTAACCTGTCTCTCCAATTTGCTCCAACAAATTGCTCCAACTGCCCAATAAAATGCTGTGCAGAACCCTAATTCAGTTTTTCAGACCTGTATGGGGTACCTGACACAGCAAAGGTACATCATTGTTCATAGGACAATTAGATTAGCCAGCACTATTCTGGGTTTGATGTTCCTTCCAGAAGTGCAGACAACACCACAGTGCAAGCCCAGGCAGATACCCTCACTCCTGCATCTCCCAGGCTGGGCCAGCTGCAGCCCAACGCTATCACAGAGAAGAGACGCCCAGTAGGAAACATTTCATGCTCACATCACCAGTTAGTGTCAGAAAAAGAAATTGAACCTTGAAATAATGGGAGCCAGATGACTAAACAGATCGTTAGAGGTAACCAGCTTGTCCACAGGTGATCAGACTGGGAGAGATATGTATAAAACACACACACACAGGGTAACAGTGGGTTGGTTTTAGGGAGTTAACATATGCCACTCTTCAAATAATAAGACATGGGAAAAAAGGAAGGTTAAACTGAGGATTTTATTAAAATAAAGAGTATGTTCTTTAAAAATGTATTCTTATATAATGGTGACCATGCTCCAGTTCAGAGGCTTTTCAACTTCTTTTTAACATGACTGAATAACAGACCTTCTCTACTATATATTTATAGCTTGACAGATATAAAACTTTTAATTTGAATGACTTCACATTTTTGGCCATTATTGGAGGGTTAGAGGTGCAGAGGCCAAAAGGTGACAACTTCCATTACATGGTTATTATCTACAGCTCATGCTGAGAAAGTGGCTCCACAAATGAAAACCTCAGGGCCACACCTCATACCTGTCCCTCAGTTAGTTTTTTCTCCCTCCCAAAGAAATTTAAGCTCATCCCATTAGAACAGTAAATGATTTATAATACAACAGCAGTGCTGGTACCAAAAGAAAATATCTACTTCTCTTTCTTTCCTTTTAAATATTGAATGGTGAATTTGGTGCTTGTCAAAATTACTGGAATCACAGCCTGTTTACACTCAGGTCAGGCATCCTGGTTGCAGGACTGGCAGAAACCAGGAGTTCCCACACCCTATTCCACTTGCTTTGATTAGGTGTAAAGAATGGCCACAGGAGTAGTTGTTTATCAGGCTGGTCCAGGACAAGCGTTTATATTCGCTGTATGGAACACTTTTGCATAGTTGTAGATCAAAGAATTACAAACTCTCATGTAATTTAAGAGACTGATTTCACTGAAAGCAATGATTATTTGGTTGTTCTTGTAATGGGACCAAGGTTTATTCTTAATAGGTTAAGCTACAATCATTAACTGACTGGTATCCATAACAGGGAAATCAAAGGACAATGAGTAAGGCCAAGTAGGTGATTTCTTACTCTGATTTAGTCTCTGGGCATGGGTTTGGAGCTATCACAAGAGTGAAGACAGCAGCTTAGTATTTGTAGATCCCCTCTGACACCCTTCCAGGCAGAGCTATGCTGGCTGTACAGGTTACTGATCCTGCCTGTCCCGCTGCTGCAGCTCACCAGCTCTTCCAGCCTGCTGGCAGAAGGGTTTGTGCAGCCACCTCCCAGCCTTCCCTGGCAGAACCAGCCAGGTTAGCTGAGACTAATTATTTCAACTTCTTAAGGTTATTTGGTTCATTTTGACCAAGATGGGTTTGGAAGCAATTATGCCAGCAGGGCTGTGGGAGAGGCAGCCCTCACTTCAGCAAAGGGATGGTTACAAGGAGCTGGGGGCTGCCTGGAGGCATCAACCTCTTCAGCTGGCCCCAGTGCACCTGGAAAGGGTGTACAAACACCAGGTGAGTCTCGCTGGGGGAGCTCGGTTTGAACTAATTACTTCACAGGCAATCAAACAATCAGCTAATAATCACTTCTGGATATTGTGGATCTGACTGATTCAAACCAGAGACCAGAGCTGAAATTCTCTGTATTTGATAACTGAAGCTCTGAGCCAACTAATTCCCTCCTGTTAAAACTGCCCACATGTGCACACACACACACACACACACACACGTTTTCTCTCTTTTTCCTTTGTCTCACACCCTAAGCTGTAGTTGCAGATGTGAGACAGGGCAGGCTGAGCGCTATATTCTCTGCAATTACCCTGACATATAGTAAAACCCACCTCTAGCTATTAGGGCCTGGAACATCAGTGATGGTAGAAAAATAAAAAGTTGATGCTGTATTTTTCTAACCCAGGCAAGGCAAAAGCACTTCTACAGTAAAAACCTTACAATATATAGCATCAATGAGCATAATATATATTATATTAGTAGGCTTATTCTTTTAAGATGCAAGCACAGGGGCTCTGGTGTGTGTCTGCAAAGCAGAGTACTTAGCATAAAAAGATTATGTCCTGTTTATGCAAGAGGAAATGGACCATTCTTTACTTTCCTGTGGCATTACATTAGGCCCTAATTGTCTATCACTTTCTGGGTAGTAAATTACTGCTTCTTTAGCAAAGATTCAGACCCACTGGCCTTAGCAGCTCCCTTTTAAACGTTCAACAGTGTAATTAGCTTGAATCATATAATAAAAGTTACATAGCATGGTAGCACGCAAGTAACAATGGCATTAATTCTACATGGCCATAAGTTTTAGAAAAAGTAATTTTTTTAGAAGGATCCAAAATTCAGTTGCAAAAGCGAGCAGCAGCAGCAGAAGAGAGGGCCTGGGTGATGAACTCTTGAAAGTCTCATCTGTGACACTCTAGGTAACATGTATGGAGTTTTAGCAGCTAGGAAAAATGCAGGCACCTCTCCAAAGAATTTAACAAGGTAATCCGCTCCCCAATGAAATAAAATTTTATTAAAATTTTATTTTTTATTATTATTAACTTTTTTTCTTTTTAAATTGCATGTGTGACGAATCCAGGTTCAATACCTCACAACCAGCAAAATCTTTGTTGATTTTTAGCAGCTTCAGCTAAAGTCAATCAGAAAGCACTCAGACGTGGATCCCAAATCTCTTCTCCTCCAGACATGAGCTGGAAGGTTTCAACCAGAAAGTCAGGAAAATACAGAGCATCTTTTCAGTAATGTTAACGTGGCAAGCCCTATCACTGGTTTAAACCCAAGGAAAATCAACTTGTAAGATGGTTACTGTTGTCTGTGCAATAATGGAACACAGCGATCCATGAGGTCATTCCCAGCCCAGAGTCATTTTATCTGTGCAAGCGTAAATTTACTTACTTTGAGTCTGCAACTCACATAAGTATGTATCTATGGCTTTGCAGGATGAAGGGCAACAGGTTCGATTCCGCTCCATTAAAAGCAACCAGCAGATTTATATAGACTTGAACAGGAATAAGACAGTCCTAAATTACTAAATCAAAGTCATTAAAATACTTGCAAAAGAATAAAAAAATATGCTCATTTTTCAAGGAAGCAACTGAAATAGCCATACAAATAGATAAAAAATTACCAGTAGCATTGTTAAAGTGTTTCTTTGTTTAAATATGGATGCATCAATGTCAAGTAATATTTTTGAAAGCAATCAAATGACTCAGGAACTTAAGATCATTACATGTTTTTGAAAAACTTTATATTCTAAATCAGATTGAACAAAAATCTGTGAAAGTTTCAAGGGATGGACAGACAGACGGACAAATGGATTTCTTTTCTGCATTACTTGCCTGCAGCTTTTCCCTCTGTTGGCCGCCTTTTTTTACTCTCACTTTTTGGGAATTTAAAAAAAAAAAAAAAAAAAAAAAGCATTACTCAGGCATGCAGGCTGTTTCAAAGCTCTGGTGGGTAGCAGAGAAATACTTCAGAGAGCAGGTGAAATGAATTCAAGACGAGTGAAAATGGTCTTTGGTTCTGCTCTGCTACCTTTTACTGAAGATTCACTGCAGAGACGTGAATCATTTCCATCCACACTGTGCTTGCTTCTTGCAGGCATTTTTCACAGATCTCTCCTGCTTCTTTTGTCTCCTAGTGTCAGACATGGTGATGTACCATTGGTCACTGTGGCATTAAGGGTTTACTACCGGTTAGAACAAGTGTAAGGGAAGAGGAGCCTGCTGCAAAATAAATAAATAACATAATGCCAGACACCTTGTAATAAGGAATAACAATTAGGTAATAAAGTCAAGGAAAAAATGGGAAAGCACAGCTTCTGTTCACTTAGCTTACAGCAAAAAAACAACATTTTTTACTTTAGATCAGCTAAAGTCTCTGCTTAAAGTAAACTGAGAATACCATTATATACAGGCAACTGGGGTCTTAGTCTTTTTAGAAAGAAATCTCCTTCTTAGACAGAACGAACAACAAAATGGAAAAAGGGTAAAGAAAATATTTTTATGAAACCATTAATAATCAGACAGACATAACTGTACAAGACACTAATAGAAACCATTGTTCAGGGAAGAAGACAAACATCAACATGATAAAATGTTGTTTTTATAAAGTATATGAAACTTCCATTCACTTCTCCTAGTTACCCCCTTAAAAATAAATAAAAATCATGTCTTGAATATAATAACTGTGATTCCATTTAGAAAATCTAAATCACTGTTTTTCAGAGAATTTGAAAAACCTAGGAGTGGTATCTGCATTCATAAATTTGATTCCTTCCTTTGGGAACTATAACTAGTTTCTGTTTATGATTAAATAGATGGCAGAAAAAACAAGGAATATATAGGAGAAATATGTATATTTTGAAGTAATGTACTTTACTTGAAAAGGAGTTTTGTCTTCTTCATTTATGTATAATAGCACAGAGATCCCTTACATAATATTAAATTTTAATGCTAATAATATGCTAAGAAAAGCATGTACCACTAACTGTTAAAGCCAGTTTCTAATCTACAGACTCTACAATACAGAAAAGAATCAAAATCACATTTAAAGATCTCCCTTATTTTTTTCTACACTCTATAAACTTTTGAAAGTGGCTCTGAAGTCTTTTAGACTCTCCAAAAAGAGTTCAGTCAAACATGGACTGCACAAGGGCCTGAATGGAGCATTGAGTAAAATGTAAAAAAAAAAAAACAAAAACAAACCAAAACCAAGGTAGGCAATTATTTCTGAAACTTTTTTTTTTAATTCTGTTGGACAATAAAACTAAAATTACAGATGATACTGTGTTCCATTCCAACAAATATCATCGTGTTATGGGACTTTCTGATAGTGTTTAAAATATTTTCTAATATTTCAAGGAAGCATTAGATAAAAAGGGCTAGTGCTGATGCGTCATTAGTAAGATGGCCGTTATTTTCAGGGCAATTCATTGTGCTTGTGATGGTTTTAAAGTGTATTTCCTGAAAGATATTCTTCATACCGTCATCCAAGAAACTATTCCAAGTGAACAAATTTTGGATATAAAAAAGAAGCACTGTCTCCCTATAACTTTTATCACTCATGCTTTGTGCCTTTTTAATAAGCATAAATGACCTAAGGATTTAGTTTATTCTGTCCCTAAATTAGGTGGAAAAAAACCTCTTTTATTATAGAGTTCCAAGGAATCTCTGAAAAGAGGGGTTGCACTGGAAATCAACAACTTTGGTTGTTAAGTTGTCAGACCAATCCTTGACATACTTTGGGCATGACTCAAGACAGCATCACCCAGAAACAATTTCCAAAGACATTTTTGAGGCAGTCTCTCTGTTTCAGAGCACAAGAGAGCTCCTCTTCTTAATTTTTTTTTTTTTTTTTTTTTAAATCAGCCTGGACATAAACTGCTATGTGACAGACACTCTTGTGACCAAAGAACGGTCCATGGCATGTCCCTTTTACTAGTAGAGTGGTGGCCAGAGGCTCCCACACACCACAGCCAAGCCCTCCCTCAGGTCTGTGACATCCCTCCTGGGATGAGGCTGGGCTGTTCATCCCAATCATTGCTCGCTTCTTTATTTCTGTGGACTACAGGAATTATTGCTGAAGGCTACCACTCTGGCTCTGTTGTGGAGACAGATCTGAGCCTTTTGTTCAGCCATCGAGTATATTGTTCCTATTTTAGGTAACTTTCAAATTATTTCCTAACAGCAGGAAAAGCAGAAGATGGAGAACGCAACACATGGCACGTGTATATCCACTTTCAGTCCCCAGGACCCCCTTTGCAAATGAGATCTTGTACTTTATAGAGCTTTGTTTTCCCAGTAGTAAACTATTTAAATGAATAACCACATTTAAGCTACTCCTGGGAAAGAGCCAATTTAAGGAAAACCAACCAGGAATTCACTGCAAATGAGATGCTGCCTCTCCAAAGACTCTGTTCCTTACCATTACAATGACAGGTTTGGGATTGGCTTCTAACAGAGAATACCAGAAAGTTGGGAATTTGCCCATTATAACTTAAAATTAAGATGGTTGGAATGACATAGACAAAAAGTGGTCTTCCCCCCCCAAAATAACTACATAAGTATCTTTCACAGCAAATAAAACCCATTAACTATGCTATAAATACTGAATACAGCAAAATAGTTATGTTTTACAGTCTTTTCTTAGAAAATAGAACCATGTGATTAAGGTGCAATTCGTTGGCACTGTTAGCTATAAGAGATTCTTATGGATTCTGTATTGCATATCAATCACGGAGAAGTGGTCCCACACCTGTCTGTGTTTAAGAGGCATTCAGACAGTCTCCTTAATACCATGCTTTAACTTTTGGTCAGCCCTGAAGTAGTCAGGCAGTCGGACTAGATGATCATTGTAGGTCCTTTCCAAGTGAAATATTCTATAGCTATATCTAGCTTTCCTTTAGATTTTTACAGTTTTCTTTAGAACAATTATTTTCATGCTGTTATTACCAATATGCATTTATAGTTCAGTTGAAGTCAGCAGCAAAACTGCTATTGATTCAACATCAGCAGTTTTGGGATATCAGCTTTAACATGTGGTTTGCATCCCCAGTGGGATCTATTCACAGGTGTTCTACAGGTGTTGAAACTTATCAGTCTACTGCATAACAAAAACTAAGTCTAGTGTTCACTCAAAATTTCTAAAGGGCACTAACTAGTCTTGTCTGGATCATCCATTCAGCTGTTCAAATTGCTACAATGCAAAGGAATCTGGTGTTTAACAGAATCCAAAAAGTAGTTCCAAGGAGGAACTTGGCTTTTTATCTGGGGGGAACAAATGTAATGCTCATGGTACACTATTTAGAAACAATCAATCTGTGTTAATGCACAGAAAAGTTTATCTCAGTGGTCACGCATACCCGCAGTTGCAAAATGTGTTTAGCCTGGAAAATGAATGGATGCATAAATATCTCTTAGGAATTTTGGGAAAACTCTCTGTTAAGTGATGGTAGGTCTTGTCCACTTCTGTAGGTCTTGTCCATTCACTCCAGCTTCCTCTTGCTAAGTGTGTACAGGCATACATTATGCAAGAAATGAGAATACTACCTACTGCAGTGGTGAGGTGCCTCAAATTAGCCCAATGGCTTAACTTTCTCTTCTGGTTGTTCTAAATTCAAAAGTCAGCCACAGTGAATATGTTTATTTTTGATGGATTCAGTAGTCATTACCATTGCATTCATCAATTGGAGGCATACCAATGTCATTGAAGTGTGTTAATTGTAACAGGTCAAATCAGCAGTCATCTCTGGAATTATTCCTTTTCATTTTCTTTCTTCAATGAGCTGGCCTTGATGCCTTCGATTAAATCACTTGAATACTATTTTTATATTATTTTTAACTTATGCCACTATTCTGCTAACATCAATCCATAAATGATCAGAGCTAATTTCCATCTGTGGACATTTGAGAAAGACTCATTTATTCATTACTGTTTGCTCTTCAAAGAGTGAAGGTGCTTCCACAACTCTTCCCTAACTCTGGAACCTTGGCAGCTTTGCTACAATTTTCAACACGGTTCATGTGAAGAAGAGTTGGGTATAGTGAATAAATGCATGCCAAACTAGCTACAAGTCTATGCAGGAGGTCCACTGAGATTAAAAAAACTTGTAGGTCAAATGTAAGTAATTCAAAGAGTCCTTCATTTCTGCACTTTCAAGGTTTTGATTACAGCTCCCTTATCTACCAAACTGAAACCTCACTCAGTACAAGCAGAACTTCAAAAAGTAAAGCTCCTACTTCATGTAGGTATAGCATCTTTCCTTCCTGAGCAACTACTGACCTGCTGACCTTAGTGCCATGAAGAAATACTAAATATATTCCCACTTCCCACACCAAGGCAGAGATCAAATCTTAGATAGTACCATAAACAGTGTTACACAAATCAAAGCCTCAATCTTTTGGAACCTGTTAAAAATTTTAAGTAACGCATTTGCAAAATATATTTTCTGTTTGATTGTAGTGGGAATTTGGGAATGCTACTGTATCACTGCACATTATTTGAAAATCAAAGAATATATATCTAGAGTGCTGGTCTACTAGTACACCATGATAATTAGCTAAGGATTCACCAGCCTGGCCAAAGTCAAGAGCCATCCTTGGAATTTAAGAACCTTTTTGATGTTGCCATTTGACTGACCTTTCTTGTCTTCTTAATGTCATGCGAGGCAGTGAACTGAAGAGTAAAGTTCAGCTAAATCCAAAACTGTGCTAAGAGCGCTATACACGCACTTCCTTCAATTTGGTTTTCTTCCTGTCAAGCATGATGAATTACTAGAGCACTCTGAAGTTTACTGATGCAAAGCAGTCACTTAGATTGTCTTCCAAATTCAAATGAACAGTATTCTTCTCTAGATCTTGATAACACTTTTATGAAATTATGAATAATTACCCTTCTGGTTTCTCTGAAATAAAGGTGAAACCAATTCAGAAATACACTTCAGTCCTCTATGCTAAAGCCACTCAGCCTCTCCTGCCAATCACCGAGAAGAAAGCTTATTTCAAGACCTCCCATGTCACCCATATTATAATCACAGCTTATTCTTTGTCAGATATGGTAATTACAGGCACAGCACTGCAGATAGATACAGACTGGTAGAACAAATCCTTCTACATGTACCTACCTGACTGGACACAAACCAGCGTGAGTACAGAAACTGTCAGGCTAGTTGTTAGCATCACATTATGCCCGGACCAGTAAACCTTGCATTTTTTCAGTGGTCATGTCTCCTAAAGTATCCTTTCAAAGAATAGATCCAGTATGATTGAGTGAGGCTAGAGAAATTAAATACTCAGCTACTATTTTACCAGGACGTGACAGCCAGATACTGGATTAAATTACACAAAACCCTAGAAACAAATTCTCACTCTGAAATATTTTTGGTGACACTTTTCCAATTCAGACATTTTAGGAGTTCTGCAGCCAAAAAATGGGTTTGTTGGGTTGTTTTCTTTTTTCCTTTAACAGGCAGGCTCACAGCTGTGATACATGGAAAAACACAATCAAATTTACTGACTATCCCATGGGAATCTGTTCTTTTTGATAATTCAGCCCAGGCTAAAGTTTACGTTCACCAAAGCTGCAGAAGGCTTTACTCAAAGCTTGTAGGCCATGTTTTAAAAAAATCAACTACAACTTTCTTAGCATGTTTTTTTCACTGTAAAGACTAAATCTTAAATGCTGCTAAGATATACAAGTGTGCTAAGCTTTCAGTGGGCCAGCAATAACCGGTGAATCAATCTTGCAACTCTGCTTTCATTCAAGCTTGTTCAGCTTGCAGTCCACCAAGATCTTCAGGTCTCTTCACCAGAGCTGTTCCCCAGACTGTGCTGTTACAAGGGGCTCTTCCTTTCCAGGTACAGGACTTTGCACTTGTCCCGACTGAACTTCAAAAGGTTCCCATCGATAAGGCAAATGAAAGATCCACAAAAACCTTAACTGATGAATACCAATACACATTTTCTTTTTTCCTTCCTTCCTTGTTAAGTTCTTGCTAACATTATCTGCCTTTACTTCATAATCAATTTAAATGAATTCTTAATTCTGCAGTATAAAAAAAAAACCCTTTAAAATAAGAATTAAACAGCTATTATTCCAAAATTGTATTTAAAATAAAACCAATTTCTTATTTATAAACTTGTTCACAGCTATTGTGAATTTATGCTAAGACACCTGGTGTTTAAGGAGGGAAGAATGAGTGGGACCCAAGTACCCATACACAAAGAAGAGTAATACTGAAAATATTATGGTTCTTATAATGAAATAGTTTAAATAGCTCCAATAAGAAAAACAAACATTCAACAACTTTCCCTTTATTTCTCAGTTCTGCTGCAGCATTTTTCAATAACAATAACTTAAAACAGGAGAAAAACAATCACCAAAAGATTCCATCATAAAATTATATTTTTAGGTGTTTGGGGCTTTAGTAAAACCATCTGAAAGTTGATTGTTTCTCCTTTATGGTCCTTTTATCCATGATACTTGGTTATTTGGGCTTGAATTTGAGTTGTTCTGTGGGGTTGGAGAAGACAGGGTATGGGGTGATTTTGTTCCAGTTAAGGAACTTCTGTTATAGAGTAGCTACGATACAGTGAAATATTACTGTCAGCACATGAATATTCTGATATTTAAGTGAAAGACTCATATTCCATCTCCTCTTCCATCCTCTAATTCAGTTTTTTTTTTTAAAGAAAAAAATCAAAACAAAAATACTTATCCATGAAAATGTAACCATTTTAATAGGAGTAAAATGTTCATCTCCAACATAATCTGATGATAGGGTGGAGATAAGCCCTGAGGTATCAGATAAATTTGAAACCCCTCAGGAATAAGAAAAATAGGAGCCATGTCTCAAAGTAGGTGGGAATGGTAACTGACATAATGCTGGATAGAAAAGGAGATGCAACTACTCCTCCCCTGCTTGAAAGATGGTATCTGTCACCTTCAGAAAGAGTATACACTACCTACATTTTCAGGAGAGAATTCAAGGATCAGAATATCAAAAGCCCATTTTGGATTTAGGTTTCCCCCGTGATTGCAGTTCTGAGCCAGTATTGGACATCTCAAGTCCAGGTCTCTCTGTGTCTTCATTGTTGACCCCAGACAGCAAGGAGAAGCTGTCCAAAGGAAGAGCTGCACAGAAGTCAGTGGGCTTTAGTAGCATTGTAGTTAACTCAAATACCAAGTTGTAGTTAACTCAAATTGGATGCTGAAAATTAGCAAGCTGCAATGACAGCAATTTATCTCTATTCCGCTTTACAGAAAGATAACAGTAACAACCTCTCATATGTGAAAATACATTCATTCTTATTTGAAGGACACATGAAATAAAACAGTGACAAACACCACTGAAGAGACCCAATGGAATTAGTAATTCTCTCTCCATAACAAGGCTTAGCTAGCCAGCCATGAGTGAGGCCTGGGAATGCATAACAGGGAGAAGAAGAGTTTTGAATAGCTACTTTACACATGTATGGGACTAGTGGTGCTCACTGACTGGTAAAGTGCCCTGTGAAAAAAAATGGCCAAAACTATGTAATTAAACACTCTTATCAGGATGGACATACACACAGGAACTGAGTTAAAACTGCACAGGCAACCTTAATTATGATTTTTCCTGACTTTGCAATCCTAATCATGTTCTTTTAATCTAGTTCTGTATTTGTAATTTCGATGTCATTTGGCAGTGGCACTATGAAAAAACAGGCACCATGCTACAAAATGAACTTGACCTCAGCAGAAAAGAGAACATAAAGACAAAACATTTAGGTGAATACTTTTTATTTCTCGTAACAATATATCTTGATGAAACAACAGTGAATACAAACATTTCATTAAAACTGTTGATTTATAATAAAGAAGCCATCTTCAAAAAAACAGCAGCACCTATACATCTGCTTTTTCAGCCAGTTGTTTCTTCTCAAAATACGTTTTCATTGCTTATCTATTCCACCTACATATAGTGCCTTCTGGTCTTTTAATTGCATTATTTACCTAGGTTTTTGGTGAAGAGCACAGCCAACATACAGATTTTTTTAAAATCCTAGGGAAATAAAAATATACTGTTTGATTCATCAAAGAATTTATTTCCCAAACCTGACTTAAATTATTTGCCAAGTATAACTGCTCTTTTAGTACAATATAGTCTTAATACTGATTGAAAGTCCTATATACATGTTAAGAGAACACAGATACCCCCACACCTTTCTTGTTCTAGAATAGCTAATAATGGATGGACATTTCTGAAACACCCCTAACCAGCCTGAATTCAGTCAGCAAGAACACTCCCCCATATTTAATGATATCTGAAACAATGGAAAATTTCCCATTTTGCAAGAATGTGGATAGGAACGTGAACCGAACTGTTAGCTTCAGGTACAAACAGGCATGGTGAAGTCTGAGCAGAAGCTATGCTACATGACAATGAAAACCATCTCCAAATGGAGAGCCTGAGACATTCCTTACATTACAGCAATTTGAGCACAGAACAAGAAAACATGGAGATTAACAAGGGAGCATTTGAAAAGAAGAGAAGAAAGCACAGGAGCATAGGACTGGCAGAAAGCAGACTCAGATGGGAAACTGCTGCCTGTTTTTTCCTGCTCTGCTCAGGAAACTGCTGTATAATCTTTGCAAAGTGGACAGAAAAGACAGATAACTTCGTACATGAGATAACACTTAATGGGAACAGGCATTAGCATCATGGCATGATTTCAGACCTATGGAAGAAAACACCTGAATTTACAACTTGCAATTATTTCCTTGTTTCAGTATGAATTATATGCGTATCTGAATTTTATGAAGGGTTGGGAAATCTGTGATTGGCTTCTAGGTGGATAAGAGCTTCTCCAAGAACATATATAAAAGTGAAGGGCATTTTTCTTATCTGTTACAGTTATCTGCTACTGCTGGGCCTTGTAAAACAGACAATTATTGTAGCAAGAATCCATTCTGAGGCATCATCTGAAACATGCTGAAATCATAAGAAAGGTTTCCAAAGGCTTCACCAAACAACAGGCAAGTTCCTCAGTTTTTGCTACTAGCAGTGTCCAGAGAGAAAGTGCAGGACATGCTCAGTGTAGCCCTCAGGTAGGAATCCAGTCAAACTAGAATTTGTCCCAAGTCTATTTTCTAGAGGTGTTGTGATAATGTGCGTGTCCCCTCTGGCTACTCCTTAATTTGGGCTGTAGCCTCTGGGGAGTGGGATGGAAATATATTTCAAGTTGAATGGCTGACTTTATAGAAGAATAAATTATTCAAATTAATTAAGCTTTGTATTTTGTTGTTTTCCCCCCTTTGTGAATTAACCAGGAGCAGCTTACAATTTTAATGTTTTCACATAAATCACAAATGTATTAATTATTCATTGAGCAATTTCTGTAAATCAGAACTGGGCCCATATAGTCTGATCCCGAGCAAGTTGAAAAAAATTGTTTACATTCAAAATGTGCACTTTTATTACTTTTCATTGGCTGCAAATATCAGGTTCTATTTTTTTTCCTGCTGCCTGAATGATTAAATATAGGAGGATAATTTTACATTTGAAAGATATAAAAAACTGATTTCCACAAATACTTACTCACACGGATTTAAGATTTACTGTTTCTATGAAAAATTCTGCCAGCAATGCTTTTCAGAAAAGGGTGTCCCAAAGTAGGTGGAGGTGGGGAGGACAAAACCTTTGAATGCAAGTAAATATCTGAAAGCATTTTTATGCTGTTAACCCGTATTCCCTTATTTGCAAGGGAAGGAGCCATTGTGTCAGGCACTGATAGCAATCAAGCACAACTTGTCACAGATGTCCTGGTAAGTTTTAATACAATATGAAATCAGAACTACCTAGATAATTAAAGTAATGACTTACTAAGGCCATATTTCTTAAAATGCGGACTCACATTTTTAAACGTTTCATTTTAATCAAAGGAAAGTTTGAAAGAAACAAAGAAACAACAATTAAAGAGCAGTTCGGTGTGCCTGAAGCGGCAGCCTAGGGGCTTCATCCACCTTGCAGGCTGCTTCCATTCAAAAAAGATGTAGAAAAGATGTTTGGGAGAATGACAGGACGCTGCTGTTAAAATTATCTCCTCCTGCATATACAACCTATATACCAAAGCGTATATACTTACCAGCTCAAAGCACCAATACCAAGGGAAGCTGGGGGAGTGGAGTTAGAGTCACAAGTCTTCTGTATCTGCCTGGAGTTCAGCTGAGAGCAGTCACAGTCAGAATAGCTTTTAAGAAGTCCCTAAAGCTAGTAGATCTGGGAAAGCTGCATGACCATGGAGAATATGTACGCACCAAAGCATGCTGTGAGCTTTATGATGTACCTTGTTGGAGTTCGAAAAGACAGCCCCCCTGCCACGCTTTTATAACCACCCATTAGCGATGTGGATCATGCTTTCCAGATCAAATTCTTTCAATCCATATATTTAGATAGTTATTTCAGAATTTCCCTAGTTAAGGCAGCAAATGGATACTAGTCATGAAATTGTTTCCACAAAGAATCTGCTATTTTGATATTTTTTTAGCTGTCGTCTTCCCAAAACTTTGCTGGCACCTCCTAGAATTCAGTACTGTATTCCTCCTGGTGACACAGATCCTCCTTCTTGTCTCTCTAAAGTTCATGTTTTTAGAAACTTTGCTTTTAGACAGTTTAGTTTATTATATGGCATTATGAACCATGCCATTCTTTCCCATCTGAACTTGATTCTGTATCAACAAGACTAAACAGCTGTATAAACACCTCACTTTTTAAAGCCGTTTATTATCTCTATTTATTCTTACGAATTGGAATTACTTCATCTGAGTACTTTGGAGCAGGATGTCTACCTACTTCTAAGTCAAGTTACAAACAGATCTTGGTCATGAGTCTGTTCTTGTGGCACACTGCACTAAGGTAGACTTTACAGACCTGCACTTTTTATTGGCTTCCCATCTCACAGATTAAGCATTTCACCCAATCTTTTACATCACATAGCTATCTTTGCTCATTATCTAACTAGGTGCATTAACCAGTATTTCTTATATGGAATAAAAACATGTTATTCTGACACTGCGGTTACTGTCTCCTAGCAACAGAACTTCTTCTTAATAAGGCACTTGTTATTTTCAGGGGTCTGTCATGAATACTTTAAATAGCCTTAATTTTCTGTATAGATTCCCTAACGTAATCAATCCTTTTCTTTGTAAGTTCGATGACCTATGAAAGTGTTTTATTATTACCATAATACCCCAATAACTTGATCTCTAAAATACAAATACTTTCAAATCCCACTGTACTAATGTTTTATTTCAACACTGCACTTTTAAGTGGAACACAGTTCTTTTCTCACATAACCAGGAACTTCTGTTTAGCCAGTTTTTTGCCCATGAGTACAAGTTCTCATAAGCATCTTTGTAAATTATTACAGTAGATCACAAATAAGCGTATCATAAAAAGTGAGATTCATGTTGTACTAGTTATTTTCAAATAAAAACAATGATCTTTCTGGCTTTGATCGAAACATTAAAAGTACATGTTTGAAGAAAAAGTGACAGTAGAAAAGAAAATAAAGCACAAATCTGATAAAATAATGTGAAAACCCCTACTGAAATTACTTAGCAGTTTGTTTTATATTCACCAGATATCTAGATAGCAAGTCTAAGGTAATAGAACACAATATAATTGATATCTGATAGATATTTTACAAGAAAGAAATCATAAAGTTTTTCTCTCCTTGTCTATCTTATAATATTAGATGTTCTCAGGGTAATTCTGGAAATCATGAAGAAATAAGTGCAATATTATTTATAAAGACAAATCATTCTTTTGTGAGAAATAAGTTTGGAAGAGATAATGAAGGTATTTATTACTTCCATAATTTTTAAGATTGGTTGAGGTGTTCTAATGTTCATATTGTTGGTGACAACGTAAACCGGTAGACAGTATTGCAATCATAGTTTGCAAAAGACTGAATATGCATCTTAAAGTTATGTATTTCATTAATGTACCCAGTTCCAGTGTCATTTTACAAGCTGTCTGACTGAAAGTATATCTTCACAGATGGACCTAAGGTACATCAATATGCTGAATGAGGCATCTGAAGGAAAAAGAACTGAACTGTCCAGCACAAAACACACAGACTTACTGCAAGGTTATGAAAGCTTGCTTGTGGAGATAACATTCACAGAGCATCTGAACAATCAGGACATTTTACAAGCAGGACAGTTTTCTTCATCCCAGAAGTGAAAGAGTAAAGATGACAAAGAGCGATTCCTCTAGCAGTAACCTCCTTTGGTACCTCTGACGCCTTCCCAACCTGCTTTCCACTGATCCTGGATGACCTTAGGGTGTTGAAGGAGGGGAATAACTGGAAAATTATGTCATAAATGTCCCTTTAACCTCAAGAACAAGGAATCTGCTAAATCTGTAAGGCTAGCTGTGGGTGAGCTAAAATGTTGGTGGAGGACTGAAAGGTAGGTTTTGGTTTGCGAAATACTCAAAAGTCATCATGATAGATGAAGTTTTATGCTTCAGTTGGCCCCATCCCTGTAAAATCTCACTCTCCAAAGTAATAAACATAATTGGATAGCCAGGAAAGTTTTCCATTCAATAGAATATAGCACAAATATTCTGTTGTGAGACTAGCTTACATAATAACATAAATCAAATCACACTGAACCTTTCAAAGAACATCTGTAAAAAAATAAATAATTGCCCATCAATGAATACTATCTGCTTAAGTAACAGGCAAGAGGAATTGAACATATTCATATATAACCCAGTGGAATGGATCATAATATTAGGACACTGAAATTTAAGTTTACCAGTGACTTAGTACGTCACTGTGTCTACATCACCTTTCCAGCAGATAATGTAGAATTTGAGAACTCTGACTCACAAAACCAAAGATGGGATACTGGAGGTCATCCACTCCACTCCTTCTAAATAGCATGTATCATTAGAAAGCAGGCAAAATTTTCCTTTAAAGGCTGTCCAAGATGTGTAAGAGGGGGGAAAAATATTCTTATATTGAATGTCAGTCTGATAAACATTTTATATTTATAGACGATTCTGTGACTCTGTGATTTTTAAAATAGTACATAATAATTTGTTTAAGTAAGCATGCTCAGCACCCAACAGAGGTAATGCAATACTGAGTTTCACTGACGGAAGAGTTAAAAACTGACTTTAAAAGTCAGTGGATGAATTGAAAAATAGTTATTATGTTGCATTTACTTCCTTCAAGCAGCATGTGGTACAGCAAACACTAAAGAACACAATAAGAACTTTTAAAAAAGGCCAGTTTCTCAAAACTTCAAGCAGCTATCACCATATGTGTATTTTGGGAGCACAGAAGTATCAGAAGTATTAGTGAAAACTGGGAACAAATTACACATACATTACTAGTTGCCTCAAAAGGGGTAATGTTTCAGACATGACTAAGATCATGATAGTTTAAAAAAATATAATTTAAAATTGCTTTGAAAAAATTTATGAAAGAAACAAATATACAAATAATGGGAAAGGAAAGATAATGACAGTAAAATTTATTATTTTTATAGGATACATGACTTTATCAAATTTTCTTAATTATTGCTAAATCTCTTGAAAAAACAGATGATTTCTACATGATTACACAAATGTAAATTTGGTTCCACAGTTAGGAGTTCTTCAAAAAGTAAAAAAAAAAACAGGGGGTGGTGGTAGAGGGAGGTAGTGCTGATAAGGATTTAAAGTCTAAGTAACCTGATATGGCTCCTAAGATATCTAAACAGATCATTGAAAAATTACTATCAACAAAGAAAGAGATGCTAAAAACCCCCTCAATTTCAGTCAACAAGTTCCATGGTAAGTAGGTCTTGTCAAATGTATCACTAATCTTTTCTCACAGGATATGAGTTTGGATGTTAAAGACATTTTTGTTGATAAAGTAATTGATTTAAAAAAAATAATTACATAGTACTAAGTGACATCTTGATTTTTAAAATCTTACTGTTTCAAAAATGACAGTATATGGACATAGCAACATTCACTAAAGGTATTAAAAACTATTTTACCAGCGCATCTGAAAATAAAGTGACTGGAAAAATATTAATGAATTGGACAACTAAACAGTGATGTTCGTCAAAGATCATTTTTGGTCCTATTCTCATCAATATTTTTAATTGATGATCTGAGGATATTTTTGATGAATGAGAATAGATAATTTTTGATGGTTAAGTGCTTTAGTTGACAAAGATTCACGGAGCGGTGAGTAATGAGGGAGCTGGTTACTGCTACAAACAATCTGAATCACTTGGCTAAATGGACACAATGCGCGGAAGTGCCTTAAATAGATCCTAACATGCACACAAAAAATACCTTTGTGAAGGAACAACACAGGTTACAGTTACCAGGCGGGATTTCTCAGTTCGTTACTTTTACTGAGCAGAAGACAGAGATGATCTAGTTTTACAGGCTTTTTTGCCTCATTTTAAAAAACAAGCTGCCTGTAAGGAGTTTACATTTAGACAGGCAAGGACAAAACAACCTTCAGTGACTTAAATCTGAAGGGAGACGAAGATAACTTAATAGTCCCTGTTTTACAATACAGTTGCATGAGCTTCCCATTTTCCTGAGTCTGGTGATGTTCTGGGTACTATGCCTTTTTTGGAGGGGGTGAAGGGGGATTCTCCCACTTGGAGCCTTCCACTGAAACACAGGTTACCTATTCCCGTATTTTTGGCAACTGCAGAAGAACCAGTAATTCCTCAACTGAGAATGCAGCTCTGCACAAACTTCCCATTCAATGACACATGCTCTATCTGGTCACTCTCCAGTCCCAGACAGGAGTTCAGAGTGGTCCAAGTGTGTGCAAGAGAGCCGAGCGCCCCTAAAAAGCATGTCACAGCAAGGACAGCATGGACAACATATGGGGGCCAAATACAAAAGCTCGATGTCAAAGGCAAAAAAACCCTCAGTGCACTAGGCCCAGATGCCTGAAGAACCAACTGTATGCTTAAAATACTAACTTTCCTGTATTGTCTACTTAATTTCAAAGACACAAAATAATCATCTTGCATATGCTGGCATCAGTACTGTTCTTACAATTACATTTGAAAACCAGAGAAGAAATTTAACCATGTTGAGAGACTTGAGAATACATATTTGAGCGAGAAATTTGCATTTTAAGTCAGTTTGCAAGGTCTAATCAAGTCCCCAAACTTTTACAGAAAAACATAAAAGTGGTTTCCACTACAATATTATTTACCAACTTCTTTAAGCTGTCACCAGCTTTGAGACCTTCAAACAAGAAAGAAAAAGATAGAAACCATATGGCATATCAAGAAGCTCATCAATAAAATTATGGAAGGCACGTCTACAATGTGGATGGATAGTGCTTAAACATCCAGACAAGTGCCTGACCATGCTCATTTACTTGCTTTGTTCAGTACAGGATCACACAGGTGAACTAGCCCTGGTCCAAAAGCGTTAACACAGCACTTCACTGGAGCTAATAAACCTCCTCTGGTGGAGCTGAGTAGCTCAGGTGCAAAGCCACGCTGACATGCCTATTCCACTTCCATTCCCGGTACTAACTCAGATGTTGTTACCCTGGGCACTGCAAGAGATTTATTGACTTGACCAAGAGGTGCCGTGACTTACAGTATTAAGCACCGGCTGTGAAGGAGAAGGATGTGTTTCTAGTCCTCAACCTAAAACCTAAATCTGCTTTCCTGTCCTTTTGCAAGCATTGCTAGAAAAAGCAGAGCTGTGTTATACACCCATGTAACTAACACAATGCACTGGGGAACACAATGTATGCACTGCTAGAAGCAGACATCATTAGCTGAGCCTGAAACATTCTCATTTTGAATTAATGACAATTTCCATTTCATTCCTATATTTAATATTTCTTCATCTGACTCAAAATCAAAACAAAACACCACTGCAGATGTGAGAAGGTGGAGGAAACGTGGAAAATTCTAGTACTTAGCTCATTAAAATGAACAGAATTTTCCAAATAGATATGTTATACTACAAATTTCTCTACTCTGGATGAGAATCAGCAGAGAAATAGTCATATCATTGAGGCAGTGAAAGCTTTCTCTACCGACAACAGTGGGACCAAGGTTTAACTCAAAATGTCTGTTAAATCACATGGACAGAGTAAGATTTATCACATCTTTAATTTCTCACTTTTTAAGACTTTGGCATTGGTTGTTGAGGAATACACTCAATTTACGGAAGACTGTTACTTAGCAACCATAATTGGTTTTAAAACAAAGCTTTAGCCTGTGCTTTTTTTCAGCAAAGAAATAATAGATCCCTATCCTTAAGTGTTTCTAACCAAATTAATAGAGCAAACATCTAGACTGAACATCAGTGGAAGGCCATAAGCAAGCTGCTTATCAAAGCAGCATCCTTACATAGTTTGACCCTTTCCTTGTTTTTGCATTGATGGAAAAAAACCTCTCAATTCTTAAAAAGAAATAATAATTTTTTTATAACCACCCCACTTTCCTCCAGACACTAACTGCTGGCTTATATAGAGCAGTCACGTCCACAGATATGGGAAAAGTGATGCTTTTGTAAACAAATGGGAAAAATAAATAACTGGTGGGTTTCATTCTCTGCAATAAAAGTGCAGAAGATAGCAAGAAAAATCGGGGAATATGGAGTAGTTCACCCTCAAAATAAAATATCAGATCAGAATAGCTTCTTACTATGCCCATCTAAGACTCAAGCACAGACTCCACAAAGCTGCAAATTATACTGAAGGTAAGCTGGCCCCAGTCGTATACTCTGAAAGACTTTGGTGCTCCTAATCACTGTGCGCAACATGCTGAGCTACCCAAAGGTTTCAAGAAAAGGACAAGGCAACAACATATGGCCTAAACAGGCTGTTCATGTCTTTCCCCAAACAAGGCACAGCTTCACCTTAGACTGACCTTGCAATTACAGGCTACTGGGAGCAGTTATGCACTTGAAAACAGTCAGCACAACAAATAGCAGGGACAGGAAAAGACTCAGAAATACTGAACGCAGAGAGCCCTCAATAGGCAAGCTATGTATCCTGGCCACATTGCCTGAGACAATCCTGCTCTGTTCAGGTCATTTGCTATCTGAATCTTAAAATGCAATGTGGAAGCAGAGGAATCCTTTATACTATCACTTCCTATATATAATGAACAATGATAAAAGTTCATCCAGAGGTGTGCTTTTAGCAATTTGAGGTCAAAAAAACCCTCCCTAAAATAATAAATTTAAATAACTGCAAAGTAAGCAAAGTAGATTAACGTGCCAGCTTCCTCCAGCAGCAAGAGCAGAATTAGTTTTTCCAGAGCACGTATTAAGTAGCTAGGGAAAAAATGCAATGCCACCTCAAATAACTCATGCCTATATGACTCAGTTCAGGAATATTAATAAAATCCACACATCCAGAGCCTGTACTCATTAGAGTTTAGGAGATACTGGATTCGAGCAATAACCTACCAAATTTACCACAACTATTCTGTACCTAGTGTCATTTTTGTGGGGCAAAAATAACTTGTCAATTCTTGACAAACCCCTAAATCTTAGAAATTTGTTATGTTTAACTGTGAAGTTGTTTTGGCTTTCTTGACTACCCTTGAGTACAAAAGTTTAAGGATAAGAATGTCTTTATATCACACTTACACCACAAATTGCAGTTGATGTATGATTTCTTTTAAAAACACATACATCAACATACATGTATTTGATGTGCAGGAAAGAAACATAATAAATATTTGCAAATATACCAAAATCCAGACTGCTCTTGTAATTTAGTGGAGAAATTTTATATATGCTGACCAATCTACAGGACTACAACTAGCAAGTATTACAGGTAATTTCCATTTCTTGACAGATAAACTTATTTTTCTCTCAAATACCCTTCTTTTTTGCCCCTCTAAATCAGAAGTGGCTTGATATCAAGTGTGCAATCTCAGATTTCACCGATTTCCTTCTGAGAGTACTACAGGAGATGACAACATAAGAGAACAGATTTCAGATTTATTTAAAAAAAAAAAGGGAAAATAAGGAACTCTAGAGTTTAGGAGAGCTAAAATATGTTTTCCTCTGTCTTATCCTTGTGTTTCATTGTGAAAGGGTTTTTCCTCTAGTAACACAGTAACAGCTGGTGGCTCTTTTTCCTCCATGGTTTCACAAGACACATTTCTCACTGGAGCTCTCAGCAATTTATTCTTAATGTCTTGCTGATTTGAGTAAGTTTTTTTTTTTTTTTTGGACAGGTTCAGTACTGTATATATAAGATATGGGGAGGAAAAAAAAAAAAAATCCCTTTAATTCAACAGGTTCCATGAAATGCCTCTATGCCAGATGATAAAGCCATGGCTGGGTTTTGGGTGCAGGGAGGGCATTTATTTCATTTTTAAAGGCACAATACATGTTGGGCACAGTGCTCATGTGGAGGCTACTGATTTTAAAACTGCCGTTCAGTTTCCACCTCCATCAGATCAGGTCAAGAATCTTGGAGAATTTATCTCAATGAGCCAGGAAAGATATCAGCCCATGGGGGAAAGAAAGCCCTTAAGAAAGATTGCTATCCAACCACATCGCTGTGTCAGAGCACACTGGTGCTAACAGCAGAGGCCATTAGCCAGGGTTTGCTTATATCTGTATGGGTAAAAAACAAGGGGATAAAATTCCACCAACACAGCACCCTGATTTAACTTTCATGAGTTGCTGAGTTTAAAAAACATCAAGTGTTTGGGTTTTTACATCCTAAAATTAAAATTACATCAATGAATTACAGCTTCAACTTTGAGGACTCTGAGCTGTCACAGCCAAAGACAAGAAAGGAGCCCCCAGAGGGCCGCCTAACCCTTACTTGTTCATTCAGAACGCGAACACTAAATCTCATTGATCTTCTGATCACTACAAATTATTGGTAAGCTCTGCATTAAACCAGACTGCTGTAAATTGGAGTTGACAGTATTATCACTGAAAGAAATGCATGAGCTCTGTGTTTGCCAAAGTGTGACCTACACTAGTGGTGTAGCACTGTAGCACTGCACGGACTGAGATTTCTGATCCAACTGCCATTCTCAAGCAAATTATTTCAATCACACAGAATTAACTTTGGTTAAGAATGTTTCTTCACACTAGACATGCACCATCACTTCACAAACAGAAAAGCTGAAAGGATATTATTGCAACATTACCATCTCCAGGTGCAAGCTCAGAAGACTCAGCTGCATCAGGACATTAATGCCCTTCCAGACAGCCTCCTCCAATGAAACCAGCCTCAACAGATATTTTGACACTAGCTTGCATGCGAGCAGAATAAAAATTCAAAAGAATGATCCCAAAAATTAAACGTGAGTGTTAAGACCAAAGGAGGAACCCTGCCAACAAGGTTATCAACAAGCATTTTTATATCATAGGAAGCAAAGAGATTACAGAACGTAACCGACAATCAATTCAGGAAGTTGGCATGGTTGCTAGGTTTGCTAACTGACTGGAGCAAAGACCTTTCTCTGGTTTTGTCTTTTTTTTCTTTGTATACTTGAAGATGGCACATATATATTGTTCCTCAATCAGGGCCCTTTGGCATCACCTCAGTGGTAAAGAATTACTGAAGGAAAGCAAGCAACAAAGGATACAGAAGGAAGGAGTTACTTAATCCTTTAAAGGTCATTTGTTGACATGGGCCAATGGTGACATTCAATGTGAGGCAAATTATATGGTTAAAATGATAAACAAGGAAAATTACTTTGACAACAAAAACATTTTCTGGAACTGTGGGAGCTGCCGTACCATGTCTGAGAGGTAGGCAGGTACCTGGGAAGAAACTGAGAACATCTAGAGGTGTTAACAGCTGCAGAAGTTTGCAATTTTTGTACATTATCTTCCACTTCAAACATCTAATGGAAATTGCGTAGCATACTTACACACAAACATGTGCACATGATTAGTGACATGTTTATGTTATATTATCTTATAATCAAAATAGTTCAGTTGAGTTTGAAAAGCCAGAAGAAATTATCTTGACAAGTAGTCTCAAGAGATATTTATAGATGAACTGAAGAATATTGTCTTTGGTTTGTAATTAAGGGATAGAGACAATAAATGCCTTGGGAATCTGAAAGATTGCCACTGCAGTCCCTAGTTATTTTGGGCGGCCCGTGTTACAGAGTCAGGAATCTTGTTCTGGGCACAACTCCCTCCTTTCTTGAAGGATACCCTGAGCAGAGCCTACCAGTCATCCCAAATGACACCCAGTGCCACCTGTGCAAAAATTATTCAGCTCTTTGGGCCACAAACTGAGCAGACAGAAAATAAGGCATGACTCTGCAGGCACAGGGTAAGGGGCAAGGTCCTATCTTCTGACTCCTGCTGCTTTGGGTTAGACTAAAAACCAACCAGGTTTAATAATCTATTTCCTGCTAGGTCTAGTAGGCCATAATTAGAGGAAAATATAAGAAATGGGATGAGAATAAAGTGATCCTTCCTGGACATGTAGTGTTGATTGCCCCAAGTTAGAAGGGAAAGGGCTTTCTGAGTCAAAGGTTGCAACTGCGGCAACTTTTAACAGCCAAGGTACTCTTCATGAATTCTTCATGAATCCCATTATTTTGGCTCTCAGATCATACCATGGCACGGAGTTTCACAATTTCATCTGTGCACAGTAACATTTTTTAAAATTTGGTTGCCTCTCAATTCTTCTAGTGTGAGTAATGCAGAATAACCATTCCGTCCCTTCCGTAGGACCCTCTTGAGTGCAATAGCAGTTCCTTAACTGCTGATTATCTTTGTTACCCCCTTCTCTAGTTTGTGTAACATTTCTTTTGAAGCAGGGACACCAAAGCCATAGGCAGAATTCCAGATATGATGCACCACAGATTTATACAGTGGAATAATGAGGTTCTTTCTTTTGCTCGTCATTCCTAGCCTAGTATTTCCTAACATTTGATTTGTCTTTTTAACCTTTTCTGAGCAGTAAGCTGGTATTCTCAGAGTGGGGGGAAGCCTAAAATTTCATTTTTCTTTACTGTGCTCTCTTTTCCACACACATCCTTTATGTTAAGAAAACAGTGCTAGAAACAAACAAAAAAAGGTCAGTTCTCTTCATTCTCAAGTTCAAGAACTCACTACTCAAATAATTAGCCCCCACAGGCAGGAAAGCAAAGAATTCTGATAATTTCTCTTTGTCAAAATACGAAGCAATTTATAGTGATAGTCAGGTATTTTCTGATAGAGTGCTTTTCTATAGTAAAATGAGAATTCAACACTCAATTTCCTGAGGAAAAAAAACAGGGGGAGGTGACCGAGCTTCCTACTTCCTCTGCAGCTCCTCCACAGCCCATCGAGCAAAAGACCTAAGGACAAGGCACAGGTTATGCCAGGTTTCCAGCGACACCAGGCCACAAAGCTTCAGAAAATAACCAGTTTAGATCCTTCCCAACCTGAATTAAAAATAATATTAAAGAAAACCCTCCTTACCAATGAAATTTTGCACATCAATCTTGAGCTTTTGGTTACAAGGACAAGTTTTTAGAAATACCAAGATTACATCAGGCACCTTGACTGATCCCTTTATGGTGCTACGAGGGAAAGACAAGCCCGGAGTAGACTCCCGCTTGCATCTACAGTCAGGAAGCCAACAACTTTATTGACTCAGCACATTTCGGGACAATGCCACATATATATTCTCCCCTTACACGTCAGTAGATGGCACTCTCTATATTTACTATCTACATATTTTGCACACTTGCCAAAAAAAATGCTGTGTCTCATGGAACTGTAGTAGTACATCACAGGCCCTTAAACAGCTTCCCTTAGTGGTTAGCTCTGTGCTTTACCTATCCTTTTGTGCAGATCTCAGTTTTCCCTGGGCACACAAGGTGGTCAAGTATGTCGATCAGGGCCCATAAACCCATGGAAATATGAACTGTACATATGGTCTATACTTTATGCAGTTACTAGACAATCTACTCTCCCACCCATAGTGTAAATAAGCATTAAAATTGACCCTCTCTACAAAGGCCAAAAAAGGTTCATCATTAACAAAACATCTGCATATGATACCAAAAAGAGGTTTATGTTGAAACAGAGCCCTCTTCATTTACCTGGCCAACTCACCATTTAGAGGTCACTCATCATTTAGAATCATATTGACTTCATTTAGTTGTTTGTCCTTTGTATTTGTATAGCCATCAGAGTCATGAGAAGCCACTCTGAACACCTCTTCTGAGCACATCATGTACATGAATCCCTTTGAATTAAAAATATTAAAGTTTTATTTGCAAGAACAATAACTAGTTTGGGGTAAAAGCTAACAGTTCCACATGACACACTACAACTCAAAAATAGTTCAGAAGAGAAAGCATGTCTAGGGCTGATTGCTTGCCAGGGCATTTGGGGAAGGCAGGCTGGTATGAATTCCTCACACACCACCACCCTGCTGTGCAGAGCACTATTTTTACGATGTGGTCAGGATTGCAAGTTTCACACCTTTGAAAGAGTCGTACATGGGGGCACTTGGTTTCTATCAAAGCCTGCTTCATACAGCAAGCTAAGAGTTATGAATACTGAGCAAGTCTAAACCCTTGTTGATCCTCACAGATCAGATGAGATCAGAAACAAAGATGAGAAGAAAATAAATGTTTCTCTTTTACTGTGCGCTATTACAGTAAGCGCCACTCCATCAGCCCAACGGTATGAACACATAACACTAGTATAGTCCTTTAATACTTTCTTTTTTGAAAACATTTCTAAACTATAATAATATATTAATTTTGATAAATACAATTACTACCAACATTTGGTTCTTGATTACAATCAATTATATTTCTGAAACAATCAAGCATCCTACAATTAAAAATAATTGATTCATTAGCACACCCCTACTAGACAATTACACAAATACATTATTTATGTAATTAGATGCATTTACAGTTCATTATTGCACTTTTTATTCTATTGTTGCAAAGCTACAGAAGTAACACCTTACTTCTTAATTTTCCTTTGCCTTCTATTGACATAGAGATTGCATTTATTTTATTTACCCAATTTCAAATTAGAAATCAAAATCTGAAATAGACTCAAGCCCTACAAAACCAGTAATTAAAGCTCATTTATTTGTCATACAGGTGAAAAGTAAGGGCAACAAAGTACTTTCCAGGGGAAGTCTGCTTATTGAGTTGAAAAAAGAAGCTGTAAGCAACATGCTTTTGGAGGTTTCAAAAATATAAATTAAAATATCTACATGTCAGGCTCTTGCTTAAATGAGAATTTAAGGGTGAGCATGAAAGAGAAGCTAGTGAAAAATTATTGTGATCAGAGCCGCTTCCAAGCCCAAAAGTAACTAATGGTCATGTTCTTGTTATTCTGTTGTGGCACGAAAACCAGTTCAGAAGTCTTGACAGTCATGACAACAGATTAAGGATCTAATTTTTAGATGTTCTAGTCCTCCACATATTTTACCAACTTCACTTATGGCTGTGAATATCCAAACTTACTAAGAAAATGTAATAAAACCCACAAACCAATCATCACCAAAAAACATTCCGCCCCCCCCCCCCCCCCCCCAAAAAAACCCCATAACAAACCAAACCAAACCAAACCACCCTGTTATCTAGCTATTTAGTTGAAGTGCCTTATGTTGATCTGACTCTATTCTTACTACAAAAGTCCCCAAGTACTAGATTATTATACTTCATACTAATGTACTTTTACCATGTAACTCCAGTTGATATTTCAACTTGCTTGCAGATGACTAGGGCTGACCAGGCTGCCTTACACTTTTCTGAAATGAGCATCCCACCAGAGAACCAAGAATATCCTACAGTTAACCTGTACGGACAGTTTTCTAGCCCTGTTCTGAAAGCTACATAATTTGACTTACCTGCAAGCAGAGTGTCCATCTTGGGTTTTGATCAGCTTCTTTTCCATCTTCTCCATACTATTCAAAAGTGCTTTTTATTATTTAAGAACAGCCATGCCTGGTCAGACTAAAGAAGGGACAGATGTGTGAGAACTGGAAGGGGCACCTCTGGTCTGAGAAACAGGAGAGGTGCACACTGGAAGCTCACCAAGCAAGGCATCATGGCCTGCCTGCTAGTTGATGAGAGTACTGCAATAATTCAGGAGAGAAATATAGAGAAATGCAAAGACATTTTCCCCTCATTGGCATACTACCACCATCCAATGGCCTCAGCAGACTTCAGAAAACAAGTCTGCCAGATTTGTTCCCATGGAGTTCTAAAGCAATGGCTATTAAAAGCTCCCCTCTGATCCCTCCAGACTGAACGTGGGGTGGCTGCCACACAATTTTGACCCCAAGATTCCTGAAATAGTGACCAAACGAAAAACCAAAACAACAAGAGTCTGCAAGCTTCTATGCTTAAGTTGCAGCAACCCTCATTTTCCAACAGCATTGCACTTCCACTTCATACAAATGTTTGTAATGTTTTTATCATTGCTTATCATCTATGCATTTGCATTTTTTTTAAAAAAAGGAAAGATTAAAAGAGTGAGTTTATCTATGTGTTGCTGGTTTTACCCTTCCTAAAGAAAGCTATGTAATAAGGCTCCCAGGGTTAACGTAGAAAAAAGGTCAGAAAAATTACTTTATTGGTAGAGTTCCCAGGCAAAATCCTTCTCCAGAAAACCCTCAGACAAAACAGAAGATTTCTTGGAGAATGAGCTGACTACATAAAGCAATCACTGACCAACAAAGAACCAAACCAGAAATATTTTAAAATAAGCATGCATTCAGCCCTGAGTCTACCGAATTGAATTTAACAGAAATGGACATAAATTATATTGGGTTTATGTTTATATGTGTCCACGTTTTCTGATTGGTCTCCTCACTTTTCACAAGTTAAAAACTTCTCTTTTCTTATGCTTATTTTTCTATGCTTATTAAAGACTATAAAGCAAATGAAGAAGAGTATCTACCTCACTGCAACTCTTCTTTAAATCTGGTGTTCAGACTGAGTAGGAATTTCTAAATCCAACGGAGGTTCAGATTTACACAGCTTCAAAGAAACTAAAATATACTGGTCTACTTACAGTCCATTGTTATTCCTCCTTTTGTCTGGGCCTCACTTACAAACCACTTCAAAATTCATCTGCAAAGAAGCATGGCTGCCTTCAAAGTCATTACGTCTTAAAAATAAAAGGAAAGTTCTTCCAAGTGTGTTTGTTTAATCCAAAACATTAACATGCTGACAGCTGTTGAGCTGCTTCATTTAGCTGTCACAACAGACCATAAAGCACCAGAGCAAAATGGACACTTCTGTGTATGACATCTGCCACTCTTCTATTAACTGCTGCTTCACCACAAACATTTTACCGAATAATTAATTTGGCGAGGTGTATGCAACAGAGTATTTTTTTAATGCATTAAAACATCTGGGGTTTTGCACTGCAAGGTTCTGCCTAATGTAATGAAGTCTAAATAGAAGATTTTAAACTGCCATTTTTGGCTATGACACGAGAAAGATTCCCGCAGAGAGATAACATGCATCATCTACTCAGAAAAGCATATCTTCTGTAACATAAGTTGAAAAGGCTTACTAAAAATATTAACATTGTAAGCTTTAGTAGAAATAAAAATTCTTAGGAAAGCTTCATCTCTACAGGGCTGTTCTTGAATCCAAAGTATCTGCAACTCAGTGGGAAACACAGGTTATATGAAAGCAATTTATAATGTGCTGCAGCAGAGGTAGAATAAAGTATCCTTAATATCAAGGAAAAAAATCATCACAGTAGACACCTTTGCAAAATCTAATCCTGAGAAATGTAAATTACTTGGGACTCTTAGGAGAGTCTGTAAGAATGCCTGAGAATCAGCAGTTCTCAAAACCAGGTTGAAAGTCAGGAATTCTCCTACTATCAGAAAATCTTAAGTCTGGGTTTGGAACTGACTAAAGCTCAAATGAGAAAGTCTCCTTGAATCAAATTTGCCAAAATTGCAAGCTAAATCACAGAATGCCACCAAGATGCTCACAAGTAGTACCTGCAAACCATAAGACTGCATAGCAAGAAACAACCTTTCTCTTTCACCTGGAGATGATGATGAACTATTGCAGAATCTGTATTTTCTCCACTTTGTAGGAAGTAGAGTGTCTCCCCAGATTTAGTTGAGTACCTGAAAGTACAGTGTTGCCTTTTAAAGACTAAAATAAAATAGGTTGAAGGAATACATTGAATATCTAAGTTTTCTGTTATTGACATCTGTCTTATCCAATGGACACATTTGAAGTATTGCTTTTGGCTTTTCCAGATGCCTGTCATTGGTTTCCAAGATAACCACCTTGCTTGGAAACAGAAACTAAACAGAGAAAACCTACAGCTCTGCTCTGCACATTTATACATTTTACAGAAATGTTTAAATCCAAAATGAAGTTAAAAACCTAACGAAAATCATTCTTTCCCAAGAAAGCAAAATATATTTTGCTGGCAATATCTTTGGAAGGTATCCCTCAAACGCTGCTACATGATACCCCAAAGGTGCAGCAGATTAGACTACTGGAATTGTATCCTTTGGGAGTTTGCAGTCAGCTCAGAGGGTAATTCCAAACTGGGAACTCAGCAGAACCTGATTTACTGTCATAGGATAGAAAGAAAAAAGAAAATATGAAGACTGAGACTGCTGATTTCTACATCCCACCCATGACAACATTTCTGGCTCATTTTGGAGATGTTCAACTCTCCACTAGACCTGAGCAATCTCATCTAACTTTGAAGTAAGTCCTGGTGTGGGCGGAAGGTTAGGCTAAATGACCTCCCTTCTGGGAAGCATATCACAATAGGTACCAGAGATGGAGGTCTCCAAACAGAGAAGTCATCCCAATTACAGTAACACCTAACCCATATCAAAGTGCTGCTTTAGATCTAGAGTCACACATCCTTTTGAATCATTTAATAGAAATAAGCATAGTAATACTGGGATCACTGCACTCCTGCATATAGGCAGGTGGGACTATTTTCTTGATTACTAACAGCTTCCCATTACAATAAGAATCTTTTCATCCTTTTTTAATAGGCTGAGATAATTGTTTAAGTTTCCTCTAGTATCACTGGAGAGAAACAAGTACTTTCACAGGTCAATTCATCAACATCCTAAGATAGATGGGGTAACTTGCTGCTTCCAGCCATCCCTTACTCTCCAATGACTACAGAACATACAAATGACTACTTCAGTCTAGAACTCTGGCTTTTGGACAGACCAAATTCAGTGACAGAAATCCCATTAGTTACTGGCCAGGGCGGAACCAGTAACACCTCCCTGGAACAAGGTTCTCCATCCCTCTCATTTACACAGCTCTAAAGAGGGCAGAGAAAAATAAGTGCCACCTAAGAGCCATATCTAGCCTTTTCATTATTCAGAGGTGGAAGGAAGAAACATAGCTGTTGTGGGTTTAATTTCTGAAGTGTTAACAATGAGTACATTATAAGGCCAAACTATTCATAACTACAATATGCACATCTTCCTTGTGTGCCCTGGAAATAATTTTCAGGGTTAAATTCACCAATGATACAAGTAGAAGCAACCTCAAGTGCACCCTTTAAACCTCCTTAGACTATTAGTTCGTGTTATTACTTAATTTCAGTTTTCCTCAGCAGAATTACAGCAGAGAGATGTTTGGTACATTATGTTTATCAAATATATTACCACTGAAATGTTTTTTCTTAACAATTTAATGGAAAACTGAATTATAGTGGCTTAAAATGGACTTTGAAGGGGTTTAAGCAATTTATAGGGTGAAGCTTCAGGAAAAAAAAATAGGCTTGTTTCTTAATTTGCTTTGGTACTTTTGAAAAACAAAAAAGGCAGTGCAGGTGTTGCACAAACGTCTGCATCTACCAACATAAGCAAAGACCCTCTTATTTTGGTGTAGTTATATCCTCTGCTTTACTACAGTCTTTGTACACTGGCTACTGCCACTCAGGGACAGACACAGTCCCAATTTAAAAGGAGTATGCCAGGTTGTCCAATGCTAATTGGACAGTTTAGACTTCTTAGTCCTTCTCTTCCCTGTAAATCCATGCCTGTATCAATGAACAAAACCACTATTTCACTTGCATTGATGAGAACTGTTCAACAGTCATCACAGAAGTAATTCTAGGTTTATACTGACACACAGAGTAGAATCTGCTCCAATGTTTTTTAAAGAAGATCGACAGAGCTGAAGCTCTGCATTCATACATTTTCAAGGCTCTTGCTAGAGAGGAGGTTTTCAGCAGCTGCACAGTGCTGCAAGTTGGCATAAGTTCTTGTTATACTGCCACAGGCTAAACTCAAAATCCTAGTTTAACACTGATGGCAAACTACAATTAGTACTGTTCGTATACTAAAGAAAATAATCCATGAAATCCATCATTTTCATAGCCACATAAAAATTTACCATGAAAATGTTCAGCTTTGCCAACTTCTGTTCAGTCCTGCTAATTTCTTCCTTTGGATTTCATATGAACTGCTATCTTTTATGACAGGGAAAAACCAGCCAGAAAACCAAATTTGTGCAAAATTTTAGATTGGGACAAAACTTCTGTAATTTCCAATTCCTCTACACATTTGTGGAAATATCAACCACAATATACAGACTGTCATTCCAGATGACAACTAAGGTTCATCTAGTTAAATATTCTGTCTTTGACATGAGATACCATCAGACATTCAGAGAAGGACACAACAAACCTGTATGTTGTAAATATATGTTTTAGTTGTTTGTGTCCTGGCACAAGAAAAGAAATTTACCCAATGCAATTGTTCCCATTATTCCTACAACAATGTAATACACTTTTGACACCTGCTTCAATATCTTCCTGCAATGAGTTTACACTACTAATATATTTTTTCTAAAAATACCACAGCAGTAGAATATTTTATCTTATTTTTCCAAATTTGCCTCAGATTATTTTGAGTACTCTCTAGATCTTTGGTAATTTACCAAATAATCTTGCACTTCATCACAACAGTGAAGCCAAACTATTTTCAACAAGAAAAGAGTCTGCACAGTAAAAGCCTTTTACGTGTTGCTTGAGTGTCTTGTAATAATTGAGGTAAAGTTCCTTATCACATAATCCAGTTGTAGGTCTAAATATGTTCTATGGTTGGCAGTTCTTTTCCAAGATTATACATGAACATTCAGAACAAAATAGTCTAATTATACATAATTTTAAATAAAAGTCTTCTATGTCCTTCTTCACTGATACAGTCAGATCTTATGTTCTGTTCCAGTTTCTTCTTGAAAATACAAACAAGTAGGGTTCAGTATAACAGGTCTGCATGTTTGGAGACGGAGAAGGTGGGAAATTCATTACTTTGCAACCAACACTAATTTATTAATAACTTGCAGAGCCTGATGAGTTTGAGCAATAAAAGGAAGCAATTCCTAAGGGGATATAAATAACAGTCAATAAATTTTATAATACACAGAAGACCAATGAGGACAAACAGTACCACCATAGCCATCTTTTTGTTCTGTGTCTACCTGCAGCTGTGAGCCACGCCCAATTAGGAATCTGAATACCTTGACCATAGTCCTGAAGCATACTTGAAAGAAGAGACACCATTTGTGTTTCAGTGAAGACTGGGAGGGAGATGTCTGATTCAGTGATGCCTGCTGGTATAAACTTTTAGGAAGCAAGAAGAAGAGCTAAAGAATATGGTCAGATACACATCTGTGATCAGGAGGATGCCAAAGGATACAAAAAGCCACTATAACAAACCACTTAGCTATACAGAACAGAGGCCAGTAGTAAAGAATAACGTGGCAATTGCACAGGGAAGAAGCTGGTTGTTAGTATCATCTGAAGGCCAGACAATGTTACAACCAGAAGCCGTGAGTTTAAGAGCAAGTACTCCATCCTGGAGAAAGTTGGGACTGAACCCTATGGACGTATCTGACCTTTCATCCTTGAAATCAGGCATTACTGCCTTTCCCAATGCACAAAAAAAATAGTAAAATAGGGAGAGGACACAAATTCTGCCCACCTCCATGTAAAAGAACAAAAGTGTTGTAAGAGACTAGCCTTGATAAATCATGACTTCCTCATTGACCTCAAAACACAGGAAAGAAGATTATCAACTAGGTCAGATCACTAAGAGCATAAAAGAATAGCACAAGCAGCTGGAGCACAAGCAAAAGGTCAAGACACAAAACATGACCATAAGAAACAAAGGGACCCTATGATTCACAGCTAAGCAGAGACCAGGTCAGGCACACTTCTGAAGTGTGAATCTGCCCATAACCTGCCCTTAAAGTGAGTGCTCCAAAACACCAAAGTGCTTGCAGTATCTAAACATGAAGTAGAACAATGTAATTTTTTTAAAATAGGAAAGTCTCAGACTAGTCAAGTAAAGATTTAAAAAGCTTTGAAAATGAAGCTACTTTCTCCTTACCATGTCCTTACAGACCAAGTTTTCCCTCTTCAGTCTTGTTCTAACCCAGCAGCCACTATGCCCTGTCTAGGTTTACAAATACTTCTGCTGCCTCCTGACCCCTGTGTGCCTGTTACCTGCTTGTCTCATAAGTCTCTCACTCTCCTCATTTGTTCCATTTCAAACCCTAGCTGCCACAATCTACCTTCTAGAAACGTGTCCCTCCTGAGCATGCTCTCAGGAAATGAGCAATCTCCCTCTCCAGAGATTTCCATACAATTACAAATTCAGGCAGTCACAAGAAGGGAACTATGCAAGCTATAAAACACAACATAAAGTATCTACGCAGTAAGCTGTGAACAAATAAATAAAGCAGGTATCAGCCTTTACAACTAGAAAGACTATATTAGCCAAGTATTCAGAGAGAATGGAGAGATGATGCAGAGAAAGCCAGAGGATTTAATGACTTTTTGCATTAGTCTTCATGAAGGAGATCTACTGGTGTCAAGCAGAATTAATAGCAACAACAGTCAGAGCTCAATTGAGAACTGAGATTATTAATTACATTTTTCAAATTTAGTTGGTCTGACAAATATCAGCTAAGGTATATAAAAAAATACTTGAACCAACGTGAGAAGTGACAGCAGCTCTGTGATATCTCATGGAAGACAGGTGAAAGAGCAAGCGTATTGCCCATGCTTAGAACAAGAAGAAAGACGAGCTGAGAAACCACAGACAACTCAAGCTGAACTTCAGATTCAAGAACATTTCTGGATAAAGCAAACCATTGTGTGCAGCTATATGATAACACAGACATAAGTAGCAATCAATACAGATTTGTTAAGAACAAACTAACAGAACAATACAATATCTTCCTCTGTGTGCCTAATACACCTTTTTAGTAGAAGAGGAGTAATTGTCATACATCTTGACTTCAGTAAGTCCTGATGAAATCCCAAACCAGAAATTAAATAACTGTACCCATGGAGGACCAATGTTTCACTGTCAAATAGAAAGATGTATTGAGTGGGTGCTTCAAACGGTCTGTTCAGTGTCCGGTCTCTTTCAGCATTTCTCTTAACAACCTAGATGATAGATAGAAGAAAATATTCCTGACAGTAAGATGAATTGCAAGTATGTTGGAGGACTGGAGAAGGATTGAAATAGGTTTTAACAAGCTGAAGAAACAGTGATTATTCAATCACAAATATAAGATAAGGAAAGCCAGTTAGTAACAGTTCCACTAAAAAAATTTTAAAAGAAAAAAAAGGAGGTGGCATTGTCACCTGGGGGCTATTTACTATCTATGAATCACAAGCACAATGGTTTCGGATATTCAAGAAAGATGTCAACAAAGAGGACATTCAAAAAAAGAGTAACAAGAACTATCAGAGCTGGAAAACCTGAGCCACAAAACAGGAGAAAAAGGAAGAAAATAATCTGTTCTCCATACCAGTGATGGACAGAACAAGTAGTAATGGGCTCAAATGTCAACCAGAAAGATCCAGAATAGATTTTGGGAAAACCACTCAATTGAGAATAATAATGAAGTACTGGAATAGATTGCCAAGGGAAGCTATGGGTTTTCCATCACTGATGATCTACAAAACAGAAATGACAATCTGATCCTGCTTTGGGCACAAGGATGGCTTTTCCAAGTCTCGTCTAAGGCAGTTTTCCAAAAGAATGAACTGCTGTCTCCTCTCTTAAGGGCACCCTGTCACACATGTACATTTCCTCTGTATAAACACAATCCATTGTACATGGGATACTGTTTCAACACTTTTCATTCTAAAAGAGTGGGTTTATGGATCTGGCAGTCCCAAATACTGGCAAACACTGTTTGCATCTTTGAAAGCAAAAAGTGGGGGGGAACCCAAACAAGACCCACAAATATCGAGAAGAGATACACATTTCAGTTTTGCTCTTTTAGCAGAATGGAACTTATGCCCCCACCATTTTCCCCTTTCTAATAACGTGTTTTCTAGTAATGGCTTGGTTTTTACTGTTAAGTGTGAATCTCCAATATGATTCAGAGTTTCCAGCCTTAAGATGGGTATTGTTAGACTTTACCCCAGAATTTTCCCTGATGATGACCTGTTGTTCAGGAAGTCAACTTCCAGAGCAAAACTGGAAGGAAGAAGCACTATACCATTAATCATATCAATAATACAAAACTAATAAGCTGAGGTTCATACCCTCTGGATGCTGATGGAGTCAGATAAACCTGCTCCGCCCAATGTTTTAATCAACTGCAATGTTTGCTGAAGGCCATGGTAGCATAGTTTATAAATATATAGATGCTTTACTCACTTTACAAGTGAAAACACAAACTAAGAATTGATTAGACTCAACAGAGAAACTGTTAACTTCAATCCTTGGAATGTATCAAAGCCAAAGGAGTTGGTAGACAATGATAAGATGCTCCAGCAAACCTTTCTTATTTCATTAAAATTGTTCTGAAATAATTTCCAAGTATCAGGGAGATACAATATCATTCCTTGTTAAGCCTCAAGATTTCTCTCCCCAGAAGTTCATGGTAGATGTCCAATTAAATTAATTTGGTTGAGGTTTGGCACGCCATTCTGTATTGCGGCATCCATACTGAGTACATCACAAGCAAGCAATACCATGGCAGCTCAAAATAATGTGAGAGGAAGGGAAAAATGAGTTACAGAGAAAACATGGCAGGTGGAGCGTGACCTCCAGACAGAGATTCCCAAAATAATTACACTCAATTATTCACCCATTGCCAAAAGTGCCTGCATTAGAGTCCTAAGGTAAAAGATTTGCTACTCGACATTTTCCTTTATGTATCAGATTAGAACATTCTCTATCACAAACACACAGCTATTCTCATACTAGTTTTTCTTCCCACCACTGGTCTGAGTAGCAAGCTGCCTTCTGAAAACCATATCATTAGGCACCAAGTTTTCTTGCTTTATGTTTTGCTGATGACAACTGAATTCTCTGATTATTTTCCATTTTGGTTTAAAACAGAGGACAGCTGGGTTTTTGTACATAGTCAAATCATAATTTTAAAAAAATCTCTCATTCAAATTATTTAAATAGAGAAGTGGTTATAACACACCTTTGGTCCCAAAAAACTTTTCATGCACAATAACTGTCAGCTTCAGTGAATGTTATGTATTATTGACAATCCTGAAAACTCTTAAGATACAGTTTTGCTCCAGCAAATAACTACAAAAAAAACCCTCATCCAACAGGCTATGTTCTCACACTGCAAGGTTTCTTTCTCAATTATCCCTAGCCCCACAAACTAATCTGAAAATCAACCTGTCATACAGATGTGTTCGGAATAACAAAGGTTATGTGATCATGGAGTGATTTATAAATAGTTAATAAATAACCAGGAAACTATTTCTTCTAGAGTAAAATTGCCATTTAACTGCTACCAGAATTGCAACACAACAAAAACATACACTAGAAAGAGTCCAGCTTTTCCACAGTTATAAAAATCTGGCACAATTGAAAATGGCAAAATAAATTACCTATTTATCTAAACAAGTATAAACCTAAATACACAACAAACAAAAGGAACAAGTCTAGAAACTGTGCTGTATGATGCCTTTTTGAACAAAAGGTGTACTCTAAAATGTTGAATAATTTGAAAATGCATTTATACAGCTTTTCCATAATAATTTTTGTTTATTAAGCATGCCAGTTTACAGAACTAGATTTTTCTTTTAAATCCCTGTCTCCTATTTAAATCTATTTTTGGACTTAAACGCTATTAACTGAAATTCTTAACACTGAAATCAATGGAAGTCATCTCTGAGCTGAGACCAAGGAATGAATGTCTTTAAGTTCAGTTGATTTACTGGATTCTGATCATAGGACAGAGGAAACCTCAGTTCCTCAACCATCCTATGTCTGGTGAAAAACAGGTCCAAGAGGGAAAGATGTCATATATATTCACACTGGGATAATAGGAAAGAAGCCAGCTTGCACATCTCCCCACATTGACTCCTAATATGCCTGAGTGCATTTAGGGTCAGAAGGAGGAAGCAAACTAAAGATGTCAAGCAATGTAGTGTTAACTCCCAAGCACCCAAGGAGAATTTTGCTGGGCTGAATATGGTCTCTCCAGGTCTCACAGCAATATTAAATTGATCAAACAGCACAAGCAGTCTAACTATTCAACTTACTTTGTATTCAGTGTACACTTTCCTAATTGTTTCCAATTACTGTGCTTTTTTTTCTGGAAACAGATAGTGCTTGTCTGTGCTTGGAACCTATTAACATTGCTGCCTCAGTCACTGGAAAGATAGCGGCTACATTGCTGTGCATGTATCTGTGGATGCAAGACCTGATTGCATTGAAAATGTGCTCGTCTTGCCTGAAACTTGCAGTTTTACTCTCCTCAATGAACAGACCTGGCTCATTTTTCTAAACAATGAAGAATCACCCCCTCTCATTTTCCAATAGCATCATGGAGCTTTTCTCAAAAGAAGCTGGTGGATGTTTTGAGTTTGCTAATGAGATCTTTTATGCCTAGCTGGATATTTTTATGTGCTCATGACAGTGGCATCTAAGTGCATTTTCCAGATGTTAGTTATTTACACATTCATCATTCTCCTAAAACAGTCATTCCTAACTGCATGTTAAAACATATCTGTGGAATAAGACTTAAACCAACACAATATCAAAGGAATATAGATGGTTGTTTGAAGACTGAACCAATAATCTCACTCAACATCACATTTAGAGATGTGATTAGGAGATGTGATATTATGCATATCGCTTATATTATTTATATCATATTTATATGGTGGTATAACTTCTCTCCCTTTCTTAGTTGGATGTATTTGAATTAAATTTTGAGTATATTGTGCTGCTCTGCTCAGTAGAGCAAGTTGGTTTATTCAGTTTAGAAGATAATCTGATTGATGCCTTAAAGGGGGTATTAGAGAGACCTGGTTATAAAAAGTCTCCCTCTCAATTTTGTTCATTTTCTCTGGGATAAAATCAGTCATATTCCAGTCAAGGTCTGCTTGGGACCTCTGGAGAAACCTTTACTTCCATGTATGGATTTGATTCACTTAAGCTTGTCCTTATAAACACCACAAATTTGCTAAGCAAAAGAGTCTGTGTGATTTTGACAATAGATAATGGGTTTATTTTTTCTACAGTTAATTCCTCACAATATATTATCTCCTCAGAAGAACTGTATTTCAACTGACAAAGAACATTGCTTCATAGGCAATTTTTAATACATTTTTGCATAAACAGGAGATCACCAATAATAGATAACCCTTCAGGAGGGGACGAAATTACTTTACAGAATACTTTTAAGAACCCCTATGAGGAAAAGTATCACTTACATGAAGATAACTTGTAACTTAAATACATACCTGATTTTGTACATAAGTACATTTATCAAAACCTTTCCTCTACTGTAGTAAGAGGAATATACCAAATTCTTTTCTGACAGATTTCCAAAAGCATTTCCAATGGCTAAATGTAACACAACACAGTTAATTTATGCAGGAGGAAAAAAAAAAAGGGTCATTTGAGACATTTAAAATTGCTGACCATTTTCAAAGCAGGAGGACAGTAGTTCAAGTATACTGTTTTAATGTTGTTAGTTGTGAATACTGCAGATTTCTGTAAGACATCAGCCTAGAACTACCTGTGTACCAGTAACTAAAATCCCTTTTTCCCAATAAAGGGAATTGCATTAAGAGAACTGTCTTATAACTAGAGCCAGGCAACTCAATTTGACTTCTGATTAATACTACTCACTGTTACTACGAAACACCGAGGTGTAAAATTTTGTTCCACTTTCTCTGATTAGTACATTTTAAGAAATAAAAAAATTCTCTTTCTTTAGTGTCTTCTGATGAGCACTTCACATACGTGCCTTCCTATGAAAAGCTGTAGTCTTTAGCAAAACGTAGTACTTTTTAAGAAATCTGGATGCATTAAAGAATTGTAAGCGGTGACCAGTGCCTTGCTTTCTCATCTAAAACTGATGCTTCTGTATTAAACAAGTTATCTTAGCATCAAGATTGATTTATGGTGATTTAAAACAGAAGTTAAAAGGTTTTTAAAATTAATTTCAAGACATTTAAAATAATAATAAAAAAAGAATATTCCTGGTTTAACATGCCTCAGATAATTAAGTACAGGGACTAAACTCACTATACAGAAGCAATTAAAAACACCACCTGTAAACTACAAGACTTTTGGCTTCTCCTGCACTGTCAGACATGCCAGGTAGTTTTCACATACATATACTGCAGCAAGGTTGAAAAATAGATTATGATGACAGAGTAGTACAAATCACCACAGAGCAGCACAGTGGTCAGACCAGTAATAAATGTGCAATTGCTTTCACTGTAACTTTGATGGCCAAGAAAGCAGAGGATTGGGGAAGGAAAAGGGGATAAATCTCTATTATCTAGCTGAAGACAGCCTCAGCTTGCTAAACAAGGAAATGTTACTTCTTCGTCTTGCTCTGCTCAATGTACTACCTCAATATATTATTACACCTTCACTAAAAAAAAAATCCAAATTAAGCCAGAATGCCTGCTTAGATAACTACTAGCATCAAGGGAGATAATTTCTAAGTCCCACACTTTATAATGTAAATTCAATGTCCATTCATTTACTACTGAGAATTACATATTGACAAACGAGCAACCAGCGCTCTGATGCCTGAGTGCTGTCTAACGGGCAGGGAGCTCTGTGCCTCTCAGTAATGCATCATGTGCCAATATGCCGTATGATCCATTCTTTACTATCAATGTTATTCTTTCTCTGGCAAATAGTTTAACACCAACAGGAGCCACTGGCTCACATAGAGGCAAGACCTAGCTGCTCAGCAGATTTTCAAAACAGCAGCTCCCACCTCACATTCCTGCTTAAGAGGAGCAGCCACCTTATATAGGAGTGAGCTGAAACATTGCCTTTGCATGAGAAAGCAACTCCTCAATGTGACACCACACCTCTTTGGCACTGGCTCCACCTTTATCATGTACTAGATCACACATACTGATTTTTGCAGGAGCAAACCACGATATTGAACAGAATAGGAAGTTTTTATTCTCATTCCAGTGAGTTTCTGTTTACAAGCTTTTATTATTTAAAATGCATGGCCTCCTGCTCATCTGACCCCAGCTCACAATGAAAACCTCCAGAGTCATCCATGGACTGCCACACCTTCTAGGTATTCTCCAGATTCTTCTCAGAATTTCTTCTTTCGTACTTTTTACCTCCCACTTTCACCACTGTATTGTTCACATGCCAGGTAAGAGCTTAGCTTTCATATTTCATCTTAGTTACATATTAAATACTTCTTTAAACACAGTGGCCCTCATTTACTGCTGCTGGCACTTTAAGTGGGGCAGAGTTTTATTTCCAACATATGGCCAAGTGCTTCTATATTCCAAAAGAGTGCTTATCATATTTAGATAATATTCTGTCTCTCCTGTGTTAACTGTTAGTTTTTTCTTTTAATTGTTTAGCATATACAACTAAAAGAAAATTATGGCTATTCCTCATTGCATGAGAATTTATCTAGCTGCACATAACACTGTTACTGTACAATGACTGCTCACATAACTTTCTGTTCCTGAAGTAATGACAGCTGGGGCAAAAAATTAAAGAATGTGAAAATACAATGGTGACATTATTTATCTAATCAAAGTAAGAGAGTTTTTATGGGCATCCAAAGAATGAGGGCTTTACTGATACATTCTTATTTTACCACACAGCCTGGATTCTGTATCAAACCAACTGTTAAAAATGCATCTTTTCTTGAAATGTAAACCCACTATCTACAGCAAAAGTATTCCTTACTAATTCTCCCAGTTCACAAAGACAGACTTTTCTGTGCATTCCAAAGAAACAGAAAAAACAGTGAAAGCCCCCAGAACTGGGAACTGTGCAAGGAGAAATCCTAACAGAAATTCAACATCTTGACATGAGGAATGCATATATAAGACACTGTAAGCTCTTAAATGAAGGTTATTTTTTTCTAACAGAGGTACAATATCCAGAAAAATGTAAGCCAGACTGTTTTTACATACTGGTATGATAGAAATTGGCCTGTGATAACCAATCTAATTTTGAGGTTTGATTTCAACTCTTTCATTCAATTTTGAAAGTTCTAAATTTTAGGTTTTACAGAAAATCTGAAAAAAATCAAAACTCTTGCTTTCATTTACTAAATTTTTTTAGTTCAGCACAGTATTATGGAAAAAATATCAGAATGATGATACAGATCAGAATTTTCCCACACTCTCTTTGAGCAAAGTAGAGGCAAGATTGAAACAATCTCACAAAGAAATCAAATTTAAGTAGCTTTTTTAACAGAAAACTTCACTATGCATTGTCTCATAAGCAAATTCACAGCTGGTGAGCAAACCTCTCCTTTAAGACCAACAGCTGTTGGTTTAGCATATCCCAGTTTGACCTGGATGATTTGGGCTTCAGCTTGTTTGCTAGGTATTGGAAAAAAGTTTAGTCACATCACTACAAGTTCAAGCATGCCTCTTTCTCAACAGATATAGTATAACTGACAAAACAAGCTGACATGTCCCACCTTCGATGTAATTCCATCCCTAGTTGGTGTCCTTTTGAACCAGCTAGGGAAATGGTTCCCTGCTGTAGACTTGGCTCTGCCTCCCACAGCAACACCTTCAGAACTAAAGTGGAATAGGCTACAACGGGACCAAACTGATACTGCAAATACAGGGCAGCAAGTATACAGATCAGGATAAAACAGGAAATCTGCAGAGCTCAGCAGTGAACTGCATTTTGCATCCCAAGCCTGAGGTGCTAGTTACTGATGGCTGCTACTGTGAGGAAAGAAAGACACGAGAACAAAGAGGTAATTGAAAAGAGGACCAAAAGCCCAAAGTGTCAGGCTTGTTGCTCTGCTCCCCACTGGAAGCATGAGGGGCACAGGCCAATGACTCTACTTTGGGTAACAGTGGCCTCCCTCCTCTTCATGATGATGGCCTTGTCTCCACTCAGCTTCTGTCGCTGAGACGAGATGTAGCAAGCCTGGCTTTCTGGGGCTCTGGACTACACAAAACTGTCAGACCCCCTAAACTGTTCTGCCACCTTCAGCAAGCATCTGCCCCAGACAACACCTCAACACCTAATGTGCCTAGAGCCAAGCCTTGGGTCAGAGCCTCAGAGAAGCACCAGAGTTCAGATTTCAGCAGCTGCATGCTGGAAGAACAAACAACAGGATTACATCCCAGAACAGTCAGCTACAACCTCCACAAACTTTTAAAGCCGGAACTCGAAGAGAGTCTGATGTGAGCTAGTGCAAATCCTTCATCCCAGCTAGGGTATAATTATATCATTCTGCTTGACAATGTGACACAGAGGGGGCAATAAAATATCCATTTCACAGTAAGGCCAGTATGACATGGCTACTATGGATGGTTAGGCTACTTAATTTATGTTTCAGAACTCATCTGAATTCATTAAGCATTTTCTACTATATTCAGCCTTGTTATAGACAGCTGCTTATAAAGGTTATAAGAAATAAACACTTTAGGCATGGGCAATTTGTTTCTTCCTTCAACCTGTCTTTTGTGAAATTGCATGCTATAGACCAATAACTACAATATCTAATTTATAGAAAGCATGAAAACCAAAGACTTCTAACTGTTGCAAAATGATAGAGTTGCAAATACATTAGAAGAAGAATGAAAACAAACAAACAAAAAAACCACTTAAGGCACCAAAAGGTGCCCTAAACAGTGAAGATCAATGTTTTACATTGTTTATGTATTTTTCAAGAATTTTTTCAAGAAAGCCACTTACCACTTTCTGTGTTTTTTGCATTTGAAAAATAATTAACCATGGGGTGGGATTTTTAAAGAAGACAACAAGGCAAACATTTCCTGAATTCTTACAAAGTGAGAAGGCAAATATATGAAAACTTAACTGGAATGAAAGAGAATCCATCAACTCTGAGTGCATTGTTTGCTATCCTTTAAAAACAGGCTAACCCAGTGTGCAGTTCATTAGTATTCTAATTGTCAAGTAGTGCTCAGTGGTTGTCTCAGGCTGTCTGATTAAAAATTAAACAAAATTAATTTTTTTCCATTGCCAGATGCACTGAAGTCTTTTTTTTTTTTAATTAAACTCCCTTCCCAACACTTAAGATCACATGCCATCATAGCAGAGCAGTAACTGACCATATTTTGCAAGAGTTGATCATGAAAGACTATTTCATTCTGAATTACAGTGCAGAGATTTTATTCTTATAATGCATTGCTGTTCTTCTGTTCATTTCAGCTGATCTTTGTGTTCTCCAAGGGTGAAAGAAAAACTGATAGGACTGTGATCACAGAGCATGGCAAACAGCTCCATGACCTACAACCAGCTATGGAGCGCACAAGACAGCTTGTTTCCATCTCTTAAATAGATATTGAATAGATATTGTGCTTTGGTGTTCTCGCAGACATGATCTTGGCTGCTGAACTGATGTGGTGGTGCAATTCTTTCACAGACAGACACACACACACACACACACACACACACACACACTCTCTCTCTCTCTCTCTCTCTCTCTCTCTCTCTCTCTCTCTCTCTCTCTCTCTCTCTCTCTCTCTCAGGGCCTGGCACACCTGTGCCTGGGATGTGGTCAAATGGGAACAATAACAGAGTCGCACATTAATCAAATTCTTTTGTAACTGCTGGAAGGAACCAGAAGGTATTTGACAAAAGTCAATTCTCTTGGACCCTATAAATTGTGACCACCAGGGAGACCCTTTGAGCTCTCCTCGATCCCAGCGGGCCTGTGACCAGCATCTCCCCTGAGCTGGGACGCCTCTCAGGTACCAAACCCTTAAGGTGTCGTCTGCTCCAGACGGAAGGCCAGGGCGAAGTCCCCTGCTTGAGTCTCAATTATCGCCCGTTGAGGAATGCCAAGGCATTGTGAGTATTTGCTCTAAACTCGAGAGGGAAATTTTCTTTGAGCTAGCTTCTCTTTACTCTGTGTGCGTGTGTGTGTGTGTGTGGGTACGTACCCTTGTTTCTGTGTGTGTATGTCCGTTGTGTGTTCATTCTACTGAATCCAAACGCCTTTGTTTCTGTATGTTTGTCTGTTTTGTTATGTGCATGCATGTGTATATATAGGTACCGTTAAGTAAGTTAGTGTGAATCTTGTCATTTTAGAATCTGAATAAGTCGCTTTTCTTTCTTTTAGTATTTCTAATTTATTTTATAATAATAAATTGCTGTTAGTTATTAGTAAACCTAGATTTCTTACTAAATATTACCGTGTCAATACTTTCATCCGTGACAACTGACTCCGACATTTAAAAGTAACATCTGGGCACTAACCATTTAACTACTCTCTTCCAATTACACATTTATCTAACATAAAACTGTACCAACAGTACCTGAATCATGATGCCATTAATAAATATCAACAGAATGTAATGTTTCTATAATGCTAAAAAGGATAACCTAAAGACTGAGTTTCTGGACAGAATCTCAAGACCCTGAGATACATATTCAGGCACATCCACAGACATCTTCTGTTCAATTTATCCAAGTAAATCACTTAAACCACCTTCTGCCTTTGTTTCCTGTTATTACAATGGGGATCCTTCTTTCCCTCTGTTACAGTTGGGTATTATGCAAACAAAATTAATCGTGTTATGTGTACAGATACTGTACTTGTAGAGGACAAAACAGGTTCTATATTCAGAATACCAAGATTAACAGGACCAAGAGCATTCCCATGATACAAGAAAAATATACAGTTATTTTAAGCTACATCCAACTAGAATAACATGCCAATCAGTTTGATCAAGGACAAGAGAGGAATCATGTTAGACTCAGGGTTTATTGAAGATTAGACTATGCCCTCTTGTCTTATTTGTTAAGTATGCTGTCAGTGACACTAACTATGGCATTTGTAAAACCATCTTAGAGAGCAGCAAAAGGAAAAGTAGTGAACGTGCTAAAAAGCTGTAGCGAACATGCTAAGGTTGCATTAACAAATGTATCAAAAACTTCATAAAAAATACTGAATGAATCTATGCCAGTCTCTAGCAAGACAAAACTACTTTTTCCTTTGTAACCAGGGTCTCTTACGCTGGAACAATGTACAAAGGCAATCACAAATAATGTGATCAAGTTAGTTCTTTACACATTTTGGAATTGTCACGGTTAAAAATGATTGGTGGCAACAAACCAGAGCTGAAGAATCACAGAAATTTTTTAATGCAAATCAATTTATGCTCTCCTCCAGAAATTTTTGAGTCTTCAAGTACCACTATGATATTCAACTTTCTTGCAATATTTCCATGTGGCTTCTTTACTCTCTTAAGCAGTTGCAGGTACACAGCCAGAGACACTAGAGGTGGGTTCACTATCTTTTGGGTAAGATGCAACTGAATTCTTCTTGCCCCATGGAAATGTTGGTCTTATTTGCAAGATTATACATAAAAAAGTAAAGACAAAGACTAAGAAATTAAATTAAAGCCCAGATTTGTTCTCTTGCAACAGGGGCCATCTTCTTATGAGAAGTAAACATGCTATCTGCAGTGGTGGACTGGAGCAGATGGGAGAGGAAAGCAAGTGAAAGAATTAAAAGAAATACTTCAAGGGTATGAAAGAACATGGGCAATTCAGAAGTATCACCTATTCAGTTCCCAGCAATCCAAGTAAAGATTTGGAGGTGAAAGTTCTGCGGGGACTAGTTGTTATGATAACCACTCCCGAAGCTACTGTCAATGAACGTACCTAAGTCTTTTTAAAATCCTTTCTTCCTTTGAACCACCACCATCAGTGGTGAGTTCCACCATGAAAATTATCTGCTACCTTGTATTTTTCACTGGACACATTGTGAGAAAGACAGAAATAATCATCACTCTTTGTTTTACTCTTCAGCATTTATTTCTCTTAAAATAATTGTGTTTTATGGGCTGCATCTCATAGTTGCACAGATAGTTAATATACATCTGGGGATATTGCTAAGGTTGAAAAAAGTTTTCTGTATGTGTGTAAAGAGGATTAAAGTTTGTCTTAGCTGTTTTTCCATTTATTCTAACTTCTCACAAACTTTTCAAATCAAATTCTTCTCAAAAATAACAGTAATTTGGAAAAAAGAATTTACAACCACCACCAACCCTCAACCTAAATTACATTTTTTAGCAATTAAAATAGCTGCCTTAAATGCTTTGCCTCCTGTTGAAGTGTGCATGCCTCTGTGATAGGAACATAAACCATGAAGAGTTTAAAAGAGAAGCTGTGTACTTCAGAAGTGATCCAGTGACCACGGATGCTTGCAGATCAGGTGCTTACAAAGCCTGATGGGTAAGTGCCCACACATTTTTAAAGACTACCACTTGACAACCTTTAGTAGCGTTTAAATAGGTGATATATCAGGCTCAAAGTCAATATAGTATTGAAATGTAATTGAAAGGGATTTTATTATGAAACTATTAACAGCAATTCACACAGGATATTTAGTGGCAGTTAAAACTTGTACTCTTACAAAATACCTTAAGTATGAATAGCCATACTAAGATAAATGTCTTGGTGTTTGGAGATAAACTTAGCAATATGAGCTTTCATGTCTAAATGTAACGTATCATGATCAATACGTTGCTGGTTTTTCAACTAAAAGCATTCTTTACTGCAATGAAATAGTCTTGGCACCTTAAAAAAAAAAATTCAGCAGCTTTAAACTTTCCTAATATCACCTACTATATTTAAACACTGTATAATTAACAGCTGAGTAATCCAAAAAAGCAGAATCAAACCATGTCCAAACTTCACCCACCTGTGACTTCATTCCCCAGGCTGTGACTTTGCAAATTCTTTTTCAGGAGGTGAATTAAAGCAAACGGTGTTGGATTTGTAGTAAAGGGCACCTCTCTAGCATTACCATTTTTCACCAGAAACACCTACAGCTTCCCATTCCACCTATAAAGGAAACTGCCTACATTGCGGAGGAAGAACCAAGAAATATTGGCCTGCCCTGATGTTAAATCATTATGGCTATGACAGGCATTCCTACACAAGATGCATGTGCAGCTGCAAATAAGGTCACCGTGTTGTTCTCCTTGGCAGTTAACACTACGTGCTGAACATCTCGGCTTCCATTTTAAATTTACACTAGCTTCACTCCCTTAAAAATTAGATGAAAAATTTGCAAAGTAATTAGATTTCTATGTCTAATTAGCGAAGACTTAATTCACTACTGATATATTTCACCTTTCTGTGAGCTACTTTAGCAATGACTTTCACATATTCAGAGCTTTCCATACCACTGAGCTCCAAACTAATTTACAAACTTTGGATATTATTATGTACTGTGACAATAAATAATAGAATCCCCAGATTAGAGGTATGTTAGATCCAGCTTCCCTTAAAACATGCACATTTTCAGATAAAAATCAGAGCTGCTGGGCTCACCACAGTCACAGTGTATGTACAACCCAGGTCAACACCATGTGTGCAGTCAGTTCTGTGTTTCTACAGCACATGGGCTTCATCAACAGCCTGGCACGGATAACAGCCAAGTTATATTATAATTACTGTGAAAGCACAGAACACCTGGCAGCGTATACACACACATTTCTGTGAGAGTAAATGGGTATGGCACTGATAAAAGTCAATGGCAACAAGCTTATTTAAAACAGACAGGGACCTGGTCTTGAAGAACCTACCCATACCAATTACATGAATTCACTTTAGCAAAGCAGTGCTGTACTTTCTAAAAGGATCTGGCTAGTACTATCTTAGCATTAGCTTGGCTATGTTTGGAAAATTAGGATTCAATTCGCCTGCTTATTGCAGTAGGATGGCCTAGCAAAGACAGGATTCACTAAGAACTACTGTTGAAGACAGATTAGTGAGAATGTGCTGATAAAAAATATTATTTAAATAATCTCACTACAAGACAGCATCTCTCATCATGGATGCTGGCCAAGTGCTTCCAATATTTTGTGAGTTAGTGCAGCCAGAGGCAAAAACAAACCCAACAGTCAGCAGGAGGATTTGCGGGGCTTCCCCTGGTAGCTTCCCATCAGAGTATGATGCATGCTTTGTGAGATCTGATACTACGTGTGGCAGGGCTGCTGCTAAGAGGGTCACCACGGGATTATTTCAGTGTTCACTGAAATGGAAGCAATTTATTACATACTGCAGTAGCATCGTTTTCATTCAAATTATAAGAGGTTGCAAGTAGCCTTTTAAATCTGCTTTGCGTTTCCCTCAGGTACCAGCTTACCTTCAAGCTTCTTGGAAAGATGATGCTCTGTGAAGCAGGCTTCCGGGGTTATACTAAGAACAGAGCATTCAGTAAGTACCCTCTTGACCTCCCAGAGCATGCAGGGTTAGAAACATACATCTGCATGCGTAAACTGGGTTTCCCCAATGGCCTAAGAATGGGATGCATCTGAGGAACAAGTTTTGCACTTACTTGAATATTATCATAAAACATTTACATGATTTAATTAGATTATGTAAATGCTTTACTCCAATTTGAAGCTTTGAAAATCATAATGTCATGCTCTAAATTATGCAAGTACTGAAAATGCTTTTCACAGCAGTAGAAGGAAAACCACAAGTGAGACAGTCCTGCCACATGCCCTTCTGCTGTTCACTACTCACCTAAGACCACACAGAATGCATTACTGGAATTCTGACTTTTCTATTAACATTTTCTGCATAGATTGTACTTATCTTGTGCCCTGATTTTATGCTAAGCCCCAAATCCAAATTTGATTTAGAAAACATTTTGTGGTTTGTATCTACATCCCAACTAAGCAGCAGGTTTTTCACAATGTCCTCCCCACCCTTCTCTGACACAGCATGCACTTCACGGCAAGGAGATCTCAGCAAGGAGATTCAGTAAGAGTTATTCATTGAAGCATCAAGATAACTGCTGAGCAGTGAAAAAGGAAAGTAGATAAAAACCTTAGCAAACGTTTTTCTTCTAACTTAACTTACTTCTACTGTACTCCTGTACAGGACAGTGCTGCCACAATACTGAGCACATGTCACTAAGAGATCCTTCATTCTATAAGGCATTCTTTAAACTATACAAAACAGGCATTTATACATTCTACAGAAATAAGTTACAGCAGATAGGGATGGTGCCAAATTATTGGGAGACAAAAGGAACCACCATTAGAAACAAAATTAATTAATTCCAGGAATTAACATGCACTCACAGAAAAGTCACCAACTTGGGTAGCTGAATTTTAGCAGAACTTAGTTATTCAGAATATCACTTATTTTCCAACACAAACTGTGTGTACCAGCTTCTTCAGTACAACTGTTCAATGTGTCTGAAACACCTAAGTCTGATCTACCCCACCACACAGATTGCTATAAGAGGCTCTAAAGCACATACCACTTTACATTAGGGTCCTTCTGTGCAGTCAGAATACCTCACCCCCAAAATACTGGTTCCCCCATATTCTGACACCCCCTCCCCCCAAACGAAAATCATGACAGATAACTAGAGATCATGAACAGAATAAAAAAAGAAAATAAATTTCAAGCTTATGAAAAATCCACGGCAAGGGAACTTTGAGAATAACAGCTCAGAGAGATATATACTTCTTCTTGTTCTTTACCACATGGTGAAAGGACCTACCCCACAGCTCTGCAGCCATGGGTGACCAGAGAATAGTTCATATGCAGGCCACGTTATGCCACATGATTGTCAGTATATCCATGCTGATACAAACCATCTGAGGTAATGCATATCTCTAGCAGCAGCCTACATTCCTGGCTCACCATAGAATAAACCTGCCCATATTTATCTTACACAGATTAGGACTCTTGGGAAGACTGCTGTCTCAGCAACCTTTTGTCATTTATGGCACACTGCCCGGCTATGGTTATGACTTCTGAAAAAGCTGATGAATTGTGAGAAAAGGCTGTATGAACATCTATGGGGAAAAGCCAAACACGATAAACATAAAATTGCAGACAGAGGTAATACTGCTGTGGTGGGAAACATTAGCAGCTCAAGGATTCAATAGGGAAAAGACACCAAAAGGCAAAGATATAAAATCCTAATGGGATAAATAGAGGTGGAAGTTGGCAACCCTACAACTCTGTTCCAAGCAGCACAGAGAACAACCCTTCCCCAGTCCTGACACCTTCCTGACCACGAAAATTCACTCCAGGTGGCTTACCAGACACAGTGAATACACTAGCGCTAGACCCAATAGCCTGTTAAGTTTTTGCCTGTATCCTGCTTGCAGAGTCTCTTTGTACGTTTCAAGATACCTGAACTGACTAACACAGAGACAAGCCATTGCCTTTTCCCACATACCCTCCCCTGCTCACAGCATTATTATAAATATCTTGTTCATGACAACAGAAAGATATTTGTCTGCAACACACTTGCCCCAATGGCTCCCTAGCTCTGCTTGCTAGGCCTTTCCATTCTCTACCAACCTCAGCCAGTCATCACAACACTGTAATCTGCTCACATTCCAGCACCCTTTACATTCAGTACTCTTTCTAGGACAATCCACCCAAACGTTATTCTTTTTTTAGCTATGTGGGAAAGTTACAGCAAACAAATGATAAACTCGAGGGACAAATTTATTTTTTTAAAGTTTCGTATAACACTCTTCAGGGATGTATGGGTGCTCCCTTCACTGTAAGGACAGAACTGATGCTGA